>NC_090450.1:281542550-282270979 GCF_031143425.1 Pleurodeles waltl
CTCTTATTTAGGGATTTATTATCCCTGAAAAATATATATGTATAGTTATGAGGTAGGAGACATATAGAAAAGAGAGCTGGCCAAAAACAATTTCAGCAAAATCCATGGTGAACAACAAATTACTCTGCTCTAAGGCATGAAAGAGAGCAGTTAACAGTCATTGATGAGAAGGAACCAGCTACTACCTGGGAGAGTGTACATGCCCAGAGACAACTATTATCAGTCCCAAAAAGACTGTGGCCTGAGGCAGTCAAGTACACTGTAGGCTTGGAAGAGTTGGGTCCTACCCACCAATAGTAGCTGAATAATGAGGTTTCTCCTGGCTTGATTAAGACTTTTCAGTGGTTCCCAAAGAGTAGGTCCTATCATCATCTTTTGTGCACTCACTTCTTCCTTCCCTCCAGGTTACCCTCACCAGTTGCACTACTTGCTTAACCTTCTCTTCTTCCTCCACCTCTACCACCACCTATACCTCTTAATGCCTGCCAAGACCAACAAAACCAGCTGTGAAAGAGCACTTTTGATTCTACACTCCTGAGCCCTCATAAGTTGCCGACTTCCTTCGCCCCTGATTTTGTTTACGTGACAACTCTCAAAGCAGAACTGAGGCTCATATAAAAGATTCAGTTATCAATCTCTCCGGATGTCTAGAAGTTATTAGGAGAGGTGAAGACACCCTGAGAGTCTGTAACTTAATATCATTCTACTTTATGTACCCTCATGATCTCTTTAATTGTAGGCACAGCATCCTCCTCTCCCCTCCCCACCTCCTGTGGATCCCCTTTCCATTTTGTTAGTGTTACCTGTTTCCCCATCCCTTCTGCGCCTCATAATTCTCAAGGGAACAACCAAAGATATTACCTTTGTGGTGGTAAAGTGTGAAATTAAGATGGCCAGGACATCGGCCATCCAGTCAGTTGTTTGGGTCCCTAGCTAATTTAGGGGACTGACTTTGGTTTTCTTTTGCCCATTGGACTTTTGATTTCTTTGGATGAGTTGACATTTTTTAGAACTTCACTCAATCAATGAGGATTTGTAAAGTGCGGCTCATCACACAACAGGGTTCCCGGTGCTTTCAGGTCTTGGAGAAAGAAGTGAAAACAAGGGAAAGGCATGGAGAAGACACACACAAAATGGGGAAGGTTAACAATAAAAGGTGAAAAGCAAGGAGAAAACAGTGAAAAAAAGGGAAAGCAAGAAGAAGACAATTAAAAAGGTGAAAAATCAAGGAGAAAGCAGTAAAAACGAGGGATAAGCAAGGAGAAGGCACACACAAAAATGAGGAAAAAGCAAGGAGAAAGAAGTGAAAATGAGGGAAAAACAGGTAGAAGACATACATATATGGAGGAAAAAGCAAGAAGAAAGCAGTGAAAAAGAGGTAAATGCAAGGAGAAGGCACTCAAAAAAACAGGGGAAAAAGCAATAAGACAGAAGCAAGTGTGATGCAGCAGTACAAGGAGATCTGGGACCGGGACCTGCTCCTTTAGAATATATTACAAGACCTGATTATGCTGGACAGTATTTGCTACATATATTTTTCTAATGTTTGCCCCTTGCTACATAGACCTGGTCCCCAACATTTCCCAACATATTTATTTTATTTGCCCACCCTGCTCCATACTTAGTTCTCCCCTCTGAAGTAACCCCACTATTTATTTTCCTTTTGCCCTATTTCATTGACAGTTTGTATTATTTTTTAAATTATACTACATGATCTATTTTCTCTAATGAATATTCAAAGTGAATAAATTTATTTTAATATACTTGTTCTTAATGCAATTTCTGGCCTTATAATGAGTGTACAGTTAGACTGATGTTTAGCTTTTAAGACACAAAGAGTTACACCATCAATATTTAGAACCTCAACAAATAACAGTAAAAGTTAAATATTTTAGTGTAGTTTTTACTAATTTTAATAGTAAAACTGGTCACAGATGGCATTTAAAGACAAATATTATTGAGAACTGTAGATACTAATGTTATTTTAACCAGGGGTGGGCGGTGAGCTCCACTCCACTGGAAGTGTTAACTGAGTTTTTGACACTCCGCTCTGCACTTGGAGCGTGGAGTTCTGCCAAAAACTCTACAATCCCAGGCAGAGTAGCAGAGCTCACTGCATGCGCAAAGCAGGCCAGTTATGGGCCACAGAGCACAAGTGCAGACAGCCATAACTGGGCTGCAGTGTGCGCTCGGTCCAAAGAAGATGTAGGTGGAATCCAGGCATGGCTGTGGAGCTGCTCCAAGCTGCTGCTGAGGAGCTGCCCTGGCACCGGCACTGGATCCAGGCCTCCCTAATTTCACTGTCCTCAGCAGCCCGGGAGCAGGGGTCAGAGGGAGGCAGAGAGCTAGGCCGCTGGCAATGGAGATTCGGATAAGACCCTTGTTTTGCTTTCCCTTCTATGTGCACACGGGGACGGCACTAGGCATAGAGAGCATTTCCACATAAGGTGGCCTGAGTGCTTGGAAAAAAGGAAACTTGCAGTCAGAGCTCCACTTGAAAAGAACCTGTCTCTGAGTCCCTAGAGTCCCTGGGAAAGGAAGTGGTGTTATGTCGTACAGTGCTAAGGCCAGCAGGGAGAGTTGGAGACCGGGGGAGCATCAGCTGATGAGTGGTAGTCCAGCAGCCCCCACTAGATAGACATGAGTGTGGCCTGAGGGGGTGCCTTAGAGCCCAGCGGCATGCAAGGCTAGGCACTTTGTGAAAATACCAGGCTTCTGGTGGTGAGCTGGTTTGCTGCTGCTAGTGCTCATCCCTAAAGAAAGGGCAGTCTGAGGCTGTGTGTAAAAGTGCAGAAAAAGCGATTGCAAGGCTGGAGCAAGACAGGGGTTGTGCTTTGCACTCTGAAGCAAGTTTGTGAAGGAGGGCAGTTGGTGAAGGGAAGTGTGAAGGTGTGGCTCCAGGCCGGTGGGCTGTGTCAGCAGAAGAGGCCTGAAACTACAGCTTTCACTGCCATTTTGGCACACCTTGGTCTGAATGCGCCCGACGTTGCTTAGTGCTTCCGAGATCAGACGCATTCAGCGCCAGGGTGGTAGGGCAGGAAGCACTCCGCTGCATGCAGAACTCTGTGGAATTCCACAGAGTCTTTATTCAACTTGGTGGAATCCCACAGAGTAGAACGCCGGGCACCCTGCCCACCACTAAGTCTATGTTTTCCAGAACGTGTGTTGGGGAAAGAGTAGAGACTGTTTCAATTTTAAAATCTACCACTCTGCCTACATAATACTGGTTGTGAGCCTTGTTGTTAGTTTGATTGTGATGGTGCTTGTGTTGGTGATAGTAGAGTTTCTGGTGACTCAGGAGTGGGTGGTGGAGGTGATGGTGGTAGACGTGGTAGACGTGGCAGTGGTGGAGGTGGTTTAGAAGGTTGTCATCTGTGAAATTGATGGAGGTGAGATGAATGAAGGGATGGAGCTGTTCCTCACAAGTGGTGTTCCCTCCTCAAATGATTGAGAAAATCCCAGAGATGCAATTTCATGGGAAGAGTGTGAAAGGGACTCAGGGATGAATTTAGGTTGAGCAGTGTATGGATGTGACTCTTGCATAGACCAAAAAAGTGACTGCTTATGGAGTATCTGGGGACTGGCATTCCTCAGAAGTGATCTTCGTGGAACTGTGCTGCTGTGAAGAGGTCACTTCTGAGGTTTTCTGTATGGGGTTAATCATGTCTTCCTCCTCACCCCCTGCATCCTCCTTCTCAATTATCACCTTCTCTCCCCCTCCTCTTTTTCTTGGGTAGTGTTGTCCACTGAAATAGTTAGAGGAAGATTTGATTTTCTCATCCTAAGCTTGTAAATGTACTAGTATCTTTGGCAGACTCAGCGCCTCATTACGATTTAGGGAGTCCTAAATGTGGACTGCCAAAGCCACGGGGAGGAGTATGCCACTGTCATACTGGTGGTACTCCCCCTAGGCGTTCCCTCCGGACTGACCAGCAGTAATAGTGCTAGGGTATTGGCCTCAGCTCATTTAAGTTACTATCATGAAAGGTCCTTCTTTACAACAAACCGATCTGCTGAGTAGAATAGATTAACAGAGAGGACAACACTTGAGGTAATTTATGAAATAATGGCTGACTTTCTGCACACACAACAAAGGTGGCTCCATTTCCCAGCATGCATTTCATGTGGCCAGGCCCTGAGGCCAACCGCAACAAGCACCCAACCTTGCACCATGCACGGCCTTTGCCCATGCACAGCAGGGATTGCCTTCAAGGCCTGGCCTGCAGCCAATCCCTGCAGCCAACCCCACTAACCACCCAACTCTACTCTGCACACAGACGTTTGACCGTGCGTTTCAGGAGTTGGCTGCAGCCTATCTCTCTGGGTGTGAGAATAGGTGGAAGAGGGTTATCTGGCGGTGAGAGGGGCTGTGAGAGTCTCTGTCTGGGTTTGGGAGTGCATGTATCAGTGTCTTAGTGGGTGTGTTCATGTCTGCACAGGTCTGTGAGTTGGTGTATGAGGGTGCCAATGATTCTGTAAGTGGGTGTGTGAGAGTCGGAGTGGGTCTGTGAGTGGGTGCATGAGTGTCTGATTGGATCTGTGAGTGTGTGCGTGGGGGTTTGAGTGGGGCTGTGAACGGGTGCACAAGGGTCTGATTGGGTCTGTGAGTGGGTGTGTGAAGAGTTTGAGTGGGTCTGTGAGTGGGTGCATAAGGGTCTGAGGGGGTGTATGAGCGGGAGAAAGAGATTAAAAGGGAGAGAGAGAAAGAGAGTGAGAGGGAGATAAAGAGTTGTTTAGGCTTTGATGGCTGACATACATACAATGAGATATTTCTGCACAAATTGAAAAGAAAATTGTGTTTGTCAATTAAAACAGTTAGATCATCTTTCAGTATGAGTCCTAAACATTTCCAGTTGAAAAAAAGAGGGAAATGCCCAGCGATACACCTGGACCCTAACCCTCAACGCTCAGTGTGAAGGTCTGTGATCTTCACACTTAAACTATTCTTTTGTTTTTAATATATTTTTTCAGACCTTTATGGGCTATCTGGAACTGCTGAGGAAGCCCCAAGGCCTCCCCCATGGCCCCATTGCTCCAGCAAGCAGGCACCTGCTTTTAACAGCAGCTACCTAGTCACTGGAGCAATGCTTTCATCTCTGTTCCGTTATGCATACCTGCGTGCAGGGAGCAGAGATAAAGACTCAGTTTTCTGACAGCGGGACCTGTTTTACAGGTCCTGCGGTCAGAAAGTGGTGTATTTGGTGTGACTTGACGGCAGCTGTCAAAGCGGCAGCCAAGCCACAGCAAACAGCTATTTCCCGGGGGTTGGCACCCTGGGACAAAGCAGGAGCTAGCCCTGGCAGGTGGCCATCCCCAGGCCATCAGTGTCTCCTTGAGGGGAGCCAACATGCATAACCCTGGGGCTATGGGGGTCCTAAGCAGTCCCCCTTTTTCTTTTCTTCAGGTTGACCCGTGGAGGTAGTGGTCCACAGGGCTGCAGGGGGGGACTGACAGGTCTCCCCGTAACAATTAAAGTATTTTGCCCCGGGAAGGTGGTTGTCCCTGGGGTACGAGGGGACCACTGGCCCCCCTACATTCAAAACTATGATTGCCCACCCGGGGGCTTATTTTTAAAGATTTTTAGCCATAAATTCATGAATATCATGAATCCGGGGCATTTTTTGTTTTGTTGTAATGCTTTTGTGCTCTGGGGGGGGGAGGAGCAGGGTGTCTATACCCTGGCCTCTTTTTTGTGTTTTTTTTCTGAGAATCGGCTGATGTCGAGTCCCATGATGGCTGCCAACACTTCCTGGTTTGAAGTGTTGCCAGCAAATGAAAGATGTGGTCAAGTTTGTCTTTTTTTGCTTTGTGAACACTTTGTGGCCCGAGATATACACATTTCGGTTTCTCACAAACTGCAGAACGGATTTACACAAAATAAACAAAAGCACAATCTGCATTCCGAAAGCTAGCTTTCTGCCAAATTTGGTTTAATTCCATCCAGGGGTTCGAGCAGCAGATGTGTCTAAAAGTCCCTTGGGAATTAACATGGGAAACAAAACTTTTTTCGCCACCTTTTATTTTTTCAACAACTAGAAAACACAGTAATAATATTGATAATAACTAGCAAATTAAACTAAAACATTTATCATCATAATCCTAGATCACAGGCAATAAAAAATAATTGATCTAAAAGTAATTTTAAATTAAAACACATTTTTTAAAACAATGTAAATATTAAAAATACAAAATAATAAAATCAATTAAATTTAAACAAGAATACCAAATATGAGTGATGCCACTCTGATTTAAATAAAGATAGGAAAAGTAGGACACTTTTGAGGGGTTAGATGTGCTATGTTATCTCCAATGCAAGCAAAAACAGGGAGAGTGTTGAACTTTGGCGGGATTAGATTTACAATTCATACTCCAAGATAGGCAAAATCAGGGAACTTTTGGACTTTGGACTGGTCAAATTTACCAGTCCTATTCCAATCTACATAGCAGTAGGAAAAATGTTGAACTTTGGAGTGGTCAGATTTACTATTCCCTATATAATCTATGAAGCAGTTGGGAAAGTGTTTCTCTTTGGCGGGATTACATTTACTATTCTCAACCCAATGTATACAACAACCAGGAAAGTGTTTGACATTGGAGGCATTACATGTACTATTCCCATTTCAATGTAAGCAAACTCTGGGAAAGCACTGGGCTTTGGTGGAGTTAGATTTTCTATTTGCACTCTGAACTATGCAACAGTAGGGAAAGTGTTTGAATTGTGAGGTGTTAGATTTATTAGTCACACGCCAATCTCTGAGACTGTAGGGAAAGTGCTGGACTTTAAAAGGGTTAGATTTAAAATCCCCACACCCCCATGGAAGCAAACCCATGGAAGATGTTGGACAAATAAAGGGTTACATATACCACATTAATGCCAAATTACTTTTAAGAAAATATTTAAATACCTAACAAATCAAAATTATTAAAGCATATTCAAAATAAAAATATGCATTATATAAATCATTTAAATAAAATGTCAGTAAGAAAAAATATTTTAAAATTTAAAAATAAAAATTAATGCATTTAAAATAAATCTGCTCATGCCTTACTACCAAAATATTAAAAACATCCCCCAAAGAATAATAAATTGAAAATTAAACAATAACACATTTAAAATAGAAATTAAATAAAGCAAACAAAAATAAAAACAATAATAAATATAAAATACATTTCACAAACATTTTACAAATTACATACATGTATTACCAAAATATCAATTTATTTAAATACGATAAATAAATAATCTAAAAAATAATCAATTGAACAGTTTACACAATTAAATATTAAAAACCTAATGAACATAGAAAACATTTTACAAAATTATATTTTAAGTAAATTCCATCATACTTACTTACAAACCTGAAAACCAACTACTGAAATATAAATTAATAGACTACACAAAAATATATTACACATAGAAAAATCACAAAATACACTTAAATTAATAAAATATAAATTAATTTATGAAGACGTTTACATAATTGTCAAACACATATTTAATGTAGATAAATATTCAATGGAGAAAATATAATTTGAATAACTTCCCCTACTATTCTCCAACAAACCCACCAACTTGCTATTGAATTTTAAATTAGTAATTAAACTATATCAAAAATAATTAAATTGAACATCACAAAATACTGATAGACTACCACCACTTACTAAGGGGCTAGTACACTTGGACAAAAATGGTTTTGCACCTGGTAGAAACAAGCACATTAATCTTTGTAATCTTTTTCATGTATTTGAATGCACACCTCGACTGACAACTGACCCTCTGGTTGTTGCCGTAGATGTGGAGAATGCATTCAATACATTCTTGTTTGACATCTTGTATAAGGTGGTGATAAGTGCTGGCTTCTTATTCTGGGTGCGTCTACTATGTACTAGTTCAGTAGCAAGGATGAAAACAGGAAGGGTTTTTTCTACACAATGAGATATAAACATAGGGAGCCGTCAGGGTTGTTCCTTTCCTCTCTATTATTTGCACTGGTGATAGAGCCTATGACTTGTGCATTCCATGCCAGAACACAGTGCTGGGGGAAGAGTCTGTCTCAGAAGCCCTACATGATCTAACTATGTACAGATGATACGCTAATATATTTGCAGAGCCAAAAATAAGTCTTCTGTGAAATATTGACTTACTTTCCCCAGATGGTGATGTCTCTGAGCTTAAGGTTAATTGAAGCAAGTCTTATGTGTTCCTGATTCATGCATGTGAAGATGCCCAACTGATTGAGCGGTTGTGTAAGCCACTGATATGGTCTTACAATATTTTAAATGCTTTGAGGCACAGATACACTACATACCCAATTGCTTATCTCCAGAAATATAGGTGGAACAGTAGCAATGATTCTATCCTCTTTAACACTCTAGAAGAAGTTACCACTATCTCCTCTGGGAAGGATCTGTCGAAGCTAATTAAAAAGACACAAGAAAAGTCAAGTTTCAAATGGGGCAGTATTCATTAATTCATGGGGCCATGTGCTTAGAAATAGCATATCCAATTTGGAGAAGTTCAATCGGATATTTCAGACATGAAAACCACAAAGTTGTGAAAATACATTGTCCAATCAGAATAACAGAACGGTGATTCTTCAACTTCATCATATACATGGTATGATGTTGATCAGACGATGCATGGTATTATATATTAGGCATCTAACCAATCACAGCAAAACAACATTTAGTGCTGCAAGCACAAGCAACAGCAGTGACACATCATAGAGGGAGTGCTGAATAAGAAAGCCACGGCTCAGGTTGCTTTTAGGGCACATAATCAGGGGACCTGGGAGGATTTGCAAAACTCTGTTCACTTTAGTGGCTGGGGTGGTGCAGGCCGATGAGGTTAAGGAGGGAGTAGGTGGCAATAATCATCATAGAAGGGCAGGCTGCATGAGGGATGCTGGGGGCTGCTCTCCTGGCAGTAACACATGTTTAGTACTGCATCTGGTTTCACTTTGAAAAAAACATTATGGAGCTGAGCACACAGAATGCTCCTTATCCTGACCATAGAGGATAAAGAAAGGGAAGTAAACAGCTGCAGACCACAACTGCACTAGAGGTAAGTGAGTTAGACTTCTGCCTGCATCAGGAGCATCGTCATCCCCTCCTCTCCACGTTAGCAAGTCCAAGGTGGGGAGAGGTTCTTGACGGGCCTCTTCTGACTGCATCTCAGCAGGCAAAGGCTAATAATTAACTTGGGAGGGTGAATCAGTGAAATAAAGAATGGTTGGATGGATGGATGGATGGACGGATGGATGAATCGATGGATGGATGAAGGGATGGAAGGATGCATGGACAAATGGATGGATGAACTGGTGGATGATAGATGCATAAATGAATGAGTGAAAGGGTGGATGTAAGAGTGGAAGAGTGAAAGGGACAGAGGGTGTAAGACTGAAAGGGAGGATGCTTGGATGGATGGAAAAGGTGAATGGATTGAGGAGTGAAATCATAAGTGGAATGATGGATGATGAAAGAGAGGACGGTGAATGGATGGCTGGATGGAAGAATGAGTGAAAGGATGGATGGATGAGTAGAACGGTAAATGGATGGATGAGTGGATGGATGGAGTGAAAGTATGGATGGAAGAGTAAAAGGGAGGATGGATGGATGGAAGAGTAAATGGATGGAGGAGTGAAAGGGTGGATCAATGGATAAGAGAAAGGATGGATGGATGAGTGGAAATGTAAA
The DNA here is from genome assembly GCF_031143425.1 of Pleurodeles waltl. Lineage (NCBI taxonomy): Eukaryota > Metazoa > Chordata > Amphibia > Caudata > Salamandridae > Pleurodeles > Pleurodeles waltl. The sequence goes on from NC_090450.1 coordinate 281,552,247, forward strand.
AGGGTGAATGAGTAGATGAATGGATGGAGTGAAAATATGGATGGATGGAGCAAAAGAACGGTTGAGTGAAATGATGCATGTAAAGATGAATGCACAAAACAATGGATGGATGAGTGAAAGGCAGGGTAAATGGATGTCTGGATGAAATGATGGATGGATGAATGAGTGAAAGGGTGAATTGATGGATGGATGAATAGATGGATAGGTGGATGAATGAGTGAAAGGGCAGATGGCTGAGTGAAATGATAAATGGAGGGATGTATGAGTGGATGGATAGATAGATAGATAGATAGATAGATAGATAGATAGATAGATAGATAGATAGATAGATAGATAGATAGATAGATAGATAGATAGATAGGACAAAGGGTGGATCGATGAGTGAAAAGGTGGATAGATGGATGAGCCAAAGGGAGGACGATGAATGAATGGAGCAAAAGGGTGGAAGGATGATTGAAAGCTTGAATGAATTGATGGATGAAAGGTGGTGGATATGTGAATGGATGGATGATTGAATGGATGGATTGGTTTGATAGGTGGGTGTCCCTGGACCAGGGGCGGCTCTCCTTTATGGACTCCAAGGCTACACTCACCCTCCTTGTTTAGTGGTCCATTTTTATTGTATCAAGTATGAATAATTATTCATCCTTGGTATAATAAAAATAAAAAGCAGACCCACTTCAGGTCCAGCAACAAACTGAGGCAGCTAGTGACATTGTTTGATTGCTTTCACAGGTGCATAAAGGGGCCTGCATCAATCCAGCACTGTGTGCATGTGTGTGTGACTATGTGTGTGAGTTAAAGTGAGAGAGGGTCAATAAAGAAGTGAGTCAGAGTGAGTGAGAATGAGTGACAGCAAGGACGAGTAAGTGTGACGATGAATGCGAGTGAGTGAGGCAGAAGGACAGAGAGTGTAACTGAGTGTTATGTGTATGAGACGTCATAAGACTGAGTAATTCAGAATGAATGAGAATGAGTTGGACTGAATGAGACAGAGGGGGTCAAAGTAGAATGAGGGAGACTGTGTGAATTAGTGAAACCGAGTGAGACAATGTGAGACAGTAAACTTAGTGAAAGAAAGTGTGAGAGAACCCTTCACGAAGAAGCTCACTGGAATTCGAGCCAAGGATCACACCCTATCACTTTTAATGGTCACCAGCCACCACTGCTTGCTATTTGCCCTCCTACACTGCAGGTGGCTCAGCATTGTTGGTTTCGCTATGTACAAAGTATGGGGAGCATGGTTTCTATGCCCTGGAGCTCCCGCTATAGTGTTTACCAAATTCATATACTTGCACGTCATCATAATGGGAAAATATAGGCTGACGTGGAAATAACAACTATGGGACAGTTATTCATGAGAGGATGTATAGGACCTTTGACTCTAGTTGTGAGGACTTTGAGCTCAGCTAGAAGGCTGATGTGTGGCACATTTGGAATTGGCCAAGGCAGTAAGGTTGGCATGGCTGGATCTAGCAGATGATCCTAAAAAGCCCTGTCCTGTCTCACATTCTGACTCTGACAGGATGCGCTCATACGATCACTTTCATTTCAGATAAATATCGTGTTTATTAAGAACATTTAGGAATACTGACTTGGTGTAGATATTGTCGACAAAAATAGGGGTAAAAGCTAGAGAATACATAAAGCTATTAAACGTTAGGTTTAAGTTCACACAGATCAATTATGTCCACCAGATACATCTTTCCTCCCTCCATATCAGTAAGATGTACAGAGGTTTTGTTGACAAATGCCCAAGATGCACACACCCTCCTTTATTTCACATGGTTTTGGATTGTATTGAAATGCGGACATATTGTAGAAAATTTTTGGAAATCATTAACAAGACTTCAGGCCTTAACACTGAATTGAAGCCAATAGTGCCTGCTGGGACATATGCGAAGGCCCAAACCTCTTAAACAAAAATGAGGACTTGGCTGTGAACATAGATCTGCAACATAGATATGGGCTGAAATCTAAGCTTTTTGCTTATGGTAGCACATGGCTGCACGGTGTGATAAAATGGACCAGCGCAGAGATCTCTAGGATAATTGCGCTGTGGAAAGGTAACCAAATCCAGCGATGCTTGGGACATAATAGTACTAGCCTTAGCAGCTAATTTTGATGATCTACAACCTTAGTCTGCCATTGGGACTTTTAACATTTGTGTTGCTCGGATTACTTACCAGTAATCTTCGTTACTCCGATTCTCTCTTCCTCATCCCAATACTGATTAAGTGAGGGTTACTTCCTCTACCTCCTTTTCCCACACCTTGACAAAGCCTTTTTTCTATTTCTACTGTCGTAGTTGGACTCTTGCTCTAGGCAAGACTGCTGGTTTAGGGATGACAGCACTTTTGTTTGTAGGTGACTAGGTCAATCCTACAACAAGTTGTAACTGTCGGCCCAACCCTCCCGGCTCACAAGCAGCACCTCACCAAAAACATAAACAGTAAAAGGTGATTTGTGACAGCCTTTACACACGGACTCAAGAGTGCAACATCTCTGGTGAGTCATGGTTAAATGGAGATTACCCTTTTCTCACATGAGCAACATGTCTCAGTCATACACAGGCAATGAAGGAGATGCAGTAAAGTTTCAATAGGTTTTATTAACAAGACGGCAATCTACTGTAAATTGCATACGCTGCAATGATTAGGATAGTGAACCAGGCAAGAAACAGAATGGTAAAAACGAGAGTCATGAATAAAAAGACCCCCGCCATCTTGCAATAACATGAGATGTAAAATATATGTGAAATGTGCCCTAATGCCCTAGCATGATGAACCTAATCTCTAACCTAAAGAGAGCTATTTGTGTTAAACTTAATCTGCCAGTACCATGTCCATGAGAAGAGCCCCCCAACCCTTGTTACTTTGGAATGAGGTCTCTAGATCAGACTCCGTGATGACATGAAGGCTGGGTTTTCACCAAGGTGACGTGTAGTATAGACATAATCTATATCATGTCTTTGTGGGATGTACAGATCTTGTAGGACCCCTGACGCAGGTATGTTCCCAAACAATAGAGAAGAAGGCATGCTAAGGGTGGCAATTATATAAATAATTCCCTGAAAAGGTACATTATGTCACTGTCACACGAAAGTGGGAAAGTACATAATGTGAATACATACATATGTCATTTATTTTTGATGCTGATGGTGACATCTTTACAGAGTGGCACTGATAACATGAAACTAAAACACCTTCCCAACTATAAACATGGCAGCCATCTTGGAAGGAATAATTACATAAATGTGCTAAATTAGAGCAAGCTAAGTAGGCTAAAAGTCACTAGGGGACAGGTCACAGACCTGTAAGCCAGAAGGCTAAGCTAAACTCCTGATTCCCACAAAAACTAAATAGGATCCACTAGACTACCCTCACTCCAAACTCCACTCCTCCCATAAAACCCTCCCTAATCCCCAGCACTTCCTGAGCCCTACCCCAGCACATTCCAAAGAAGCCCAGATAAGAAGGTCAGGAAACGACGGAAGGAGGAAGGGCCTTAAGTACTGGGACGAGGAAGAGAGAATTGGCGTAATGAAGATTACTGGTAAGTAATGCAGGCATTACCGTCCTGATCCACTTCCTCGTCCCAGCACTTACTAAATGAGAAAATACCCAAGCAAAATGCCTTCTTATCAATGCAGTCAGACCAACAGTAAACCAAAACACTGAGACATGCAGGTGCCAGTACATTTTATTAAAAACAAAGCACACCACCTTACAAGCTCCAAATGGCTGTACTGTAAGAAAGGCCAGACTCCTCCTGAATGGAGCAATCCACCCTGGAATCTGTGAAGCAGCCTTGGAAAGAACCCCAGAATCAAACCGAGACTCAGAGCCCTGAGCAACATGCAGTCTATAGTGGGACACAAATGTGGACGCAGAGGCCCATGTCGCAGCAATGCAAATATCTGCCACCAAAACCCCCGTCCATTCCGCCCAGGAGGCAGCCATACCTCAATTGGGATGAGCCTTAACAGACACAGGAAACTCAGAACCAGACTACTTGTAAGCCAAGTAAATTACAGTTTTAATCCATCATACAAGAGTGGATCTGGAAGGTTTACCACCTCTGTTGGCATGACTGAAATTAACAAACAGGGATTCGTACTTCAGAAACAGAGGATTTCCTCAAATACACCTCGAGTTCTCACCACATCCAAGGAGGAAACCGAAGGGTCAGAGGAAACATCCTCAAAGGTGGGAGGACTATGTCCTGATTTCAGTAGAAAGGAGAGTTAATCTTGGAGAGAAAATCAAGACACAAAGACAAAGCAACTCGGTCTTCAAACATATTCAAGTAAGAATAACGGCCCTGAAGAGCCGATTCTTCCAGTCGCCTGGTTGAAATGATTGCAACCAAGAAGAAAACCTTCAATGACAAAAAGTTTTCAGAGGCCTCCTCCAATGGCTCAAAAGGGGGACCCTGAAGGGAAGACAGGACCAAAGGTAAATCCCATGGAGGAAAAACCTACCTGACCTCAGGCCTTAGGAGGGAGAAACCCCGAAAAAAGCAGATGAACCAGAGAATCAAGATGTTCTAGGTCCCCCAGGGAGATCTAAACGCCCTAATAGCTGACTATTGCAGTTTCAATGTATAAACAGGAAAACATTTGTCAAAACTCTCCTGAAGGCAATCCAAAATAGATTCAGGGGAGCAATGCAGGGAGGAAACACCCTTAGCAAAACACCACTTATCAAAAGAGGCCCAATGATGGTTATAGGCATTCCTGGTAGATACACACCTAGAGCCCTGTAGAGACAATGAAACAGACAAGGAGAGACCATTCCTCAACAGAACCCTCCTCCCAACCTCCAGACCGACAGCCAAAGATGGCTCAGAGATGGAAGCACTAAGGGTGGATGAATGAATGGAAAGGGGGAAGAGGAAGAATCCACCGTTACGGAAACTGCCAGGGAATGAAGAAGAGGGAACCCCACTCTCCTCTGCGAAAATTTGACAATCAGAATCACATCCAAACCCTGTCTCTGAATTCTGAGAAGGATCTTCCTGATGAAAGCAAATGGAGGGAAGGTATACAGGAGACCCCTGGTTCAGGGATGTAGAAGGGCATTCTCTCCTAGGGAGTGACTCTCCTGAGTTAGAGAAAAAGCTGAGGAAGATGAGAATTTGACCACTCAGCAAACAGATCCTTGTTGGAACTCCCCAACTGCTGCACAGATCCCTAAACACCAGGGGATTGAGGACAAAGACCTGGGAACTTGGGAAAATGTGACTCAATCAGTTTGCCTGCACGTTGAGACTCCCCTGAATGTGGAATGCCCTGAGAGACAAGAGATTCTCCTCTGACCAAGTCATTATTTGAAATCAATCACATAAACTTTGAGTTCAACTACATAAACAGACCATTTGCGACCTTGCAGCTATAAATCCTCTCTTTCTCTGATATCACCTTTTACTGACTTTCAACTGTGATTTCTTTGTAGAGTGTGACTATAAGGGACAACTTCCCTCTTTAAGTTCCAAGACTACAGGCTATCTGCCTAGTCTACATAGGGTAAGAACTTCAGGGACTAACAGTCCATGGTAAGGCTTTAGTAATATTTGCATAAAAGTGCGTACAATCCACGGCATGATGTTAACACTTTAGTGTGCAGTGATGTGGAGTGATGTGGCACATGCACTATATACCTCACTGTTTGAACTCTTATCTACTTTCTCACCTTTAGGCCATACCTCTACAATTGAACCAGGTAGGCCCTATGTGCATTTTAATATTTATCTGCTCACTGTCTAGCATATCAATCTAGCCCCTCACGTAATAGGTATCCTTGACCCTGAAGAATGCCCCAGACCTCTTTGGCTCTTACAGAGGACAGAAACATGTTGGTCTCCACTTTTTTAGACACTTTGAATCATTATACTCAAAAGTGTCCCCACTGTTCTTTTACCCTTACCTACAAACACCTACATTCGATTATTGTACCCAATAGGTGATTTGCAAGGTCATTTTATAATCTATCTCACCTTTCAACTAGATCCCTTGATTTATCCAGGAAGATAAAAATGTCATCACTCCCTCAGAGTACTATTAACAATGAGGTTGAGTCCGCCCAGGTAGTATTATCTTACCTGGGTGGGGCTAGGTGGTCATTTGATGAAGCATGACACTATAATGTGTGTGAGACCACCTAGTCTTTAAAGGGAACTCCCTCACACACCTAACTGCCACTTTCACTTCCTATGTTCATGAAGGCGATCGCCTTACTGGCGAACCCTCAGCCTAAATAGGCCACAAGAGACCTGTCCTTGACATCCCCCACACACTTTGTGTTTGAATTATTTGAAAAACCAACTGATTCAGGGACTGCCACTTTGTACCAAACTGGCTGTTGTTGTAGGCTTTTGCTATTGAGTTGTCTGTCCTGACCACTACTGCCGAACCCCACAGTTGAGGCTGAAAAAACCTCAAAGCCTCCAGCACCACCTTCAGTTCCTTCCACTTTGAGGAATGCATCCTGTCCCTGGTGGACAAACGACCCTGAGTGGTCAACTTCCCCAGAACAGCTGTCCAACCACGTTTGCTGGCATCTGTGGTAAGAATCAGGAGGTCTGGGATGGCAAAAAAGACATCCAGTCCCAACGCCAAATAATGGATCCACCTGCCCAGCTGAGCCCTGATCTCTGGAGTGAGTAGAATGAGGCTCTCATAGTCTTCTGAAATGGGCAACCAATGGAGAAGAATATGTTGAACCACCCGACCCAGATGGAAATGGGCCCAGGGAATGATAAAAATCGTAGCTGCTTCTGCTCCTGGTAATGACATGTTTTTGTTATCCTAAATGATGCATGGGAATGATAACCTGTGATATGTCTCTATGCAAGCAGTATTGGTTAGTGTACTGTTGTTATGTAAATTACAAAATCTTAATAAGGAACCATTTTTTAAAAATCCCAAAATATACTTAAGTAATTCAAATGGTAATTAATCAATCAAATAATTAACAAAACAATTACTAATGAAATATTTAACTAACATAAAAAGTAAAATTGAAAATCAATAATTTCTCTTTTAAATATCTTCCAACACTATTCCTCTACAAACCATTAACCCTTTATGACCTTATAAATTACTAATTGTTTTTAAAATTTGTATTACACATTAAAAATTACAAAACATATTCAAAGAAATTGAAAACAATTATATTAATAAAACTTACATCTAAAATTAAAATTACTTGTAATATATTACCTTCATTGAAAAACAATATTTGCTATAACTATATTGAAGTAAACAATAATATATACAAATATATTCACATACATTAAAAATAATAGCCTTACCTTCAATATTCTAGTCCATTACGTATTTGTAATGGTTATATTTTTGCCCCGATATTTAAGTTACATGATTCTTTTGATTTGACATGTGTCAGTCACTAGAGCTGTAATCAGCTGAAAGCTGTAAAAATTCTTGTTAACCCACCTTTTTTCATCTTGTGATTTCTTATTCATGTCCCCCATGGTACATGCCTCCTCGCTCAATGCATTGGCATAGTCTGTACCTTCCTGCTTCAAAGCTGTCTCCTGCGGTCCACTGAGGATGAATGAAGGCAGCTGTACTGTTTTACTGCAAATTTCACAACCAGTGCTATCTCTTCCTCAGTCAATTTCTTCACTTTCAGAGTTGATGTATGCATACTATAGGCAGTCATATCCTTGGGTCTGTGACATACTTATGTGTTTTTTAAGTGAATAAGTGTGATGTATGTGTGATTTGGGCCATGTGTCTGGGGTCTGCCTGTTCCCCTGCAGTTGAAGATTTCCATCTCCATGGCAGAGGTACCACGCTGCACATGGTGGTCTCTGCCCTGTTGGGGGACATATCCAGCAAGTGGGCGGAACATAAATTATGAATGCAAAGTTAATAGTCTTAAAGTTACAGTTGTACTTTACATTGTCAGAGGCTTCACCACCTGAACTGTAGAGATGGAGATATGTGACTCTACATTTAGGTGTAAATCTACACTTGAAAATGGTGAATACCAAAAAAGTAGAGATTTACACCTAAATATAGTCAAAAAATATAGCCATGAGTAAGTCTATATGTGTACATGTAACTTTGTGAATCCATAGTTGTTGTTCCATATATATAGAATGTTTTAGACTTAAGAGATTTGAGTGGACAATATTTTTACACGGAATATCAGCTTTATGAGTCTGTCCAGTGAACTAAATAGGCATGATTCACAAAGGGCAGCTTAGACGTTTGGGTGAGTTGACTTTTTTCTGCTATTTACAAACTCTGAGTTCATAGAAAGTTGACATATGTGGCGGTTCCTCAGTCGGGGCAGAGTAGCCTGCACATAAAAAGATAAGACAGGCCTATCTTCATAAACTCACTATTAACTCAGAATTTGTGAATAGCAAAAAATAGTAAACTTACACAAAAGTGTGGGCTTACCTTTGTGAATCAAGCCCTCAGTATTCAATCTTTTCAAAGACCCAGTTGAGACAAAATGGTCTATTGATGTGTTTCATACAGGTTATCACTTTGAGGTAATCAGTTGTGCACTACAGCACTACAGATACGGGTTCTAACAAGTAAAGGTGGCTTATCTTTGCACTGAATACAAAACAGAGACATTTATAATTTGTGTATGACAAGGCAGAATGTTGCATGATAGCTACAGCACCTACCAACTTCCTGGTGTCAAAAGTGCTGGCATTTCATCCATGTACAATTATGTATGTACGAATATGCCAACACATAGACTAACACATAAGTTTTGCTAGGAATTTACAAAACAGTTCCAGGAAGATTGACAAGTGCAGCTTTCTAGGCATAACATTGAAAAGTTATATGAATTGCATGAAGTTATAAATGGTCATTTGTGCAGGTTATCGACCTGCTGGTGCAGGTTTGGGTAATTCCTTTGTGATTCAGGCCATCAGTGTAGTCCTCCAAGAGCACGTTGGGTCCAATTCAAAAATAAATTTGTGCATGTAAATGTGACATACATGACCAAATTAGGATCCAAGGTATTCCAAATAGGTGATACTGCTCTCATGAATCCTATTAATGATGTGCGATATTAACCCATGAAGGCATAGTAGTGTGCAGAAGCAAATCCCACTCAACAGTGGGAATTGGATTCTTCAAGGCATCGTTTTCAAGCCAAGTTTTAAGCAACCACATACTTGACAGTTTGTGGCTCTTATTAAAGCTCTCTCTGATGCCTTCATGCCCTGCAAATGGGAGATATTTCCTACTGCTAATGACTGGAGTAAACCCCTGTCCAAAACAGGGAGGGATAGGTGCATCCCAAAAGTTGTGAGGGTATGGGGAAGATGTTTTTTGTCTGTGAAGAATGACTTTCACTATTAGAGAAAGATGAAGAAAACAAGTTGTAATTGTATTTAGATAGCTCTTACTACTCCTGACGGGGTGTCAAAGTGCTTTTTGCCGAATACTATGCCACTCCGGAACCCAAAAGGATTAGTGGTTGATTAGAATAGGGAAATATGGGTACAGTATTAGTATTAGTATAGGGAGGTATGAGTTAATTGGAGTGGAGGACATGTGAGTCCGATAGTTGCAATGAATAGAATAATGGAGGGATAGAGAAGGGAAGAATTCAGAAGTGTTAATTTGGGATATCATAGTAGTAAGATGAGGTTTGGGGTGAGTCAAGGAGAGGTGAAGGATGGAAGAGTCTGTGGAAAGGGATTAAAGAGATCACAAAAGTAAGATGGGGTTTGATATGAGTCAAAGGAGAAAAAAATGAGGGAGAATTTTGTTAGGTTGTTTGGGCGATCATACTAGTAAACTGAGGTTTGGGGTGAGCCAGGATGGTTAGAGGAGGGAATAGTGTAAGAGGGCTAATTTGGAGACCATAGTAGTAGGGTTTGGGGTGAAGCAGAGGGTGGAGAAAGAGGACATATTGATAGAGGTATAGGGTGAGTGTGAGAGAGAGTAAAGTTTTTAAATGAGTAATTTATTTTTTCCTCCTAGGAACTAGGACTAAAGTAGTAGATACATGATTACATAGTAAGGGAATATATGTGTAAGGCATATATATTTTGAGATTTAAAGTTGTATCATAGAAACACAGACTTTCAAGAGTTGCAGTATTTGAAGTTAATTTATTTATGTACTGTATAATATTATTTTATCTTTCCTCAATATTTCAATAGTCAAATGCTTGTAGATTAATAGTTAAGATACCATTTACCTATTGTGATGGATAAAGTAAAAACAGAGACTCATAAGCATCTAATCAAACAATTTATATAGAAACTATGCAATTACCTATGAACTATTTAAGCATAGAATAATATATCTATATCTATCTATCTATCTATCTATATATATATATATATATACACATACATACACATATACACAATATATAAATACACATACAACACATACATGTATGTACATACATACATTTAACCGTGGGTAAAATATATATATTTAATAAAAAGGCCTAAAGAGTATGTATGTACTTTAAGATAAAATAGTTATTATACATAATTGTATGGAGAAATACACATATCTAGCTATATTTACATATAATCAGATTATAAAATGTTTACATACACAGGGATATTTAATCCAATGCTGTTTGAGTATGGTGGGTATGTAGGGAAGAGCCAATTCCAGAGTAGTATTCTGAGGGTAAGATAGTTATCAGTGGATCTTATATTTGAGGGTAATGAATTCCATAGTTTGGCTGCTTGAACAGAGAAAGATGTACCACCTATTGTTTTTTTCTTGGATGGTGGTGTTTTGAGGTGGAGTGCCAATCTTGAGCAGAGGTTTCTTTGTTCAAGGTATTTGGTGATGTTATTCCTGATGAAAAGTGGCTCTGTTCCATGTATTGCTTTGTGGCTGAAAAAATGCAGCTTGAAGGTGGATCTTCTGACAACCAGTAAACAGTGTAGGGCCCTCAAGTCAGGGGAGATATGGGCTTGTGGCTTTACATGTAGGAATAGACTGGCATCTGAGTTGTGAATGTGCTGCAGGTTTTTCACAGTAGACAGAGATGATCCATGGTCATTGGTGTAATCCAGTTTAGACAGAACAAAGGAGGTAGGAGCTTGTACCTTGTGTGGAAATCCAAGGTGGAGGAAGATGCATCACAGAGTTTTCATGGTGATGAAGCTTGAACTTGCTAATTTGTCCACTTGAGCATTTATTGTTAACTTGGAATCCATACTAATTCCAAGGTTTCTTACTTCCTTAGATATTTTAGGAGGTGGTCCCACATTGTCAGGCAGGTGAGTACTTCTCTTTGGAAGCATCGAGTGTGAGATGGCTCATGTCATCCACTGACCAAAGGCTCTGAGGCAGCAGAAGATTTGTGTGCTTCCAAAGCCTTTAGGGCATTCCAGTTTAAGGAGAATCTGCATGTAATTTGCATAAATGTAGCATGTGAGTTGAAATTCATTGATTATTGCTGGTAATGACACCATGTAGATGTTGAAAAGCATTGATGAGATGAGTGAGCCTTGAGGGACCCCTGCTTTTTGTGAAGTAGGGTTTGGACAAGAAAGTAGGAGTATGGATGACATTAGTTCTGTATTGAAGGATGGATGTGATCCAGTCGAGAGCAGTCCACCTCGATGCTGGCTTTGTAGATTCTTTGTATCACGGTGTCATGGTGAACTCTAACAAAGGCAGCTTAGAGGTCTAGGAGAAGTAGTGAAGCAACTCCATTGTGGTCTATTGTGTTTTTAAAATCATCCCAGATGGCAAAGAGGGCAGATTCAGTGCCTCTTCCTAGGCAGAATGCAGTTTGGTAGTCTGAAAGTATGGAGTTATATTCAATGAATTGTGACATCTGGGTAAAAGCTGCTCTTTCTATGAGTTTGCCCAGGAAAGATCCATCTGTAATTGGCTGTAGTTGCTGGGGTCATGCGGGTCCAGGTTTTATTTCTTTAATAATGGGTGTATGTATGCCTTGTTAAGGTCATCAGGAAAGATTCCCGTAGTAAAAGAATTATTGATGATGCTTCTTACTTTTGTGGCAGCAGAGCTAGATAAAAGAATGTTCTTGAAGGTGTGTGGTGGACAAGAGTCAGAAGAGCATCCAGAAGGCCTGCTTGCTTTGCCCAGATCCATAAATTCACTTTGTGCTATTTGTTTAAAGGAGTGCAGAGGCTGGGCTGGCTTATTCTTAGCGGGGTTTTTTGGAAACGGATTGGTGCTGGTGGTTTTCCTTTGTTTTAAATAGGAGTCCAATGTGTTCGCCTTGGTTATGCAATGATTTGCCAGTTTGTCTGTGAAATCTTGAATAATGGGATGTGTTCCTTCCATGCATTTGAGTTTTTCAAAATTCGTTGACGATTTTATACAATTCTTTATTTGAAGATAGAGCATTTTTAATTCTGTGTGAGTAGTAGTTTTTTTTAGCTTTTTTGATCAAAGATTTGCATATTCTGTAAAGATTACATAGCTGAAGGTCGACTTGAATGATATTTGTTTTGAGCCAGGTCCTTTGCAGCCTGCTGATTTGGGGCCAGATTCTCAAAGGTTTGATGTTAGTTTAGCCTTGCTTTTTTAACACTAAACCAATACTAAGCATTTTTTTAGCATTCACAAACCAACGCAAATAGGTATTTGCATTGGTTTGTGTGGCAAAGTAACTCAGAGCAGCTCAAAGCACTGCTTTGCGTTACTTTGCATCATGGGGGTGTTACATGGGTGGTACATTGACGTACCCATGCTACGACCCATGCTTTTTGATGCTAAGCCCTATTCTGAAAGATCAGAAGCAAGGGTTTAGCACAAAAAATTAACGCCTTTTAAAAGCCGGTGCAAAACAGAGACTTTTTTCATTTCTCCCTGCTTTTCCGACATTTCATATGTGGTGCACTGTACAGCATGTATACAAAGTAGGGAAAGCATTTGCACTTGTCTAGGCATAGTATTTTTTACAGGTAGGATACCCTTCCTGTGCAAAACCTATGCTAGACTCCTGCACACACCCTAGCACTATGGCGCTAAGGTGTGTGCGTGGTGCACTGCAGCTAAAATCAGCACGGGGAGAGGGGAGGAGAGTGCCATTTTTATGTGAATATGGCACCTTGTTTGTTTTTCTGAGTGGTATTAGGATATAAAAAGCTTCATATAGCCACTCATAAAGTTTTTTAACAGAATTTTTTTGTCTAGATCTATGTTGGCTGTTAGTTGTGTTAGTTATGTTTCTAAGGCCCATATTTATACTTTTTTAGCACCGCATTTGCATCATTTATTGACACAAAAGCGCCGCAATCTTACAAAATACAATTACATTTTGTAAATTTTTGCCGCTTTTGCGTCAAAAAGCAGCGCTAATGCAGTGCTTAAAAAGTATAAATATGGGCCTGAGTATTCACAATTGAGTTTGTTCCATGGTCGATAGGTGGATGTATGAAAGGTGGTTTTCGGTATGTTGATTTGTGGTGTTTTATGTTGGAAAGTTACCAAATCATGTGACTGGTGTGATGCCTTGAACGGTAACTAGTTCTGTGTTTGCAAAAATTACATCTAGGATGTGTCCAGCAATGTGTGTGAGATTGTGTACAATCTGATGTATGTTCAATGTGACTAGCCCAGTGATGATAGCTTTTAGATGGGGATTATTGGGTTTGTCAAACCTAGGCCCTGATTTTTACTTTTTCACGCAAAACTGCACTAGAGCAAATATACCGCCGGCTAGCACGATCCCAAGACACCGACTTGGCGTCATATTTATGATATGGAAGTAGCCGGCGGTAAGGCCCGGCTAGTGTCTGAACAAAGAACGCTAGCTGGGTGGGGGAGGAATTGGGGGAACAGGAGGTTGTGCATCAAAATGCCTCTAACCAGACAAGCATCATCCTTTGACGCACAACCTCCATGGACATGACTCTGGTCTTAGTAAAGACAGGAGTCATGCCCACCACCCCAATGGCCTTGCCCAGGGGGCATATGTCCCCTGGGCATGGCCATTGGGCCCAGTGCCATGTAGGGGGCCCAAATTAGCCCCCCACCAAGGCACTTTTTAATAAAATAAAAAATACCTACCTGTACTTACCTTGCTTGCCAGAGGATGGGACTCCCATCCTCTGGCATCCCTCTGGTGTGGGTGGGGTGTCCCTGGGGCTAGGAAAGGGCATTTGTGGGCCCACTCCATGGTCTCTGACCATGGAAATAGGCTCACAGGGCCCCTAACGCCTGCCCTGACCCAGGGGTTAAATAATGGTGCTAAGCAAGCTTAGCACCATTATTTAAGGCCCCCTTTTCCCCGTGCTTGATTTTAGCACCAGGGATAGATATGGCACTAAGGCCATATCATCATTTTTTGCCTAGGAACGCCTACCTTGGCTCTCATTGATTCCTTAAATAACTTTAACTTCAAAACTTTGGTTTTAGATGGGTCTAGCGCCAAAGTATAAATTTGGAATTAGGTTTTCGTCGGATTTGCATAAAAGAAATTACGACAATTAGACGCAAAACAAGTGTAAATCTGGGCCCAAATGTTTAGGTCCCCAAAATAGAATAGGTTAGAGTACAGTGTTATAAGGTTTGAATCTGTGTCTAGAAATGTATCTGGGAATGTTGACTATCTAGGTGGTGGTCTGTAAACGAGGAGGAAGATACAGACCGAAGTTGATGAAGGGTTGCATCTGGTGATGAGGGCCTCCCAACCTTGTGTGGAGATGTCATCTGCTTTGCTGAGATTTATTGCCTGTTTGAATATAACAGCTAGTTCACCTCCTCTTTTTCCTATACGGTTTTGTGTGACTGTTTGGTAGCCTGGAGGAACGGCTTCATGCAACACAGGGGCCATGCCATCACCTAACCATGATTCAGTTACAAAGAGTAAGTCAGATTGTTTCAGTGAGTAGGTTGAGATGTGGTGCTTGTTTTTAGAGAGTGATTGAACTTTTATGAGTAGTCAGTTTAGAGATTGTGTATTGGTGGTGGTGTCATTTTGTTTTGTAGAAGAGTGATCAGTGTATTTTGAACTTGTAGCAGGTGTGTCATTTGTGCTGATATGAACTGTTTGATGCTCATAATAGTGCTGTGTTTCTATATTGTGTTCCTCAACCAGCAGGCTTAGAAGGCATTTTATTGGGTTTGTGTGTGCCAGTGGTGGAGATGGTTGTTATGAATGACATGGTGAGTTGTGTTCTTTTTGCAGAGTAGGCTTGTGTAATAGACACGGGATGTGAAATTGTGAAGAGTAGCATGTTGTTTATTTTGTTTGCTTCTGTTTAGGGTGGAAGGATTATGGGTTAGTGGTGTAGTAGAGCATGTGGGTCATATTCTTAGGCTCTAAATTGTGCAATGGATGAGAGGCTATAAATAAATGCTGTTGTGTTGGGGTGTTTGTGGTGGATGTTGGTGAAGAATGAGAATTTAGAAGTGAAGTTGGTTCAGGATTGGTATTATTTGTGTAGTCATGAGCATGGGAATGGGTGTGACAGGAAGTATTGTAAAAGTCTGTGTTATTTTGATGTGCTGATGTGTGTGTGTTATTTTGTTTTTGAGCATTAGCGAGAGCAAATATCGATGTAGTGGTTTTCTTTGAAAGATTTGTATGTGAGTTACTGCTGGTTAGTGGTATTTGAATAGTACAGTGGGCGGTGATGCGTTTTGGAGAAGAGTGTATGTGATGTGCAGTTTTACTAAGGCAATGCCTTTACATTATGCAATACAGTACACCACACACAATTACCCATGTGCAAAAGTCTAGTCAAAGATAAATACAGGAATTAACAACAACAAAGTCCATGAGAGATGCCTCAAAACATGTGAGTGGCATAGCTTTCCAAGCATAGTTCTGAAAAGTTTTTTGAGTTCCCAAAAGCCATAGATTGGCACACAAGCAAGAAAGCAATTTTGTAGCGATTTTTGTGTCTTTAGGATTTGGCTGCATAACATTTGTGCTGTGCTTGTGAAATGTTTTGTGAACAAAAAACAAATCTTAAAATGGGTTTCAAGCCCACTCATTGTTTATCACTAAATACCATTGTTTGTCCCTGCCATAGAGTGTGGACCAAGAGCAGCTTCTAGTCTGAGGCCAGTTGCCTTCCACTGGCCGCAGGCTCCTGCAGTTACTCTTTTTTATTTTACTTTTTAAAATGCACTTTTAGGGAGTGTATGTCTCTGCAGTCTGTTTCCCACTCCAGGCCTCCTCGGACCGTTAATGCTCCCTCCCTTGGATTGCTCTCCCCCACTCTCCTCCTGCTGTCATTGTTCCTTCCCCTTATAGCTCCTGCTTTCCATTGTTTCTTCCCCTCCCATTGTCCGTAGTTTGCATTGCATCCCAAGCCTCCTACCACTGCCTGTTGTTTGTTCCCTGCCAGCTTCCTCCCTTGTGTTTCTTGCCTTGTCCCACTACTGTCAAATTTTGCACTGCAGCGCGGGCTGCTGTGCAACAAAACCTACAGGAAAAAAAGTGCTATGATGAAGCCAATGCTGGCCACGGGTGCTTGCAGTTGGCATGGAAGGTCTTGGGGAGGGAAACAGACCTTTTGGGGTGGTACAGTGGGTGGGAAGAACAGGGGTAAGGCCAAGCTCACACAGGAATAATTTCTCATCAGAAGGGGGTCGGAATTTGGAGGCTGAGGGAATGCTTGTCTGACGTGTAGGTGTGGATGCTTTGGGTGCGTGTTTGTGGGAGGTGTGCTTGTGTGTGGTAGGTGTGGGTAAATTAGTGGGTTTATGTGTATGGGGCTGGGAGATTGGAGGTGTTGGGGGATGCCATGGTGTGTGGGTGGGTGTCTGTTGGGGTGGTGACTGTAGGTATGGTAGATGTGCTGCATGTAGTTGTGTCTGTGGTTGTGGTGTCTACAGGTGTGTTGACTAGGGTAGATGTCTGAGGGTCTGCTGGGGTGGTGTCTGCGGGTATGATAGGGGTGGTGGCTGGATCAGTGACTGGTGAAGTGGTGTCTGTAGGTGTACCAAATGGTGTGTGTGTGATGTTGGAGTTGTGGGATGTCAGGGGAAATTGTGATCTGCAGTTAGATGTTGTTTGTGTGTGTGCCAGTGTTGTGTCTTGTGGTGCTTATGTTTGTGTGTGCTAGCCTTGTCTGATGAGGTGGATGCATGCAAATCTGTCTGTGTGCTTTGGGTGTGTCAGGGAAGGGGGCATTTGGACTAGGAAGAGGAAGGTGGAGGGGGACGGAAGACAAGGGGTGAATGGCTGCTGTCATTGTGTAGGTCAGAGCCTGAAAAGATCTCTGTAGGCCAGAGATTGCACCATGAATGCCCTCCAGGAATGCAAGGCTTTGGTATGCTAAATCTGGCCTATCAGTCCCTGGGTAGCATTCACAATGGTCATCTGACCCACACAGATCGACCTCAGGGGGTCAATAGTTCCTTCAGCGAGGGCAGCAGGGTTAACAGGGGCTGGAACAGAGATGCCTGCGGCAAAGAAGATGCCCACCCTCTTGGCTGGGTGGGCACGGCCAATTGGGTGGGGAGTAACAGGAGGACGGTGATAGAATGGGGGGTGGTGGACAAAAATGGTGCTGGGTTGGTCCCCAATGGGTCCCCCACCACTAGGGAGTGGTTATTAGTGGAGGAATCCAATGATGTGGAGCCAGATGTGATCTCCCCAGTGGCACTCCCCTTACCCTCTGGGTCACTGGGTCCCTCACTATCAGTGGTCTTGTGACCTGAGGTCCCATGGCCAGATGCTTCCCTACCTGGCTCAACACTGTCTCCTTTGCCTGTCAGTGCTAATGCTGCAAAACAAAAGGTGAAGTACGGTCGTAACATGATGACATATCAAACACAACTCTGAGAGACAAAACAAACTATCATGTGAAGTAACCCACTGCATAAAGTGACAGCAAAGTGACAGCATCATGTGCTATTATGGAACAATGCATGCCATCTGGAATCACAAAGGTAACACATGAGCTACTCTTGGTCTCAGATACCTACAATAGCATAGATGAAGTGTAGCTACCACACAAACCCTAACCCAACTAGGTGACCACTCTACATCACAATTGTGCCACATACAGCGGACCACATGGAACCAGTAGCCAACAATTGGAGACCATTGTAAGGTACCCTACCAATTGCACTCACACAAGCCTATGTACACATCTAACTTGCACCTATATGTCTTTGCAGTAAGTGATGATGGTGAGGAAAGGCAGACAACACTGGTTCAAGAATGCAATACCTGGAATTGATGACGTGGAAACATTCATGTCAGAATGGACACACCCCAACAATGTACAGCTCCACAAGTCACACCTTTCAAAAATGAGTCACTGCGTATGGGTTTGCTTGGAACAACGATGAAGTCAGGTCCCAAACCTGATGGTAAGGTGTCTCCCGAATACACACATGATTGGCACTGGTAGACCCTGTATATCCCCCACCAATGTCTCACAACCATTTTCATGTTTACTTTTTAGTGTTGGTGAAGTAGACAACTGTACCATGCAGGAAGGAGGGGCACAGACCTTGCAATCACTATCAGGAGGAAACCAAATGGTTGTATAATGAGGATCAACTTCACTGCCCACATATCAGACATGACAAGCATGGTATCTGTCTGTGGATGAATCCTTGACCCCAAACACATGTCATGCAAACATCACTGCAAGTCACTCCATTATGCATCCATCCAGTCAGGGCATAACACCCAAGCAACACACAGGTGATAAGGACCTACAACCATCATACCACATCAAGGCTATAAGTCATCATCAAGTGGATCAACACCCTGCCCCTACCTGTCATGTACATCCTAGCTACTGTAGTTACATGTGAAGTATGACATACTATGAGAAATGAATGTTTCTCTATGACTACATATGATGGTCACACAGTCCTGTCTGGGGCATTACAGTAAATGGACAACCACTGCAGATGTATCATAACGACAACAGGACCCCATGAACATATATGTAGGAGTTTTTCAACATCATCCCATATGCATGGCTAGCACATGCCATACATCTAATACATATATATGCATCCTAATGGGAATGGAGCACATGCAGACATGTTGGCATGAGGTATGTTTACTACACTGATGACACATCACCCATGACAATGCACATTCCCCTCTTACCAAGGGAAAGTAGTATTATTCAGCTGCCAAGATTTTGCCATGTAAGTCATTTCACACATATGATGGACGCCCATGCATCACAGACTGTTGTGACACATGACAGAGGACAGTGACCCACATCCTACTTACCTTTGGATTATACCATTAGTCAGTAGTGATCTGTTGGTGAAAACTAACAACCACCAGGTCAGTTAAAACAGAATATCTCAACACAAAACATAGTCATATATGCTCCATGCTGGGCATTTTGACTGAGGGTTCACCATAGTTTAGTCCTAGGTCCCAGCTCCAAAAGAATAAGCACATCAGTTGGAAACACATTTCCTGTCTACACCAATTTCATCTCAGAAGATATGTGACACATGACACATGCTACATTGTCAGAGGAAGCAGTCTGTCCCTAACTCAATCACCTGCTAAAGGTTCATCATGATTTTTCCATGTACTCACCCCCTTGTGGCTGCTGTGCTGGCCTCAAACGCCCATCTAAGGCCTGATAGGCCACTGATAAAATGCAGGCCGTTAGAGGGGTCATGGTCAGACGGGCACCCCATCCTCATTGGGAGGACATCCCCAGCTGGGCCTCTGCAGCCTTCATCGTCCAGCGTCTCAGGTCCTACCACCTTTTCTGACAGTGGGCACTCCGCTGGCTTTGGCCCCCAGAGTCTGCATCTTCTTGGTGATGGCTCTCCAAATCCTTTTCTTCTGATGGGCGTTGACCTGTATGGGTGCAAATGACAAGACAAAATATTATGTCCACAAGTCCCACATAAAATGGCAGTCACATACATGTCAGAGCACATAGTTAATGACCTGACCATCCTGTCCACCAGTGGCACATAGCATGCATTGGACTCGGGGTCATGACTGTAAACACTCCACATCAGGGTGTACAATACACACCCCCTTGCTCAGGCCCTGTACTGACCAGGGAGAAAAGCAGTGACTTTCATTGGACATGAGCTAATCACGTGACATTGACCAAGAACACGATTGAGTACATCTCATAAAGTGGCAGCAGGAAAAGCACACTGCAAACAATGCACAAAAACATCCACTACCCCTGAATGTCAACCACTGCATACAGGCCTAAATACAGACCCATAGTGCTTGGACCACACTGAGGGGAGTGACATGTTGAGCACACAAAGAGGCAAGCCTGCCCATGTGTGGACATGCGTAGATATAGATGCAGGCACCTGCTAGTTCTGTTGGTAATGGTCTGTGTGTCACATTAAAATTAAAGTACTCACAGTCACACATGTTTCACAAAACGTACAGTAATGAAAGAGAAATGTGGCCCTGCATTGTACATGTTCTTCTTCATAACCGCAGAGTCCTAGATTATGGCACATAATTCATTCAAAAGCACACTGCCTGCATATGTGTAATGTCCAAAATCATATGCGCCTGCACTGGACACATCAGAGCTGGATGAAAGAGACAACAGGGCTGTGTGATCAAGGGATCTGTCAAGGCTATTTGACACACATTGTCAGAGATGATATGAGCACATCAGTCACATATTATGACCCTGCCCCCAATGCAATTCACATAGTAATCAGTGGACAAGGTCTCAAGAAGCTGCATATTGGCAATGAGGCATGGTTTGGCACCATTACATGCTGTCCAGGGATACAGAGGGTGGGCACATTGTCACACTTGTAGTGGAAAAGGGAATCAATACCAGCCCAGATGTCCAGTTATGAAGTGAGTGACAATGCACAGCCCCTTTCTCTGCAGGCTGAGCAGACATACCTACATAATACACCATGTCCACAAACATCACATGCATCACAGTACATCATGCTGTCTATAGCCAATATACATTGGCTGCCTATGTGCAGAGCTGAGGGGCATGGTGAGTCATTACCTGGCTTCAGAAACCAGTCCAACAAGGCCATATGTGGCTAGAGATCACTGTGCAAACAAAGAAAGAGCTCAAATTGTGGCCATCCAGCTCAGGCAACATGCATTCAACCCTCCTGCTGTCATGCAACCACGTGACTACACATTGCATACATCTTGTGGCAAGATTACGCTGTGGATGGCTGTCATAACACTTCACCTAGCCATGTGCTTCAAATACAAGTTGGTTCAGGCAACACTCAATGCACACTCACTACATTGTCTCAGGACTACAAACCTGTCACTTCACATAGATACATGCCCATTGACTCAAACAAAAATGCACCTACAGGGCTTTGCAGACACATTCACACGTACTAGTCTTAAGCCTAGGGTGAATAAAGATAATATAAGTAGAGGTACAGAGAATAGTGTGCACAGGGTGCATTTACCTGCCCCTCTGGTGCACTATGGAGCTTTCCATACAGGGGTAGGACCTCTTCCACCAGCTTCTCCTACAGGCCAGGTTTGTTGGCTACATCAGATTTGAAGATGTGCCTCTCTTGCGGATCTCCTTTGTTTGGGCCAGTCACATTGCGCTGTCAGAGAAACAACAGGAGTTTAATATGACTTTTGTGTCTCAGATATTCCTTTGCCTGATTAAACTCCTTGTACATCACTTTCTCCTTCCAGGTCTCTTCACCATCTCATCCTCAAGTGGGCATTTCAGAGTTGTGTCATAAGCAGGTGGCTGTAGCTGGTTTGACTTGTGACGGGGACATGGAATTGATCCAGTTACTGTTGCAAATTTGGGTTGTGTGAGTTCCATCCACAGGATGTCTTGACAGTCGGAGGGCAGGTTTTTTGGAGCTGCAGAATATACCTGTTTGACCTGGTGTGTTTATCCAATGGTTTCATGTGTGTGATCAAGTGGCTTTGTAACATGTCATCACTGTTCAATCTATCCATTCTCCCATCACATTGTGGTGATAATGATCCTGTATGCCCTGTACGTAGATGTTGATGTGTTTCCTCATTGTAGGCCATAGGACCTGTGCCACAACATTGACAAAGGTGTGTGGCATGCCACTAGATGCCCAACCATTGTTATAGGATGGACCTCTGACTAGGGACAGTTGTACTTCGACGCCGCCACCTTCCCAGACTCCTGGAAGCACGCAGAAGTAACTGCACTCCTGAAAAAACCCAAAGCAAGCCCGATGACCTCACAAACTACTGCCCAATTTCTATTCTCCCGTTCCCCATCAAGGTCACTGAGATGTTAGTGAACGCCCGCCTGTCTCACTTCCTAGAGGAAAACAAAGCACTCAACGCCTCCCAGTCTGGATTCCGCAAGAACCACAGCACTGAGACCGTCCTCACCGCCTGTACTGAAGACATCAGAACCAGAGTCGACAAAGGCAAGACCATTGCACTCATCCTCCTGGACCTCTCTGCATCCTTCAACACTGTGTGCCACCAAATACTCCGCACACACCTCTACAACGCAGGAATATGACACAAGGCCCTGGACTGGCTCGCCTTCTTCCTCGCCGAAAGGACCCAGAAAGTCCGCCTCCCTCCCTTCCAATCCCCAGCGACCAAGATCATCTGTGGAGTTCCCCAAGGGTCCTCCATCAGCCCCACCCTCTTCAACATTTACATGGCCCCGCTCGCCAACATCCTCCAAACACACGGAATCACCATCATATCCTACGCAGACGACACCCAGATCATCATCTCCCCCACCAGGAACCCTACCACCGCCAAGACCAACCTCCACGCCGGATTCCTAGACACCGCCAAATGGATGACAACAAGCCACCTCAAACTAAACTCCAACAAAACCGAAAACATAATCTTCGGCCCCAACAGAACAATATGGGACGTCTCCTGGTGGCCCATCACCCTAGGATCACTGCCAACACCTGCCACCCACGCACTCAACCTCGGCGTCATCTCAGATTCTTCTCTCTCCATGACCCAGCAAATCAACTCAATCACCTCCTCCTGCTTCAACACCCTCCGCATGCTGCGAAAAACCTTCAAATGGATACCCATAGAAACCAGAAAGACCCTCACCCATGCACTCATCAGCAGCAGGCTAAACTACGGAAATGCCCTCTATGCTGTCAAGCTTCAGCAGAAACTCCAGAGGATCCAAAATGCAGCCGCACGCCTCATCCTGAACCTCCCATGCCATGAACATATCTCCACCCACCTCAGATCCCTCCACTAGCTTCCTATCGACAAAAGGGTCATCTTCAAAGTCCTTATCCACGCACACCAGTCCCTCCGCAACACTGGACCAGCCTACCTCAACGAAAGAGTGAAGTTCCACATTCCCACTCGCCACCTCCGCTCCTCCGACCTCGCCCTCTCCACAGTTCCTCTCATCCAACGCACCACCTCGGGGCAGGTCCGTCTCCTACCTCACCCCCAAAACCTGGAACTCCCTCCCCACCAACCTCCGCAAGACCCAGGACCTCCTGTCTTTCAGAAAACACCTCAAGACATGGCTTTTTGAACAGTAAAACGGCAGCCCACCCCCCCAGTCTCCCCCCACCCCCCAGCACCTTGAGACCCTTATGGGTGAGTAGCCCGCTCTATAAATTTTTTGATTAATTGATTGATTGATACTGTCCTCTGTCTGTGTCATGTGGTATGTTAAGTTGGATAGACCTGGTTTTGGTATGTGATAAGGGTGATAACATTCACAAATCGGTTTGCCTATACTATGGGAAAGGGTCTGACATAGTCTTTTCTTCTGTGGCCAGAGGGATGGTACTTTAAGACATGTAGCCAGAAGCAACAATGTTTACTCATTCTTGGCAATGACAGTCCATCTATATTTGCAGCCTATGTGCTGTGCAATGTAAATACAATTTTGGTGTGAGTGACCACTTGTGTTTTTGTATTGCCATTAATCCTCAGCCTGACACTGCCTGTGACACATCCCTCCTTACATTACCATCTGAAGAATACCTCATTTGCATCACATTAATTTCACATTATACATCCCACTATGATGAAAAATCACTATTAGGCATTGATTGTGTGCTGGTTGTGTTTATTCACATGTGCTCTGAAAGTAAAGGTGGAAATTGAAAATAAGTCCAATAGTGAAGGAATCAGTCATGGTGGATGTATCATTAGAGTAGCTGTCAAAAAATTTGAAGTCCAGTGTCCTACTATCCTGGAAAATGGACAGTGTGTGAAGAACAGTCAACAGAGTGATTCTGTGGCACACAAAGGGGCTCCATCAGGAAGGGGTCACTGCCTGATAGTGGTTGAGGTCTTGGCATCTGTACCTCCTGTATGTTTGGATGCACGTCCTGCTTGTGGGGGGGGTGCTTCAGCTACAGAGGCAGGGGTGTCTGAAGCAGGTTCTTCCACTGGCAGGGCCTCCCTTCAACTGTCTGCCACAGAGGTTGAAGCGGCAGATGTGACTAGGCCAATGTAAGGGGTTTGGTGTTGTTCTTGATCCCTGCACAGGGTGGTGTTCATGTCCCCACGGACCCCTGTTAAGGAAGCCAAGGTGGCATTGTGGGCCTCCCACTTGTGTAATATTTCATGGTGGTAACCCATCTGTAGCTGCTTGATCTCCCTCAATTAGGTAAGTACTTGGACATCACGCATAGGGATTGTTGGTAGGCTCCCAAAATTTGGGCGATGGTGTCCTGGTCAGACCTATCCCCAGCAGCCTTATGCTACTGGCACACACCATCCCACCCACGCCCCCTACCCCCATGTGACTGTGCTCTTGGCACAGTTTGGCCCCTACCACTTGGTCCAGGTCCATCATTGTCAGAGGTGTCTAGATGTGACTCAGGTACCTGGACCAGGGGGCACACGATTGCTGATTCTGTCCTCTGGACCCACATTTGGGGTGACTGGTTGTCTGAGATGTTGATGCTACAGGGCTGGGAGAAGTTGATGTGCACAGGGTGAGGCTGACAGGTGTCATCTGACCAGGTTCTCCAGATAGGCCAGTGCAGCCCTCAACATCTGCACGTCCAGGAGTGGTATCCTCACTGAGGGCATTATTCATGGGGGAAGCAGCAGTCTCTTGATAGGTGTCTGTGTACCCAGTGGCAGGTAAACCTGCTTAAGTGAGAGACATATTGTTACGGGTTGTTTTGTGATATGCACCTACAACAGTTTTCAGTGACATTGGATTAAGGCTATGTACGCATTGGCTTTGCATTTTTCCCTTATGTGAGAGACACACCTGCTATCAACTGCATAGACCTGACATTTGGGGAACAGACTAATTCCATTTCAAGTCTCCTTGATACAGGATGTCTGAGCATCTTGGCACTACGATGTCTGTTCATGGACTCCTACCTTTCCAGCAGTGCAATCAACACAGTGGCTGTGCATGATGTGGCCTAGGTCATCTTAAGACCTAGTTGACTGTTATGCAGGTAGACCTGGATCCTTGTTGTTGTATATGCTAGTTGTCAGCATGTGGTCAGTGCACTGTTAATATGTGTTCTGCCCTAAGCATTTAGATGATTTATCTTGGTAACTTTGAGTTGTTCTGCATTTATTTGGCCCCTAGGTTGGGGTGTCCTTCTTGCCCAGATTATTCTCATCTTGGCTTATTTGCTCAAGATGGATCTATCTGATTAGGCTCATCACAGAGTGTACCATGATATGTATGTTGGTCCCTCCCAGCTAGGTAATCTGCATTTGTGAAATAACAGACAGCAGCACAATGTCATTGTGGATAGTTTCCTGGTTTTTGGAGTTGGAGGGACTGTTCCTCCTGGGATTAACAGTCATGTTACACCAAGTACTATACACAGCATACATACGTCATCCACTCAGGTAAGTAGACTTTCATAGCAAGCTGATGTACACAGATTTGAAGACAGATTCCCAGTGATAATGTGTTTTATATTGAGTATACAGTGCCTCCTGACCTTGACATTGCTGTCTTTGCCTGCCCTACCCACACCCTATCCAGTTGATATCCCCATAGATGAGTACATGGCTGAGTAGAGGGGGAATGGTTCTTGGAGCAGAGAACACAGTATTGGCTGAGTGGAGTGACATTACCAATGACTTCTGACTTTGGCATTGCTGTCTTTGTCTGACCAACCCACACACTGTCCAGTTCAATTATCTCAGGTGGTTACACTCCAATGTGGAGTTTACAAAGGTGGTGATTTGGATTGAACTACACTTTTCTTGTATTAGTGATACCAGAACAGTGCCTGCTGGGAGTTGTAGTGCTGATGAGGGGGTGACGGGGAGTAAATAGTGTGATAGGGTGCAAATGTGTGTGTTGGGGTGTTGTGACAATGTGTGATATGGCCTTTGTGAGAGATGGTAGGGTGCCTAATCTATGGTTTGGTGGCTCTGGCTTCTCTGTTAGGCATGGAAGTTGCAAAGGATTGTGGTGTGTGGAGGGGTGTGTTTCATAGTGTGGTTGGTAGGGGTGTTGAGTATGTGAATGTGTGTCAGGTGTGTTTATTTCAAATCTATCCAATGTGGTGTGGTGTATTACTGTGGGGACCACCGACTGCCACGGTTCGCACCGCCATTGGAAGACCACCATGGCAAGACTGCCACGGAAATTTTTAACTTGTAATACGTTCGGTGGTTGGTTGACAGGCTGGCGGTGCCAGTGATCAGACCGCCTTTTTCCTGCCCTCCAGAGTCCTGGCGGTGTCTGGATATTGGCTGTCTTTTGGCGGTCCTGGCTGTGAAACTCATAATACGGCGGCTATATGACTGCCAACATTGCGGTTATTTGGCGGCTGCCACTGCAGCCAAACTCAGAATGACGCCTTAAGTGACATAAAGTTGTACTGTCACAACACGATGATCACAAACAATACATGGACCGAAAACCATACTACTGCTGAGGGGACGCAGAATTCCACCAAAGTGAAAACAAAATCTCACACAGCCTGATGAAGTTGGCAAGGAGTTCAGAACTTACAAGTACAAGTTGGTCCAATAAAACAACTTGCAGTTGGAGTATCGGCTTATCAATCAAGATTGCTACAGAATCAACATTATTGATTAATGTAAACCCAGTCCATTCGGTTAGTGGGGTTCACAATAATACACTGATCTTGAAACAATGAGAATGAATTATCAGACTAATTAACATGGCTCTTTACTGGTTGTTTACATTTTCATTGATGTTTATCAGTGAGAACCTCGAAACAGGCCGGCGGTGCCCCGCAGGGCATTCTGACCGCGGCGGTTCAGCCGTGGCCAGAAAAGGTAAACCGGCGGTCTCCCGCCGGTTTACCGCTGCCCTTAGAATCCCCCATGGCGGCGCAGCTTGCTGGGCCGCCATGGGGGATTCTGACACCCCCTACCGCCATCCTGTTCCTGGCGGTTCGCCCGCCAGGATCAGGATGGCGGTAGGGGGTGCCGCGGGGCCCCTGGGGGCCCCTGCCGTGCCCATGCCACTGGCATGGGCACGGCAGGGGCCCCCGTAAGAGGGCCCCACAAAGTATTTCAGTGTCTGCCTAGCAGACACTGAAATACGCGACGGGTGCAACTGCACCCGTCGCACCTTCCCACTCCGCCGGCTCAATTCTGAGCCAGCATCCTAGTGGGAAGGTTGATTTGCCCTGGGCTGGCGGGCGGCCTTTTGGCGGCCGCCCGCCAGCCCAGGGCAAATCTCAGAATCACCGCCGCGGTCTTTCGACCGCGGTGCGGTGTTCTGACGGCGGAACCTTGGCGGTCGGCCTCCGCCGTCCGCCAAGGTTAGAATCAGCCCCTAACTGTTGTAAGTGGAACGTGCTTTATAGTGGTAGCACACCTCTCACTATACCCATTTAACCACTCCTATTTTTCACCACTTACTTTCTCTTAGGATTAATTTGTAAAGCCACTTCCTCTAAATGAAAACATAAAATATTTAAGCATGATGTAAGCAGAGGCAAGTCTATAAGTTTAGTTAAGTTACATTTATTTCTCTACATGCATCTTTACCTTGATACTTGTCATTTGCCAGCGAGTGATTTGCCAGGGCCAGCTAAATGGCAGTGCTGGTTGTGTGACATCTCCCCTCTTCACAATGATACATACAAATTCGTTATGGAAAGCTCTCAGGCAGCACTGGATTTGTGTATCTGATTCCTCTCCCTTATGAAAACAATGGAACCTGTAGCTCAGAGCATGTCAATAACAAGCAGAATCAGGCAAAGCTTTATGACAGTAATTTGCTGAAGACATTTTTTGGCTTTGTTGTGGCTGCACCTTCTTATAAGTTTTATTAAGTGCAAGAGTGGTGCTCAAACACTAAAAACGTACCTGTTGCCAAAGTACATATACTGGGATAGAAATGAACCTAAACTAGTTAATATGAAATCAAAAAGACAATTAGTGGAGCACATATATATTAAGAACCCTAACTGTCCAGAATAATGGATTCGGTAGTCCATAATGATGTTATGTATTTGGTTCTTTCAATATACGAATTCTACTCTGTAACCGCGAACACTGACGTATTATGAAGGAAATGTATCTGTTTACGAAACAATACTTATAAGTGACTTTTTCGATTAATATGGATCCCTTCATTCATAAGGAGCCTTGAAAAAATCCTACAACACGACGATACACGTGTCGGCTGAATCCTGTCAACACTTGCAAGAGTGTCTACAGATGGATTTTTCTTGAATCATTTCTAACTAGGCTGGATTGTATATCAATATGTTTTAATATAGTTGAATTATGATTGTTAAGAATTGTATTTTGCAATGGAAATAGCTATGCTGATTAAATAGAGTTATATATATTAACTTGCCACATACCAGTTCATATTTTTAGTAACTATTGTTCTTGATTGCATTTTGGTGTTCATTGAACTCTCACATAACATAATTGGCGCTTATGGACTACTGAATACATTATTCTGGACAGTTAGGATTCTTAATATATGTGTGCTCTACTAATTGTCTTTTTGATGACAGTCATTTTCCTCTGCTTGATGATCAGCTCTCCATCACCAGTGGCAAAGGCTTTTGGAAAGAAAAACCAGAAGCCGAGTGAAAGAGGCATGTGGTCGTTTGGCGAGTACCTAAATGAGCACTGTAGTAAATTGGGATTTCTACGGTACAGTGAGACAAAGAGAATGTTGAATAACAGGCATATTTTTAGGTTCAAAGACTATTTCTGCTGTCTCGTAAGAGCTTTCATGATGCACACAGGTAAAGAGGGAAAACTTTGGCTCCTCTCACCCATTGTTTTTTGTCAGTCATGGGGTATGGAGTTTTACCTTTTCACCAGCACGAGGCCCTTTAATCGGCACATCAGTTGTTGGAGTTCACTTGGGGTGGGTGCAACAGAAGCTACATTCATGTACATATAATGTGTTTTTCCAACTTAAACTAATGCAAAATGACTGATGTTTCTTCTCCTGGAGGGCTTCTTTTTCTCCAAAATGTATTGCTGTTGCAAATTCAGGAACAGTTGCTTGTCAACTGTTAGTGTATCAATTTTCCTTTAGAGTTGCAAAACTCACAAATTTGCATAGGTTGGAGTGCATAGGTAATAGGGTGTTGAGCACCGAACGGCCTTAAAGAAAAGTTTTGATTGAGATAGGTGAGGTTCATTGGCATAAGGCATACTCAGGGCCACTGGAATTATGCTAATGGAAAGAGCCAAATAATGCAGCAGGGTTGACTAAATTATGCTGCAAGAAAGGGCAAATTATGTGGCACACTTTCCGATCCTATCACTTGATTATTATGCCATTTTTAAACTTGTTAACACTGCCTGGGCACAGATTGTACCTCATTAGTATCAGTGTAATACCCAAACATAGAAATAAGTAGCAGAAAGGTGATCAGTCAACCTTTGCAAAAGGTAATTCACTGTGCAGCAACATATGTTGCTGTGTTTTTAGTAACTTTTGAACCATTTGGACTAGAAACATTTTTTTTGTTAAAATCTGCAAATTATGCAGCAGGTGATGGGTTATTTGACAAATGCATCAGAACCATAACTATGAGAAAAATGCCACGGCCGCACAATTGCATATTTCCAGTGGCCCTGGGCATACTTCAAACACAGTGTGAAGAATGTTGCTGTGCATGAGCATAGGGTGATACAGACAGTAGGAGTAATAAGTTCATCTATTTCTATTTCTGTCAACTGTTTATCTGTGAACAAACAGTACCTAATTGGGATGTTGCTACTTCTGAGACCCATGCTGTTTCATCCTCCTAATCTGTTTCTGAATTCATGCATTCTTTCTCTCCCACTATCGTTCCACTAGCACAATTGTACTTCTGAATATCGCTCCAACAATATTGTGGAACACTAATATTGGGGACAGAATACAGATGGACAAAATATCAAAAGGTAAGTGTGTACTGCAGTGATTCCCAACCTTTTGACTCCTGAGGACCCCACTAAGTGACAGCTAGAAGCCGTGGACCCGCAAGCAATTTGTATGATTTAAATTTCAAACATTAAAACAGTAATTCACAAAAAATACACAACCAAGTACACAACAAACAAATACTCGAATTACTGAAGATATAATTATTTTATATTGAAAAAAAAAGCAAAAATGTAAATGTTTTAATGAGAAGGTTAACGTTGCATCTCAGTGACTAACTTTTCAATGTTTGGTTTTATTTAGGAAAGCTGAATCCTAAGGTCAGATTCTACAAGTGATTTTTTTCAGGTACATAAGATCTGAGAAAGCTTTTTTATATAAATGTGTGATCGGTAAAGGAAGTAAAACCATAAGGGCCTCTCATCTCTCCGTGGCCTCTCCGTCACATGTAATTTGTTTGTGTTATAGCACCTCTTATACCAGTGTAGGGTGTCAAAGCACTTTATGAGGGAGTACAAGGTGAAGGATTCACATGTCATTCGCACTGGAATGCATTTTCTAAGAGTGCTTGGTCTGGAGAAGCACAGACTCAGGATTCAGAACATAACACAGTAGTTAGCATTGACTTTAATTATAAGAATGTATTTCTGCACAAGCAAATCTTTTTTAACAGCATAAGGAAAATGAAAAACTGGGAAAAAACATAACTTTATAGTTTGTGTGATACCGTTTGCATGCAGCTCTTTCATGCCAGTTCATAGTTCACTGTGCTAGATTATGATTGTAACTCATGAACTGCACAGTAACAAAAGCATCTCTGAGAGAAAAGCAGTAATCGATTTTGCTATGCACATAAAATACTGTTCTTTGCAGGATACATGTTCTTTGCAGCAGGCATATTAACCATCTGCGCTATCTTAGATGAGTCAAAACTGCCAGTCAACAAAACTCCCATCTCTCTGCAACAGGCACATTTATCATGAGAGTTACCTTGACGCTTTGGTTTTTGCCAGAAAACTGCTGGATGTACAAGACACTTTGCAGTGCTTTTTTAAAACTGCTGCACAAAGGAAGTAATAATATAAAACACACACTTTTCGAGCGGCCCCAGCTAGAGAAGTGGCTTTCTGACGGCTGAGGCCTGTGGACTCCCTGGGAATGTGTCATGGACCCTGACCCGAGGACCACAGGTTAGGAACAACTGGTGTATAGGGAAGAATAGATTTACTTTTCCTAACTGCACATCTACTTACTTTGAAGATATATGTACTGCATAGGTACATATATGGAGCTAGGTATAGAAAATCTAGACTGGCTTACATGTCAATATTTTATTTTCAATATTCTGTTCTATTGATATTGTTTATTCAATATTCAGGGAACACACACACTAATACATAAGCCACACCTGCACTCTCCACTGATTTTTCTCACCTTTTCACTTTCTTTCACAGACGTGTAATAGTGTAATCAATTCAAATTGGGTACCAGCCTGTAAATCTCCCCTACCAAGTGTACAGACTGCACTGTTACTTGATTTGTTGCATCATTTAAACTCATATGTTGTTGGATGATCTACCTATATTTATCCATATGGTCCTTTTATCTGTGTACACTGGGCCCTTGCCTAGATCTAAAACTACTGTATTGTATTGCAACCACATTCATGAAGGTAACTTACGTGTAGTAAAGTTATGAGAGTGGAGTCTCCGCAATGATGGCAGAATGTCAGCACTGTGCACTGCAGAGGGTGCACAGGGTGGAGATTCTGCCCCAAGTGCAGTGACTAATCCCCAAGTGCTGAGACATCACACTCACCTTGTTCGGACAAACAAGTTACCTTTGTGAATTGGGCCCATAGTTATTAGTATCACTATGTGGGGGTAATGAAGCCTGCCTGGGCAGCAAGCTATGTCATGCAGTGTGTGTGGCTGCAAGGTTACTTTTCTCATTTTGACTATATGGGAAGTGTTTCCATGTCATGCATAAGGACTACAGAGGTGTGATTATTGTGTCACTGGACACAGAGCTCAGCAGTGTGATAGATGATGAGGTGTGAGAACTGGCAGGCAGTTTTAGGTTTTGAGTAAGTTGGCAGCGTTTAACAGATCTCCAGGTCTCTTTATGGCATTTCTTATGGCCATAGGCTACTTAGTTAGTTACATCACTCAGTTGTCCAACCTGATGTATTGTTTGAAGTTTATTGTGCTTTGTTGCCAATGGTGCGAGAGAGAAGTGAGGTGTTGGTTGGAGAGTGGGTGCATAACTCTCTGGTGCCTGGGAGACTTTCTGAAAACTTGGATAAAACTTGGATAAAAAGTAAATAATCCTTAGGGTATGAAGTGTTACTTCCACCCCTCTTTTACAGGCCTACTGGTTCCAGGAGCTTTTAACAATTAAAAACGAATAGGGTCAATATTAAACAAGCAGACTCAGGAACCTCAAAAACAATTTTACCATGTTTTGCTCTCTTCAAAGCTCTTTCTAACTGGTGGGGGTGGTTTAGAGCGAGATAAAGAAAGACTTGATTCTCTTGTACCAGAGCATAACTTAATAAGATGCATTTCACGCTGCGCACACCACAGGATGTTTTGGCGCCGAGGTTTGAAAAGCCAGGCAGCTCGCAACAACCCCAGGGTCGTCCCTGATATCAAAGGACCATACAGGACAAGTCAATGAAGAGAAAACACAAAATATGAATAGGAACAAACAAACAACAGCTGCTGTATCCCCTTGGTAAGTGTTTCTCCGGTTCTATTATTGCACGCCGAGAAAAAAGTAGGCAGTGCATCCAATCTCGCTTATCTCCTTGGGGCTTCTTTCAGGCTCAGATCAGAGAGACAGGAGGAGTAAGGATAGAGCGTCACTGCGTCTTGTTTCCTTTTAATTTCACACGACAGCCAGCTTTTCGTGCCAGTTATATGCTCAATTTAGTGATAACACTCACTACCGAAAGATTAAAGAAATACCCACAAGCCTCTTTGTCCTTAGTCATCACAAAAGGCATTGTATGTATATTGCAGACCTTGTTTTTATGTGTAGCTTGTGATTAAAGCAAACAATAAATCAAAAAGCCATAGAAAATCTGGAAACGTGGCTCCCTGCAGTTCTCAATTCATTTATTCCTATATAGATCTCTTTCTTTCATTTATGAAAAAAAAACTTGTAAGAATTTGCATTTATTTAGACAAGTATAGTACATATTTTATCCTCCATTTGGCTAAATATAAAGTCAAAGTGATAGTCAGTCTCTTTTGTTAATGCACAAAATATTTTGAGAAGGTGCTATCAAACACATTTAAGAGACTGATAGTTTCCAAACATTGTGAGTGAAGGGGCCAATAGGTGTATTCAGTAAAGGAGGTGAAGACAAGGAGCGTGGAAAGGGCAAATGATGGAAAGCTAAACCATAGATGTGAAAGAGTGGGGAATAACTGCCAAATAGAAAGGAAGGTTGTACAAAGAGAAAGATGAAAAAGGTTACTGAACACGTCACCCTGCACACCGACCTCAGCCCCACCCGAATACAACTCTTTACAAAAAAAATAAAAATAAAACCTTTTCTTCCAGAAAGTTACTTTTGAAATTCCATCCAAGCCCTTGTAATCTCACATTGGAGTGTGGCAACATCTTGCTCCTCACATCACAAAATCCACACTGGTGCCCTTACGGGCATCATGTCTCAATACAGACCTGACAAATATGACCACATTAACTCCGACCTGATGGAACTCCATTGGCTTCCTTTGCAGGACTAAATGAACTATCTTCAAAATGAGCCTCATCATATTCAAAGACATCACAACCAGCAGCCACCCTTTTCCCCACGCCGCAGACAAGCTCACCACAGGGGCACTTCGGCACCCCTAGAATGAAGACACCATCAGACTTGATATAAAGAAGTGTAATAAAGAATGAGAAAGCCAACAAGCCTTCTTCCTCTATGCACCCAGGAGATGGACTGAAATCCCCATATCCATCAGATCATCCTAACCCTGCTCTAACTTAGTAAAATGATCTTTAAGGAATACTACATCATGATATAGTAATCGTCCACATCTGCTCTCTGAACTCAGCAATCTCTCCATTTACTCATTGACCATGTCTTTTCCCTTGCGCAAAGTTCAATTGTATTTTGGCTAGGTTTGTGCTATATAAATACAAGAGACATACCCTCAGAAATAGAAGGGGCTCCAGGACATTAAGGGTCAGGTTTAAGTGAAATTGACGGTGCACGTTGCACGTTGCAGCGCCAAATTTGGCAGTGTCACACACCATCATTTTTAAAATTCTGGGATGCACTGTATTTACAATAATACAATGCATCCCTGTGTTTCACCTTGCGCTGGCACAAAATTGCAGCCTCGTGCCAATGCAACCACCCTTGCACCACAGTTCAAGGATGGCTGCGTTGAGGGTGAGATTGCTTTTGTGCAGGAAGGGACACCTTCCTCCATTAAAGCAATCTTCAATGTCGATTTGCTCCTTTCTTTGTGTGCTGCAAAAAACGAGGAGAATGAAAGCATTTCTTCTTGTTGTGCCATTCTAACGCCACCCTTGGGGTGGCATTAGATTTTGGCGCTGCCTCAGGTTTATGAAAACTTGTAAATCTGCGGCAGCGTCAAAATGCAATGGGTATTGCTGTGGCTTGCCCACAGCAACAGCCATTGTACGCCCCTTCCATGCAAGTGCTGTGTGTGAAGGGGCCATATTTACAAGGTGGTGTTAAGCCACAAAAAGTGACTTAATGAGACCCTGTAAATCCAGTCCATTGCATAGCACCACCCAGCGCCACTAAAGGTGATGCTCTGGTGGTGCTAGGGGCTCTTAAATATGCCCCTAAATGAGAAAGCGGTTAGGATGAAAGAGAAAGGAAAGGAATAACATAACTTGAATGCTTATGTTAGTTGATGGTAATATTTTACATGCAAACGTGAATAAGAAAACAATGGTGAAAAAAACAATAAACATAAGGTCAGAATCTGTATCTAATTCTAAGGATTCTAAATATATAAAGTTTAAACGGAAGTAATACAGTAAGGAAGGCCCGTAAATGAGAAGGAACACAAATAAAAACTAAAATAAGCATAAAAGAGAAATGATCAACCAATGCAACAAATACAGTGCACTTAGGAATAACTGTAGAGAAGTGATCGATGTGAAAGGAATGGATGAAACTGGAAGCAAAAAAGCAATTTCTAGAGCAAGAAATAAAGGTAGAGAAAATGGAAAGAACAAAGGAAATGAGTAAGGAAGGAAAAGACAAAGGGTGAAAAATCTGAAGTGTCGATAAAAAGGTGGAAGATGAAGAAGAAAGAAAAGAAGGAGGGAAAGAGCAGTAGAGAAGAAGAATGGAGTATAGGAGTGCAGAGAGGAAGGAAGCATTGCTTAAGTAAGGTTAAAAGAACATGGATAGTGAATCATGAAGAGGAATTTAGCGAATACGAAGCATAATGCACAGAAGAAAGGCGTCATAGACCTGGAATTAACAAAAAAAAAAGCTTGTTTAACAAAAACACACATATCTACAGCAATATTCAATTGTTTGCCGTTTTTAATTTT
The DNA here is from genome assembly GCF_031143425.1 of Pleurodeles waltl. NCBI lineage: Eukaryota > Metazoa > Chordata > Amphibia > Caudata > Salamandridae > Pleurodeles > Pleurodeles waltl. The sequence continues at coordinate 281,588,022 of NC_090450.1, forward strand.
TTTAACGGTAAAGAAAATTACAGGTATCACTCCTCTCCCGCAGTTCAATCTGTAATTGAATCTAGGCCCCCATTCTAAAGCTCGAAAAGTCTTCTTGCCACCGTTATACACCAGGCGGAATTTAGGCGACGATGGCGGCAGACGGAGGGGAGGGCGGCAAGGAAGGCTGGGCGAGGATCGTCCAATTTCATTTAAATGTAATGGTGGATGAACCGATAAGCAAATAGGGAAGAAGATGGCCTCTGCTTTAAGGAGAGAAAAAAGGGTTTGCGTGCTTTTAATATGATTCCGGATGGAAGCCAAATGATTTACATGGGAGTTGATTTCCTTTTGGCTGATATGAAAGAATTTCAGATACAAAAACCCACTGATCTACAGAATTAAATAAAAAGAGAAAAGAAATGTTATTTTCCTTTAAAATGTATCAGTTTATTGATATTCATTTAACCAGCCATCCTTCAGTTCACTTTCTCACTGTTTTGCTCTTCCTTTTCAACCATGTCAACCTTACAGACTCCCTCCAGCCCCACCGAAAGGCGCTTTTCTGAAATAACAATGAAGCCCCTCTCTATAAAAAGAAACATAACATACAGTTGGCTTCAAAGAGAGGTTGCTTTGTCATCTACCTGCTAGAGGCAATATTTAGAATATACCTTCTTTGAATGGAGAATACAGTTAGCCTGGCAGCAAGGGATGACTTCTTCTCACTTTTCGGTTAACAGAACACACAGGTGGCAAACGTAGCAACAACCCTTAATAGAGCAGTAATAGCGTTTGGGGCTATGACCAAAATCCACCCATTGGAAGCATCCCCCATGTTAAACAAGCGAATTACATTGAAAATATGGACTGAAAATAAGGAGCAGGATTGACGTGTTGATCTTGGAGGCAGACAAATTACTCAATAAGGTTAATAGGCAGTATTGTCTTCATGACAAACCCTAATTACCCAAATTCGCAAAGATACACTCACTGTGTGCAGTCCAAACTAAGACATTGTTGAAAAAGCACTTATGCATTTCAATAAAAACACTGTTTTCAAGAAAAATCTAATGTTTGACCCGAAGCCTTCAATAGTTGTCTGTTTCTCCCTAGCATGGCAGACCTACAGTAAGGTATTTCTGATGGTGCGTTTAAGCACCTCCTTGGGCACCAATTCATCCTTTAAAATCCCTAAAACCACCCAGGCACTGCTAGAAACTATATACAGTGTGACAACCCCTTTAGCTGTGTAGTCAAGCATCAAAATTACGTCCTTCTCCGAGGAAAAAAAGTAACTCAAATGGACCCATAATGTCCAAACCTAAATTACTCCATGGTACTTCTGGGACAAGCACTAACAAAGGACTGGCCCAGACCACATGAGTTTTGCCGATACCTGCTTACTAGATACAATCCTTCACAATTTACTCAATTTACAGAGCCTCATTAGGCCACCAAATCTGTTCTCTGAGTTTGGCTTTTGCTTTTGTAAGATTTCTACCCGGATGTCTCTCATTGACCAAATTAATATTCTTCGCCCTCATTCCAACTGGAGGATTCAATTTATTGACTCTCCTCAACTTGCCATATAAAATACACAACTCCCCCCTTACATTCCAGAAGACTGTCTCTTGTCCTGACAGTTCACAGAAATTATGCCAGCTCATGTCCACATAATCACTAATGGCTCGCAACAATCACTACACTTTCTTAGATTCAAACCACCCTCCTGCTTCCAAGGTGTTTTTTCAAACTCAGAACACTGATAATTACGCTTCAAACTCTCCAGACACTCAAATAGCAATCTTGATGGGAAATTAGCTGCACAGTTCTTAATGTCTGTTAAATACTCAGCATAAGATTAAACAAATGCAAGCCCCTTTGCCCACTACTGATACCGGGAGTCACCCATTCATCATCTTTGCAAGAAGAGCTTGGAACAATGGTCGATGAACTGTTTTGTTCCACAAAAGGAAGGCGTCAACAGAAAGGATTTAAAGTGCTGAATAACCAGGGAGCAAGCTAACACTCCCCACTCCACCATTATGTGGTGCCCTCCCACTGCCCTTCTGAATGGAGAGTAAAAGCCACAACTCTATCCTCATGATCTACCACATGAGAAAGTAGAGCACCTAACCTTTAGAGATTTGCAGCTGTGTTTTTCTATGCAAATTGAAATGGTCCAAGTTCATTCATCTTGTGAAAAGCAACATCACACTCAAATGACCATTCATTTCTGGTGCCTTTGTTCAACAACAGTCTTGTTTGGTAAACTACACTTCTGAAATTGTGCATACATTTCAACTAAAATTCATCCAATCCAAGGAATGATCTTACTTGATTTTTATCACTCGAGATCAATGCCTTAACAATAGACACTCCAAGCTCCCATTTGGGACTTACCCCTCACCTGATCTGGTCTATCTCAAATATCATCCTATCCCTTCTTGAAATCTCCACTTCTCCTTCTTCAGAGCAATCACACCTTGGTCCAACTTTTCCAAGACTTCCATACTACTTTATCATGATTTTCCTGATCTCTGACATACAAAAAAATGTGATGTAAATGCACAATTTTAATGAACGTTTAAGGTTTACAGGGAATTCTGTGTAGGAAAATGGAATGAGGTCCATGCAGCCCTTACCAAACTGGAATCTCCTTTTGTCTAGTTTCAAAAAATGCCTGAGTTTAGTAGGTTTGTTTGGATGGTGATCGAGCCCAGACCTAAGTTCTCCTGTCACACCCAATATTAAGACACCATCAAGGGCATTTGGAAAATAGGGAAAACATGGAGAGGCCTTCACCCATATTTTGTGTCATTCTTCACCATTGGACCCTCCCCAACAGCACAGTGGTCTTCTCTTTGTGTTGTCTGGCATTTTTGTAAACATGCAGGTGTGACAAGTGTGCAGAGTTTACTGGCGGAATGGTAAATGTGATTAGAGAGGTATGTATTTGTAATATTAATACAGTTATCTGGGCATCACTCCTACCTTGACCATCTGTCTTCTACCTATACTGGATTCCTCTTAAAATGAGCCTAGCCTAAGCTTTGACTACCTTTGCATGTTTTTTCCTCACTCTGAGTCCTGATTAATACTGTACGGGTGCCCTTTAACTAGGTTAAGAAAGACACATCAGTCATGCACCTTCAGGACTCTCACTGTTCTAATTCCAACACCTTCTAGTGTGTGGTAGTAAGTAGTGGAGGTGTTTTGCGGGTTTCTTGTGACTAATTCCTTGGACAGTGTGAGCATAACTATATTTTAAAACTGGGATAAACATGCACGGGCAGACTCTCTCTCTTAAGTTCCCTTGGAGCACTTCCAGAAAGGCCTTGGGTTTGGGAGAGAGAGTACTCCATCACATTGTGACTGATGTCCCATCCACCACTATGTGCAGTGTGTTGAGTATAATGCACTTGTAATGAGACAGACAGAACATCTGCAACCTTTACATGTAGGATGAAGGGACAAAGCAGGGTACAAATATAAAAGACAAAACAACAATTGGTGGTCGATGCTTAATGTTTGCACATCAGCATTCAGATGTGTGACAAGTAGATTCAAGTTCAGTGAAATTGTTGTGGGTGCCAACCTGGTAGAACACCCAGCCACCACGGGTGTTAATGCACTGATCAAAAAACAATTGAACTGTGCTAAAGCAACATCAAAGAGTACCAGGGCACACCAAAAGTAGTCCGAGAATCAGTTCTAAAGTGGAAAGAAGAGGCCAAAGTCCAAACACAATGTAGAGGTTGATGAGATATTATTCTTCCCGGAAACAGTACATTCTGCAAACAGCCGACACATGTTTCGTCACAGGGACTTTTTCAAGGCAAGATTGTAGATGTAGGTAGTACTCATGGAAAAGACTGGATAATTTTCAATAATCCAGAAACGTTCATGTGGTAAATCTGGTAAAGAATGTACCATGTACTAATACAGTGGTGACAATTAATTTCAGAGCAAGAATTTTCTGAAATCATGGATATGAGTCAACTAGAGAAAAAGGGCCATGATAAGCCCAAGATGGGCTTAAGGATGTTGGTCTACGCGACAGGAAAAACCGAGTAGTAGTGGTACAAATATAACCTGTGTGAGTAGTGTTTGTTGTGACCTGCGGCTTACTCTTACCTTGACCATCTGCCATCTACCTACAAGATATCTCCATGATAATAGGCATTGACTAAGCTTTGACTTTCCCTTCATGTCTATGCTTCACTCAGAATCCTGACTAATAAAGTGCGGATATCAGGTGAATCTTTACAAACACCTTCCCACGGCAGCATGCTTGGGCTCAGGAAGACTTGTCTTTCATGTGCCTTTAGTACACTCATTGTTTTAAGTAGTAAGTTAGGAGTGGCAGAGTGGCAGAGTATGCCTTGTGACCAATTTCTCAGACAGTGTGAGCAGAATTACAATTAAAAACAGGGATAAACATGCTGAAGGCAGACTCTCATAAGTTCCCTGAAAAGTGCTTTTAGAAAGATTAATGGCTTCAGCATTTGGCAGACAGTCCACTCTGTCAAACGTGACAGATGTCTCATCCACCACTGTGTGCAGTGCATTGATTGCAAAGCGCTTGTAACATGGTGGATAGAACATCATCCATGTTTTTGACAGAGGATAAAGGTAGTAAGAAGACTACAAGTATGACTTATGTGAGTAGTGATGGGTTGAGTGATCTGTTGCTCACTCCTACAATGACCATCTCCATTCAAATTATGTGTGATCTCTATAGACATCAAGCCAAGACTAAGCATACTATCTCTTCATGTTGCTGTCTTTGTCGAAGCGTAGCCCAGACTGATAATATGAAGGCGCCATGTGACCCTTAAGTAACGCTTTAACAAAGCAACCTGCTTCGGCTCAAAATGATTTGTCTTTCATGTGCCTTTAATGCATTCACTGCACTAAATCCAGCTCCTTCCATTGCATGGTAGTTAGTGAAGGGAGTCCGTAATATGTGGTGACATATTTGATTGCTATGGGAGAGTGCAAGAGTTGTTGAGGAAGAGATTCCATGTTATCCAACGTCATATGGAAATTGGGTTAGTATTGAAATTGGGGGAAGCCACTAGTGGAGGCACAGGAGGTTCCCCCATACCCTTTCCACTTGACATACAAAATATTGTGGTATGCAAATATCAGGAAAAAATATCGGGAACCAAAATATTGTGTTTACACACTTTGTATGTGAACTATAAAAATATTGAAACAAACATATTGTGGAGAAGAAGAAAAGTATGTTGATTTAAAAATATATGTTAATATATTTAATATCATTTGGATACACAAGTATGCTATTACAATGCAAATAAATCTAAATAGAGATAATATTTAGAAAATACTATAAAATAAAAAAACAAAATTTATACTTAACAGAAATTAAAACATTATTTACACATCCAATAAAAAGAAATTACATTAAAATGAATAATAATAATAGAATTAATAAACGCATACACAGCAAAAACATATAGCAAATATCAAGTATATAGAACAAAAAAAACAAAACAATTATAATATGAAATCAACAATTAAAATGTTTTTGTTGTTATAAATAAGTGATACAGAATCAAAGAAAAATATTTTAAATATTACCTCTCCTAACTAAGCAATAGTAGGCAAATTGTTGGACTTTGCAGAGGTCAGATTTACTATTCCCACTGCAACCTAAGAAGAAGCAGGAAAAGCATTGGATTTTGGATTTGGAGGGGTCGTATTGGCTAGTGCCTCTCCAATCCAAGCAACAGTAAGGAAAAGTTGGACTTGGTAGGGTTCAGATTTACTATTTCTGTCACAATTTAAGCAATTCCTACTCAAATATAAGCAACAGTAGGGAACATAAAGGACTTTACTGGGGTCATATTTACTATTTCTATTATCAGAAGTCAGATTTAATATCCCCACTCTAAAATAATAAAAGTAGGGAAACTGTTGGACTTTGTAGGGGTCAGATTTACCATTCCAACTCCAGTCTTAGCAACAGTAGGGACATTGTTGCACTTCAAATGGATCAGATTTACTATTCCCTTTCCAATCTAAGCAATAGTAGGAAAAGTGTTGGGATTTGGAGAGGTTAGATTCACTATTCCCACTACAATCTAAGCAAAAGTAGGGAAGGTGTCGGTATTAAGAGGGGTCAGATTTCCTATTTCCACTCCTTTTTTTAACAAAATAAAGATTTTGATGTAAACAAAAACCGCTTTGGGTTAGGGACTGGGCCCAAGTTTTAGAACACACTCCCCAGGTGTCAAGAAATATCAGATTTAATTACACACAGTTTAACTATTTGCATAACACATCTTACACCCCAAATATTGAATACTTATATAAAACAAATAACATTTAAATTAATACATACAATTGTATATTACAAATAAAGTAACAATTCCCTAATAAAAATATTTCAATTAAAATATTTCCCACACTACTAACCTAAAAAAACAAAGACCAACAATTAACATTAGTACGAAATAAAATAAAATGATAAAGTAGTGATTTGACATCAGATATTAAATAAAACAATTCAAATTAATACAATTAATAAAAATATGAAAGTGGTTAATCAATTAACAATTTATTAAAATCAACATATAATTTAAGTAAAATTGATCTAGTAAATATGTTATTATTAACTATCCATTAAATACAAAAAGTAAATTAAAAATAATAATTTCTATATTAAAACACAAATATCATTATACTATTTAATTTAATACTAAAGTAACTAAAATGTCTCAGAATTATCACAAAAATATTCAAAACAATTAGCTTAACATTTTTATTTACACCGTTATTTACAAACTATGAAATACCTTAAAACACAATATTCTTACCTTCTAAATTCAACCTCTAATATTCTTGACATTGTTATGATAATTTTGACATGCTGTTTGTGTCTTAAGATTTTTTTTATATAATATTATTTTAGTATATCTGTTCATGCCAAGGGCACTATAGAGGTAGTGCTTTTGAAACTGCTTCTACTATGGTGTAACAGTCGCCTGTGATGATTTCAGCACAAACAGCATATGAGAGTGAGATTAATTTATGGATTCAGCCAATATGATCACTTTTCTTTACTGCATTTATTCCTGTGTTTATTCCTCAAGAAGAAACATGTAACATCTAGTGTGGTCTTTCAACGTTTTCAGTGCTTGCATATTTCTTCCTTATCCAACTTAAAAAGTAGTTTCCTAGGTACTCAGTAGAATACTTTGAAGGCAATACTCTCAGAAGAAAATGTAGGAAATGACTGAATCCTAGTCACTAAAATACGTTACATTGTGGGATAGAATGTTGTTTTTAGTTTGAAAATCTTTATTTTTAGTTAAAGATATAGGCAAACATGCAATAAATATTGCAATTTTAGAAAAGGAATATATTATCTCATAAAATAAAAGCTATGAAATTTAAAAATGCAAATACAATCGCTTAGGTAACAAAATGAATGGCAATTAGAAAAGAACAAGGAAGTTGAAGGTAGAAGAACAGAAAAGACTGAAATAAAGGCCCAAACTTATACTCTGTTTGCGCTGGATTTGCGTCACTTTTTCTATGCAAATCTGGCGCAAACATAACTCCATATTTATATTTTGAGGCTAGACATGTCTCGCACCAAAATATTGGAGTTAACGATATTTTTTGCCAGTGGGAACCTACCTTGAGTCAAGGAGATGCAAGGTAGGCGTTCCCGGGCAAAAAATGTCCCTAAGGCCATAACGCCTTATTTATCCTCCCATGCAAAAATCACACATGGGAGGAGGAGGGCCTTAAATAATGGCGCTAAGCCTGCTTAACGCCTGGGTCTGGGCAGGCGTAAGGGGACCTGTACGCAGATTTCCATGATCAGAGATCATGGAAATTGCCCGCAGGCGCCCTTCCTTGTCCCCAGGGACACCCCCACCCACTCCTACCCACACCAGGAGGTTCCCCAAGGTTAGGGGACACATCTGCAGGTAAGTCCGGGTGAGTATTTTTGTTTTTTGGTCCAACACCACTTGATGGCCCTGACATGGGGCCCCCTGCATGGCGCTGGCCCCAGTGGCCATGCCCAGGGGACATTAGTCCCCTGGGCATAGCCATTGGGGTGGTGGACATGGCTCCTGTCTTTAGGAAGACAGGAGCCATGTCCATGGGGCTTGTGTGCCAGAAAATGGCGTTACACTGCTGAGAGTCAATTTTTTTGCCTCTAAAAAGTGTAGCTCCATAGTTTGGCGTTCAAGCCCCGTTTCCCCCCACGCCTCACAAGCCCTTTTTGCGTCCTTTCAAAGGCCGCTAACAGGGCCTTCGCGCTGGCTAGCGACATTCCTTAAATATGGCACCCACTGGCGTCTATGAATGGCGCTAGCCGGCACTATACATTTTACCGCAAACCTGCGCTAACGCAGATTTGCGGCAAAAAGCATAAATCTGGACCCAAGTGTCTTGTTAATCTTAAGATTAAACTAATAAGCATGGAAGTAGCACATGAAATGTCAAGGAGCTTAAGTATTAGCAGCACTAGAAAGATAAGTGGTGAGAGGAGACCAATAAAACATCTCTTTTAACCAAAATGTGAAGAGATTGTAAATCATATCTGTCAAATCGATTATTGTGATATACTCAGTTCTACCATTGTTTAATGTTGAGAATTTCTGTGGATTTCCAGTGAGGTGTGACAACTTGTAAACATGTAACAATTCTACAGATTTGCCAAACATTATGTTATTTGTCCTAACATATGTAATCAACCAAGAAATATTTTGTCTAGGGAGAACAGCGCATAGATACCAATGATGGTAGTGATTCTTCCCCTAACTTGCTCCCAGAAATCAGAAACTACTGGACAATGAAAGAACATATGAACATACGTTTCAGGATGAGGGTTGCAACACCTGCATGCATCTTGCCTAAGATTTTGGAGTTTGAAAATATATGCAGGTGTATAAATAATCTGTTGTAAAAATTATATAATGTTTGTGTCAGATTGGCTGAACAACCTATGAAATACATTTTGCCTATATTTTATCCTATAGAGAAAGAGGCCAGCTCAATTGTAAATCAGTTTCCCATAATGTTTCATGTTTATATTTAGGTCTATCTTGGATGGTTGTATTAAGTGTTTTATAAATAAGGGCAGCTGTGGGAGTTCTAAGTGGTGAATAGTTAGGTGTTTGCATAACATCAGGACTAATAAAGGGGTTGGAGAGAGAAGTTAGGGCCTCTGAAAGAAGACCATGTAGTGTGTTGGAATGAAGAAAGTAAGTCATGAGTGTAAAGAATTGATAAAGAAATAACTGAAATGTTTGTGATAAGTTGAGAAACAGTAAGGAGACCTTTGTCAATCCATTTCTTCCATAAAAGAGGTTTTCCTTTAGGTGGGAGCATTTTATTGTACCAAATGGAGCATTGAAGAAATTGGTGAAATGTAAAAGCATTGGAATAAGAAGCGGTTTGATCAGGGAATGGGAATGTGAGATAAGTGATGGTAACCAAATCTTGGGAGTTTGGACATATAAATAATCTGCTTGTGGGAGAAAGGAGAGATCATAAAGGATCCTGATTCAAATCATAATTTAGATTCTGGGCCTCATTACGAGTTTGGCAGTCCGTCGACTGCTATGGCAGCGGCAGTGGTCCAATCACCATTGGGTTGGCGGAGGGACCGCCAGATTTTGAGTCATGCAGGCCTATGGAGCAAAGACAGCCACCAGTCCTGCCGGCACCGCCAAGCAGCATAGCTATGGTCACAAGACTGCACAAACAGGCCAGTGGAGCCTGTGTTTCTGCTGGACACATTATGAGATTACAGACTGCCAATGTGACCGTGGCGGTCCAACCACCATGTCCCAGCAGGCGGAAAAGGACAGTATAAAGGAGATACTCACCTGCATGCAGCCTCACGTGGCTAGTGCCACCATGGAACCCATCACACACGTCCTGTCATTGCTGAAGATCACCGATGGAGCACAAAATCAATGCCACAATGGATGCAACCAACCATAAGTACACACACCTAACTGTGTCGTTAACCGTAACAACAGATTATTGTGCTTTCATCCATATGATATGGGGGTCACACTACAGGCACAAAGTGCACGTGTCCTTGTGTGCACAGTCAGAATCATACATAAAGAAGGACACATTTAATCACAATATGCCCACTTTGGGCAGGCACTGCAACACTACACCAAAACACATCTGCCCATCACAGGCACAGGGACAGTGAAAGGTACAAAACATTGTGTCGCACAACACCACCAACACAGCAACATAACATCTACCAATACAACTCACACATTCACATTCCTACCAGCCCATGGACTCTCATCATATTCAACACACATATGTATGGATGTGGCATGGAACACAAACAGCACTCCCAGTAAATAGCCCTGCAATAGACACAAACTTCACACACATCACAGCACATTGGAAGGACAATGGCATGCACAATAAATAGACAAATATACAAACATCACTATACAACCAATACATGCACAATAGGAATGGGGGCATCAGGAGCACTCAGGGACTGGGACACATATTACTGTGCACATGCCCCTTAAACAACATTTGCACAGGATAATATTCAAGGTAATTTAAAATATCCAAGGCCATTGGCCAGTCAATTAGCAATTGTTCATGAACATCAATGTGCTCAGGCTTGACTCCTTAATTGCCAGGGAACCTCCACAGGAAGGGGCATCAAGCGGGCAGGCAGGCGCCCCAGGGATCATCCTGGGTGGGTCAGATTTGGCAGGGGTTTTGGTCTTGGGATGTAGAAGGGTAATCAGCCTTTTGGGAGGGGTGGGCTTCTTCTAGAGGAGGAGAGGTATTGGTGCTTGCAAGGGGGTAGGGGAGGCCTTAGATGTGGAAGGAAGGGGCTTGGAGGTGGGCTGGTGCTCTTGGGTATGGGACGGGGTGGAGGTTAAGGTCCAACAAAAAAGTTTCTTAGGGACATGTGGACAGTCATCAGAAGGAAGTTGGGATTTGGAGGTCAAGGGAGTTGTTGCCTGCTGTGTTGGTGTGGCTGTCATGGGTGTGTGCTTCTGGGAGGCATGGTTGTGCTTCGTTGGTGTACATTGGAACGGTGAGTGAGTGTGTGTTTGTGTCTTGGGATTTTGGGAGGTGAAGGTGCAGGGGGATGGAGTGGTGGATGTGTGTGGTTATCTGTTGGGGTGGTGACTGCTGGTATGCTGGATGTGGTGCATGTCTGTGTGTCTGTTGTGCTATCTGCAGGTATGGTGCTTGTGGTGGATGTCTGGGGGTCTGTGGGGGTGGTGTGTGTGGCTATGATGGGTGTGTTGGGTGTGTCACTGACTGCTGGTGTGATGCTTGTGGGTATGCTTGATGTAGTTTGTGTAATTCTGGGGGTGGTGTGGGTGTCTGGGGAAGTGATGACTGTTGTTGTGTCTGTGGGTGGCTTCTGTTTGCTTGCGTGCTGGTGTATTTTGAGGTACTTCTGTGTGTGTGTGCTGTTCTTGTTTGTTGATGTGGATGTGTGCAGATCTGTCTGTGAGCTTTGGGTAGGTAGGGGAATGGGGATTTGGATTGGGAAGATGGAAATGGAGGGGGGACGGAAGTTGGGGGGATGTCTGCTGATAATGAGGTTGCCAGTCTGAAAAGATCTCTGTAGGCCAGGCATTACACCATGAATGCCTTCCAGGAATGCATTTGTTTGTTATAGTTAAGTTGGAAATCCTGGGATGGCATTCACACTGGCTGACTGACCCTCAGAGATACTTCTCAGGAGGTCAATGGCCTCCTCACTTAGGACAGTAGAGGTAACAGGGGCTGGGACAGAGGTGCCTGCAGCAAAGGAGATGCCCACTCTCTTGGGTGAGCTGACATGGCCAACTGCGAGGGGAGCAAGAGAGAGGGCGGTAATAGAATGGAGGTGGCAGACAAAGATGGTACAGCGGAATGCCCCGATGGGTCTGCAACCACTAGGGAGTGTCCACTGGAGGAAGAATCCAATGATAATGAGGATGTTCCTGTCTCCCCCCTGGCACTCCCCTCACCCTGTAGGCCACTGGGACCCTCTATGTTGGTGGTGTCCTTACCCGAGGTCCCGTGGCCACATGACCCACTCGGCTGTGCCCCGTCTCCTTTTCTTGCCGGTGCTGATGCTGCAAATGCAAAGAGACATAGGGTCATCACATGTCCATGATCACGCTTGAGCAACACCTATGATTAGCAAACATTACCATGATATTCAGTAGGCCCCAGCAACAAATTTCATCTAAGTGGCCCATGCATTTGCCACACCATAAACATGCATGCCATATGAACTGTCAGCAGTTGCCCACAGGAAATTCAGGATCTCAGGCACCTACAATTGCATGGCTGAAGTTGTGCAATCCCAATAACCATTCCACAAGTAGGAGCCCCTTTCATTCCCAAAGCATTGCCCCATGGAGCGGACCTCAGTTACCTGTTGGCATGGAATAGTAGGCCAATGCCAAATGCATTACAACAGATCCCACACAAGATCATGCGCACATCTATTTGTCGCATAGATGATGACCCAACAATGAGAAATGATGCTCCAAAATTCTGCCACCTGGATGACAAAAAGGCAATATGGAAATACTCATGTCACACTGGAAGCAGTTCCACTATGCACACTTCACCAAGAGATATTTTGTCCCAATAGAGCCATGGAGGTAGTGTTGCTCAGATAGGCCACACATGTGGCATGAAAAATGGACACAGGTAGACATCATGTGCAATATGGCAGGGAGGGATGTCCCTAAAACCCACAACACAAAGAATCAGCATGCCCCAGGGAAATTACTAATAACTTCTGTCACCACTTACAATGACATACTCTGAGTGCATCAGTAGACACCATTAGTCCCTTGGATGTTCGAGAGGCTGAGAGATTTGGAAGTACTTGTTGAAGTCCCTCAACATGTTGCCCAACTGGAAGCAATATCATTTTCCTCATTATGGTCATGCAGACCCAGATGTCTGTCTGTGGATAAATGCTTGTACACAAACCCAAGTGATTCTAATAAAACTGCAAGTTACTGCATGGTGCTGGACAACAGTCAGGTCACAAACCTTACCCATTTCACATGTGCTGAGCACTTTGCTACATGATGGCATAGAAATGCACATTGTGGTCCAACTCTAGGCCTATCTGTCATGGCCTTCATTGCTACTGAAGTTAAACATGCCAAATGACATGCTGTGATGGATGAGGGTATGTGTCAGCCAATTATCAATGGTGACACACTCCTGTATGTGGCACAACATGAAATGCACCCCCATTGTAAATGTCTTATTATGCATACTGTTTGCCATGCACATATATGTGAGGAAATACAGACATCATCCCATCAACATAGGTAGACCAAGCACGAAACAAATATTTTTCAAAAGATGAAGGGACACATGCTCACTTATAGGTACAAGGAACTTTGGCAGTGATGGCATAAATCATCTCAGTGGACATTCTTCACTTGCCAAGGGAAAGTGGCTGAGGACATTGACCCATCACCTACTTACCTTTAGCCTTTAACATCTAGGAGTAGTGTTGGTTGAAATTAAACACACTACAACAACAAACAGTAGCTGTTTGTTTGGTTGGTCATGGGTGCTCCCATCATGCCCTGTAGCTAGGCTGCATCCAGAGCCTGTGCAGGGCGTCCCAAGATGGCTAGCGGAGTTGATGGCTGAGCACAGTGGCCTCTGTTGGAGGCTGCCGCTTTGATGTGGATGTGCCCGTCAAGTGGCATTTGGCACTTTTGAGCTGAAGTGTTTATCCGAATGAATGGTGAAGAAGCAAGTGCCCGCGGAGACAGTATCTGTGGTGCGGCAGCCCGAGGGAGCTCTTCAAGCGTGCAGTGAATGATGACCGGACAGATGCTATAGAGGAATGTTGGTAAAATTTGGGAGCATGGGCCACGGGCAAGTAGCAGTAAGGAATTTGGCCCATGGTTTTCTTTTTCCTAAATTGAATTGATAAGTAACTGCAGCCCCCCCATCTCCAACCTTTGGCTCACACTTGCAGCTCATTGTCTGTCTGAGAACGCTGCAAAAAGTGGCTGAGGATTTGAATCAGAAACTGTGTTGTTGGGTGGTCTTTTGTGGCCACAGTGATTACATCAATAGGTTGTAAGTGACCTCAAAGACTAAAAGGGGGACTGATGAACTGGATCTGATATAATATGGAGTGATAGAGCGGCTTCAGTTGTATATATATATATATATATATATATATATATATATATATATATATATATATATATATATATATATATATAGAGTGATACATCAGCACCAAGTAACAGAGATAAAGGAATAAAGAGGCTTTCACAGAATACTACATCACACACTTGTGGTGCTGTTAAAATCTCCAGGCCCTCTCCCAGAAACTAACTGCAACAAGGACATGAAAAACCCTACAAATGCTCGATATAAGAATTTAGATAAATCAGATTTGTTGAAGAACTCAGATACTGTCCTAGATCCTTGGGTAAATACATATCCAACTATAGATAACATTTGTCTCAGTGCAATGTCAACTCTGCCAGGGAATTAGACAATGAACCTGCCCCTTTAGCTTAAAGCTGAGCATTCCTTCCACAAGTTAACTCCTGAAAGTCATGAGATATGCAAAATAATCAATCAGAGACCCCCCTTAGACAGTCCTGTCATGAGTCCTAATTCATCAGAGGTGGAGCCGTTAGCAATGGTCCTCCCCGCGTATTCGATATTTTCTGTGGGTGGTTCCAGCTTAAAGGACATGCGGGTACAGCTGGTGCATGCCAATTGCCCAATAGAGGGTAAAAGCAAGGATTTGCACAGAGAAACGGTGATTAAATTTCTCCAGCTCAGAGAAATAAAGGGAAGGCATCTTTGGTTCAAGGAGACCTCTCTTCTTTGCCCTTCCTACATAAGACCTCGGATTCCAGTCTTCGGTGTTTGGAATCTGACTCAGCTTCTACATTAGCTGAATTAGCTAATACATCTTTGGTAGAGGCTCTATTACTGCAAATATTGGGTCAAATATGGGAAATTAAGTTGTCCCAGGGGATAGCCAGCAAGACAACTAACGATCAACTTAGCTTATTTAATACCAATTTTCAGGCTTTAAATTTAAGACAGGGATGTGGAATCTCCTCAAGCCCAGGGCATATTGTTTGGGGTCAAGGGCAACAAGTTTTCATGTTTATTTTGTCCTTGAGACAAGTAGGCCCAACCCTCTACAACACAAATCCTTTGGCTGCCAGTTTATAGAGAAGGGAATTGTCTGCAGTTGAGGTAATATGGGCATCCATTGGTTAATGATGTTCAAACTTGTATTTATGGTTCATTAATTAAAAGCCTTCATTATAAGTGTGAGTGCTGTAAATAAAAGTTTTAAGATCGCACTACATCACTGACAGTGGCTCCAGTAAAAAACAAAGGCGGTCATTACAACATTGGCGGTAAAAGCCGCATACCGCCGTGCAGAAGACTGCCAACACACCGCTGCGGCCGCGGAAAACCGCCACAGCTATTATGACCCACAGCACGGAATCCGTCAAAATTCAGACACCCACACAAGTCCGCCACACCAAAGGGCAGTGATAAACTGGTGAAAACAAAACCTCCACCGTCACGCCAACAGAAATACGCCCACACTATCAAGACACACGAATCCACGCGGCGGTCTTTCAACCGCGGTATTCCATTGGCGGTACACACCGCTGCGCTCAAAATACACACACTCTAACAAAACACTACCCCATTGGACAATTCGAAATACACACACCTGATACACATACACACACCACTCCCACACACCCAATAAAATATAAAACACACACCCACATCACCCACAAACCCTTACGACCAAAAATCACGAAGGAAGGCCAGAGAGAGACACCACCATCAACAATACTAGCATCCACAGGCACACAACACATCACCCACATAACTTCCACGCACCTCACACTACACACCACTACATATCAGCACACTTATCACCCCACACATCACCTACACCACCCCATGGAACGGCAAAGACACCCCAGGTTCTCGGAGGAGGAGCTCAGGGTCATGGTGGAAGAAATCGTCCGGGCAGAGCCACAGCTATTCGGATCACAGGTGCAGCACACCTCAATTGCAAGGAAGATGGAACTATGGCGAAGAATAGTGGACAGGGTCAACGCAGTGGGACAGCACCCAAGAAATCGGGAGGACATCAGGAAGAGGTGGAACGACCCACGGGGGAAGGTGCGTTCCGTGGTCTCAAGACACCACCTTGAGGTTCAGCGGACTGGCAGCGGACCCTCACCTCCTCCCCCACAACTAACAACATGGGAGGAGCAGGTCTTGGCGATTCTGCATCCTGAGGGCCTCGCAGGAGTAGGTGGAGGAATGGACTCTGGTAAGTCAAATCTTAACTATTACATACCCCACCCTACCTGCATGCCAGCACATACCCCCACCCTCACCCCCATCACTCTAACTCCTCACAAATGTCCCAATATCACAAACCACACATCCTAACCCCAAGCCCTGCATGCAACAACAAAGCATGGACACCCATCACTAAAGCTTGGCCACAGCACATACCCATACACCCCCCTAAACCA
Organism: Pleurodeles waltl; assembly: GCF_031143425.1. Classification (NCBI taxonomy): domain Eukaryota; kingdom Metazoa; phylum Chordata; class Amphibia; order Caudata; family Salamandridae; genus Pleurodeles; species Pleurodeles waltl. The sequence goes on from NC_090450.1 coordinate 281,604,587, forward strand.
TCATCACACAAGGTCCCACACAGGAATGCAAGCACTGGGGTACACGGTCACCCACCCATTGCACACCATGGCACACACAGATGTAATAAACATCCTTTTATACCCCTGCAGGATCCCTACCCAACGTCACCGGACAGGAGGGTCCACACATGTCCACACCACCAACAGAAGAGGCCCACAGTGGTGACAGCACCTCTGTCCAACTGGATCTAGATGAACAGCCCGGCCCATCGGGGAGCTCGGGTCAGTCGGTTCCCCTCACCCAGTCACAGGCCACCACAGAGCTTCCCCCCTCTGGAAACACCAGCACAGCACCCACCCAGCGGGCCCATACCTCCGTGCCCAGGACACGTCAATCAGCAGTGTGTCCACCACTACAGGGAACCCAGGCTAACCCACCACCCCAACAACAACAGGGACCTGGGGGCAGTGGTAGTGTGCACACTGTCCAGGGGACGGAGGCCCAGGAACACAGGGGAACTGGGAGGGCTGCTGTGTGACAGGGGGTGTAGTGAATCCTAGTTTGTTTTAATGGGATAACAGGAGTTAGCTTAGCCGTAGGCTTGTAAACTCATGCCCCCGTCACCCAGTGACTTTTAACCTACTTAGCTTGCTCTGTCTTAGTCCATTTAATTATTTATTTCCTTTAAAATGGCGGCCTTGTTTATAGTTAGGCCACTTGTTTTGGGTTCTATTATCAGTGTCACTGCGCCAAGGCATCAAGATCAAGCACGAAAGACAAACATACAGTAGGCATTCACACTTAGGGATTTTCCCTCTCTATACTTTCGAGGGATTGTTGATATTAATTGCCGTCCCAAGCATGCCTGTTATCTATTGTTATGAATAACACTTATGTCAGGGGACCTTGTAGATCTGTATAAATACAACACACTTTTAGACAGATAATCAGAGGGATTCCGACCAGAGGGCATCGCCACCATCGCTGATACCGATGCTGCAGTCATCTTGACGCTGACCCAGTCTTCGTGTCCCTGCGGAGTCTGAGATAGAGACCTCATTCCAAGGTAACGAGGGTTGGGGGCTCCTCTCATGGACACGGCCTTGGCAGATTAGGTTTAACAAACCCAGCTCTCCTTTTTTAGGTAGGAGGTTAGACCTACTCTCCTTAGGGTATTAGGACTTATTACATTTTTATACCTATACATATATTTCTGTTATATATTGCATAATGGTAGGGGTCTTTATAACAATGACTCTCCTCTTCACAATACTGTTGCTTGGTATATTCATTATCCTAATCATTGCAATTCATGCAACTTATAACAAATTGCAGTTATGTTAAATAAAAAACTATTATAACTTCACTGCATCTGTGTTATTGCCTTTGTTTGTATGAGACATAATAATCTGTGAGAAAAGGGTAATTTCCGTTTAACCACGACAACCCTGAGAGATCTTATTTTGAGTCCATGCGTAAGCAACTGCTACAAATCACCTCTTTACTATTGTGTTTCTGGTGAAGTACTGCTAGTAAGCCGGTAAGGTTTGGACAACAGTTACAACTAGTTGTAGGAAGAAACTTAGTCACCTACAAACAAAAGTACTGTCATCCTGAGACCAGCAGTCTTGCTCAGAGCAAGAGTCCAAACTACGACAGGGGCGGCAGGCCCAGGGAACCCACTCTCACGAGGCCCTCTCCAACATCATGGGAGCATACCACCACTCCCAGGAGACGATGGCAACGGTACTGGCCAAGTTTCAGGAGACCCAGCGCCTGCAGGAGGAACAGTATTTGGGCTTCAGGGAGGAACTCAGATCCATCAATTCCACCCTGGGCACCATCGTAGGGGTGCTGAAGGAAGTACTCAACAGCAGGAGGGACACTGTGGCACTACAAGGGGCCCCTGACACTAGCCTGGACGATGAAATGCCCACCACCTCCGCCGGCGCTAGTGGACAGGAGGCACCGCCACAGGACCACCACACCAGCACCCCACCCCCTGCAGAGGGAGAACCACCCCGCAAGCGGTCCCTGAGATCCAGGACAAAGACAGAGAACGATGCCAAGACCCCCGCCAAGAAATGAGACCACCCTGATTGTCATCCAACTGTCCCACTTTGTCACCCTGTCCATCCTTAAACTGCCCTAGCTCCACTTCCAATGCCCATTTGGGCAATGCACCTGTGAGACTAATAGACTGGACTCTGCCATGGACATTCCTCCGCCATCACCCCTCACCATGTGGTACCCCCTCTAATTTTGAGCACTAAAATGAACACCCTTAAAGCACAAAACAATCTGGAGTCAGTCTGTGATTTCGGAATAGTGTATTAGCAATTACTGTGGCAAAAAGCTCTTTCATTTGTAATGTCAACATACCTATGTCACACAGCTCTAGGACATGAGGAATCAAAGCAGATGTCACACAGTGGGACCCACATCTGTGAAATCGTAAGGGAAAGTGACAACTCAGTGACCATACACTGGGTGCAACGATAGACAGTAGAGAGGTAGTAGTGTTTAAGTACATGTAGTAGGCCGGTTAGTATTCTTACCTGTGTTTCACTGGAAGTATTGCTGGATCACTGAGTCCCTGTTGTCCATGTCTTCTTCTTCTGCTTCCTCGTCTTCACTGTCCACAGGCTCCACAGCTGCAACAACACCGCCATCTGGACCATCCTCCTGCAGAAAAAGCACCTGTCGTTGCAAAGCCAAGTTGTGAAGCATACAGCAGGCCACGATGATCTAGCACACCTTCTTTGGTGAGTAGAACAGGGATCCACCTGTCATATGGAGGCACCTGAACCTGGCCTTCAGGAGGCCGAAGGTCCGCTCGATCACCCTCTTAGTTCGCCCATGGGCCTCATTGTAGCGTTCCTCTGCCCCTGTCCTGGGATTCCTCACTGGGGTCAGTAGCCATGCCAGGTTGGGGTAACCAGAGTCACCTGCAAACGGCGAGGGACAACTGTTAGACACACACTAACCTGGAGAGATATCCCCAGACCCAGACAACCATTCCCACTGACTAGCTTCCAGGTGCTTACCTAATAGCCACACACGGTGGCTCTGGAGTTGAACCATCACATAAGGGATGCTGCTATTCCGCAGGATGTAGGCGTCATGCACGGAGCCAGGGAACTTGGCATTCACATGGGAAATGTACTGGTCGGCCAAACATACCATTTGTACATTCATAGAATGATAACTCTTCCGGTTTATGTACACCTGTTCACTCCTATGGGGGGGGACCAAAGACACATGTGTCCCATCAATGGCACCTATGATGTTGGGGATATGTCTCAGGGCATAGAAATCACCTTTCACTGTAGGAAAATCCTCCACCTGAGGGAAAACGATGTAGCTCTGCATGTGTATCAGCAGGGCAGACAACAGTCTGGACAACACGTTGGAAAACATGGACTGAGACATCCCTGATGCTATGGCCACTGTTGTTTGAAATGACCCACTTGCAAGGAAATGGAGCACTGACAGCACCTGCACTTGAGAGGTGATTCCTGTGGGATGGCGGATAGCTGACATCAGATCTGGCTCCAGCTGGGTACACAGTTCCTGGATTGTGGCACGGTCAAGCCTGTAGGTGATGATCACGTCTTTCCTCCATTGTCCACCAACGGTCAGTACATCGGAGGATGCCGCCATCTCCTCACATGTCCCAGCAGACGATGCCTATGAAGGACAACAGCGAGCACAGAGTCAAACTACTCAGAGGTACGTACCCCCAGCTTACACAGAACACCAATCATAATCTAAAAAGTGGCCTGGATGTGTGTTGAGTCTAGGCCTAGGTATATGTGACACAGTTGAAAATGAAGCTATGTGGTCCACTGAAATGGCGGCTGCCTGACCTGTAATGTGGAACAATGGGATGTGAGGTAAATGCGTTGCCGTTGTACACCATCGCGGTAGGCAGTCGAAGACCCCGGCGCAATGCTGCATTGGTTAACATTGGACCCTATGGGTCCCAGGAGCCAATGACGATGTACGCCGGGTGTCGGTACGCACCGCGCGGAGGTGACCGCCATTTTCTATCACTTCAATCACTCAATACCTGATCTTCGTCAGGAGAGGACCTACACTGCAAGTGCTGCTGTGACCTCAATCTGGAAGAGACAATGGTTCGAGTGTCTGGGGAAAGGGCCCCTGCCTTCACATCGGAGGAGTTGGAGAAACTCGTGGATGGGGTCCTCCCCCATTACACGCTACTCTACGGTCCTCCAGACAAACAGGTAACTACACTGGGAGCATGCCTGTGTGGAGAGGGGTGGATGTAAGAAGAAGGGGGGGGAGTGCGGCGTGCATGAAACGACGGTGTGTGCATGTGCCACATGCCAAGGGTTGGGATGGGGGCCAATGACTGTGACGGTGCAGTTGGTAATAAGGTTCTCTTCCCCCTGTCCAAATCATGTAGGTCAGCACCCACCAGAAAAAATATAATTGGCATGCCATCGCCAAGGACGTCCGGACTCTGGTGGTCTACCACAGACGGAGCACCCACTGCCGTAAAAGATAGGAGGACATTCGCCGCTGGAGCAAGAAGATGGCGGAGGCTCAGCTGGGGATGGCCTCCCAACGTCGCACCATGACCCCCTTGATGTTCAGGATCCTGGCGGTGGCGTACCCGGAGTTGGATGGGCGCTTGAGGGCATCACAGCAGCCACAAGGGGGTGAGTACACTCTCATTCTGCTGATTTTGCGCGCAGTGGAGGGGTCTAGGTGGGGGAGGTGGTCTGTGGGTTTCCCTAAGCCAGGGCGAGTTCCGTAGTCAAGGTCCCTCCGTAAGGCAGGCCATGTGGCACCCCACCGCACCTCTGTAGAGTGCCAACTAGACCTAGTCATGCCCCTGCTTCATCCATGTGTGCAGATGTCGTCCACAGCCTAGTAGGCCATTTCCCAGGAATTGAACAGTGGAGCCCAAGAGCGCGGCGTAGTGCAGAGGGCTTCTGTGTCTGTCGTGTCCGCCAACGGTAGCGGTAATGCATGCACTCAACATGTCTTTCTTCAGTCGCCCCCCCCCAATTTTGTGGTCTCCCTGTTCTTGTGTGCATTAGCATCATCAGGTGGAGGAGCAGTGGCACCGGAGCATGAGGGGGCTGCATCCCACATGGCCATGGAGGGTCACACTATGGAATCGGACTTCACCAGTGGGATGGAGGGCGAGGGGAGCTCCACGGCAGGGACAGGAGCTGACACCAGTGACACAGACTCGTCCTCTGATGGGAGCTCCTTTGTAGTGGTGGCAACATCTGTGCCCATCTACAGGTACAGCCGCCACCCCCCCTTCCAGCACCGCCCTCCCAGCAGCCCCTCAGCCTTTGCCCCATGCCCGCTCACCCGGGAGGGTGGGCATCACCTTCGCTCCAGGCACCTCAGGCCCTGCCCCAGTCACCCCTGCTGCCCTCAGTGAGGAGGCCATTGACCTCCTAAGGTCCCTCACTGTTGGGCAGTCTACCATTTTGAATGCCATCCAGGGTGTAGAAAGGCAGTTGCAACAAACAAATGCATTCCTGGAGGGCATTCATTCTGGTCAGGCGGCCCTTCAGAGAGCTTTTCAGACTCTGGCCTCAGCACTGATGGCAGCCATTGTCCCTGTGTCTAGCCTCCACCCCTCCAACTTCCTCCATCCAGACCCAATCCCCTGTACCCCAGCCTATCCCAAGCACACCTCTAGACCAGCATGCACACATGTCAACACACAAGGGAAGCTCAGGCAAACATAAGCACCACACATCCCACAGGCACTCACGCAAGCATCACACACATGCAGACACACCAACATCCACTGCCTCCACTGTGTCCCCCTCCTCCTTGTCTCCCTCCTCCCTCCCATTCTCATCTGCACTCACACCTGCATGCAGTACCTCTACAGCCACTACTACCATCACCAGCACACCCACCACCACACCCCGCTCACGTGCACTCACCACCCCCACTACCATTCACACGTCCCCTGTGTCCTCTCCCAGTGTGTCTGTGATGCCCCCTCCCAAGACACACAAACGCAGGCACACACCCACCCAACAGCCATCCACCTCACGACAGCCTCCAGCGCATGCACCTTCACCCAAAGTCAGAAAACCAACACGTCCTACAACCACAACCTCTTCCTCCACTCCCAAAACCCCTCCAGCTACCCATCCCAGTGTCTCCAAGAAACTTTTCCTGTCCAATCTTGACCTCTTTCCCACACCTCTCCCACCCCGTCTGTCTCCTAGGTCCCGAACTAGCACCTCAGCCACAACATCTCCGGGACCAGTAGTGCCTGTAGTCACCGGAATCTGGAGTGCATCAGCCGCCAGGGCAGCCAGTGTGGCACAGAACCACAGCACAGACAGTCCCCCACCTGTCAAGCATCAGAAGTTGGCCAGTGCCCGGCGGGAGAGGGGCAAGACTCCAGCCACCAAAGGTGCTCCCAGGGGTACAGGTGGGAGTGTGGAGTCAGCTGCGACACCTTCCAAGGTGGGGAAGGGGCACAAGAAACTCAGCAAGTCTGGGAAGAGCAGCACGGCGGAGAAGACCGCCATTATTCCCGCTGCCCAGGAGGCCACCGCCAGCACCAGCCCAGCTGCCCAGAATGCCACCGCCATCATCCCCGCTGCCCAGGAGGCCACCGCCACCAGCCCTGCTGCCCAGGAGGCCACCGCCAGCACCAGACCTGCTGCCCAGGAGGCCAGCACCAGCCCAGCTGCCCAGGAGGCCCCCGCCACCAGCCCTGCTTCCCAGGAGGCCACTGCCAGCACCAGCCCTGCTGCCCAGGAGGCCACCGCCACCAGCCCTGCTGCCCAGGAGGCCACCGCCAGCACCAGCCCAGCTGCCCAGGAGGCCACCGCCACCAGCCCTGCTGCCCAGGAGGCCACCGCCAGCACCAGCCCTGCTGCCCAGGAGGCCACAGCCGTCATCCCCGCTGGGACAGAGAGGACCGCCAGCACAAGTCCCGCTGGGCTAGAGAGGATCGCCAGCACAAGCCCCGCTGGGCCATGAAGGACCGCCAGCACAAGCCCCGCTGGGCTAGAGAGGACCGCCAGCACAAGCCCCGCTGGGCTAGAGAGGTCCGCCAGCACAAGCCCTGCTGGGCTAGAGAGGACCGCCAGCACAAGCCCCACTTGGCCATGAAGGACCACCAGCACAAACCCCGCTGTGCCATGAAGGACCGCCAGCACAAGCCCCGCTGGGCCATGAAGCACCGCCAGCAGCTGAGTCACTGCAAAGGAGCCCGTCGCTCCAAGCACCGCTGAACAGGGCACCGCCGTCTCAAGCACCGCTGAACAGGGCACCGCCGTCTCAAGCAGTGCTGAACAGGGCACAGCCGTCTCATGCACCGCTGAACAGGGCACCGCCGTCTCAAGCTATGCTGGCCCATGAGCGCCAAGGGCACTGACGCTACTGAGTCCATCACGGGCATAATGAATCAATCTGGGCACCATGCCCCCTCCAGACCCAGTGGAGAGATCCATCCACTACCTCTGTCCTTAGCAGGATGAAGCACTCTGGGCACCATGCCCCCTCCAGAACCAGTGGAGAGATCCATCCACTACCTCTGTCCTTAGCAGGATGAAGCACTTTGGGCACCATGCCCCCTCCAGAACCAGTGGAGACTGTCATCCACTACCTCTGTCCTTAGCAGGATGAAGCATTCTGGGCACCATGCCCCCTCCAGAACCAGTGGAGAGATCCATCCACTACCTCTGTCCTTAGCAGGATGAAGCACTCTGGGCACAATGCACCCTCCAGAACCAGTGGAGACTGTTATCCACTTGAGAGACTGTGGCTTTGCACTCCCCAGGATTGAACAGTGGGCAACCCACCCACTGTAGAGACTTGAGAGACTGTGGTTTTGCACTCCCCAGGATTGAACAGTGGGCAACCTACCCACTGTAGTAGAGACTTGAGAGACTGTGGCTTTGCACTCCCCAGGATTGAACAGTGGGCAAACCACCCACTGTAGAGACTTGAGAGACTGTGGCTTTGCACTCCCCAGGATGGAACAGTGGGCAACCCACCCACTGTTGAGACTTGAGAGACAGTGGCTTTGCACTCCCCAGGATGGAACAGTGGGCAACCCACCCACTGTAGAGACTTGAGAGACTGTGGCTTTACACTCCCCAGGATTGAACATTGGGCAACCCACCAACTGTAGAGACTTGAGAGACTGTGGCTTTGCACTCCCCAGGATTGAACAGTGGGCATGTGGCCCCCTTGTAGATTTGGCGTCGTGCACTCAACCGCCGGAGGTGCCCCCCCTTTCCCTCCCTCTGAGGTGCCTGTTTTATTGCTATCTGATGCCCCTGCAGTGTTCTCTCCGTCATGGTCGGGGATCGTGTGTGGGCCTCGCCCATACCGAGTGGGCCCAGTGTTCCACGGACTTAATTGGAGCACTACCTGGACTACTATGCTTGGTGTATATTTTGTTAATGGTGTATATATATATTTTTGCCTACTTGATTTTAATAGATTACAATGGTTTCACTCATTTTCTTTTGTCTTTGCATTCTTCTCGGGGGGTTGGGGGTGTAACTGTGATGTATCAATATAGTTTAGAGTATGTGTTGTGGTGGGTGAGGGTGGGGGTGGGGGTGTTGCTTGTGTGTGTCCCTGTTTTTTCCCTCCCCCCTCGCCTGTGTCGTAGGTGCAGTACTCACCGTGGTCTTTGCCGCCGGCGTTCGTGCTCCTGGTAGAGGAGCAGGAAGACTATCGCAGGGAGAATTTGGAGTTCCGGCTCCATGGTGTCCTAGTTCCTCGTGGGGTGTGTAGAGGTGAGGCATTTCCCTTCGGAATCCTGTTTCCGCCGTGTTTTTATCCACAGTGAATCCGCCCCGGAAAAGGTGGCGGATTGGCCTGTTGTGATACTGTGGGCGGTACTTTGTCCTCCGCCTGTCTGTTGGCGGTGACCGCCGCACTGTTTGTTTGAACCACCATGGCGGTCGGAGTGTTAAAGTGGCTGTCTATGTTGGCGGTTTTCGCCGCGGTCGTAATTGCAATCTTTTTACCGTCGGCCTGTTGGCAGTCTTACCGCTGCTTAAACACCGACCGCCAGGGTTGTAATGACCACCAAAGTGTTCACAGACGTTTGAAAAGTTTAACAATATGAGGCTAAGTATAATGCTCCCAAAATGCTCTCTGAGTAGATGCAAATATTTGCAAAAGCTTGTAAGCAAGAGTGATGATTCTTTGCTTTCAAAATAAAATGTTCAGAAAAAAATGCAAAAAGGAAAAGAAAATGTTTCGCTACTATAAAATTTTAGGTGCTATTCCTTTGAAACGTCACTTAGTAGAATGTGTAATGCATGCTACTACTTCCAAAACATATTCCTCCTGGAAAATCAGTCTAGCCATTTTCAATAAGATTATGGAAAGCATGGCAATAAACAAGCACTGGCAAAGCCAACCTGTTTGACATTTTTTGAGAGTCTTTTGGTTTCATCAATGCATGTCTTGTTTTGACATAGCTTTTGAAATACTTTATTGTTGTGGGAGTTGCCAGGCTCTCACAATTGTACCAAACATTGGCAAAAATTAAAAAAAAGGTTTTGGTCTCAAAAAGCACACATTGTCACCAGTGGCATAATAAAGCCCTCACATCCCCCTCCAGGAGGCCCCCTCAGCACAGCACCTGCCATGAGCGAGTCTGGAGGAGGGGCCCCTCCATGTTCTTTGCAGGGGGATCCCTCCAGTTTCGTTATGCCACTGATTGCCACAGTGGTTCATGGAACTGAACAAAACTACTTTGTGTGCCAATATGCTCATTGTGGAAGAGCAGAATGCAGTCACTCACAGTAAAGCCAGCCGATTGATATAGAGAGAAATAGAGGTTTTATAAAAACAAATGTCTCTGTTAAAGCCAGACCTAATTAGGGACCCAATTATTAGAGAAAGTCACCAAAGTGTACCCATGGAAAATGTCTTTGAATTAGTGGCTTTCATGGATTCATAAGAACTTACAGAAGTAAACCAGTAAATCGTACTCCTAGAACATGTTTGTGAACTATATTTTAGCACAATCAAATATGCATATGTAGATTTGCTCATGTGAAAATCTATTGAGCATTTACACGTTCACTTTCCCTCCAACCACTTATTTCCCAACCCTGGAAGAACTTCTACTTCTGCCCTTGTCAGGAGTAAATTTCCAACCTTCCTCATTATGGGAAAAGATCAGAGAAAAGCTGGTGAAAATCCTTAAAACATGCAAGTTAGTAGATTTGCAGACTCAAAGGCATTCCAGCCATGGAACTATTACTTACTGCTTGCTACAGTCCCAGTATGTAGATCTGTGGAAAGGTGGCAAAATGAGGAAATTGCTACAGTAGGGATTAAAATTGCAGGTTTTCAAGCCCTACCATAGTAGTAGACCTGGCGTAATCAGAAAGAATATTATAAGAGTTCTTACATAAAGCGTTTGCTGTCATAATTTGTCCCCACACTTCATGGCACCAATGGGACAAGTAGATGTTTTTCCTGGACAAGTAGATTTAAGAAGTAACTTTTCCCATGGACAAGGAGATATTTTATTAAATTCCACACCCCTGGAAAGAGTAACCCAAGCAGAGCAAAGGGTTTCTGACTTACAAGACTTTAAATCTAAGTCTGACATCTCTAAACTACAGATGGACCTTGTGGATATACCGCTTAAGCTCGACGATTTAGAGAATAAGTCACAACAGGCTAACTTACACTTTGTTGTGGTCCTGGAAGGACATGGGAACGGGACCACAGTTCCAACTGTAGTAGTTGATCATATTAACAAGTACATTCACCCTCCGATCGTCTCCAAGAATCTGGACTTCCCTATTATGTGAGCACATCATGTTCCATTAAACCATAATCCTAAATTTTTGCAGCCATGAACCATACAGGAACAAATATTATTAAGGACCATCAAAGACAAAGTATACCATATAGACAATTGCTTTTCTTTCAGTGTTTTTTGGGATGTGTCTACTACTGGAGCAAGATGGTGGAAGGAGATGAAAACTTGATTGATGACTTTAAGGACTGTGTGGCTCCTCTGAATTGTGCAACAGTCAAAATTAAAGGTGTTATATAAGGGCAAGGCACATATCCTGCTGACATGACAGTAGAACAGGCAAAAGATTTATTGCATCAAATCTGACAGCAGTAGGAGATCATGTTTAAAAGTGCTATGTGTCAACTTCTTCTAACCTATGGGCACCTTCCATTTCTTGGTGGGCTCCTTAGGATCTAGCCACAGGCACCTTACAAATGCATCGTAAGGATAGGGTTAGGTTTGGTAGGGGGGTGTGCAGTGGTCACGTGTGGGGTGTGGGTGAGGGGAGTGGCCTTAGAGTCCTTAGGCTGGGGGGCTTTAGTTACAGGTTCCTCGTGGGCGTATGATGGGTAGGTGTACACAGGGTGGGGTGGTTGTCCAGGGGCAGGGCAAAACACTTGAAAAATTGAGAACCAGAGGGTGAAAAAATTGGAACAACTATCTGTCCGGTTAGGAAGTATGCATCCCGTGGGCAACTGGACTCAAATGTTGGGTTGGGATACGTTATGGGTCTGAAAGGTTTAAGCCATAGGATGGAGTTGGGTGTGAGGTACTATTTGCATTTTGAGAGCCTGCTGGTAATGCGGTGGTTTAGCATATTTGAACTTTATGGCATCAGGGGAAACAGAGGCTCAGGGTAAAGGATGGTTTGGATAGTACTTTCTTTAATGATTGCACTTTAAATCCTGGTCAAGTAGGGGTTATAGGTTTGCTCATTTGCACTGTTGCCATGTTAATTTTGCACAAGTGGCGTTTTCAGTGTGTCAGTACATATTAGTAAGGGCAATAATTAATTGTATTGGCTAAGTGTCCAAAGTCAGGGGCTAATTGAAGGTTGTATCTCTGAACACAAATGGCCTCAATAATAAGAGGAAGAGATGCACAATAGAGGCATGGTTCAGAGCTGAGAATCCTTTAGTAGTGTTATTGCAAGAGACTCATATTGCTGCTAAAAAGCTGTTCGGATTCTCTATGTTTAACAATTGGGTACACTATAAAGGGTTTTCACCTGCCCAAGCAGCGCATTGTGACACTGCAATTTTTTGGGCCAAAAGCCTTGAGGCCGAAGTGCTGGACTTTGAAAGTGATAAAAATGGGGTTTGTGAGGGGTGAATTGCTCGATGCCCTCTAGACAACTCATATTTGTTATTTTTTACACCTCTGTAGAAGATAACACCGGACCCTACAAGGAAATCTTTCAGTCAGTACTGCAAGTCCCAGGAGAAATCATTATGGGAGGGAATTTTAATTTTCTTCAGGATCCCAGTCTAGACTCCTCTGAAAAAAGAAAAAAACTGTAAAAACGTAGAGTTGCAAAAGTGTTACAGAACTATCAGGGAACCTTGATGCATATCGATCCTTGAAGGGCATACTCTCTGACTAAGATATAATATACATGCTTTTCTCGTAGATTTCTTAGCTCCTCTCGGATTGATTTCTCTTTACTTTCAAGAATCCTGGTGTTTAAAGGCCAGTGGATGATTCCTAATGGTTTTTTAGACCATGCAATTCTGATGCGTGAGGTACTGATGGAGAGAGGGATGCCCCGTGATAGGAGGTTGACTTTTAATAAGCAGTACCTTCAGGACGAAGGTTGGGTTCAGATATGCCTAGAGGAGATTAGGTAGTTTTTAAAGTGGAAACATGGATGGGCCTCCCCTAGCGTAGTGTGGGATGTGCTTAAACCATATAAGCAGAATTGCAATAGCAAAAGATGCTGCTAATATTAGGCGTATAAAACAGCAAATGTTGACTCTCATAGAGAGGATTCATGATTGCCTAAATAAATATTTGAGGTTTCATTCCTGTGTAAGTAAGAGGGTGTTAGACCAGGCCAATCAAGCATTTAGCGAGCGATATTACACTAGGTGTGAGGTGACGAATCATGCCGACATGCAAAAAAGTGTATGAGGAAAGCAAATTTACTGGAAGTTTTCTTGCATGGCAGACATGTGAGCAGGCTGCTAATAATATAATCCATGCACTGAAGTGCCCGGGCTCTGGAGTGGGGTGGAATAAAGTTGTGGAAATTATGCTATAGCATTATAGGCTGGTATACAGTCGGAATTAAGAGGTAGATCCCGAAGCTCTGGAAAAAAATTGTATCTGGACTTACTATCCCTACCTTATCTAAGGAGGATATTAGAAATATTATTTGTCCTTTAACAACCGGTAGTTGTTTGATCTCTGTACCCTGTCATATGTCATCCCTGCAGAGCTAGTGGTTTGTGGATTTTATCCAGTTGTGTCCTAGGTCCCTGGGACAATATACAAGACACATCAGTATGCACCACATGGAGGGTCTACACAAGCAATCACTCATCTACTGTGTGACACATGGCTCATCCCTAATTGTCAGGGGGAACTGTCAGAACCTATCTCATTCCCTTGGCAATGTGACAGACAGGAATATGCCCTGTACTTACCACCTTATGGCTGCTGTGCTGCCATCAAATGCTCATCATGCTCCTGATAGGCCACCACCAGAATGCAGGCCACTGGGGGCGACATGATCCGACAGGCACCCCACCCACGTTGGGAGGACATCCTCAACTGGCCCTCCATGATCTTCCGGGCTCAGGGTCTCATGTCCTCCCACCTTTTCCTGCAGTAGGCCCCCACCAGCTGTGGACCTCCAGAGTCTGCACCTTATTGGTTATGACACTCCATAATCCCTTCTTTTGTTGTACATTGACCTGCATGGACACAAAAGACAAATCACAAGATCATGATCACAAGTTTCATCACAAATAGTTGAGTCACATACATGTCAGTAACATCAGCTAGGACTGTCTTATTTGTCAATACTCCCCAAGTATGAAACATACAAGCCAATAACTACAGAGACATGACAACAGACATATTGGGGGTGATTCTAACTCTGGCGGGCGGCGGAGGCCAGAGTTCCCCCCTCCAGAATACCGCACCGCGGTCGTAAGACCGCTGCGGTGATTCTGGGTTTTCCACTGGGCTGGTGGGCGACCGCCAAAAGGCCGCCCGCCAGCCCAGTGGAAAACAACCTTCCCACGAGGACGCCGGCTCTGAATGGAGCCGGCGGAGTGGGAAGGTGCGACGGGTGCAGACACTGAAATTCTTTGTGGGGCCCTCTTACGGGGGCCCCACGACACCCCATACCGCCATCCTGTTCCTGGCGGCTGCCGCCAGGAACAGGATGGCGGTATGGGGTGTCAGAATCCCCATGGCGGCGCAGCGAGCTGCGCCGCCATGGAGGATTCTTTTGGGCAGCGGAAAACCGGCGGGAGACCGCCGGTTTTCCACTTCTGACCGCGGCCAAACCGCCGCGGTCAGAATGCCCTGCGGGGCACCGCCAGCCTGTTGGCGGTGCTCCCGCCAACCCTGGCCCCGGCGGTCCATGACCGCCGGGGTCAGAATGACCCCCATATTATTCTCTATCTTTAGACTAGCACACTACCCTGCCCATGCCCTAAAATGACTAAGCAAGCTTACTGCCAACATGTAGCCCATGCTTTAGCAACCTGATTGTGATGTGAGCCACTATGAAACATATCACAGCTATGTGGCTTCTGAAGGGTAAACTCCTTAGGCATGCATGGGCCAACACATTTACCCTCTGTGACAATGAATCTCTACATACAGTCCCTACAGGCAACTGCCAGAGTACAGACTCAAACATTATACATGGGTAACAATGAAGGGACTGGCATGGAAGGTACAGAAAGTGTCTTCCCTGTCCATGTATGGACGTATGCCATAACAAATGCTAATTCACACCACTTCACAGGGTGGGGTTCAGTGGCATGTACCTGTACCACAGAACAGTTCTTTAGACATATGTGTCCAACCCACAGAGATGGCATCAAACAAACAAATGGATGTGTTGTACAGTTTCTGCTATGTGACCAAGCTACTGGATCACATATTGTGGCCTCCCAGGAATCAACACACTGTCTGCACTGTGGGAGTGTAATTTATGCAATAAGCCTGTACAGGACAAATTTGACCTGTGAGAAGGTAACAATAGGGCTGTCTGAGTAATGGACCTGTCATGAGTCAAAGGCACACATTGATGTTGCACATATGGCACAGGCTAATAACTTACTTCTGTACCCATTCCTAATGTAATCGAAGGAATGAGGCATTCTGGTCAGGATTTGCACCAGAGCCTCATATTGGCAACATGACAGGATCTGCTGGGGTACTGGGAGTGGGCAGTGCCACAGTTGCATAGCCACAGGGACTCTACCCCAGCCTTGACTAGCACCCATACTTGGAGATACATTTGACAGGCCCTGGTCTCTGTAGGGTGATGATACAGAACCTACATGACACTTCATTGCCTTCACTTCCATGCATAACGGTACATCATGTAGCCAACAGCAATTTGGCATGTGGAGTGTGTGGCAACCTGAAGGGCAGAGTGAGTCATCATATGCCTTCAAAACAATGGTTTAGCAAGGGCAGATGTGTTACGGAATCTCTGTGGAATCATACACATTGCTGACATTACTCTCAACGCACTTATACAACATGCATACTCAGCAAATGCTGTCATTCTCATACATTTTGTCTGACTTTTACAACTATCATGAGAGAAGAGATGTCAGTGGATGGCAGAGATATCTCCTCACCTAGTTATATGCATCCAACCCAAGGAGGATCTAGGACCCCAAAACCCTCACCCAACACAATGTGACTAAACCTTACATATGGCACTGGCCACCAAAATCTGCACATTGTACATCCTATTGATGCCACACAGACTGCAACAACAGGTACATGAGTAGTCAACCTAGCACACATGGCCACATTCTAGCCAGTTAGAAGGGAAGGAATAGTGAAGTACAGAGAAAACTGTGCACATGAGGTAATTACCTGCTCCTCTGGTGCACCATAGAGCTGTTCATACAGGGGTAGGACCTCATCCACTAGCCTCTCCAGCTCCTCTAGATAGAAGTCAGAGACCCTATTACCTGCTGGACATGGCATGATTGCTCCCAGAGGCTGTACACAGCAGCTCAGGTAGTGAAGGTGTTGCTGGTAGCAGTGTCAGGAGTCAAGTGAATGAATTTGCAGAACATGGTGTTCACGTCCACCACATATGCAGTCGTGATCACCAGCAGACACAGCTATTGGCCCATGACTGCTAATGGCAACAACGTTAGCCTATGGTTGTGCCCACTACGGTTGCAACTGCCTACCGTCATGATGACGTCCGCTGACAGTTGCAGGCAATTCCTAAAGTCCATTGGAGTAGGTCAGGCAGCTGCCATTTTGATAGCCTGAAATGCTGTATTTGGCTTCATAAATTGTGTCACACCTCCATAAATGTTGTTCTGAGCTCACAAACATGCTTATCCTGCCTTGTCATGTAGGTCCTTCTACTCAAACACCATTGTAGTATGTTACAGTGCACAGCTCGCATTGAACAATGGGGCTTAGTACACCCCCTTCTGATGGTCATTTTGGCGGTCAGGATATCCATTCACATTTCGAGGGGCAATTGTGTTGCACATCTTTAAGTTTGGTCCAGATACATGTTGTGAACACATGTGTGGAAACCCATGTGGGTCACATGTAACTCTTGTGTTCTTTGCAGCTGTGATGTGTCCTGGTTGCCATGCCTATCCCTTCTGAAATGCCTTGTCACATGATATTATTGACATGCATCATGTATGTTACTGTGTACACAATGACTAATGTTAGAAATCATGTCTTGTCATTCATAGGGATCCAGAGAGAGAGAGGAAGTGATAATCTCCTTCTCGTCCATCTGAATAAGCAAACAATATTAGACTTATGTCATCAGTTGGAACCAGATCTGATGACAGCTATTAGTTATCCGACCAGCATACCACCCACTGTACATGTCATGTCAGTACTGCACTTCATAGCCACAGGGTCCATTCAACATACAGTGGCCATAGCTGCTGGCATGTCCCAACCTATGTTCACTCTGGTTTTGAAGGAGGTCCTCTCAGCAATGTGGAAATACCTGGACAGCTACATCCAGTTTCCCCGACAACAGGATTTAGCTCACGTGATGGCTGACTTTTATGGTTTTGCATGCCTCCCACATGTGCTGGGGGTCACTGATGGCACACATGTTGGCTTGGTGCCACCGCAAGCCAATTAACAAGTATACTGCAGCAGAGGAAACTTCCATTCCATCAGCTTGCAAGTTGTCGGTTTGGTGAATCTCTACATTTCACAGGTCTGTGCCTGTTATCCAGGTTCAGCCCATGATTCCTTCATATTGCAAAATAGCACCATACCTCAGTTGATGCCACAACTGTACCCAGAGAGGGCCTGGCTGGTTGGTATGTCACATCTGTACTGACTGTGTGTGTGCAATGTCTGGTGCCACAATCATGAACTGAGTGACTCATTGTTGCACATATATCCCATTGCTTAACAGGAGACTTTGCATATCCAAACCATCCTTGGTTGCTGAAGCCATCAAGCAATCCAACTATGCCAGAGGAAGTCCACTTTAATGAGGCCCATGGAAGAACACAGTGGGTAGGGAAGTGTGCTTTTGGGGTCCTGAAGGCCAGATTTAGGTGGCTTGACCAGACAGGTGGAGCCCTCCTCTACTCACTCAGAAAAGTGTGTCAGATCACTGTGGCATGCTGCATACTCCACAACATCACCCTGCAGAGGAATAGCCCGTACATGCCAGAGGAGGGGGAGCCTGCAGTGCCACTGGGTGAGACTCCTGAATGCCAAGTGAGGATGACAGTGGTGAAGAGTAAGGAGCTGACAAAGGCATTGTACACAGTTGATTTGCCGGTTATCCTATTGTTACAGGTACCCATAGTACTGGTTGTATTGACCTGACATTTATGAAGCATGCCAATTTCATTTACGTGAAGCAGCTGCTGAAATGTGCAGATCATTAGCACTTAGGAGGATGGCCCGAGAATCCCATATTGTCACCAGTGCAGGCAAAACAGTGGCTAGGCAAGATATGAATTTGGCCATTTTGAGGCCTAGTTGATTGTTATGCAAGTAGACCCAGGACTTTGTTGTATATGTGACTGAAGTCATCTTGTGGTCAGTGCATTGTGAATGTGTCCGCTACCAATACCGTTCTGGTGATGCATCTTGAGGCCTTTGGATCATTGTTTTACACACAGGGTAAGGTGTCCTTCCTGTCCTCAATAGTTTCATCTTGGGTGAGATGGTAAAGGTGGAGGTAGGTGGCCAGGCACTTCTCAAAATTTTGCATGATCTGTATTTGGTCCCTCTCAGGTGAGTAAACTTCAATTAAGAGTTAGCAGGAAAGGGTATTTGGACAAGTGGCCACAGTTCTGTTGTTTGGAGTTACTGAAACAGTGCCTCCTGGGAGTTGCAGTAAGGTCACCCTCACTCTCCATACTACACACACTTGACAAATGGTGTCCTCCCAGGTGAGTAAACTTAAATTGAGAGTTCATAAACAGATATATGTGGGCAAGTGAACATTGTTTTTGTAGTTGGAGTTAGAGACACGGGCCTATTGGTTTTTGCATTCTGGTCATTCCCTCTACTTCCGACCACCATACACATTTTATCCTCCTAGATGAGTAAACTTCATTGAACAGTTAAGACACAGGGGTATTTGGGCATGAAAACACTCGGCTTGTGTTTGGAGTTGGAGAGACAGAGCCTCCTGGCCTTAGCAGTCATGTCACTCCATCTACTTCATACACTTGATAAATGTCATCCTCACTGGTAAGTGCACTTCATTTGTGAGTTTTGAAAGAAGGGTAGTTGGAGAGCTGAACACTTGATTGGTGTTTTTATTTAGTGAAACAGTGCCTCCTGGCCTTGGAAGTTATGTAACTCCCTGTACTACACACACTATACAAATATCATCCTCCTATGTGAGTACACTTCAATAGAGTGTTGAGACACAGGGGTCTTTGGAAAAAATAACATTGGGCTGGTGTTTGGAGTTAGAAAAACAGTGCCTCCTGGGAATTACAGTCAGGTCACTCTCACTACTTTCCAATACTTGACAAATGTCATCCCCTCAAGTGAGTAAACTTTATTTGGGAATTGACAAACAGTGGCCTTTGGGCAAAAGAACATTGGGCTGGTGGTTGGACTTGAAATGTGGCACGTTGGAAGTTGCAGTTATGCCAGTCCCTGTACTACACACACTACACAAATATTATCCTCCTAGGTGAGTACGCTTCAATTGAGAGTTACCAAACAAGGATATTTCGACAAGTGGGCACTGGGGTGGTGTTTGGAGTTACCATTCTGATGATGCATCTTGAGGCTTTTGGGTTCATAGTTTGGCACACCGGGTAAGGTGTCCTTTCTCTCCTCAATATTTTCATCTTGGGTTAGCAGGTCAAAATGGAGCTAGTGGGCCAGACACATCTCAGAGTTGAGTATGATCTGTATCTTGGTCCTTCCCAGATGGTTGACCTTCAATTGAGAGTTAGCAGGCAAGGGTGTTTGGACAAATTACCTCTGGTGTGGTGTTTGGAGTTACTGAAACAGTGCTTCCTGGGATTTGCAGTCAGGTCACTCTCCATACTACACACACTGGATGGATTGTATCCTCCCAGGTGAGTGAACTTCAATTGAGAATGAATAAATAGTTGGCAAGTGAACATTGTTTTTGTGTTTGGAGTTAGGGACACAGGGCCTATTGGGTTCTGTATTATGGTCACTCCCTCTACTTCTCCCCATCATTCAAATGTTTTCCTCCCAGATGATTAAACTTCATTTGAGAGTTAAGACACAGGGGATTTTGGCATGTGAACACTGGGCTTGTGTTTGGAGTGAAAGAAACAGAGACTCCTGGCCTAACCAGTCATGTCACTCCCTCTACTTCATACACTTGATAACTGTTATCCCAACAGGTGAGTACATTTCTTTTGTGGGTTCATAAAGAAGGGTATTAGAAGAACTAAACATTGGGCTGTTGTTTGGAGTTAGTGAAACAGTGCCTCCTGGGAGTTGCACTCAGATCACTCCCTCTATTACACACAATGTACGCATATTATCCTCCAAGGTGTGTACACTTCAAATCAGAGCTACCTAAAAAGGATATTTCGAGAAGTAGGCACTGGTCTGGTGTTTGGAGTTAGAAAAACAGTGCCTCCTGGGAGTTGCAGTCAGGTTATTCTCATTACTCCCTAATACCTGACAAATGTTATCCCCAAGGTGAGTACACTTCATTTGTGAGTTGACAAACAGGGGCCTTTGGACAAGAGAACACTGTGCTGGGGTTTGGGGTTACTGAAACAGGGTATGCTGGCCTCAGCAGCCATGTCACTCCCTGTCGCACAGTGGCACGTGGCAAGAGCCGAACATTCTGCTTGGAACGCGGCACACAGCAGTAAGACGCACCGCGCCCCCATCCTCACCTGTTTCACTCGAGGCCCCAAATTAGGCAGGGGGCCTTGCTTCTGTACTGGTGCGGCACGCCCCCATTGACTCCTGTGTTTTCCCCCCACTTACCTTCTGTTTTTCTCCTTTTTTCTTGCTATCGCCCTCGTTTTCTCTCTATTTGTATGTCTTCCTTTACCCATGATTCCCCCTCTCTTTCCCAGCCTGCCTTGGTTCCGTATTTAAAATGGTGCCTTATCTATTGCTTTCTGTGTATGGTTCCCTATCCAATATGGTGTCCTTTTACTTCCTGTTGGTCACTTTCTGTTCTGTGGGTATTTAAGGGCTGTGATTCTTTTGCTTCTTGCGCTGCAACACTTCCTTTTTGGATGGTGATCTTCGCTCCTTCTCCTTTGCATCAGATACTGATTCCACTCTTGTTCCAGTTTTTTCCTGTTCATTTTGCCTCGTGTCCTGAAATTATTAATCCTTTACTCTTATTTCAGGAGGTCCTTTTAGAGGATTTTTTCCCCTTTTTAAGGGTTTTTTGTTCCCTCTGGCACTTCTCTGAAGGACACAGACTGCCCTTGACGTTCCCATCGCCTGCAGCACCGTGGCTACCAGAAAGAGTCGCCCCTATCTGGGCCAAGGCAGAACCTGCAAGAACAAGAATCTCGTCACACGTCCAGCGGACTCCAGGCACAAACAACGAGTAAGTCTTGACACTCCCTCAGTTTCACACACTTGATACATGTTATCCCCCAGGTGAGCACACTTCATTCATGAGTTACCAGACAAGGGTATTTGGAGAAGAGTACACTGGACTGGTGTTTGGAGAGACAGTAACAGAGTCTCCTTAGATTTGCAATCATGTAACTCCCTGTACTACACACACTATACAAATATCATCTTCCCAGGTGAGTACACTTCAGTAGAGAGTTAAATCACAGTTGTCTTTGGAGAAAAGAACACTGATCTGGTGTTTTAGTTGCTGAAACAGCGCCTCCTATGAGTTGCAGTCAGGTTATTCAATTTAATTTACACACTTTTCTAATGTTATCCCCACAGGTGAGTATACTTCATTTGTGAGTTGACAAACATGGGTATGTGGGCAAGTGATCGCTGTCCTGGTGTTTTGAAGTTACAGATACAGGTAATCCTGCCATTAGCAGCCATGTCACTCCCTCTAGTACACACACTATACAAATCCTATCCTCCCAGGTAAGTACATTTGAATTGGGAGTTAAAAAAAAGGGTATTTGGAGGAGGAAACACTAGTCTGATATTTGGAGTTGTAGACCAGTTCCTGGCGGAAGTTGTAGTCATGTAACTCCCTGTTGTACACACACAGTACACAAATGTTCACCTCCTAGGTGAGTGCACTTCAATTGTGAGTTTCCAAACTGGGGTCTTTCGACTGGTGAACACTGGGCTGGTGAGTGGAATGACAGTAAAAGTGGCAAAAGGTGATCTGTGAGCATGCACGACATGGCATTTTGAGACATTTTTATTGCTGTGACTTACCAGACTCTACTCCCCCAGGGATTCCTGTCAATCCCTGAGGATGCAAGATGGACAAGACCTTCTACTTCCAGGGAAAGAAATGAAATAGGGCACTGGGTGGGCCACCGCCAGACAAAGGAGGACATTAGGAACAGATGGAATGTCCAGAGGGGCAAGGTCCGTTCCCTGGTCTCCAGACACCAGGTGGAGGACAAGAAGACTGGTGGTAGCCCTCCCAGTATCTCATTACGGCCATACTGCATCCTGGGGGCTTACCAGGAATACCTGGGGGAATGGAGTCTTGTAAGTTACAACACAAAAACTGTCACAAAACTACAATGTCATAGTCGTAACTTCACAATAAAATCACCCATCACTGACTCTTTGCCTGCCGATTTTGATTTCACATTTAACTATGTCGATATGTCAGACCAAATGAACTACACGATGATGATACAAGGTACTTGTTCAAGATGAGAGATGTTTCATGTACACAGGTCCAGCTCAGGGTTATAACCATCCCACAAAAAGAGACAGATAAAAGTGTCTGGTCAAATTTAAAATGTTATTACAGTGTTCAGCACTTAGGGTGTCAATATGTCTGATGTAGAGATCAGTCAAACAGACAACTTGCACATTGATGGAATGGACATTTTTTCTGTTGCAATAGACTTGTTCAGTGACCTGCGGTGACACCAAGGCAACATGTGTGCCATCAAAGGATCCCGCCACAAGTGGGAAGTGGGCAAAACCATAGAAGTCAACCTACACATTGGAAAAATTCTCAAGTCGGGGGAACCTGATATAGCTGTCAATGTGCTTCAGCATTGTTGAGAGGAAATCCCTCCGCACCAGACAGAACATAGGTTGGGCCATGCCACCAGATAGGGCTACTGTATGTTGGAAGGCCCATGTGGCCAGGAATACTGTCATGACTTGAACCATGGGTGGTATGCAGTATGGATTGCTATTAGCTGGCATCAAATCAGGTTCCAATTGATGGCATAAATCCACTATAGTTTGCTTGTTCAAACAGTAGAGCTGGATGATGTGGTTTTCCTCCATGGTCAGAAGGTCTGGCAATGGAGGGTAGACAGGAGGTTGTTGCATCCTCCATCTCCTAGGGTACCTGTGTGTGAATAAACATGATTTGGAACATTAGTTACTGAGTCCAAGGCAGCATGCATGATGCATACCAACAGAGTCATGTAACAATGCATTTTTGACTAGAAATACATTAAACCCAGTACACATCATAGCTATCAACTGCACAAGGGTTAAATGTGACCCCCATGGTTGTGAACACATGAGTCCTGAACATGGATTCAGGCAACACCCAAACTATCTGCTACTCAATTGCCCCTCGAAATGTGATAGTCTTTTCCGACCGCCAGAAATACCATCATAGGTGGTGGACAGTGCACTGCCGTCATCTGCCATCTGTGCCCTGCAACACACTACATTGGTGGTTGTGTAGTAGGACCTACACAACAAGACAGATTTTGGGACGTTTGTGAGGATCCTACACATATATTGTTGTTGTTGTGATGCATTTAACATGGCCCTACATGCATTTAACAATGGCGAATGCCTCTCCACTGGGCATTAGGAACCTTCCATGTCTGCCAGCAGAAGTCATTCACATAGTGCGTGGTACCAGCCGTGGGAGATACAGCCAGTGGCACTCGGGAGCCAATGGCTGTGTCCGTCGGCGGTGATGACCGAGTACTTGGCGTACGTGTATGCTGCATTTTGCAAAATCAGTCACTTAACCCCTGGCACTGCTGCCAGCAAACCCTACACCACTTCAGCTGCTGGTGCTGCCTCTGGGAGCAATCATGCCACATGCACCAGCTGAAAGGGCCCCTGAATTATCTCCAGAGGTTCTTTCCCTGTATGGTCAGCTCTATGGCTCACAAGAGGAGCAGGTATGCACCTAATAGGCACAACTGATTCTGTTCAACACCATCCTTTCCCTCCTCACAGGCCACGATGTGTGCCAGTTGGACTTCTTGTGTGCCTGTTGTTGCAGTTTGTGTGGCATCAATGGGATGTACATGGTGAGTGAGTTGGGGATCAGTACTATATGTTGTGGTCATTCACATTGTGTTGAGTGATGTTTTTTTAGACCCTATTTCCTCCTTGTGTTGGATACACATACCCGGGCAAGGAGACTTTACTGCCATATAATGCCATACAATTACATTTCTTTGTTTATGATGGTTGTAAATGTTAGACAACAATGTTTGTGCATGACAGAATGAGCTGTGTATGCATCTTGTCTGAGTCAGTTGAGGATCTTATAAGCAATGTGTTTTGTGCCACAGATATTTCACCCACATCTGGCCTTTCCAAGCTATTGTCTGAAATGCATATCACGACTCGGTATGCCCTCCATGTTGCCACACAAACCACATGCCACATTGCTGATGGCCACATGATGTACAGTCTTGTATGGAAGTGATGGGAATGTGAGTGTCATATGATGTGCCTTGCCTAATAACCCAGGGATCTGGAACCTAACCGAGTACACTTCAAAAACAATTTGCTCTCCAGGGCCAACACATGGCTGTGCACAGTGATCAATCAAGTAATGTTGGTTGAGGTCCTGGGTCTAAATTCTATGCAAGAGTCCACTACTCCTCAGTGTTACAGCCTAAACAAAACAAAGTGATGGATCACTGTACTAAGCCATGTGTCTGCTCATTGAGTAAACTGGCATCTGCCCCACAGAGGTCACTTGTCTTCAGTGAGCCACAAGTACGATGTTTCACCACTGTTTGTCATGTGAAGGTGGCCATCAAACATTTGACTGAAGATACATTTTTCTTTGGATGTAGCTATCAATCAATGCTTCCCCTTTGCAAGTGGGTAATGCCTATTGACACGATTTGTGCCTACATGTTATCATGTGATCCTTTCACTTTTGACAGAATATTTATACTGGTGTTTCATATATGGTCAACCTGTGTTCATGGGACACCTTCTGTATTGCCTCACATATATGTGCATGCCAACATATGTGGAATTGGACATATGTGACGGGTCTGTATTTCATAAGGTGCCACAGACAGGTGTGTCATCATTGACTGGTGGCTCACATATACCCTTGCCCATCACTGCATGTCATTAGACATGTACAACTGCAGTAGCAATGAGGGACATGACAGGTAGGACTACAGTTTTTACCCATTTCCAACCCATTGATGTGGCATCATTTAGCAAGGTTTGTTACCTAACTGTTGGAATGCATCATGGAGTGACTTGCAGTTATGTGGGAATCATAGATGGTTAGGTACAACCATTCATCCATGGACATCTGGGTTTGCAGGACCAAAATGGAGACAGTGATGTAGCTTCCCATCGAGCAACATGTCAGAGGACTAATAGCTTCTACTGATGCAATCAGAGTATGTCATTGTAAGGGGTGCCATACAGTAGAGGTGATTTGCCTGAGGCTAGCTGATTAATTGTGTTGTGGATTGTAGAGATATATCTCCCTAACAATTTGCACATTTCGTCTACGGTGTAACTTTTCATGCCAGATGTGGAATATATCTGAACAACATTAGTGCATCCCCCATGATTCAATTAAGACAATATACACTTGCTGAAGTGTGCATTGTTGATTTGTTTCCAGTGTGACTGTCAAAGCCCAGCTCACCTGAGTTCTTGTTCAGTTCTGATGGAGGTTGAAGACAATCCGACCCCACCCTGAAACTGCTTGTTCCAGCACACTAGTTTTTAACACAGTGCACTAAGAACAGAAGCTCAAGGGTAGGGGGGAAGTGGATAAAATAAAAAAGAGAGACAACACCGTTCTTGCGTTTCCACTGTTGAAGTGCTGCACAAATCTGCGGCCCTTTCTTTATTCTGTAGAAACTGGTGCCTAATGAAACATAAACAAAGAACAGATAAGTGCAACCTATTCCTAAATGGGTTCCTGACTATCCCTTTATTTATTAGAAATTCTCTTCTAAAAGTACCTCTTGGATCCTGGTCTCGAGTTTCCAGGTTTGGAATGTGTTACTGCTCTGGGATGTGCTTTCTATTACTGTAAAGCTTCTAAAACATTAAACAAATACCGTTATCAGAATTACCAATATCAAACATTCATCTTAATATAACTAAAGCCTAAATTCCCAATAGCAGACTCACTTTTCCCATATCTCCTGAATCTTTTGGAAAACAAATACTGTACTTTTACATCAAAATACAGCATGTAATTTGTGCAAGTCCTTGATTTACTGTTTGCCTTGCTGTTAATGGTTTCCACTGTTCGATTCTTAAAAGTTCCATAAAAAAAAACAATGTTTGTTTCACAAAGCTCCGCAAGGTATTCTTGCAACAAAGAGCCTGAATCACAATGTTCGTGGAAGGTATCTTGCTTCAAACCGTCCACACACGAATCCAGAAATTGTTGTCAAAGTTCCTTCAGGTAATAAAAAGTTTTGCACTTACTTGTTGCTGGCAAGAGATACTGATCAGTCTAACCTTGTCTTCTTTCTCTTTTGCAGGTTGTTTGTAGGAGAGAGGCTGAGGCAAGGAGGAACCGGAAACCAGAAGAAGGAAGAGCCAGCAGCTGCGCCCATTGAAGCCAATGAAAGTCTGTAGAGAGCAGGAGTGCCAGCGCCGAGGGATCTGTTCTCAGGTAAGCGGGAGGTAGACGAGCACAAGCACTGGGTGAGGCTCGGGGGCTGCCTTTTATAGACAGGGCTGGGTGTGGTTCGAAGAGCTGGGTGTGGTTTGAAGGGCTGGGTGTGGTCCTCACATGCTGCACATGTTCTTGAAAGGTGAGCAGAGCTGGGTGTGGTTTGAAGGGCTGGGTGTGGTCCTCACATGCTGCACATGTTCTTGAAAGGTGTGCAGAGTTTCAGTTATTATGCAAATGAGTTGAATTAACACATGGCCTAGGGAGGAGTGTTTTAAAGAAGCCTTGGTAAAAGTAAGGCCCAATGTGTAAACAAAACAGCACATTAAACAACATACACAGAAGCCTAAGGGGGGGGGGGGGAAGGTGAGATAACAAGAAAGGGTTTGAATAGTAAGTTTAAAAGGGAGCTATTACAGAACCCACTAGTGCAGTGAGAGGGGACATGCTCTTTGCTGTGCACAAACCCTAACAGTTGCCCCCCTCAAAGGCCCTCCTACAGGACGGGGTTTTCCTGGTTTTTTTTAATAAAACCGTCTAATCAGCTGTGGGGCATGTACATATGATGCTGGTTCCCATGAATTCTCAGATTCATCATATCCTTTCCATTCTACTAAATAAAACAGACGTCCACTAATTCTTTTTGAGTCTTTTATGTTTTTCACTTCATATTCTAGATTTCCCTTAATTGGTATGGGTGGAGGTGGTGGTTCAGGTCGGGTTTTTGGGTTGTACGGCTTAAGCAAGGACACATGGAATGTAGTATGTACTGGATATTCTTTTGGTAAATCTAATTTTACTGTTACCGGGTTTACTATGGCAGTTATATTAAAGGGTCCAATGAAACGTGGTTGCAGCTTTCGGGATCCCTCTATGTTTAGGTTCTTTGTGGAGAGCCATACCTTGTCACCAATTTTATACATTGGGGCCTCAGATCTGTGTTTGTCTGCTTGTCTTTTCATGCTTTCCTTGTACTTTAATAAATGTTTCCTGGCTTTGTCTTGTATGTCACCTAACCTCGTTAGTCTATCCGTTACTGTAGGCAACAGGGACTCTTCTAACAAAATGGGTATAGCTCTTGGATGATACCCCTGCAAGAAATAGAATGGTGAGCAAAGTAGAGCTGAATGCTCAGTATTTTTATAAAACTCCGCTACAGGGAGAGCTTCCAACCATTCACTAGAATAATCAGCCAATAAACAACGTAGCGTTTGAAGTAAGGTTTGGTTCAGTCGTTCAGTCTGTCCATCTGTCTCTGGGTGGAAAGCAGTGGATAATGCCACATCTATTTTCAGTTTTTCACATAATTTTTTCCAAAATCTAGAGTTGAACTGGCTCCCTCGATCTGACACCACTTTGCTTGGCAAACCATGTAAACGCACAATTTCCCTTATAAAAATATCGGCAAATTCTGCCGCCGTGGGTAATTTCCGTAATGGTACAAAATGTGCCATTTTAGATAAAAAATCCACTATAACCAACACTGTTGTGAAGGGTTTTACAGGTGGTAAGCCTACAATAAAGTCTACGCTCACAGTGTGCCAAGGTTGCTTGGGTGTTGGCATTGGTATTAACAAGCCGTCAGGGGCCTTATGAGAAGATTTATGTCTTGCACAAATTGGACAGGTAGTGACAAATTGCTTAATGTCCTTTCTTATAGTGTCCCACCAAAAGTGTTTTTGCACATTTTCCAGGGTTTTTACCCAACCAGGATGACCTGCCAACGGTGAGGTGTGATGCCAAATTATCACCTGTGTTTGTAATTCAGAGGTGGGCACTAACAGCATGTTGTCGTGATACAATAAACCTCGTTGTATTGTGTTATGGGAATCCTTTAACCAATCCTGAGGTGCTATTTGCATGTGTGCATTATATAGATCTGTGATGAAATCCTTCTGTTGTACTGGTGCCAAAAACTTTTGGGGAGGAATAATGGGTTCTCCTATTTTATCTTGTTTCATGTCTGAGGTATGTCCGTATCTAGATAACACATCAGATTGAATTTGTTGTGCACCTGGTCTATAGGTTATAACAAAGTCAAATGTGCTAAAAAAATTTAACCAGCGCATCTGACGTGGTGTTAGTGCTTTAAGTGATCAAAAAAACTGTAGGTTCTTATGGTCAGAAAAGATTGTAACTGGGTACTTGGCTCCCATTAAATGATGCCTCCATTCTGAAAAGGCTACTTTGATAGCTAGTAGTTCCCTTTCAGCCACAGTGTAATTTTGTTCAGCTGGTAATAACTTTTTGGAATAGAAGGCTATAGGATGTAACTGGCCATCTACTATATCTCGTTGAGAGAGAACTCCTCCTAAAGCTACTTGTGAAGCATCCGCTTCAACAAAAAAGGGCAAGTCAGGATCAGGATGTTTCAGAATTGGGGCTGAAGTGAACTTTTGTTTTAGGAGTTGAAAGGCGTGTGCCGCCTCATCAGTCCAAAGAAATCGTTGCCCTTTCCGCAACAAGGTAGTTATTGGGGCCGCAATGTCTGCAAAATGTGCAATAAACCTCCTATAAAAATTGGCGAAACCCAGAAATTTCTGAATATCTTTTACAGAGGATGGTTCTGGCCAATCAGCAATAGCACTGATTTTCTTTACATCCATAGTTATTCCTTGAGGTGACAGGCAGTATCCTAAAAAGTCCACCTTGCTGACATTAAAAGTACACTTTTCTAACTTAGCAAAAAGATGATTTTCTTTTAACTTTGATAATACTGCACGAACATGTTGGGTATGTTCTTCTGAGTTCTTAGAGTAAATGAGGATGTCGTCTATGTATACTATGACACAAACGTCCAGGAATTCGTGTAGGACCTCATTTATAAAGAACTGAAAGGCCGCAGGGGCATTACATAACCCAAAGGGCATTACTGTGTACTCAAATAAACCAAACTTTGTCTTGAAAGCTGTCTTCCACTCATCCCCCTCTTTTACTCGGACCAGGTGGTAAGCTCCCCGCAGATCTAGTTTAGTGTATACAGTAGAATGTCTTAATTGATCCAACAACACAGGTATTAGAGGAAGAGGATATTTATTCTTTATTGTAGCCTTATTTAGTCCTCTATAATCGATTCAGTCAAAGCATATACTCTGTTATTAGGTAAAGGGGCCCCTGGGATAAGATCTATACGGCAGTCATAAGACCGATGTGGGGGCAGCACACTAGCCTTTACTGGATCAAAGACGTCTTTAAAGTCAGAATATTCAGGAGGGAGACTTGGTTCATCTTGTGTAACACTAGCACAGTGTAATATTGTGCTCTGTTCTGTACCTGCTTCTTGATAGCAATTGGTTCTACAGAAAGAGGAATCCAAAGTAACAGTTCTGTTCACCCAGTCAATTTTTGGGTTATGAGTTGTTAACCAGGGTACCCCGAGAATCAAACCAAAATTAGGAGTATCTATCAGATCAAAGCTAATCACCTCTGTGTGCCCGTTCTGACAGACCATAACAAGTGGACTTGTTTGTTTTGTGATTAATCCATAGGTCAATTCTGACCCATCCACTGCACATACTGCTTCTGGACAAGGCTTTAGGCACATAGGAAGTCCTAAGTTTTCAGCTAACTTATTATCCACAAAATTTCCTGTCGCGCCTGAGTCCAGTAGGACAGGGAGAGAATGCCTCACTTGGGTAGTAACAATTAAAACGACCTGAATTATGAAATGTCTAGGTATGTGCGGTACCATGAAGGCTGCAGCATTAGAGGTTTGATTAAAATGTTTTCTCGAACAAGTAACCTCTCCCCTTGTCGAGCTTAATCGTTTCCCGATTCAGTTGAGGAGGTGGAGGAAACAGCACCCTTTTGTGGAGTTTTAGGGTTTACTGGACATTCTCTGGCAAAGTGACCTGCCCTGCCACAATATAAACATAATTGAAGTTTTCTCCTTCTTTCTTTTTCCTCTGATGTGAGTGGACCTCTGAGTGTCCCTATTTGCATAGGCTCAGGTTCAGGGAGTTTATTATCTGTGTCTTTCTTCTCGTGTTTAATAAAAGTTAACCGTGATTCCAGTTTGTATTTATCTCCCTTTCTTTCTCCTAGTCTATGTTCTAATTTCACAACTAAATCTACAAAGTCCGAATAGTCTTCTGGCAAATCAACGATATGAGCCAGCGCGTCTTTTAACTCGTCTCTCAAACCTTTATAAAAAAGGGAGACACGCTTTCCTTCTGGCCACTGTGTCTCGGTGAGTAAACGATTAAAACTAGTGAGATAGGTCAATAAATCCTTGTTACCTTGTTTAAGATTTAAAAGCTCATTATCACTTGCCTGCATGAAAGTGTGTTTTGCAAAAAGGCTGGTCATGGTACGTTTAAATTGATTCCAATTATGGAGGATGGGATCATCTCTATCCACGAAAGGAATTGACCAATTGGCTGCTGTGCCACCCAAATAAGACAAGACGAATGCCACTTTCGTAGCATCAGTAGGGAACTGTTGTGGCTTACAAACGAAGTGTAATTGACATTGATGGATAAAAACATGGAATTTGTTACTATCTCCATGAAAACGTTCAGGTGCTGCTAAGGGCACAGCATTAGGAACATTAACAGTAACCTCAACTGGGGGAGGCAAAGTTGTATGTTTTGATGGCGCCCCTGTCTCTGAGGTGGTTTTAAACAAAGGCGTAAAAGCTGTGTTCCACTGAGATCCCCTAAATTTATACCTGCTTAAATCCTGTTTTAAAGAGGTATTCTCCATCTTTAATCTCTCTATTTCCTCTTGCATATGTTGTAAGATGCCAGACACTGATTCATTATGAGCCAAGTCCTCATTTAGGGCCTGCGCCATATCCGTGACGTCAATGCCCTCTATTTCTTCCCCGGTATTCATCGTCCACCAGAACTGAAATTTTTTAAGGCTTGTGCTTCTGTCAAAGCCCAGCTCACCTGAGTTCTTTTTCAGTTCTGATGGAGGTTGAAGACAATCCGACCCCACCCTGAAACTGCTTGTTCCAGCACACTAGTTTTTAACACAGTGCACTAAGAACAGAAGCTCAAGGGTAGGGGGGAAGTGGATAAAATAAAAAAGAGAGACAACACCGTTCTTGCGTTTCCACTGTTGAAGTGCTGCACAAATCTGCGGCCCTTTCTGACTTCTGTAGAAACTGGTGCCTAATGAAACATAAACAAAGAACAGATAAGTGCAACCTATTCCTAAATGGGTTCCTGACTATCCCTTTATTTATTAGAAATTCTCTTCTAAAAGTACCTCTTGGATCCTGGTCTCGAGTTTCCAGGTTTGGAATGTGTTACTGCTCTGGGATGTGCTTTCTATTACTGTAAAGCTTCTAAAACATTAAACAAATACCGTTATCAGAATTACCAATATCAAACATTCATCTTAATATAACTAAAGCCTAAATTCCCAATAGCAGACTCACTTTTCCCATATCTCCAGAATCTTTTGGAAAACAAATACTGTACTTTTACATCAAAATACAGCATGTAATTTGTGCAAGTCCTTGATTTACTGTTTGCCTTGCTGTTAATGGTTTCCACTGTTCGATTCTTAAAAGTTCCATTAAAAAAAACAATGTTTGTTTCACAAAGCTCCGCAAGGTATTCTTGCAACAAAGAGCCTGAATCACAATGTTCGTGGAAGGTATCTTGCTTCAAACCGTCCCCACACGAATCCAGAAATTGTTGTCAAAGTTCCTTCAGGTAATAAAAAGTTTTGCACTTACTTGTTGCTGGCAAGAGATACTGATCAGTCTAACCTTGTCTTCTTTCTCTTTTGCAGGTTGTTTGTAGGAGAGAGGCTGAGGCAAGGAGGAACCGGAAACCAGAAGAAGGAAGAGCCAGCAGCTGCGCCCATTGAAGCCAATGAAAGTCTGTAGAGAGGAGGAGTGCCAGCGCCGGGGGATCTGTTCTCAGGTAAGCGGGAGGTAGACGAGCACAAGCACTGGGTGAGGCTCGGGGCTGCCTTTTATAGACAGGGCTGGGTGTGGTTCGAAGAGCTGGGTGTGGTTTGAAGGGCTGGGTGTGGTCCTCACATGCTGCACATGTTCTTGAAAGGTGAGCAGAGCTGGGTGTGGTTTGAAGGGCTGGGTGTGGTCCTCACATGCTGCACATGTTCTTGAAAGGTGTGCAGAGTTTCAGTTATTATGCAAATGAGTTGAATTAACACATGGCCTAGGGAGGAGTGTTTTAAAGAAGCCTTGGTAAAAGTAAGGCCCAATGTGTAAACAAAACAGCACATTAAACAACATACACAGAAGCCTAAGGGGGGGGGGAGGTGAGATAACAAGAAAGGGTTTGAATAGTAAGTTTAAAAGGGAGCTATTACAGAACCCACTAGTGCAGTGAGAGGGGACATGCTCTTTGCTGTGCACAAACCCTAACAGTGACAAAGGTATTTCCATGTCACCTTCTTTAGGAGACTGTACTTCTGTCACCAACATGCCAGGGTTTGGACCATAATTTCTTATTGTTGTGGTATTGTGTATCTGACAAATAGATTATGCATGAACTTGTGTGGGATCTGTGGGAATGAACTTGGCATTGGCCTACTATTGTATGACAGCAGCTAACTGAGGTATGCTCCATGAGGCAAACAATTGAAGGCAATGAGGTCTCCTACTTGTTCAATGGTTACTGTGTTGTACAACTTCACCCCTGCAATTGGAGTTGTCTGAGATTCTGGTTTTCCTGTGGGCAACTGTTGACAGTTCATGTGGCATATATGCATATGGTGTAGTCCATTTAGGAGCCACTTATATGTAGTTAGTTGCTGGGGCCTACTTGATATCAGGGTAATGTTTGCTAATCATAGCTGTTGTTCACATGTGATCAGGAACTTGTGGTGACACTATTTCCTTTTGTATTTGTAGCATCATCCCAGGCAAGCGAAGGAGATGCGACAGAACCAAGTGGGGAAGCATCTGGCCATGGTGTCTCCAGTCATGACACCACAGGCATGGAGGGACACAGTGGCCCGGATGGTGAAGGGAGTGCCACGGTGGAAGCAGGATCAACCTTGTCATCTTCATACTCTACCTCCAGTGGACACTCCCTAATGGTGGAGGACCCTTCGGACTTGCTTCCGTACCATCCTTGTCTGCCAACCCCAGTTCTATCACCACTCTCCCTGATGCTCCTCACCCAATTGGCTGTGCCTACTCACCCAAGCAGGTAGGCGTCTCCTTTGCCCGAGGCACCCCACCCCCAGCCCCTGTTACCCCTGCTGCCCTGAGTGAGAAGGCTATTGACCTCCTAAGGAGTATCTCTGTGGGGCAGACTGCCACTTTGAATGCCATCCAGCCAAGCCAACTTCATCAGACAAATACGTACATGGAAGGCATTCATAGTGACATGTCTGGCCTACAGAGATCTTTTTTGCCTCTGGCCTGCTCACTGATGGCAACCATTGACCCCCTACAATCCTATCCACCATCACCACCATCTCTAAACCAATATCCATATTCACCTACCTGTTCCAAGCACACAGACATATCTGCACGCACCCACCTCAACACACATAAGAAGCACAAATACACACAAGCGCCACAAGACACACCTGCATGCAGGCACTCAACAGCCATGCACAGACACAACAACAGCCATCATTTCCACAGACACTACCTCTAGCCCAACTGACCCACACACCACAACCACCATATCCACAGACACCACCACAACACCCACACACACAACCACCACATCAACCATACCCACAGACATCACCCCAATACACACAAACATATTCACCACATCCACCATACCCACAGACACATCCACAACATCCACCATACCTACAGACAACACCCCACAGACATACACACATCTACCACTCCCACTTCACCCAGAACCTCCACCTCACAGCCCCCTAAACATGCAAATGCCCACACTCACACATGCAACATACCCTAACTAAACACAAGCATACCTCACACACACCCAAGGTACCAATACCCACAAACAAGACCACCACTCCATCAACCTCCAAATCCCCAACCCCTTCTGATGGCCCTACCCATTTTCCCAAGGAAAGTTCCTTTATTGAGTGTGCCCTTTCCCCTGTTCCCTCCACCCCGTCCCAAACCCAAGAGGTCCCCACCCACATCCCAACCCATGTCTTCAACATCAATGTCCTCCCCTCTCACACCTGCACCCTTGCAAACACCCATACCCCTCCTCCACAAATAACAATCCCATCCCTCTGAAGAAACCCCTTGTAGGAGGGCTGGCCTGGTTTTTAGTGGGTACCTTTGGTACTTACGCCTCATACCAGGTCCAGTTATCGCTTATTAGTGAAGTAGTAGTGTTCTAGCAGCTTAGGCTGATAGAGGTAGCTATAGCGGTGCAGCTTAGGCTGAACTAGGAGACATGCAAAGCTCATGTAATACCACTTATAGTTACACAGTGCTTATACACAATTAAAGACAATACTCAGTGTTACCAAAAATAAAAGTATTTATTTGGGTGACACAGTACCAAAAATATCTTAGAGGCAATACTCCTTCTGGAGGTAAGTATTATACACAATATATACACTAGACACCAAAATTAGACAAATAATTAGTCATGGGATAGTGCAAACAATAGGAAATGCTATAGAATGCAATGGGAGAAAATAGGTTGAGGGGCAACACAAACCATATACTAAGAAAGTGGAATGTGAATCCCGAATTCCCCCCTAGACAAGTGTAGTGTGTGCAGAATCGCTAGGAGAGTAAGAATACAGTAAAGGTAAGTAAATTACCCCACCCCAGAGCCCAGAAAAGCAGGAGTAAAGTACAGTAAGTTTCCTTAGGACACACTACACCTCGTGATTGGAATTATTGCAAGAACCAACCAAGTCTGCAAACAACAACTGCTGGTTTCCTGGACCTGAAGACCTGCAAAAGAAGGGGACCAAGTCCTGAAGTTGAAAGAAGTTGCAGGAAGGACAGGAGCCCCTGCCCACCCAGAAGGGGGTGCAAAAGAAGAGTCCCCAGTTAGTCGAAGACTGCAGGAATGCATCCTAGGATGATGCCAGAGTGTGCCTGCATAACGCAAAAGATGTCCCACGACGTGAAGATGGATGCAGATGTGATTTTGTGTTGGAAGTCAACAACAAGCCTTGGTTACAACAAATATATGATTTGCATCAAAATGGCACTGGCTGGTTCCAGGAGGGACCTGGGGGCGTCAACTCTGTGTGAGGAGGAAGAGGGAGCTCTCAGCACTTTAGAGAGCTCTCAGGATGTCAGATATCACTCTTGGGAGTCCCAGCACATGGGGACAAAGGAGGTGCAAAATGGAGCTGGTGCAGTACAACAAAGGAAGGTCCCACACCGCCGGAGAACAACTCAGCAAGTTGAGCATCAGAAGATGGAGTGCTGAGGACCTGGGCCCGGCTGTCCATGAAGGAATTTTGTAAATAATGCACAGAGGCCTCAGGAGGTGAAGAAGACACAGTAAACAGGGGTACCACCGCTCTCAGGGAAGGCAAGGTCTTATCTCCTCCAAATTGCATCACAGGACCTCAGGACAGTCTATGTTGATGAGGACCACCCCCTGTGTCCTTAGGAGCATGCTCGTTGCTATGAGAGGAGTCCAAGGGTGCCGGTCGTCATCTTGGAAGGTGCCTGCATGAGCAGGGGAGTGACTCCGTCACCCCACGGGGGATTTCTTCGGTCCTTCTGGTGCAGGGAGTCCCCAGAGCATGCACACCATGAAAACTGTTGCAGTTGCTGGCTGGAGCAGAAGTTGCAGAAGAAAAGTATCCCTTGTGGATACTTTGTTGCTTTTACAGCGGTTCCTGGAGCAGGCTGCGGTTGATCCGATGTCAGAGGGTGAAGTAGTAGTTGCAGAGGATTCCCGAAGGAAACTTGCAAGCAGAATCTGAAGAGAACCCACGGGAGAGACCCTAAATAGCCCTGAGAGCTGGATTGGCAACCTTATCAGGTATGGACCTATCAGGAGGGGTCTCTGACGTCACCTGCTGGCAATGGCCACTCAGAGCCCTCCAGAATGCCTCCACACCTTGCAAAGCAAGACGGCTGAAGTCTGGGACACACTGGAGGAGCTCTGGGCACCACCCCTAGGGTGGGGATAGACAGGGGAGTGGTCACTCCTCTTTCCTTTGTCCAGTTTTGCGCCAGAGCAGGGACAAGGAGTCCCTGAACCGGTGTAGACTGGCTTATGCAAGGAGGGCACCATCTGTGCGCTTCAAAGCATTTCCAGGGGCTGGGGGTGGTTACACCTCCCCAGCATGTAACACCTATTTCCAAAGGGAGAGGATGTAACACCCTGCTCTGAGAGGAAATGCTTTGTTCTGCCTTCCTGGGACTGAGCTGCTCAAACCCCAATAGGGCAGAACCCTGTCTATGAGATGGCAGCAGCTGTAGCTGCAGTGCAAGCCTCAGAGAGCTGGTTTAGCAGTACTGGGGGTCCATGGTGGAGCCCCCAGGATGCATGGAACTGGCTCCCCAATACAAGATTTGGAATGGGGGACAATTCCATGAACTTAGACATGTTACATGGCAATATTCGGAGTTAACATTGTGAAGCTACATATAAGTATTGAACTATATGTAGTGCACATGTGTAATGGCTTCCCCACACTCACAAATCCCAGGAAATGGCCCTGAACTATGTGGGGGCACCTTTGTTAGTGCAAGGGTGCCCTCACACTTAGTAACTTTGCACCTAACCTTCAGCAAGTGAAGGTTAGACATATAGGTGACTTATAAGTTACTTAAGTGCAATGAAAATGGCTGTGAAATAATATGTGCGTTATTTCATGCAGACTGCAATGGCAGGCATGTGCAAGGGTTTGTCTGAGGTCCCTATGGGTGGCAAATGAAATGCTGCAGCCCATATGTATCTCCTGGAACCCCAATGCCCTGGGCACCTAGGTAAATATACTAGGGACTTATAAGGGGGGTCCAGTGTGCCAATTGAAATTGGTAAATGAAGTCACTAGCCTACAGTGACAAATTTAAAAACAGAGAGAGCATAAGCACTGAGATTCTGATTAGCAGGGCCTCAGTGACACAGTCAAGCACTATACAGACACACACAGTAGGCCATAAACTATGAGCACTGGGGCCGGACCAGCAGGATCCCAGTGAGACAGGCAAAAACTTACTGACATACAGGTAAAATTGGGGGTAACATGCCAAAAAAGATGGTACTTTCCTACATCCCCCCCAAACCTACCCATCCAAAATCTGCCTACACCCCACCCAAGCATGATCCCTGAGGTTCTTGCAGGCCCACTTGATGCCCTTCCTGTGGATGTTCCCTGTTAGTGATTGTAGTCAAGATTGGGCAAAGTACTGTGCATGGACTAATATGGATTGGCCAATGGACTTTGGTCTACATCATTTGGTGTTAATAAACCCACATTGTTGTTTTTCTTAGTACACATGTGTCCTGCCATTACTTTTCTACCGTTTTGTTGTTCCTGAGTAACTTGTGTTGTATTGCTACAGTTGTGTGTGTTTAACCCTGATTTCTGACCCACTTGCTGTTGTTTACAAAATCTGACTTTGTAGGCAGTGTTGGTGTCACCCAGGACAATGGTAAATGTTCCCTGTATGGATTTGTATTTGGTAATCCAGTTGTGGTGGCATTGCATTGTGTTATATTTGCTATGGTAAGTATTTCATCTTGGGTTCGCCAATGTCAGCATGTATGGTGTTAGAATTGCCCCTCTGGTATGGATTGTACATGTGTGGAAGCTAGATGTTTGATTGTCCACATTGGAGGGTGTTCAGTTGTGCTACCTTTCTTTACACCTGACTAACCGGTGTCCATTTTGATGTGTGACCTTGCAGATACTTCATCTACATGTATGGCCCATGCTGTGGCTGGTGTATTTGCTTTCTTGACTTGCACTTACACATTGTGCAGATAGGCATGTCACTTTGCTCTACTACTGTATGGCCCTGATGTACATGTAAGGCACGTTCCTCTGCAAATGGTGTTTTAGGGCATGTGCAAAGTGGAATGTGTCCCAGGGCAGCATCCTTCCAGGAGTACTCCTGATTCTCCCATCCCTATAGTGCAGGTATTGTTTGTATTGTGAGTTTTGGATATTTGTCTCACAAAGAATTGTGCATCCCATTGACCTTCCATTGTGTTGTAATGTGGTTGATGTGTGTGTCCATTACAGGGATGTTTAGTAGAAGGGGTATTTGTGTTCCATGACTCATCAATGACAGTCCATGACATGTGAGCAATGTGAGTGTGTCAGTTGAATTGGTAGATATGTTGATTGCTATTGTGTGACACAATGATCTGTATACTTCACTGTCCCTGTGCCTAGGATGAGCAGACATTTGTTTTTGTGGAGTGTGGCAGTGCGGTGTCAGTGACTTTCTTAAAGGGGGCGTTAATTGTACTTGTCCACTTAGCATGACTCCCATATCTTGTGGATAACGGGGCAACAATCTGTTGTTGAGCTTAATGACACAGGTATGTGTTTGTTCTTACTGTCGCTTGTGTCTACGACAACATGGATTTACGCTCCATCCATGAGCAGCAGCAAATATGTCATGGGCTCCATAGGAGCACAGGACATGTGACGCTGCCTGCAGGTGAGTTCCTTCCTTCATACTCTCCGTTCTGGCCTGCTTGAACATGGTGGTTGGAACGCCACAGTCATGTTGGCAGTAGGCAACATCATAATGTATCTGGCAGAAAGACTGGCTCCGTCGGCCTGATTAGCCTGTCTCACACAGGTGGCAGTCTGTGCTGCTTGCCGGTGCCGAGAGAACTGCTGCGGTCTTTTCTCTATGGGACCGCATGCATTGTAATAAGTGGTCTGACCGCCAAGCCAATGACAGTCGGACTGCCACCGCCTTAATGGCAGTCCATGGACCGTCAAACTTGTAATCAGGCCCTTAATCTTTACAGGGTTCCGGTTTAGTCCTGCCATAGTAAAAGGATCTTTAAATCAATATTTATTATGAGGTAGAACTTCAGATGTATTCAAATTACGCTTGTATCCCGATACTGCAGAGTAAGATCTCAATTCTTTAAAGAAAGATGGCAGTGAGTTCTCAGGTTGTTAAATGAAAAGAAGAATGTCATCAGCATAAGCAGTATACTTCATATGAGAATCTTTAACTTGAAATCCTTGTAAAGTTTCTGAAGTTTTTAGTTGATGTAAGAAGGGTTCCAGTGCTAATGTGAATAATAACAGAAATAAGGGGTATAATTTTCTGGTACCTCTCTAGAGATGAAAATAAGAGGATTGGATGCCATTCACTAAAATGATATAATGAGGGGAAGAATAAAATAATGACATAACTTGGAGAAATCTGGGTCTCAAACAATGCCATTCTAAAGCTTTCATAAGGAACTGCCAATTAACGCTGTCAAATGATTTCTTTGCATCCAAAGTAAGTGCTACTAGGGGGATGTAAGTGTATTTGCTTTATTAACAATATTTAAAAAGATATGTGAATTATCTGCAATATTTCTATGTTTGACAAACCAGATCAGATATACGATCAATTAGCTAAAGGGCAATTGCTTTTGCAAAAAACGTTGCAATCTGTATTAGTTAGAGAAATAGGGAGATAAGTTTTACCTAAGGTCAAATCACAAGTTTTTGTAGAATAATACAAATCACTGCTTCTGTGAATGAGCTAGTAGATGAATTTATGGAATGTAAATCATTAATAAATTTGAAAAGCTGAGAGAATAAAATCCGAGAAAACTGAAGATAGAATTCAATGGTAAAGCCATCTGGGCCACGTGTTTTTCCTTTTGGTAAACATTAAATTGCCATTTGGAGTTCATCTATCGTAAATGCAGCTTTAAGGAAGGAAGTATCAGAGTTTATGGAATCATGAGGTTTAAGATTAGCAAAGTAAGAGTTTATAAGAGCTTCTGAAGGATTACTATCAGACAATATTTTGCAAAACAATCGGTTATATCAACATCACAGAGTAATTGGGTACCCCAGGTATTTATGATGGTCTTTGTATTGTTTTTCCTTTCTACTTTTTAAATAATTAGTGAGCAAGGCACCTGCTTTGTTTTTACCACCATAATAGGGAGCATTAACTCTTTAAGTAGATATTTTATTAAAATAAAATGATTATTTGCCGCAATTAGTGCTTCTAATTGTCTTGCTGTTTTTGGAAGTAAAATAAGCATGTTCTAAGTGTTTGATATTAATTAACAGGGTTGTGATCTCTTTTTCCTTAATTTTTTTCTTAGATGAAACACAATAATTACAAACCCCCTGGATGCTTCCTCAAAAGAAAAATTAAAGGAGGTGTTTCCATAGTCATTCTGTCAAAAAATGTTTGAGGCAAAGGACTCAAATGCAGTGAGAAAGGCTATGTCTGAGAGCAGAGAATTATTGAACTGCCACCTTGATTTGTGATTAAGGGGGTCATTCTAACTTCGGCGGGCGGGGGAGGCCGCCCGCCAAAGTTCCCCCGGCAGAATACCGCTGCGCGGTCAAATGACCGCTGCGATAATTCTGGCTTTCCCGCTGGGCGGGCGGGCGGCCGCCAAAAGGCCGCCCGCCCGCCCAGCGGGAAAGCACCAGCAACGAGGATGCCGGCTCCGAATGGAGCCGGCGGTTTGCTGGTGTGCGACGGGTGCAGTTGCACCCGTCGCGATTTTCAGTGTCTGCAACGCAGACACTGAAAATCAATGTGGGGCCCTGTTAGGGGGCCCCTGCAGTGCCCATGCCAGTGGCATGGGCACTGCAGGGGCCCCCAGGGGCCCCACGACACCCGTTCCCGCCAGCCAGGTTCAAGGGGGTCGGAATCCCCATGGCGGCGCTGCTTGCAGCGCCGCCTTGGATGATTCCCTGGGGCTTTACTGCCGCGGTCAGAATGCCCCCGGAAGCACCACCAGCCTGTTGGCGGTGCTTCCTCCGTCACCTACCCTGGCGGTCTATGATCGCCAGGGTAGGAATGACCCCCTAAGTGTATTTAAAAATTTCAAGATCTGTCAGAACAGAGGAATGGTCAGAAACCAAAATTTATCCTATCTCCAAATGAGTAAAATGTTGAAGAAGATTTGTGGTTAAAATATGAAATTGATTCTTGTTTTAGATTGATGAGGGGTAGAGTAAAAGGAATATAAGATCAGGTTAGATATTCTACAGGA
Source organism: Pleurodeles waltl (assembly GCF_031143425.1). Classification (NCBI taxonomy): domain Eukaryota; kingdom Metazoa; phylum Chordata; class Amphibia; order Caudata; family Salamandridae; genus Pleurodeles; species Pleurodeles waltl. The sequence continues at coordinate 281,646,109 of NC_090450.1, forward strand.
ATCAGACAGGGAGTGGTGTGAAATAATATGTTGGAAAGCTTTATGTGCTTTATGAGATGAAAACTTAGTAGAAAAAGATTGGTCAACGAAGGGGTCTAGTACCTGATTGCACTCTCCACCTAATTTAAAATTCTGTGAATAATGTTGCATGATTTTGTAACAAATTGATGTTCAAAAATCAGGGTCTGGGTGTGTTGGACCATACACATTGAAAAGAGTTAAGGGAATATCAGTAATAATAAGCTTAACTAATAACCCTATGCCTTCCACATCACATTCTTGAGAGAAAACACAATATTAAGGTATTTGTGACATAAGATAATAACTACATTTTTACAATGAATAGAAGGAGAAAAATACAAGTTACCAACCTAACGTTTCTTCAGTAAAACAGTCTCTTTGTCAGTGAAATGTGTTTATTGAAGAAAACCAATTTGACATTTAAGGTTAGACAATACTCACTGGCTTTTAACCGGGTTCTTCAGGCCTTTACCATTCTATGTAACAACTCTTCAATTTACTGCAGGAACAGAAATGGCAATAAAGGATCAACATATGTGAAGGTAAGTATAACACATATTAGAATAGAAAAAGATAAGAGGAGAGAGAAAAGAGATAATAGGTGAGAGCCAAGGAAAGGAGAGAGGACAAGGAGAGAATCAGAAAACACAGAATAAGAACTAGACAGGGCAATACATGAAATAATATTTCCTTAATTTCAAGTAAAAAGAAAGACGGAACTGAATATGCCAAAGGGCAAGAGGGGTAGGAACGCCTAAGGAAGATATACCTGACTTGGATCTGAACGGACACAGATGTAATATTTTACATGGAGCTTTAATCAACAGACGATAATATGTAAGGAAGGGGAGGAGAAAAATTGAAATCAAGTGGGTAACAAACTTACCATTAATGACAAAGAGGAGTGATGTTGATGGATAGGACTCATTCAGGAGGAACACAGATAGGTATGGGGACATCTATCACAAGTCACTACTTAGACACAAAAGGAGAGGAAAAGGAGCGTCAACATCGTTATCTCACATAATGCAACCTGAAAGAAATAACCAGTTAATTAGTGAAACATGAAAACCAGTGAAGATATAGTGGTCACGTTATAGTGTTCGTACCGGGTTCCATATTGTCATGACTACGTTGTTGAAAGAAAGCCTGCAAATCATCTTGTTCTCTGAAAGTAAATTGCTTGTCTTAACACACCATATCTGACATTTAACCACTTTTCTGCCAGGCCTTTCCCCCCTTAGGTGCCAAGTATTTTTTTGGCTGTTTGGGGCAGTTCGAGCTTAGGTCCTCCTAACTTTTTGTCCACATAAGCTACCCAGGCCAAATTTGCGTCCTTTTTTTCCAACATCCTAGGTATTCCAGAGGTACCCAGACTTTGTGGGTTCCCCTGAAGGAGACCAAGAAATTAGCCAAAATGCAGCAAACATTTAGTTTTTCTCAAAAAAATGGAAAAAAGGGCTGCAAAAGAAGGCTTGTGTTTTTCCCCTGAAAATGGCATCAACAAAGGGTTTGTGGTGCTTCAATCACCATTTTCACAGGTTTCAGGAACAGGCATACTTGAATCAGAAAACCCAATTTTTCAACCCAATTTTGGCATTTTACTGGGACACACCCCATTTTTACTATTTTTTGTGCTTTCAGCCTCCTTCCAGTTAGTGACAGAAATCCCAGAAAGCTAAACATTTCTGAAAAGTAGACAAAATTCTGAATTCAGCAAGGGGTAATTTCTGTAGATCCTACAAGGGTTTCCTACAGGAAATAACTGCTGAAATAAAAAAACATTGAAATTGAGATAAAAAACAGCCATTTTCTCCACGTTTTACTCTGTAAGTTTTTCCTGCGATGTCAGATTTTTTAAAACAATATACTGTTACGTCTGCTGGACTCTTCGTGCTGCGGGGATATATAGGGCTTGTAGGTTCATCAAGAACCCTTGGTACCCAGAGCCAATAAATGAGCTGCACCTTGCAATGGGTTTTCATTCTATACCGGGTATATAGTAATTCATTTGCTGAAATATTAAGAGTGAAAAATAGGTATCAAGAAAACCTTTGTACTTCCAAAATGGGCACAAGATAAGGTGTTGAGAAGCAGTGGTTATTTGCACATCTCTGAATTCTGGGGTGCCTATACTAGCATGTGAATTACAGGGCATTTCTCAAATAGACGTCTTTTTCACACACTGTCTTACATTTGGAAGGAAAAAATGTAGAGAAGGACAAGGGGCAATAACACTTGTTTTGCTATTCTGTACTTCCCCCAAGTCTCCTTATAAAAAATGGTATCTCACTTGTGTGGGTAGGCCTAATGCTCGCGACAGGAAATGCAACATGAACACAATACATTTTCCCAAAGAAAACTGACCTGTTTTTTGTAAAGTGCCTAGCTGTGGATTTTGGCCTCTAGCTCAGCCGGCACCTAGGGAAACCTAGCAAACCTGCACATTTTTTAAAACAACACACCTAGGGGAATCCAGGATGGGTGACATGTGGGGCTCTCACCAGGTTCTGTTACCTAGAATCCTTTGCACACCTCAAACTTTGGCCCAAAAAACACTTTTTCCTCACATTTCGGTGACAGAAAGTTCTGGAATCTGCAATTGTTTCTGTTTGGCAGCAGTGGCATTAGAAACATCCTGTGTAAAGAAGACTCTATTCCCAGACCAATGTAAGGTGCAAAGTTGTTTAGCTGCTGATAATATTTTGATGAGTGCTGAAAATTGTAGAAAAAGGGCTATAATATCTCTTGGCTTGGAGTTTGAAGGGGCTGTAGACTTGAGCCCCAAACGGTGAGCTCTTTGAATATTAAGAGCACTTTGGTTTTGTAGGTGAACTATTGTAGAAACAACATTTTGCAGAAAGGCAATCATATTAGAATCTTTGGAGTAAACCAGTTTGCCATATAACCTAAGATTGTTCCTGTCATTCCTATTTTCTGAATCCTACATAGATTTCTTAAGCTGCAAAATGTATTTTAGAAGGTGAGAAACATTAGTCATGGAATCTTCAACATCGGTAACCCTTTATTCAATGGTGGGGATTTGTTCATCATTCGAAGATCATTTTTCTTTAGTACGCTGAATCAAAGTACTTGTTTCAATGACAAACGGCTTTAAGGCTCTAATCTCCTCCATAATATCTTTCAGAGAGAAAGGAGAAGTGACTTGGAGAGAGATTCAAAATATTTTTTAGGACATTTTACTGATCCTGGCGGTTTCTTGGAAATGGCACCAACCGCAGATGCATATGGAGCCTCTTTATATTCACAATCACCCTCCATAAAAGCTGAAAGATAGTTTGGGCAAAGTCTTTTTGCTGGTGAGGTTTCCTGGTAGTGGGCTTAGCAGTAGAGAAGGATGTTTACAGTTCAGCCTATGAGGTTTGCTCATGAAGAGTGAGTGCGGTGGTATCTCTTGATAATTTAGATGTGGTTTTTCACCCTATAACACTGAAGTTGGAAGCCTCCAGATTGAAGAATCTGAGGCCTAGCCCAGTAGTTCTCAAACTGGGAGCTGCGGCTCTCTGGTGCGCCATCAAAACTAGCCAGGTGCGCCACACACAGTTTGGGAACCACTGAGCTATTTCCAGTTCGGACACAATAAAACTACAGCCAGTGGTTCCCAAACTGTGTTGCGGCGCCACAGGCTAGTTTTGATGGCGCACAAGGGAGCCGCGGCTCCCAGTTTGGGAACTGCTGGCCAAATAAAAGGGGAGGAAACCAGAGAAAAAGCCTGTAAGCCAGTAGGCAGGATAAAAAAATCAGAGGCACCGTCCATGAAAAGAAACCAATATGAGTAATTTCAAATCTCCGCATCTATGGCTTTAAATCATGTTCATCCGAATATTCAGTTATTCATGACAAACATCAAATGTTACCAAAAAGAAAAAGTGGGGAGGTACTTGCTCCAGAATTCACTATAAATGCAGGAGTATGCACTTAAATATTACACATTCCTTACTCCAGGAAATATTTGGCTGCAACATGTTAAAAGGGCTCCTGCCTAACCTACTGTTCTCAAATGATAAATTTTCAGTAAAGCTACTCCGTTTTTATGGAGTGGAGAAAGACATATGCAACATTTGCTGAGAGAGTATTAATATAAATCGTCTCATGTATTCACAGCTAAGGTTCTGAAGTATACCTCAGGGTGAAGAAGGAAAATCCTAAATGGCGGCTAGAATCCTGACGGAGTCGTTTATGTGGAAGAAATCACCTCAAATGTACTGGCTGGAAGAAGAAAAAGGCATGAGGTGGCAGTGCACACCTTCCGACATTAAATTCCATCCATTATTTCAATAAACTAAGTCAGAAGAAGCTGCTGCTCCTCCTGGCTGTCGGAGACTCTCGGGAGCTACAAAGTCAAGCAGCCGTCTTGCGTGGCGTCCGCGCGCCAAACTCGTGAGATACAATTAAAATGATGCTAATTGTGCTTCCCTGATAATTACTTACCTCTCATACATGTGGACCTCAGAATTACCTTGTCCCATCTAAAAGTACGTTGGCTCTACTTTAAAAAAATAAAACAACAAAATAAAAAACAGAATTTCTTTCCTGAAAGTGGGCAAAGCTACAATGTATGGCACAGTAAGGAAATTGAAATCTAAAATTATGAACCAGATTTCTTTGCTTGCCAGGAGTCACAATGGTTGATCAGCTTGCATATTAAGAGGGCATTTTTGGTTAGGTTAAAGATTGGGAAAAAATAGTCCCTTCTCCACACACTGTATTGCTGTCCACACAACATACGGCAAAACACAGCTACAATCCTAAACTCCACTGGTTACACTCTGTGATGTTATGGTTACTGTTGGAAAATGGGTTATTGGTAGGGCAGGTAGGTACCTACACCTAGCAACAAGCCACAAACCTCCACAAAAGTACAGTTAGGTCTCAGTAAATTAATCCCAGCTCTACCCTTGGTAGCTTGGCATCGAGCGTCAAGGCTTAACTTAGGAGACAAAGTGTAAAGCATTCAAATATCACACAACAGTAATTAAATAAAACACAGGAAACAGTTTAAAAATCCAAAACCAATTTATAAAAATAGCTTATATTTTTATCTTTAAAATGACACAAAAACGATTAAAATCGGTTCAGGGGAACCGGAGATATGAATTTTTAAAGTATTATTATTTTCTAGCGCTTAGAAACAAAAAGCGCCAATCGGGTCATCTGGTTGCACCAGGACCGGGGCAAAGTCAAATTTCAGGCCGACCGCGATGGAGCCCTGCTCGGCTACAAGTCGCGGGAGGCCTCGGTTAAAAAGTTACCTTCTGACTTAGTCTCTTTTTTGATGTTTTTCTTCACCGGGACGAACCTGCCAGTTGGATCCGACCTCCTGGAGCCCTTGTCCGGATACGCGAAGTCGGTTTCCTCGGTGGTGATTTTTACCTTCGGACTTAGTCGTTTTTTCGAGATGAAAATCCTTCGACCGGGGTAAACCTGGATCTTGATCCGACGTCCGTGGAGCCCTTCTCGGATACGATGGCTGGAAGGTCCCGGTCAACTTTTTACGTTCGGACTTAGTCTCTTTTTCGGATGTTTTTCTTTACCGGGACGAACCACGAAGTCAGGCCGGGTCGCGGTTGAGGCAAGCCGGCTAGAATTTCCGCGTCGGGTCGGTCACTTTATGGAGCTTTTTTCCAAAAATTCTCCAATCTTTTCCAAACTTCTGGGGCTTCACCCAGATGTTCTTTTAAGGTTCTTTTGGGGTCCACAGCTCACCCCAAGGGTCCAGAAGTTCTGTGATGGTCCTTGGGAAGTGCGGACTTCAACTCCCAGAATGCACCTGGCGCAAACTCCTTTTTGGCCACTGGACAGTGGTCAGCTGGTCACTTTTTCAGGAGTTGGTGCAGGGGACTCTGGTTAGCAATTTTTCACCTGTAGCAAACAGGGAGTCCCTCCTTGAACCAGTGGAAGCCAGGCAAAGTCCTTCTTGTGGTGAAGCCCAAGTGTGCAGCTGGTGCAGTCTTTCTGAGTGCAGGGTCCAGGTGCAGGCCAGGGGTCCAGCAGGGCAGTCCTTCTTCTCCTTGTAGTTCTTTCTTCTTGAAATTTGGTGGGGATCTGAGGCGTGGGTGCAGGTCTGCCAGTTTTATCCTTGCTCCTGGGTGAAAAGCAGGGGGGCCCTGGTTCTCCAATCAGGGACAGGGTCGTCCCCCTGTGATGACCACTTCCTGGGAAGTGTGGCAAAAATCCATCCCAGAAGGCAACAGTCTCTAAAAATCCAAAATGGATGAATCTGATTTTTGGAGGAGAGATCTGGCTGAGCCCACCCACTGGTGTGGCTAAAAATCATAAACACACCCCTCTCCTGCCCTCTCCTAATCTAATCAAGGGGGCACCTAGCTGTCTGGGGTTGCAGGATGTGGGGGTGTTGTTGGGTGCCTCAGATGTCCTTCTCTGCCTTTGAAGACCAGTTTGGCAGCCCTCCCCCTTCCTGCCTCACCATCTGCTGAGGGGAGATTCTCTCCCCCAAGCACATTCCTTTGTGTGAAGTCAGGCCACTTCACACCTCATTAAAGTAGCCTGGCAGAAGCTGCTGCAGGCTGGCCAATCAGAGCACAGGAGCAAAAACAATGCAGAGCTGAAATTGGCAACTTTTTAGGTAAAGTCTAAACTTTTTACCTGCACTAGTTATATTAAATCCAACAACTGGAAGTTGTGGGATTTATTATAACAATCAATTTGATACCAAATTCTTGGTATGTAACATTTAAGGAGACTTTAAAATTTAAAATAAAGTCTGCCCATTCTAGCCTATGAAGGCCATTTACTTCAATGAGGGAAAAACGAATTTGGCTGTTTTTACCTCACCAGGGCTTATAAATCTATTTTTATAAAGTCCCTGCTTATAGTTACATGGCACCCAGCCCTAGGGGCACATAGGGCACACCTTAGGGGTGACTTATATGTAAAAATAAGGTAGTTTAAGACTTTGGAAGTACCTTTAATTCCAAAGTCGAATTTGCATATAACTTTAATTTAAAAGCAGCCAGCAAGGCAGGCTTGCTTTTAAAATGACACTGGGCACCTCAGCAATGCACCTAGGTGTGCACCACCTATGCTGTGGTCCCTAAACCTACATGCCCTACCATATACTAGGGACTTATAGGTAGGTTAACTTAGCCAATTATAATTAGCCTAATTTGCATATCCATTTTACACAGAGCACAGGCCCTGGGACTGGTTAGCAGTACCCAGGGCACCAGCAGAGTCAGGAAAACACCAGCATAAAGTGGAAAATGGGGGCAAAAAGTTAGGGGGCCTCTGCAATCAGCCCCAGTTTCTCACACAACCCCCCCCCAGCCCACACGCCCAGGAGACTCAGCCCAACCCTGGGAGAGTCTTCCTGGCTTGTTAGGCGAGGAAGACAGTGAAGAAAACTGGCTGTCCCTTTGCAGGGCCTACTCTGCCTTATATCCTCCTGTCAGGGTCACTCCCTCTGGGTAGTGAAGCCATCCCAACAGTAAAAGGACCCAACCCAAACTGAAACTTCCCTCTAGGGGGGTCTTCCTCCTCTCTCTCTGTCAACTTGGGTAGTGAGGTGCCCACCTCCCCTACTCCTAACTTTGCTAGGGCAACACCTAGCTTACCCCAAGAGGTCACCCAACACTTGAGCAACCCCACCATGACCAACAGGGTCAGGGGGCCTACTTTGCTATTGGCCTTGGGGTCTGCCTCCCAGGCCAAGTACAGTGCTGCCAGGAAGGCTAGCACCCAGCAGAGGCTACTGACAGCTGTCAGTACCCAGAACCACACCCTAAGCTCTCCACTGACAGGTGGCTGAGCTGCTTTAGGGGCATCTTTGGGGTCCTGGCACCCCTCTTGCTGTCTAGAGTGGGGGGCTACCACCTCCTGTGGCAGACACCCTCCTTCCACTCTCCCTTCTGTCAGTGCAGGGGCAACACCTGGCATCTGGACAGCTGCCTGACTACTCAGGACTTCCTTGGGGTCAGGTGAGGCCTCACCAGTGCCAACTCTGGGCTCCCCCCTTACTGGGGCAGAAGGCCTTTGGCTCCCTGGAACTCTCTTTAAGAGTGGCCTACCCTTCCTTTTCTTCTTTCCTTTTCTTGAGGACCCCTGTCTCCTACCTGTAGGGACTGACTCCCCAGGACTTTGAGTTGGGGGGGCGCCCTGGGCGACCACCCCATCTGTGACCAGACTCACCTCTGGGAGGTCATTGCCCAGGATACAATCTAGGGGAAGGTCAGCACTGACTACCACCCTAATCCAGTCAAGGATACCCTCCCTCTCTAGGGGCACTATGGCTACAGGTTTGGAGGTGACCTCCCCTGTGGCTATCCTGACTTTCTTTGTCTTTCCTGGGACATACATGTCTGGGGTCACTAACCGGTCACTCACTACAGTGTGACTGGCACAGGTGTCTCTCAGGCCAGTGGTAGGGATCCCATTCACTTGAATGTGGTGGAAGTGCCTACTCCCACCCTCAGGGATCACCAGCTTACCATCTGGTCCTGTCTCCCAGCACAATGCTAGGAGGACTTCATCATCTGAGGAATCCTCCTCTATGGCTACACTGGACAGCCCAGTGCTAACCACCTTCTTTGGACAGGCTGCATCTCCTCTGAAGTGACCTGTCTGCTGACAGTCAAAGCAAGCCCTACTGTCCAAGAGCTTTTTTAACCCTGGGTCTCCCTGTCTCTGATTGTCAGAGTGGGAGTGGGATTTACTCTCCTCCTTCTTAGGGTTCTGGGGTACAGAGGGAGTCTCTGTGGTGGGCTTACCACCTCCCTCCTTAGGTTTTTGGGGACCTGTCCCCCCCTTCTTGGAGTCTCCCCCCTGGGACTTGACAACCACCCTGGTTCTCAACCACTCATCAGCTGCCTCCCCTAGCTCTCTAGGGTTGGTCAGCTTAGAGTCCACTAGATGCTGGCGTAACCTTTCTTGGATACAATTGGTCAAGATGTGCTCTCTCATGATCAGATTGTACAACCCCTCATAAGTATTTACTTTGTTGCCAATAATCCAGCCCTCCAGTGCTTTTAGTGAGGTGTCTACAAAGTCAACCCAAGACTGGGTACTGACCTTCTGGGTGTCCCTGAACTTCATTCTATACTGCTCTGGGGTTAGACCAAACTTTTTAGTCAAGCAACTCTTCATACTGGGGTATGAGTCTGCATCCTCCCCACTCATGGTTAGGAGCCTATCCCTCCCAGAGTTGGGAACTAACTCCCAAAGGAGTGAACCCCAGTACTGAGGCTTGACTTTCCTCATCTGGAGGGCCCTCTCAAAGGCCCCCAGCCACTTATCTATGTCATCCCCCTCTACATAAGCAGGAACCACCCCCTTGGGTAATCTGGGGCAAACTCCCCCACCCATGGACACCTCAGCTTCTTTATCGCTGCTTCCATCTCTTTTTTCTTTGTATGCCCACTTTTTCTTTTCTAGGGCCAGCTTCTCTGCTTCCAAAGCTATGTAGGCTAGCTGGGCTTCCAGCTCTCTTTCCCTGATGGATGGGTTCTCTCCTCCTGAAAGGACCCTCTTCCTACCACTAGCTTTGGGTCTGCCCCTAGTGACTGTATCCAGTGAGGACCGTTCCTCCTCTTCCTCACTTGGGGTCTGATGCCTTTCCTCCCCTGAGTGGTTAGAGTTAGCATCATCCTCTTTTGGTTCCTCCTCTGGAGCTTCCTCTGTCTCTACCTCTTGGGCCTCAGCCCATGCTGTCAGGGATTTAATCAGGATTTCCTTCCTGAGATTAGTGGTTGCAGGCAACCCCCTCTCAATACACAACCCCCTAAGCTGGACTACTGTCAGTGTGGGTAGGCTAGCCAGATCAAGCTCCATGGTTCCCTAGTTTTGTGTCAACAAAAACTTTTTGCAAAAATTGGAAACAAGAATTTAGAAAAATTACAAAAATTCAATAATTGAAATTAATCCAAATTAATTTAAAAAAAAAATTTAAAATTAAAAATTAAAAACAATTTTTGCACTAGGACAATTTAAAGGATTTTTAATTTGTTTTATCTAAAACTGTAACGTGATATTGAACACAAGTACAGGATCCCGTCGCTGCTTCCAATTATGTTGGAAAATGGGTTATTGGTAGGGCAGGTAGGTACCTACACCTAGCAACAAGCCACAAACCTCCACAAAAGTACAGTTAGGTCTCAGTAAATTAATCCCAGCTCTACCCTTGGTAGCTTGGCATCGAGCGTCAAGGCTTAACTTAGGAGACAAAGTGTAAAGCATTCGAATATCACACAACAGTAATTAAATAAAACACAGGAAACAGTTTAAAAATCCAAAACCAATTTATAAAAATAGCTTATATTTTTATCTTTAAAATGACACAAAAACGATTAAAATCGGTTCAGGGGAACCGGAGATATGAATTTTTAAAGTATTATTATTTTCTAGCGCTTAGAAACAAAAAGCGCCAATCGGGTCATCTGGTTGCACCAGGACCGGGGCAAAGTCAAATTTCAGGCCGACCGCGATGGAGCCCTGCTCGGCTACAAGTCGCGGGAGGCCTCGGTTAAAAAGTTACCTTCTGACTTAGTCTCTTTTTTGATGTTTTTCTTCACCGGGACGAACCTGCCAGTTGGATCCGACCTCCTGGAGCCCTTGTCCGGATACGCGAAGTCGGTTTCCTCGGTGGTGATTTTTACCTTCGGACTTAGTCGTTTTTTCGAGATGAAAATCCTTCGACCGGGGTAAACCTGGATCTTGATCCGACGTCCGTGGAGCCCTTCTCGGATACGATGGCTGGAAGGTCCCGGTCAACTTTTTACGTTCGGACTTAGTCTCTTTTTCGGATGTTTTTCTTTACCGGGACGAACCACGAAGTCAGGCCGGGTCGCGGTTGAGGCAAGCCGGCTAGAATTTCCGCGTCGGGTCGGTCACTTTATGGAGCTTTTTTCCAAAAATTCTCCAATCTTTTCCAAACTTCTGGGGCTTCACCCAGATGTTCTTTTAAGGTTCTTTTGGGGTCCACAGCTCACCCCAAGGGTCCAGAAGTTCTGTGATGGTCCTTGGGAAGTGCGGACTTCAACTCCCAGAATGCACCTGGCGCAAACTCCTTTTTGGCCACTGGACAGTGGTCAGCTGGTCACTTTTTCAGGAGTTGGTGCAGGGGACTCTGGTTAGCAATTTTTCACCTGTAGCAAACAGGGAGTCCCTCCTTGAACCAGTGGAAGCCAGGCAAAGTCCTTCTTGTGGTGAAGCCCAAGTGTGCAGCTGGTGCAGTCTTTCTGAGTGCAGGGTCCAGGTGCAGGCCAGGGGTCCAGCAGGGCAGTCCTTCTTCTCCTTGTAGTTCTTTCTTCTTGAAATTTGGTGGGGATCTGAGGCGTGGGTGCAGGTCTGCCAGTTTTATCCTTGCTCCTGGGTGAAAAGCAGGGGGGCCCTGGTTCTCCAATCAGGGACAGGGTCGTCCCCCTGTGATGACCACTTCCTGGGAAGTGTGGCAAAAATCCATCCCAGAAGGCAACAGTCTCTAAAAATCCAAAATGGATGAATCTGATTTTTGGAGGAGAGATCTGGCTGAGCCCACCCACTGGTGTGGCTAAAAATCATAAACACACCCCTCTCCTGCCCTCTCCTAATCTAATCAAGGGGGCACCTAGCTGTCTGGGGTTGCAGGATGTGGGGGTGTTGTTGGGTGCTCCAGATGTCCTTCTCTGCCTTTGAAGACCAGTTTGGCAGCCCTCCCCCTTCCTGCCTCACCATCTGCTGAGGGGAGATTCTCTCCCCCAAGCACATTCCTTTGTGTGAAGTCAGGCCACTTCACACCTCATTAAAGTAGCCTGGCAGAAGCTGCTGCAGGCTGGCCAATCAGAGCACAGGAGCAAAAACAATGCAGAGCTGAAATTGGCAACTTTTTAGGTAAAGTCTAAACTTTTTACCTGCACTAGTTATATTAAATCCAACAACTGGAAGTTGTGGGATTTATTATAACAATCAATTTGATACCAAATTCTTGGTATGTAACATTTAAGGAGACTTTAAAATTTAAAATAAAGTCTGCCCATTCTAGCCTATGAAGGCCATTTACTTCAATGAGGGAAAAACGAATTTGGCTGTTTTTACCTCACCAGGGCTTATAAATCTATTTTTATAAAGTCCCTGCTTATAGTTACATGGCACCCAGCCCTAGGGGCACATAGGGCACACCTTAGGGGTGACTTATATGTAAAAATAAGGTAGTTTAAGACTTTGGAAGTACCTTTAATTCCAAAGTCGAATTTGCATATAACTTTAATTTAAAAGCAGCCAGCAAGGCAGGCTTGCTTTTAAAATGACACTGGGCACCTCAGCAATGCACCTAGGTGTGCACCACCTATGCTGTGGTCCCTAAACCTACATGCCCTACCATATACTAGGGACTTATAGGTAGGTTAACTTAGCCAATTATAATTAGCCTAATTTGCATATCCATTTTACACAGAGCACAGGCCCTGGGACTGGTTAGCAGTACCCAGGGCACCAGCAGAGTCAGGAAAACACCAGCATAAAGTGGAAAATGGGGGCAAAAAGTTAGGGGGCCTCTGCAATCAGCCCCAGTTTCTCACAGTTACTCTTTAATTTGGATATTTGTTTGTCAATTTGCTAAACTTTTGGATGCTTTTCATTGGTGCACAAAGGATATCACTGGCAATAAGCGTTCCAATCACATAATCTTCAAGCCGGTGTACTCTTTTGCACAGCAAACCCTCTTGCACTCACACTGCTAATTTGTGCAGACATTCAACAGCCTCTTTGTGTAATTAACTTCAAGAAACTTCCTCCATGGGTGCAAATGCCTACACCACCTCGGAGTACTTACTGCAATATAGCCACTGGTGGCTATCAAACCAGTTGAGCAAGGCACTTTGACATTGAGTACTGTGGCCACCCTTGGAGCATGATAGGCTGACCAAATGTATCCATAGACTGAGTTAGGTCTAGCATCAGTAATAGTTCTGCTCCTTCTGTCATCAGCAAACATGAGCAATTCATTTCTAGGGGCTATTTTATCAAGGTTTCATGCAAAGCAAGGCAGCAGCACACCTCGCTGCTCTGTTGAGATGCATGAAAGGGAATGAAAAGGTCATATTTAACATGGTGCATTGTTATCCTGTCCTTGCGCTGGTCACAGTATGGTGCTCTGGGGTGCAAGGGTGCCTGTTTTGTAGACTGGATTGTTTTAGTGCAGGAAGGGGAACCTTCAAGCATAAAAACAGTCCTCAGAAGCACCTTTCTCTGGGGTGCTGGCGATATTTGTCCTCCTTGCGACTCTGGTGGGAAGCTGTACAATTCTATCATTCCCAGGTCTACATTGTTGGTATATCTGTGAATGTGTCAGAATACATGTGAAGATGCATGAGAATACCCACACTCCACCCATGTAACACCCCCAACATGCAGTGTAAGGCAAGACAGCAACTTGTGCTGTCTTGAGTTACACCAGATTTACCTGCAGGGTGGCCTTGTACGGTTTGGTAAATCTTAATCTAGGTTTTGTGTCAACCTGTGTCACTTTACATGGTACAAGGAAAATGCAAAGTGTTAATAAATTTGGCCTCACATGTCTCCCAGGCTCTGGGTAAGCGCTGGGAACCCACACAAGCTCACTGGAACCACAAGTGAAGTGCTACGTTTCAGTGACTTGAGTAACCCTAGCCTTTAGCTATACGCTGCAGCGTGAAGGCAGAAAGATTCTGCCTTTGGGCAACCACGATCAAAGAATATGGAGATTTGAGCGGTTTGTAGGAGACTGAGTAGGGCAGTGATGTGAAGATAAGAGCCTGCTCTAAGGGTTTAAGGAAAAGTCGGTGGGATTTACGAAGACGATGTGGAAATATTTATATTTTTCTGGGGACTGTAGTGTTGATTGGGGTCTTTTAAGTCTGAAATGTGAGGTGAGGATTGATACTGCACACGTTATCTAGTAGCAGTAGGCTGAGGCAGAGTTTAAGTGATGAAGGTGAGATGTTACCTGTAGCTATGCGCCCAAAGACCTCTGCAAATAACGAAAGAAAGACAGCGTTTTACATACTGTTGGCCTTAGTAAGCACAATTTAAAAAATGAAAGAATTTTTCTTGGCCCCGAAAAATGTTGATTTCTGTTTAACAGATTGCAATGCTTGAACCCTTTGAATCTTGGAAAAGCCTTAATATTTGCTGTGCAAGGTTTGCACAAGGCTTCGCAGAGCCCTTTAGCATTTTGTAATAGAATAACTAAGCCATTTCCTTTCTAAAAGCAAGGTTTGTCACAAAAGCGTATGGCATTATAATTGTGGAGCGTCTGAGTACACTGCTGTTCCATGAACCTGAGAAGTGTTTATTAGAGATTGTGCTATGAGGCTGTACATTATACACTATTATTAGAATGACCTGCTTTTAAAAGTCATTTTCTCTACTAGCAGAACGTGGTAAATCTGGGATCCGTCAGATAGACTCCTAAATATATGATACTCCCAGTCTGTGGCATGTGTTTTTAGTGCTTTGTTGGAGGTCTGTTAGGTATCAGGAGGTCTCACTCACCACCCTTGTTGGGGTGGCTAGCCCAGTGATGAATATGCAGTTTGAAGGATGGGAAGGAATAAAGGTAACAATAAATGCCTCCAATGAGTTATCTAGAAGGGGTTTCCATTACCATAATGGATGTCTATGTGAGAGGAGAGTATGTGCCCTTAGGGCAGGAGTGTGGAGTGATGAGCATGGTTTTTGGCGGGCATTCGGTTGCTGTCGAGCTGGCAGAGGGAGCAAGGCATGTGCATGCAGTCGCAGGTGGGCATCTGTGTGGCAGTTTATCTGTGGTAGTGTCTAGTAGGATTCTGTGGCTGTAATGTGACACTTCTTGTAAACATCCCGGCAGTGCGAGTTTTGAGTAAGAAGGGGGGGGGGGTGAAATTCATTCAGACGACAGCCAGTGTGCCCCTGTCTGTTGGGCTGAATGCTCCAGACACGTAGGTTAAGAGACTGCTCCCTTTCTGTCGGGTCTCCTAAACTGTGGTCACACATTGGCTTCTTCATAATGAAATGTGGCCTAGTTGGTCACTTGCAATGTTAGCAAGTGTCTCGCAGGCATGTGAACAAGTTGTTGGAATTTTTGTTTTTATTTTGGTTGCTATGCAATGCGTGCATCTGGGGTTACGGGTTAGTTCCTGAGTGAGCTTTAATTCATATTTCAGGATATATTCGGTCCTTAGTCCCATGGTATGAATCTTCCTATCTGTGATTTCTTAGCAGTCCTTTAACTCCAAAGCTTGGGGTGCCTGCAATGTCCGAGAAGTAGAATTCCAGACTGATTAAGCTGCTAGGTGGCACTATTCACTCTGGAGTTGCTACTTCCATTCACCTCTCAATTCCTGTCAATAAATTCTCACAACAGCAGCCAGCACACACTCCCCCCAATCTCAAAGTTGCCCAAAATGCCAGCTGTCCCATCCTCGGCCATAGAGGTGGCAACAAGTACATCAGTGATGGCACTGGTGCAGTTATGCTCAGGTTGGAGGCAAGCAAGTGAAGTTTCCTCACTCAGAAAGCTGAATGGATATTGATAGTCACCGCCACAGGATGGCTTAATATAGGAGTCCTACCATGCCCCTCAGCAGATTCTAGTGGTACCAGTTTCATTAATAATTATTGTATTAATTCAGCAATTTTATGTAGCATATGAGCACTGGAAGAGATAGGTTCACTTTACATAGTGACAGCACCATTGACACGAAGGTTGTACCTTGAACAACAACCAGAGCGATCGAGAGGGGGCAGGAGTGAACACAGGGATGGTGTAAAGAGATACATGGGAGACGAGAGAATGTGTCAGAGGAATATGAGAAGATCACATATCGAACAGGAAGCAGAACAACAGAGGGGGGAATGGGACATGAAGAGAGGGAGAGAGGGATGGGGAAGAGGCGAGTGTAGGGTGACAGTGAGGATGAGGATTCAGGGTGAGCTGCAGTTAAGTGGAGGAGAGAAGAAAGCAGAGAAAACGTGTACAGAATCAATCAGCTATAAGTAGATCATAGAGGCAAATACAGTCTGAAGAGATGAGCCGTTTGATGAGCATGGACTGAAGAGAAGGTTTGTCTAGATTTCAGGAGGAAGGGAGTTTCAGATGTGGGTGAGTGGCCGATGCAATGTGTACAAGGTTCTGTATAGGGGATTTTCAGAAGGATGTTGTTTTTGCTCCATATGTTTCTCATGCCACTGAATAGCTTGAGGAGATTGGCCAGATAGGGAGGAGAATTTCAGTGAACAGTTTTGTAGGTTTAAATTAACCCAGAGGGGAAGCCAGACTAGCACAATTAGGATTATTGTGAAGTCGTCGAACCTCCTTGTCAAAGAGAGAAATCTGGGGGTGCAATGTAAGTTAGATTTGAGAAGCAAATGGGTATATTCAACTGTACCAGCAATGACAGAATCTTCAAAGTTTAGATGCTACAGAATTAGAAAGTGAACTGCTGTTTTTTACACGAACAAAAGACATAAGTGGCTTTATTTGTTTCACAGCATCTAGGTGAAAGATGATGACTTTAGCAAGACGTCACAAACATTCAATGGATATTGTTGACGGTAGTTATCCTCATCAGCTACTTTACCTAAGCTCCAGCTTCAAAAAGTCTGGACAAGATTGTCAAGAGAAGAAGGAGTCTGGAGGGCAAGAAGGAAGTGAGATGTGATCCAAGCCCGGTTTTGAAGGATAGTTACCTCCTCTTGAAATGCTCACAATCTTCTGGTTCATCTCTCTTTCATTTTCCTTTCCCAACAAGGGTTGATAACAAATGATACTCAGGAACGGGCTCCATAAGAATAACAGGAATACAAAGGACATCTTAGGTCACAACATTGAGGGACAACTGTTTTGTCTTGCAGTAATAAAGAGTGGAGGGTAAAGTCTACCACAGTGACATAAATGTCACTATTCTTAACTCCACATCTGTTTACCTTCAATATATATATTTTGTTGATGTACCTAGATGTTGTGTTAAGAATAGTATATCTGTATTTACCCAAGCATAGCTTTACCTTTACATTATAGGGTCAATAGTTGTTATGGATTCAATATTGTTTTAGGATGTTATTTAAAATCTGAATTGTGTTAGAAAACCATGAAGGCTAATCTGGAAAATGTGATTTGTTTTAGCTATATTTGAGGTTTGCAGATGAGTCTGGGTAAGAAACTGTTTGGGGATCCATGCAAGCCACACCTCCCTGGAATCCTCTTGGTGTCTAGATTTAAAAAATGTCTGGGTTTGGTAGGTTTCCCTAGATGACCGCTGCACCTTGGACCAAAAATGCAGGTGCCCCCACCCCCTGCAAAAACAGGTGGTTTTGTAATAGATCATTTTGATGTGTCCACATTCAGTTTTGGGGCATTTCCTGTTGTGGGCACAAGGTCTACCCACACAAGTGAGGTACCATTTCTATTGGGAGACTTGGGGGAATGCTGAGGGGAAGGAAATGTGTGTCTCCTTTTAGATTCCAGAACTCGCCATCATTGAAATGTGCGGAAAAGTATTTTTTGCCAAATTGTAAGGTTTGCAAAGGATTCTGGGTAACAGAATTTGGTGAGAGCCCCACAAGTCACCCCATCCTGAATTTCCCTAGGTGTCTAGTTTTCAGAAATGCCCAGGTTTGGTAGGTTTCCATAAGTGCAAGCTGAGCTAGAGGCCAAAATCCACAGCTAGGCACTTTGCAAAAAAACAGGTCAGTTTTCTTTAGGAAAATGTGATGTGTGCACGTTGTGTTTTGGGGCATTTCCTGTCGAGGGCACTAGAACTACCCACAAAAGTAAGGCTTAGAGGAACGCTGGGTGGAAGGAAATTTGTGGCTCCTCTTAGATTCCATAACTTTCCATCACCGAAATGTGAGGAAAAAATGTTTTTTGCCAAATGGTGATGTTTGCAAAGGATTCTGGGTAACAGAACCTGGTGAGAGCCCCACAAGTCACCCCATTATGAATTCCCCTAGTTGTCTAGTTTTTAGAAATGTCCAGGTTTGGTAGGTTTTCCGAAATGCCGGCTGAGCTACAGGCTAAAATCCATTGCTAGGCACTTTACAAAAAACAGGTCAGTTTTCTTTAGGAAAATGTGATGTGTCCATGTTATGTTTTGGGGCTTTTCACGTCAAGGGCACTAGGCCTACCCACACAAGTGAGGTGCTATTTTTTTCAGGAGTCTTGGGGGAATGCTGAGTGGAAGTAAACTTGTGGCTCCTCTTAGATTGCAGAACTTTCCATCACCGAAATGTGTGGCAAAAGTGTTTTTTTGCCAAAATGTGAGGCTTGCAAAGATTCTGGGTAACATAACCTGGTGAGAGCCTCACATTTCACCCAGTTCTGAATTCCCCTAGGAGTCTCGTTTTTAGAAATGTCCACGTTTGATAGGTTTTCCTAGGTACCGGCTGAGTTAGAAACCAAAATCCAAAGCTAAGGACTTTGCAAAAAACAGGTCAGTTCTCGTTAGGAAAATGTGATGTGTCCAGGTTGTGTTTTGGGGCATTTCCCGTCAAGGGCACTAGCCTTACCCACACAAGTGAGGTACCATTTTTATCTGGAGACTTGAGGGAACACTGGGAGGAAAACAATTTGCTGTTTCTCCTAGATTAAAGAACTCTCCATCACCGAAATATGCAGAAAAAAGTTTTTTTTGCCAAATGTTGAGGTTTGCAAAGGATTCTGGGTAACAGAACCTGGTGAGAGCCCCACAGGTCTCCCCATCCTGAATTCCCTTAGGTGTCTAGCTTTTAGAAATGTCCAGGTTTGGTAGGTTTTCCTAGGTGCAGGCTGAGCTAGAGACCAAAATCCACAGCTAGGCACTTTGCAAAAAACAGGTCAGTTTTCTTTAGCTAAATGTGATGTGTGCATGTTGTGTTTTGGGGCATTTCCTGTCGCGGACACTAGACTTACCCACACAAGTGAGGTACCATTTTTATCAGGAGACTTGTGGGAACACTGAGTGAAAGGAAATTTGTGGCTCCTTGTGGAATCCAGAACTTTCCATCACCAAAATGTGCGGAAAAGGTTTTTTTGTGCCACATTTTGTGGTTTGCAACGGATTTTGGGTAACAGAACCTGCTGAAAGCCCCACAAGTCACCCCATTCTGAATTCCCATAGATGTCTAGTTTTTAGAAATGTCCATATTTGGTAGGTGTTCCTAGGTGCCAGTTGAGCTAGATGCCAAAATCGACAGCTAGTCACTTTGCAAAAAACAGGTCAGTTTCTTTAGGAAAATGTGATGTGCCCATGTTGTGTTTTGGGGCATTTCCTGTTGTGGGCACTAGGCCTTCCCACACAAGTGAGGTACCATTTTATCGGGAGACTTGGTGGAATGCTGGGTGGAAGGAAATTTGTGGCTCCTCTTACATGCCAGAACTTTCCATCCCCGAAATGTGAGAAAAAAGTGTTTTTCTTTTGCCAAAATGTTAGGTTTGCAAAGGATTCTGGGTAACAGAACCTAGTGAAAGTCCCACAAGTCACCACATTCTGAATTCCCCTGGATGTCTAGTTTTTAGAAATGTCCTGGTTTGGTAGGTGTTCCTCGGTGCCAGCTGAGCTAGAGGCCAAAATCGACAGCTAGGCACTTTGCAAAAAACAGGTCAGTTTTCTTTAGGAAAATGTGATGTGTCCACGTTGTGTTTCGGGGCATTTCCTGTTTTGGGCACTAGGCCTACCCACACAAGTGAGGCACCGTTTTTATCGGGAGACTTGGGGGAATGCAAAGGTGAAAGGAAATTTGTGGCTCCTCTTACATGCCAGAACTTTCCATCACCGAAATGTGAGAAAAATGTGTTTTTCTTCTGCCAAAATGTTAGGTTTGCAAAGGATTCTTGGTAACATAACTTAGTGAGAGCCCCACAAGTCACCCCATTCTGAGTTCTTCTAGGTCTATAGTTTTCAGAAATGTCTAGGTTTGTTAGGTTTTCCTAAGTGCCGGTTGAACTAGAGGCCAAAATCCACAGCTAGGCATTTTGCAAAAAACAGGTTAGTTTATTTTGGGAAAATGGGATGTGTCCATGTTGAGTTTTCTGCAGCGGTCATTAGGCCTAACCCACAAAATAACACAGAATAGCAGAACAAATGTTATTCCTCATTGCCTTTCTCTAAATTTTTGCCTTCCAAATGTAAGATAGTGTGTAAAAATGACATTTTGAAAAACGCCCTGGTATTCACATGCTAGTATGGGGACCCTGGAATTCAGAGATGTGCCAATAACCACTGCCTCTCAACACCTTATCTAGTGCCCATTTCGGAAATACAAAGGTTTCCTTGATACCTATTTTTGACTTTTTGTATTTTACCAAATAAATTGCTGTATGTCCAGTATAGAATGAAAACCCATTGCAAGGTGAACCTCAATTATTGGCTGTCGGTACATAGGGTTCTTGATGAACCTACAAGCCCTATATATCCCCACAACCAGAAGAGTCCAGCAGATGTAAAGGTATATTGCTTTTGAAAATCTGACATGGCAGAAAAAAGTTACATAGTAAAACATGGAAAGAAAGGCCTGTTTTTTGTCTCAATTTCAATATTTTTGTATTTCAGCTGTTATTTTCTGTAGGAAAACCTTGTAGGATCTACACAAACTACCCCTTGCTGAATTCAGAAATTTGTCTACTTTTCGGAAATGTTTAGCTTTCTGGGATACATCATTGGTTTCACACTCATTTCTGTCAATAACTGAAAGGAGGCTAAAAGCACAAAAAAATAATAAAAATGGGGTATGTCCCAGTAAAATACCAAAATAGTTTTGAAAAATTAGATTTTCTGATTCAAGTCTGCCTGTTCCGGAAAGCTGAGAAGATGGTCAGTTTGGCACCACAAACCATTTGTTGACGGCATTTTCAGGGAAAAAAACACAAGCCTTCTTCTGCAGCCCTTTTTCCAATTGTTTTTTTAAAAACTACATTTTGGCTGTATTTGGGCTAATTTCTTGTTCTCCTTCAAGGGAACCCACAACCTCTGGATGTTGAGAAAAAAGGACGCACATTTGGCGTGGGAAGTTTATGTGGACAAAAAGATATGAGGGCCTTAGTGCAAACTTCCCCAAATAGCCACAAAAATGGCTGGCACCTGACGGGGAAAAGCCTGGCAGCGAAGGAGTTAAAGCAATGTGCATAGTCCTCAAGCTGCCAGGCAGCAAGGTATCAGGTCCCTGTTCAACTTTTGAGATTAACTTTTTATTATAAAAAGAAAAAAGAACAATGAATACGGAATACGTGTAAGAATGCCCACAACAAAGCAAAAATGTATGTTGTATAACAACTATACAGTGTAAAATAAATGGCTAGGTTCCAACAAGAGTTATAAGAAACCAATTTGAAATGCGATTGAATGAGTATATAAGTTGGCATATAACAATAAACATCTGTTTCCTAAAGCAGATAGAGAAAGAAAGAAAAGAAAAGAAAAGAAAAGAAAAGAAAAGAAAAGAAAAGAAAAGAAAAGAAAAGAAAAGGAATAAAGAAGCATAGAAAAAGAAAAGGAAGCAGAGAATCAAAACAAATACATTAGTAGCAATTAATAGACCCATGTTACTCAACAGGTTCAAATCAACAAACAAATATCTAAAAACTATAAAAGGCGATGAAATACTACTAATAAATCCTGAACATATAAGCAAATAGACAATTCTGAGTAATGAAAGGTTGACATTTAGCAGAAATATTAGAGAAATATTCAGTAGTTGCCCGTTGTTCTGAAAGTCAAACATTTTCTGTCCACGCTCCATGCAGGCAGTGAAGTACCAGAAAGGACACTTCTACACAATGAAAAGAGAGATGAATGGCTTTTAAATAAGTAAAGCACTTCTTAGCCTATTTGAGGATCGTTATTGAAGACAACCCATAACACTCTTTGGACCTGATGACTCATGGGACTGGATGAAACACAACTGTGTCCAGGGATCAGAGTATGGGACAAATCAGGGCCATGAATTGAGACCGTGAATCTGATCGGAGCTGGGCCCTTGGACCAACTTGGAAATTGTGTTGATTGGCCCTCTATCATCGGTCACTGTTAAGTCGGTACCACAGTACCACCCAGGAGCATCACACTGTTCAACCTGCTGTAGAGTGATGTTGCTGAGTTTTGAACTCTTTTTTGTCATTCTGAGCTATTTTGTGATATTTTGGAAGGGAACTCTTACTTCTGATGAGATATTGATATTTCTCAATAATCCATGCCTTACTCTTGGATAGTGGCCAACCTAGGACTTCATTGTCATTTCTATGAAGAGAGGATTTATGCTAGTGGTATTGCTCAATATGTGCCAATGTTACTGGCCATCACAGTTTATGGTAGCAAATAAATCGGCAAACCGCACCGTCTCTATGACTTCCTGAACCAACAAGGTGATTGGTGCAGGTTGGGAAAATATCCACAGCCAATTCAGAATGAAGTAGGTTATGACTCAGAAAACTCCTTAGAGAACTAGCCCCACTTTGTCTAATCTGAGCCACTTTGAAAGCTTCAAAAACTGGGACTGAATAGGAATTTCACAAGTGAGTGATATTTGAGGCTCACAAGACTCATAAACCTTTGGCAAAAACAAACATGGGGAGTTTATGGTAGATTAATTTGAACAGTTAAATTTTGTGCAATTTGGACATGCTAAATTGAAATGTGTGCGAGGTGACAAAGATATTCCAGGTGTCTCAAAAATTGGAATCAATCAATTAGAAACCCTCATAGAAAAGGCAGTCTCTGTGAAATTCAGAATGCTTATTTTTATCCCCACAGTGTCACCAGATTACCTTAGATGTGCGGGAGTAAGACCAAGAAAGGTGATGATTAGATTTGATTTCCATTTAATACAATTGAAGATCCTTCATTGGGTATATTATGCATGCACATTATTGACTGGGAGAGCGTGCAATAGCCTATGCTTTGGGGAGAATGGACAGATGACCAAATATACAAGTCTTCTGCGGTAGATTCAGAAACAGTCTGTCTACATATATATAGTTGAAAAGATGTCCAGGGTAATTATCTTCAATTTCTAGGATAAGAGTGGCCTTTTAAGGTTTGGCAAATTTTTCTGTGATGTGGGATTATTTGCGGCACAAAGGTATACTTTAAGATAATGCAGACTTCTAACTATATCGTAGATTTGTGCCTGTTGTTGTAGAAGAGACTGGTGCATGGTTGCAGAAAGATCAAAAGGTGATGAGGATAGGATGTGTGTGATGTCTATAAAAATGATTAAAGTGTCAGGCAGAAGGAGTAGACCACCTTGGATTTGTATGAAACTACAACCCCACATTTGTGACGCTCAGCAGATGCCTAATTGTCACTGTAATGATGCCTTACATATTTCTGCATGTTAAGAGTACATACTACGGGTGTTGAGTACGATGAGTTTGTTTGTCCTTGGATACCAATTTTTGATACATTATGTCAATGGCCTGCAACAAGTCACCCTTTTAGAGTCTGTTCATGCTTTTTTTGTTATGTTCAATTTAAAAAGAAAAAACTATAAAATGAATTTTAAGAAAGGAAAAAGAAGATGCCAAACAAGGTTGATACAGTTCAAAACCATACACTAAGCATCTAATCCAAGCCTCTCAGAGGAAATGCTGGACCTCGTACAGCAGTCCATAGAAAAGGGTCAATTGTCTCCCAAATAATTCAGCTACCAATTACAGAATCTCAGCATAAGAAGATTTGAATTATTGAAGACAACTCTGTAAAGGACACAAAAGGTTGCCTAGTGGTGGAAGGTCCCCAGATCATTAAGGCTCCCGCTCAATTTGGTAGGATAAACAATACAGGCAAAATAAGAATAAAATCCTTCATAGAGTATCTCTGGAGTATCTATGAATGGGACAGGTTCACCAAATGTTTTGTGCTCGTATGTGGAAAAAGTAGCCTGCCAGAGTTTCTGAGAAGATGCATGCCCCCAACGTTCCCATGCAGGGGCATAATCCAGGCACTAGGGGGCATCTAACTGCACAGGGGCCCACCAAATCTTACGTGCCCCTATTCAGCCCAAGGCCATTGAACAACAGTTGATAGGGGAGATTGAATCCCCACATCACATTCTGCATGACGGCCCCATCATTTTGGGTTACATCACTGTCCTGTACAATTGAGTTAGTAGTGCTATGGGTTAGCCTGCCACCACAACAGTTCAGACCTCCTTGGAATTAATGCGACTAACTGCGTTCTAAAAAATGATGTTCCCCTGTTAAATGGTTAAATGTTGTTTGCGCGTCGGTCCTTAATAAGTAAACTTACAAGGGAACTCATATAGGTCGATGAACTTTTTAACTCGTTTAAAAGGTTCTTACCATAGCTCCAAAACAGAAACAATAATCAATACACAATAATCAATAATCATTAATCAAATCAATAATCAATAATCACTGGAGTCAGTAATTGAAACGCACCATGACCTTTCAGCCATGAATAACCACACCTTTAGTAAAAGTTTAATACGTTTATTTCCCTTATATTAACAATGCTGAAATCTCAAGATCAAATGAAACACATATAGAAACAATACCAGTTGACCAAAGCGGCGAAAGAAACGCAATCTAATCAAGGCTTGAATCACAACAGTGCAATCAATAGCAAAGTCAGCTGTGATAGTGTTATATAATAAATAGAATTCAGCAAGATAAAAATTTGTCCCTGTAATTTGTCAGTTGTCATTTAGATAGCATCAACTAACTCAGATTAGCATCAGCATGTGGGGTTTCATGAAAAGCAATTTAGAACATGAATTTAGAAAACATATAGCTAAGAAAAACTATAAAGACAGTGCAGTTGGTATCTAGAAAGAAAAGGCATAAAAAATGCATTTTCAGTCATATTGTCATATCTACCTATCCACGGTATGGGTCAGCATACAGAATAAGTCTTCGTTCTCAGGTCATTAATTGCTCAGCAAAACATCAGGCTCTCAGTCAGAGAGTATGAGCCCAATGACAGAATCTCGAATAATCTTCTTCTCCCAACGTCACTCTAGATCTCTGGCCTCATAGTCTGTCTAAGTTTCCTCTGTCACGCTTTTGTATAAAAGTCACCTAAACTATCCCCTAATTCCTTATAGGTCAGTCACTCATACGTTTATACACTACCCAAAAATATTTCTATATCAAATCCATGAATTCTAATATTTCTTCACACGACGTTGATTGGTCTACTTTACGTTGTTCTCATCATCCGGCTAGTCAGGTATCAAATTTGTTGCACCTTCTTCTCCAGTCAGTGTCTTCATTGTTCGCGTCCTGGGTAAGTACTTTTCACACACATTACACACAGTTGTTACATTTTTAAAGACACTGTCTCCTGTTAGTTGGTTCTCATGGAAAGCTTCTGTTAAGCATTTTATTAAAACAATGAATATTTCACAGTTAGTTCACTCTGTCAGCATTTTCTATTAAATGCTAAGAAATACAGCTTCTGCATGAGGCCTCGCAAAACTAGGCCAAGACAATCGCTAAGTTAAGGCCTGCAAATCATTATAATTAAAGCATACTTCATAACCCTAAATATGACATGTTACTACATTAATCTAATACATTTTTAATATTTTATAAGGATTAATAATTAATTAGTACATTTCGTGAACACTGGTGACCCCTCTCTGCGAGGTCACATTTTCAATTGTGTGCATTGTTTTTCTCTACGTTATTCATTTTGTACATAATTAATTATTGAAAATACAGAAACACTCATTAATAATTTCTAATTAAGACATCTGCTTCAGCAATCCCTCCTCTGATGACTATATGTGTCATCACACCATTTTACCACCCACAATTTTATAGCTCTATTTCATCAAAATTGTGTCTCTTCTTTGAATTTTCCCTATAAATTCTTTCCCTTTTCTTTTCTTCCCTCCTCTGATTCTTCTTAGACTGCTTCAATTGAATTCTTTTGCATAATTAGCATATGTCCTTATTCCTAATAGACAACCCACAACAATTAATATTCCCTGTACAATCTTCAACAACACCCTATTCCAAATACTACTAAGCCAATTTCCCACTGAAGCAAACCCTTACCAACCTTTTCCCAAACACCTGGTTCTTTCAACTCCTTCAAATCACTACTTGAGTTAGTCAGATTAGTGAGTAAGTCTCTCATCTCTTTACTATTGTTAGGGATGTATGAGCAACAATGCCTAGAGTTCACCATTTTACTGACTCGTCATCCTTCACTAAAAGAATGTCTAAAGTAAGACGATTTTGAAGAGTCATAGCTCTATCTGCAACCAATTCAATATCTATCAGAAGTGCTGCTCCTAAAAGATTTGTCAGCATGTTATCCACAATAGTAGACAACTTTCGAATCTTGATCGAATTCAGGATGACTCCCACTGAGGGAATCACCACACCAAATATATCTCCCACTATCGCAGAAGAGGACTCCCTCCTCTGTCTCTTATGATGTACTACTGTCATTTTTGGAAACTTTTTCAAATCATCCATTTGGTAAATTTTTGGCAACACTATCCCCAAATAACATGTCCCATTACATCCTCTTGGAGGACGGTAATAAGCATTAAGTCCACAAATATAATAGGTCCCCGGAATCACACGGTCCTGCCAATTTAACATAAATGTCCATTTACTCTGAAACAAAAACACATGCTACATTCACTCGTACCCACAAACAAAGTGTCTGTGCGCAACTTTGGCCTATATATACACACAGCTTTCCTACATGTAATGCATCTAAAGCTAATTTCCCTTGTGTTTTAATCACACTATAAGCATAATCATTCCTTTAAGTCCTTTTCTCAAAGCCTTTTTCTAATTTCTCCTTCAGTGCCTTTCTCCTGTCATCAGTATGATCTAAAAAGCTCTTCTCTAAAGGTGTAAGCAAGCATGTTAAGTTGTTCTTATGTGCATAAGCTGTACCAAACATTAGCGTAGGTTCAAGGAATCCTCTAACTAATACTATGTCTTTACCCTTAGCTACCCTACTCAAATATCTAATAATAGGAACAAACAAAAACATGACATGATTAGAGTAAAAATACTAGATATACTCTTGGTTATAGAACCTTGTTAGTAGCAGACTAAACCTTATCCCGTATGTTAATGGAAGACTATGATAGGTGACTCCTTCCTCGACTGATGAAGGAATCTGCATTCACACAAGACAATCCTTTGTATATATCATCTCAACATACTCACTCAACAAGCAATGGAAACGTTAGAAGAAAGTTTTCCGTGCTCATTAGTATAATCACGCAAATACTTCTCATCTAGCATAAACCTATCTAAAGCCGTTAGTGTAGTAGTTTTGTAAGCAGAAGTATGGTTGGCTCCTTTGGCATCAAGAACAGACATTCCCACAATCATTACTATAAACAAAATCCCACACATAATTGCCAATCCAATGCTCATATATTTACAGCACCTAACATCTCTACCCTGCTTATCAAAATCAGCCATGATCTGTAAAGAATCAGAAAGCAGAAGTAACTAAGAAAACTTGCAGCAAAAATCAAAACTCAAAAATAATCAACACTTCTTTCAGCAGTTCAGTTTCACTTCCAGGAACCCTTCCTCCTTGTCAAAAATCGGTAAGCAGCTTGTCAAAGTCAGGTTTTAAAGGTCAAATCAGGTTATCAATGTCTTTTCCGGTTACTTTCAACAGTCTCTTTCTCAAAAATAATTCTCTCAGATTGTTTCAACAGTTCTGTTCATCAATCTTCTTCACATCACCTCAAAATATTGAGTTGGAATGACCCTATCAAAACAAAAACACATAAAGTCTTGTTGCCATTCGTTTGTAGTTGCATACGCCCATTCAGGACCTGCATATCTTCGACTTGCTATTCTCTTTCTTTTCAACTTTCAATCACCATTCAGCTTTCCTTTGCTTAGTTCCACTTTTCTCTTAGAACTGATAACATGTCCTAATCTAGATAATTTATTCACTCAGGGACTCGTTTTAGGCTAATGAATCTTTTGACCCTGATTGAAGACACCTTAAGACGAGATAACTAATCTGCATGTCAGTCAATAGATCAATAACCTCATCAATATTCACAATAGCAAATCAATCGAATTATTCAATAACATCAATAAAATTGAAACACAACATGACCTTTCAGTCATGAATAACCACACAGAATTTGGTAAGATTTATGATATTTATTCCCTATTGATTACACTCTACTAGCAAGTTTATTAGTCTCAAAACCAGAAAACGCATCAACAATGTCATAATATGGCAACTCGAATAAGATTTCATCAAAGCAGAAATCATAAACATTAGCGTCAACATGGATTAACTTAGCAGAGTTTCAATAGCGCATTATTCAACAAAGCATAGATTCAGTCCTTTGTCTATTTGCATCCCTATAGTGAATTCCTTAACTAACCTCGAATCAGCATTAGCATGTTGTGCTTCATGTAAAACAATTTAGCAACACAAATTTTGAAAACATCTAACTATGGTCTCTATCAAAAGGAAGCAGTTGGTACCAAGAAAGAAAAGGCAAACAGACAATTACAATTTCATCATCATATAGTTACCCTCCGTAATGGGTCAGCATACAGAGTCAGTCTTTGCCCTCAGGACAGCAGTTGATTCAACATCAGCCAAGAAACAGCAAAGTTCAGCAAGACGGACAATAAGGAGGAAAAGCACGAATCAGGCAAGGCAAAGCAAGGATGGTTCGAAGAATTTAACCGCAAAATCTTTAAGAAAGAGTGGGAAAGTGTCTAGGCAATAGCAAAGACACGTAATGGCTATGGCAAAGGAATGGCATATATTGGCTCGGAATGGCTCCTTACTCCTTATGTCAAAGGATTATATTAAACTTGTTTTACAGTCCCCTAATTTCCAATTGGGCAAGTTTTGGTGCATCATTATCTCCATCCAATAGTCCAACGGTCACCCCATTAGAGCTTTCCACTTTTGACAGTTCTCATACAGCTCATTGGTTCCTGAGTTTGACGCCTCCAACGGGTAGAATGTCCGGTGAGGAATAAGTGACATTTGTTACTCAAGTCAGTAGTCCCATTGTCTTCCCTAGTCTTAATGACCTTGTACCTGTTGCGAATTATACTGTTGCGCTCAACAAGAATGTCTCCTTGAGCAAGTCGGGTTCTCATGAGAAAATTTTTCTACGGTTACACACACATCTCTAATTCCTGGAAAAGTACAGCTTCACGTCCTTCAAGAAACATTACATTGCACGTTAGAAAATGCAGTTAATATGAAACCAGGCAGCTAGGCCTAGAGCCATGCTAACTAAGGCCTAGTGATTAGTTTAGTAATTCTAATACATAATACCTAACATTAATACAGAAAAATCATACATTAATACATTAGTAATCCATCATTAGTCAATTTTATTTATCATCGAATACAATGGTGGCCACTCCCCATGGGCACATTTCATACACATGCGTTAACGTTCACATTTTCTACGCGATTTCACTAAGCACTATATTGCAAACTTCTCATGTTAATTATTAGATTTTAATCACGCTCCATCAATCCCTCCTCTGATGACTCTTGTCATCACACAAATCCTTTCCCTTCACAACATTTCACTTTCTTAGTTCCTTCATTTCAATTTGTTCCCCCATTTTTTACTTTTCGGATTTTGCTTTGAATATTTTCTCCCTTTTCTTTTCTTCTCTCCTCATATTGTGTTTTGTCAATTTTTCTCTAATTCTTTTACTCATTTTACATGATAACCATAGTCCAAATAAACAAGCTAAAACAATCAATATCCCCCCTATTATTTTTGCAAATATCCCATGCCAAATATTACTAAACCAACTTCCCACTTTAGCAAGTCCCTTTCCAACCTTTTCCCAAACTCCAGGTTCTTTCAGCTCCTTCAAATCTGTACTATCTCTTGTTAGGTTAGTAAGCATGCTTCTAATCTTATTACTATTATCCGGAATATAAGCACAACAGTGGCGCTCATTAAGCATCCTACAGACTCCGCCACTTTTCGCTAAAAGAATGTCTAAAGTAAGCCTATTTTGAAGAGTCACAGCCCTCTCCGCAGCAAGTTCAGTATCAATCAGGAGTATAGCCCCTGTGAAGTTTGTCAGCATGTTATCCACAATAGTAGACAACTTTCGAATCTTTATGGAGTTTGAGATAACTCCCACTGAAGGAATTATTGCTCCAAATATATCACCCACGACAGCAGCAGCTGTCTCTCTTTTCTGTCTAGTATGATGTAATTCAGACACTTTAGGAAACTCCCTTAAGTCATCAAATTGGTAAATCTTTGGAAAAACTATTCCCAAATAACATGTCCCATACCATCCCTTTGGAAGACGGTAATAAGCATTAAGTCCACATATGTAATCGATCCCTTGGATCGCTGGATCCTGTCCATTTAACTTGAACGTCCACTTACTCTGGAACAAAAACACATGTCTGCACTCACTCGTTCCCACAAATAAAGTGTCATGGTAAGATTTTGGGCTACATATGCAAAGCTTTCCTACGTGTAATGCATCTAAAGCTAATTTGCCTTGTGTCTTTATTGCACTATAAGCATAATCATTTGCAAACGTTCGTTTCTCCATTCCCTTTTCTAGCTTTTCTTTTAACACTTTTCTTCTATCATCAGTGTGATCTAAAAAGCTCTTCTCTACAGGCGTTAGTAAGCAGGTTAGATTATTGCGATGCGCATAAGCTGTACCAAATGTCAGTGTGGGCTCAAAGAAACCCCTAACTATTTTTATACTATGATCTCTAGCTACCTTACTCAAATATTCATTTATAGGCACAAAAGAAAGCACTACAGCAAGATTAGAATAGAGGTACTAAACATATTCTTGATCATAAAACCTTGTTAATAACAAACTACAACTTATCCCGTATGTTAACGGCAAACTATGATAGGTAACCCCTTCTTGTACTGACAAAGGAATTTTTGTGCACACATCACAATTCTTTGCATCCATTGTTTCAACATGCTCATTCAACAAGAGATAGAAAACATTAGTAGATATTTCCCTTTTGTGTTAGTTCCCTCATGCAAATATTTTGTATCCTGCTCAAATCTCTCCCACGGTGTTAGTGTAGCAGTCTCAGGAATTGTAGCATTGTTAGTGTCACTCTTATCCACCAATGGCATTCCCACAATCACAGCTATGATTAGTATCGCACACACAACACCCAAAATAATACCCAACCATCTACAAATCCTACTCCCCTTATCATTATCTCTAGTGTTAATCATGAGCTGTAAAGAATCAGAAAGCAGAACATTATAAAGGCAAACAATCAACTGAGGAAGGTCTAAAGCTCTTTTTTTTTTCTCAAGCAAAGTCTTTCTTTAGCAAGTATTTACAGCATTTCACTCACTCCCAGGATCCATGTCAAATCAGGTTAGCAGCTTGTCAAAATCGTTTTTTCAAGTCAATTCAGGTTAACAGTGTCACATCCGGTTATTTATCAGTCTCCTTTTCTCTCAGCTTTTCAGCTTTACTTCAAATTTAACACAATCTCTCTTCTCTGTGGTCAAGTTCAGGTGCCGAAGTATTAACCTGGAACTTCACCATCACAACAGAATGCCAAGAATTCTTGTTGCCACTCAGCTGATGCTGCATACGCAAGCTCAGGACCTTCGTACCTTCAGTTGGTAATCCTCTTTTTTTCAGCTTTCGCTCGCCCTGCAATTCTCCATCATTAAGATCTTCTTTCCTGGTTGTATCGACTTCCTCATATATACTTTCGTTAACAACCACCTTTCCTTTGGTTACTCGTGATTCTGGCTACTTGTCTCCTTTCAGTACCTTTTCGACCTTTTGTCTTTCTTGTGGCTGTTCTCCGCCCTCCTCTGATTCTATGGTGTCTTCTCTTGATGGACCTGCAATTTGCTCAGGAGTAGTCTGGCCGCTTTGCTTCTCTCCTGACTCTTCCCCTTCGTCTTCTGGGTCTGTCACAGGCTCTACTTCAAACCCGTATCCGTCTGCTTCTGGGAGAACCTCTCTTTGCGTCAGTACTTCTGGCACCTCAGTTGCGATAGGCTCACTGTCACCCCTCCGGGTCTCAGCTCTTGCTGGAGTGACCAAGCCTTCCTCAACGGGCTCTCCTTCTGTCTCAGTTCCCCTTTGATTACTCTCCGACCCTGAGACTTCCTTTTCTGTAGTTGTAATTTTTGACAGCTCAATTTCCTCATCAGTTGGGCACGTCACCATTTTTGTGTGACTGGCATGGATCCAGTTTGGAATTCCCGCACATTTCACAGCAGTTGTAGTTGTCAGTATCACTTGATACGGCCCCTTTCAACGTCGCTCCAAACACAACTTCCTCACGTGTTTCCACCTGGTGAGAGAAAGAGCGGACCACGTCAGCCAGACCCTTGCAGTAGTCCAACACCATATCATCCGTGATATTCACAAGAGCATTTGCAGGCACTGCAGGCAATCTCGGCCCATGAGAATTTCATGAGGAGACAGTCCTGTTTTCTTGTTGGGTGTATTTCTCATTGACATCAGCACTAAGGGCAATGCATCTGGCCATTTCAAATTGGTATCTGTACACATTTTTGCCATTCTCGACTTCAAGGCACCATTCATCCGTTCCACTAGTCCTGAGGCTTCGGGACGGTAGCTACAATGCAACTTCTGTTCAATGTTCAGTGTGGCACACAAGAGCTTAACCACCTCGTTGTTGAAGTGACTTCCTCTATCTGATTCTAAAGAGATCGGAAACCCTAAACGTGGTATCAACTCCCTAAGCAGCAACTCCGCTACTGTGAGACTGTCATTCCTGCGTGTTGGGTAAGCTTCAATCCAGTGACTAAAGATGCACACAATCACCAATATGTACCTCAGACCTCCACACACAGGCATCTCAATAAAATACATCTGCATCCTGCTAAATGGACCTCCTGCTCTCCCAATGTGGCTCAAATTCTCCACTGTCCCTTTCCCCGCATTAATCTGCTGACAGATGATACACCTGTGACAAATCCCTTCTGCGGCTTGTCTGAACTTCGGGTTAAACCAGTCAATTTTGAACAACCTAATCATGGCATCTCTACCAATATGTGCTTGTCCATGGTAAAACCTTGCAAACTGTGACAAAAGCCTATTTGGCAAAACCATTTTTCCCTCACCTGAAACCCACAAGTCATCTGGTCTTTGAACACATTGCATTTTAACCCAAGCACGTTTCTCATCTTTGCTGGCATGCCCCTGCAACAATTTCAGTTCTTCCAATATGTCAACCACTCTTAAGGCATAGCCTGTACATGTCTCATTTTCTGTTTCAGGTAATAATTCCCACTGATCTTTGAACAATATACAGTTCAATGCACAAAACCTTGCGACTTGATCCGCATACCCATTCCCCATTGAAACAAAATCTTGTGATTTCACATGTGCACTGCACTTTACCACTGCAATTTCAAGAGGAAACTGAATCGCGTACAACAACTCCTTAATTCTTTCGCCATTTTTCACCGGAGAATCAGAAGAGGTCAGGAAACCCCTCTGGGACCATAATTGGCCAAAATCATGGACAATTCCAAAACCGTATCTGCTGTCAGTATAGATAGTCACTTTTAGTTTGTCAGTGACATGGCATGCCCTAGTAAGAGCAACCAATTCAGCCACTTGAGCAAAATACACTCTCTCGAGCCAAGATGCTTCCAGGATACCGGTGATTGTACACACAGCGTATCTGTCTCTTAGTACTCCCACTGAGTCCCTCAGGCATGAACCATCAACAAAGATAATGTAATCATTTTCCTCCAATTGGGTATCTTTAATATCAGGTCTCGGTTTGGTGCACAGTTCTGTTACCTCAAGACAATCGTGTTCAACATCATAAGTATCCCCAATTTCTGTATCCTCCCTCATTTGGAAGTAAAATTGCCGGGTTCAACACAGTACATCTTTTCAAAGTCACATTAGGTGACCCCAGTATAATGGTTTCATATTTGGTGAGTCTCGCATTCGTCACATGCTGGGTCTTAGTACAAGTCAACAAGATCTCGACTGAGTGTGGGACCATGACTGTTGAAGGATTTCACATCACTATGCCTTCACACTGAGTAAGGCTTTGACCAACTGCTGCAACTGCTCGCAAACAACTCGGTAAGGCTGCTGCAACTCGGTCCAAAGTAGCTGAAAAATATGCTACTAGGTGGTTTGCACCTCCATGGACCTGCGTCCGGACAGACAAAGAACAAGCATCACGTTCATGACAAAACAGTACAAAAGGCATTGTGTGGTCAGGCATACCTAAAGCTGGAGCCCTGCACATGCAGTCTCTCAGTTCAATGAATGCCCTCATTTCTTTCTCAGACATAGTTAGGGTATCTGGGCCATCCTTAACCTCCTTGACAGTCAACTTCACCAAAGGCTTAGAGATAATCGAGAAGTTGGGAATCCACTGGCGACAGTAGCCCACCATTCCCAAAAACATCCTCACGTCTCTTTTGGATGTTGGGGGACTCATTTGTAATATGGCTGTCACTCTTTCTTTGGATATTCTCCTTGACCCCTTTTCAATCAGGTGGCCTAAGTACTTCACCTCTTTCTGACAGTACTGTAGCTTTTTTGGGGACACTTTATGTCCGTTCTTTCCCAAATGATTCAGTAGGGCAATAGTATCATACCTGCAGTCATCTTTCATTTTGGATGCAATCATCAAATCATCAATGTACTGCACTAGAGTAGAATTAAAAGGCAGTTCCAATGATTCAAAATCTTTCTTCAGTATCTGATTGAAGATGGAAGGCGATTCTGGAAACCCTTGAGGAATTCGACACCAACTGTAAACCTTGTCCAAGAATTTAAAACTGAATAGAAATTGGCTATCCTCATGAAGAGGCACCAAAAAAAAACCTTGAGACAAGTCCACAACCGTGAACCACTCTGCATGACATGGGACGTGAAACATGATCACGGCTGGATTTGGCACTATGGGGCAACACTTTACCACTATCTCTTTAATTTTTCTCAGGTCTTGGACAATTCAAACTTTCCCACAAGTCTTTTGAGGTCCCATTATTGGCAAATTACATGGGCTGCTCATCACTTCTTTTAAGACCCCTTGCTTCACAAAGTTTGCAATTATCTGCGTCACTTGTATGAGGAAATCTTGTGCCATGTGGTACTGTGGTACCTGGGGAAACACGGCATTTGGCTTCACATCTACTTTGACTGGTTCTACTCCTTTGATCAGTCCCACTTCCTTTCCTGTCAAGTCCCACACCTTCTCGGTAACTGTTCCCTGTAATTCGGTTGGCAAATCGGTCACTGTGAACATCGGGAAGAAGCTCATCAAAGGGTACTCCTCATCTGTGGTCTTCATCTCAGGCTCTGAGATCTGGCCATCGTCCCCTTCATCATCACTGTTTGTCTGCACAGTAAGGGCCAGATGTAGGTAGGAAAAAAAATTGCGAGTCGGAAATTGCAAGTCTTTGCGACTCGCAATTCCGATTCGCAAACAGGTATCCAGCATGAAGAAGCGACTTCATTTTGCGACTCGCAAATGAAGTCGCACCACAGATTGCGAGTCTGCTGTTTGCGAGGTCACTTTTTGTGACCTCGCTAAAAACGAACACGCAAATTGCGAGTGGGTGTCGCAAATTGCGACTGTGCCGCAAATTGCATGCAGGTGCAGCAGAACACTCTGGAAAACACTTCTGGGCTCTTGATGATGACATCACAGCCAGGAAGTTTACTAATACACCTGGGAGGAGGGAGGACCACACCCATTTCCACCTGCTGAACAGCCAACAGGAGGAACAGCAGCAACAATGGAGGAATCAGCCAGAAAGAGGAAAATTACATTTTCTGAAAAGGAACTGGAGGTGCTGACGGATGAATGCTGCCAGCACCATGATCAACTCTTTGGAAGAGCAGCCCTCAGTGTGCCTGAGCTGGAGAAAAGGAGGATTTGGATGGAAATCCAGGAGAAGGTGAATTCAATGGGGGTGAGCCACAGGAGCATTGATGAACTTAAAAAAAGATGGTATGACCTGCGCTCCAGGTCTAAGGAGAGGGTGGCAGAGTGCCTCCGGGAGATGAGTGGCACTGGAGGAGCCCCATCTACGGTCCCACCACCCACACCCATGGAAGAAAGAGTGCAAGAGACCCTGGAGCCAGAGGCAGTGCCTGGAATAGGAGAGCTGGACACGTCAGCGCCAGGACCATCAACCAGTGAGTACCATGAAACATGCATGTACACCCATATCTGCCATACCCCCACCCACCTAGTACACAGCAGCATGCACAACCAAAATAGCTCCATTTCAGAGTAGCAACCACCAGAATGGTGCATTATGGGCAATGTAGTCCAGTAGGCAGCTGATAGGCAACAGTTTATTAGGAAGCATACAACAGATGGTAGATACTGACAGTGTGTTCCCTATGTCCCACAGGTCTGCCACAAGACACCACTACCAGCCACACCGTCCAGGGGTCAGAGGTCAGCCACCAGGCAGAACAGGACCCAGGAGCAGATACCACAGGGACCTGCACCACCCGACCACAGTCCCCTCCAGATGCACCAGTGGCCATAGTGGAGATAGACCCAGCACCCGGTCCCAGCCACAGTGCCAGCCAACAGGGCACAGATGCACCACTGCGTCGCAGGCGATGTGTCCTTGTCCCTGCAGTGTCACAGGGAGATGTAGGGGTCCCCTCCATGTCCGCCGCCGAGGCTGCACTCATCGAAGGTCAGCGCCTGCAGACAAGGCAAATGAGACTGATTTCAGGGGCCATGCGGTGAATGGAGAGGAATCAGACAACAGGGCTGGCACAGGTCCACACAGAGCTACAACACCTGAACAGTAATGTAGGTGACCTTGCGCTCTCCATCAGGCAACTAGTGGCTGAACTTGTCACGGAGAGAGAGGGTGCAAGGCGTCGTGACCGCTAACTAATCCACCGACTAGACCACATGGCTGCCTCCATTGTCCGCCTGGCTGTAAATAACACAGGGCTGTCACGCCGCACAGTCAGCCCACAGGTCGAGATGGGCCATTTTGCCAGCGATGTGGCTCGCGCCCTGGGATGCATAAGCCATGCTGTGGACATGATGGAGGCACGACAGGTGGCTAGGGGCACGGCAGACACGCTGCAAGACAGTAAGGAGGGCTCTACTATAAGTAGTGCATCTGCCACAGACACCAGGGTCTTGCGTAGTGGAAGTGCATGGCAGAGATCTGCAGACGCTCCAGGCACCAGCCATGCTGGGCGTCCCAGGCGTAGGATGTGAGCTACGCACTGACAAACAATGGAGGCACATGAGGTTAATGTGTCCTCATAGCAGGTGGACTTTTACAGCTCCTGATCAATAGTTCATTTCAATAGTTTTTTGGTTCACTTCATTAAAGTTCTTGTTTGTTCCACTTCACACCTGGGCTCTTTGTGTGTGACATTCGTGTGTGTTGTGACAGTTACCACAAACCTTCCAAAGTATTGGTTTGCAATGTGGTCCCATCTCTGTCTGCCTTGATTTGCAATGCTTCTATCCCCATGATGGCGATGTGGTAGCTCTTGCTCGTCATACTCCGAATCTGGGTCTTCTGGGCTGAGATGTAGCCCACGTCTGGTGGCAATGTTGTGCAGTATAGCGCATGCGCCAACGATCTTAAATGCTGTTATTGGGGCATACTGGAGGGCACCTCCACTTCTTTGGAGGCATCTGAATCTTGCCTTCAACAGTCCAAAGGTCCTCTCTATAATATTTCGGGTCCTCCTATGTGCACTGTTGTATCGCCTCTCATTCTCATTGCTGGGTGTTAAGTACGGGGTAAGTATCCATGGTCGTAGTGCATATGCACTGTCACCTGTTTGGCAAAAATGAACAATGTTAGCTGGGCATGGATGGGTTCCACATGGACCTGTGTGTATGTCTGCAAGGTGTATTCAGCTATACCTAGGAGATATCCGTCTCCAAACTCCCCACGTTCTAGGCGTTGGTGTATCCCACTGTGCCTGAAAATGTAGGAGTCATGTGTACTCCCTGGAAATTTGGCTACCATGTCAGTTATAACATAATGGGCATCACATACCACCTGGATGATCAGTGAGTGGGTACACTTCCGGTTGCGGAACAGATATTCCAGATTTGCAGGATATATGTGTCCCGTCTACACACCCTATTACATGCGGGAAGTTGGCAATCCTGTAGAATTCCAACTTGGTGCTGTTGATTTCTGCCTCATTCCTTGGTAGGTATATGTATCTGGACATGTGTGTGAGTATGGCATCTAGGAATGCTCTGAAGAACCGTGAGAGTGCACTTTGAGATACCCCACCTGCCACTGCAATGACCCCCTGATAGCTACCTGAGGCCAAGAGGTGCAGTGAGCATAGCACTTGCACATGTGTGGGGATGGCTCTGCCGCGCGCAGTCTGGCGTTGAAGCTGCCAATTGAGTAGATGTATTAATTATAATATTGCTGCACTGCTGAGTCTGTATTTATCATATATCTCCTCATCAGTTTGTTGGAAAAGTGTCTGTCTGGTTCTGTATATCTTCTCCTGTTTCTGGCTCCTCCTCCTCATCTGCTGTGCGGCGTGGGCTCTCCTCCTCCTTGCTATCACATATATCTCCGCCATCTTGAGTAACCCAGGTGTCTTCTGGGTCTCCTTTTATACTTTGGTTCTGGTTACCACCTGCTCTGAGTTAGTGGTAAATTGGAAGTGCAAAATGGGCTTTTTGCGACCAGTCGCAATTTGTGAGTGGCTATTTCATATGGTTTGCGACTCGCAAATTGCGACTTCCTATTTGCGGGTCGCACAATGGGGTCGCAATTTTTGCGAGTCGGTAATGGCTCGCAGCGCAATTTGCGATTCGGAAATGGGGTTTTTGCATCCCATCTCCGATTTTGCGGGGTCGCAAATTTCGATTTGGGCCATTTGCGACTCACAAAATGTTGCTACAAGTCTCTTCCCAGTAGGGATACAGGACTTGAATCACAGACTACAAGCCTGTGTAATCCCTGAAAGGTACCAATCTCAACTTGGACCGGATCCGTAATCGGATTCGTCAGGAGCTGATTTGCCACTCCTACCACCTTTAAAGTACGCCCTGAAAGCGGCAATTTCTGAATGTCTGCACTTCTGACTGTAGAGCGTGTAGCTCCTGTGTCAACCAGGAACGAAACCTTGTGACCCATCACCTTCCCTTGCACGTAAGGTCCCCTCTGATCTACTTCTAGGGACGCTGCATGCCTGCACTCCTCACTATCTGAACAATCATCCGACCAGTCATTGTTTATTCCATTCTCCCATGCAATGGGAACTGTTGTACTGTATTATTTTGACTCATTGTTTGGCCTATGACCTGTTGAGGAAGCATCACCTGTTGTTGTCCCATCGGAGCTAAAGGCAACTGCATTTTCTGTCTAGGTACCATGGGAATATGCTGTTGTATTTGCTGCAACTGTGCTGGTTGCATACATGGAATTTGCATTTGTTGCATAGGCTGGACACCCTGCATCTGAACCATATTATTCTGGAAGTTTGGATTTGGACCCCTCATTCTTGGACCCCTCACATTTTGAAATGTACTAACATCCTTGCTTTGTTGAACAACACCATCCTGCACCATCATTGGGCACTCCCGCTTCCAGTGTCCCATGCCCCCGAACGCATGGCATGGCGACATCTTTTTCATCCCTTGCACGTCATTTTGAACCACAACAGTATTCAAGTCTGGACCACGGTTCACAAAACCTCCCCAACCTCTGCCTCTTGTTTGCAGTTGGAAGATTCCGTTCTCTTGATGGTGCTGCTGTACCATCTGCTGTACTCCATTTCCCTGCATTCCTGCCCGAGCTGCCTTAATTTGCATCACCATCACCTTCTCTTTCAGCTTTCTCTGTTTCAATTCAATCTCATCGCTACAGTATTTTGCATACTGCAACACCTCATCAATCTGTTTCACTTGCTAACAGATCAAATGATTCTTAATCATCTGGCTAATCTCTGGCTTCAGTCCTTCAACGAACCTGAACACAAGGTGATTCATGTCTTTCGGTTCTATGACCTCTGTGCCACTATAGTGTTTGAATGCCTTTAATAACCTCTCATAGTAGGCATGTATCGACTCTTTGCCTTCTTGTGTCGTTCAATCAATTTTCTGCCAATCAGTTACTTTCGGCAACACCTTTTGTTTTAGAAACTCAATCACCTTATAGTAAAACCTCATTGCCTCAGGAGACGGTGCTCCAGTAATCTTATCCCTTGCCGGTTCTTCTGTCGGCCAATCCACACTCCTCTTGCACTCAAGCCACAAATCAGCTGGGACTATAATCTCAAACAGGGTATTCAAGTCTTCCCAAAGACACTTTGCAAGCTTCACAAACCTGTCTGTCTGCTGATACCACTCTATTGGCTTTTCCCTCCACCTGGCATAATCATTAGTGAATGATAAAATGTCTCCCCTAGACCAGGGTACAGGGACTGGGACCTCTCCAGCTGTTTCTCTCATTGGTAACATCTTTATTGTTCCCGTGTCTGGTCCTGCTGCGGTTCCAGGCAGTCACTTTTCCTCTTATCTCTCTTCTTTGCCCATCTGCCTTCCAACTTCTCTATTGCTCCCCAAACTTGGGCACACTGTAGTATCTCTTTGAGGTGTGCCTTCATTCCAGTTTATCTCATGTGATCGAAATCTTTAGGTTCGAAGTCTAACCTATAGCTCCTTTTCAGATGTTTAGTATTGTCTAAGTCTATACCGTATTTGTCTGTAACGTTTGCTAACCTCTGGTGCACCTTACTCACTTCTTTGGTTATTTTCGGGCACAGGTACCTCAGTTCTGCCTCAGTGTATGATTCTAACCTGTTCACTCCCATAGTCCCTTCAACTAGCTCAGCTGCTTCCACATCCAACCTCACAAAATTCAGGTATTCCACTCTCTCTGACCGCTCTGCTGTCGCAGGAGTAGTCTGTGGACTGTTAAGCTTGTCTAACCACTGAGTGAACTGTTGTGCCGTCAAGCCTTGCAATGAGATATTTCCAGCTTGCACCATCAGGGTTTGCGACGTGTTTGCACTCATTACCTGTGGTGTCAGTAGACCCAATCCTGCTTGTCTCATTGTTTCTAAAGGAACCCCTATCGGACTGAAGTCCAACAAGGATCTAGATCTCTCGACTGTCTGTTCTCCCGGTGTCATCCCTTGGGAGCTTCCCGTGAACCCTCCTCTTATCACCTCTTGAGTCATTACCCCTTGGTCACATACACTAGGCTTCGCATGCGCATATAGCGGTATTGGCGACCAACGGTAATTGGCAATGATATAGCGGCTGGTGCCTGTCAGTTTCCCAATCCCGGTGGAGCGTTAACTCCCATAGCTTGATTCATCATAGATGCTGTAACTGACTGCGGTCCTGTGACCGAAGTGTAATTCAGGACCACCTGTTGCTGCGGTTGGGGCAGCAATTGTGGAGTTGGCTCAATCAGCACTAATTATGATCTTGTGTATACTGGATCAGGCGGCACCATCAAACTCGTAGTTGTCTTTAATACTGGGTCATCAGGATAGAGCCTCTGAACTGGTGGTGGTTGCAACCGTATCTGCGTCTCGGGTGCAGTGGATACACTAGCATCATTCTGTATCGGAGCTGAGGTAATAACATTATTTGCCTGTGCTGCGCTTGTGGCTCCCTGATTTTGTGTCTGATTTACAGGACCTGCACTAGTACTTGGTCCATTGTCGCTCATAGCATATGGTGGTGGTCGATCATGTAACAACTGATTTAGAAACTCATCATCATCAGAATCGTCTGCATCTACCCAAGACTTCTGAGTCTCCTTCTGCTTGGTAGAGCCTTTGTCTGTTTTACAAGTGGCCTTTCTTCCCTGTGTTTCAGCTTCTTGAGTTATTGCCGGAAACATCCTAACTCTGTCTATTATTTCCCTTCTCCACATCCTGGTCTCACTATCCCATCTAGCTTCTGCTAAGGTCTTTTCTGCTTTCCTCATTCTCCACTCAAATTTCTGTTGCCTGTCGTATGGCCATTAATTCCCAAATCACTAACGTCTCAAACTGAGCTGGTCTCGGAGACGGCTTCTGCTCATTTAGCATTTTCCGCAAATTTTCTAGAACCCCTATGTTAAATGTTCCATTCTCTGGAAACACCAAACCCCCATCTTTCTCTGTTAATTTGCACCAATGCTTTAGCCAAAGACATGGCGCGACTCCCTTTTCCTCCATTATGTCATAAGCCGGGGTATCCTCTGGCGGTATAGGCTCCCCCACACTCGCTGTAATGTACGCATCTCCCCTCAAAGCACTCTTTAAAGCCTTGAAAAACGTAATTTTTGTGTCTTTATTTTGTTTAGAATCTAATCAGGAAGTGACTTTAGTTCCCAGAACACTCTTCGCCTACCTTCTCAACCAATTGCCTCTCACGGACGGCTGCCAATCCGTGCGCGACCCCTCTCGGCAACTAACCTATCCCAGCGCGGCTCCCATGAGGTCACACGCACACACTGCGGCTGACAAAGTCTTGCGGCTTGTCTTCCTCACTCTCTATCCACACAAAAACTAATGCAATATGTTGTGAGCACTTTTAACAACAAAACCCAAATTTGCCGGTTTACTACAGGAAGGGTAACGCAATCGCTTCAGAACTTTACAGAGGTTTCACTTGAAGCCTCGGCCGCTACTCTCTCCTTCTCAGATCTGACCCGCAAATTTCACTCTTGACTTGTCAATGGTTCATTCTAGTGCACTTGAGAACTTGCCAAATCTCCATTGAAGGGTTCACTCACACAATTTGACCCAAACTCAACTCGTCAACCACGCCCGATTGACCTATTAAACCGCACAAATTACAACATAAACCAAATGTCTCATACACTTATCAATATACTCCGGAGTCTTAGACCACACCGGGTCTATACATCACCAACAACCACGTGGATAATTTTGAGCACAAAGCGGCACACTCACATGAAGTTCGCCGACTTCCCTACTCTCATACTGCAGAGTGCGCCCACTCCGACTAAAACATTCCCTGGCCTAAAATTCTCACAAACCTCACAATTCACCTGCGATAGGCATAAGCTGGGCAAGCGCAAATTCTGCTTCACTCATACTATCACTAGAACAACGAGAACATACCCAACTTACTTCGGCAAGCTCCGAAATTCCAGGAAAGTCATTTGGGACTTAGGGGCACATCATACCTCCAATATGCATTATTTAAAAAAAAAAAAATTCCAAAACAATGGTCCCTCGTCCTAGAGCCCCAAAGGGCCTAAACCATCCTCTGCTACAAAACTGATAACGCGTCCCAATCTAGATATTTTATTCACTCTGGGACTCGTTTTAGGCCAATTAATCTTTTGACCCTGATTAAAAACACCTTAAGACAAGATAACTAATCTGCATGTCAGCCAATAGATCAATAACCTCATCAATATTCACAATAGCAGATCTATCGATTTAATCAATAACATCAATGAAATTGAAACACACCGTGACCTTTCAGTCATGAATAACCACACAAAATTTAGCAAGATTCATGATATTTATTCCCTATTTATTACACTCTACTAGCAAGTTTATTAGTCTCGAAACCATAAAACACATCAACAATGTCATGATATGGCAACTCAAATAAGATTTAATCAAAGCAGAGATCATAAACATTAGCGTCAACATTGATTAAATTAGCAGAGTTTCAATAGCGCATTATTCAACAAAGCATAGATTCAGTCCTTTGTCTATTTGTGTCTGTATAGTGAATTCCTTAACTTACCTTGAATCAGCATTAGCATGTTGGGCTTCATGCAAAACAATTTAACAACACAAATTTTGAAAACATCTAACTATGGTCTCTATCAAAAGGAAGCAGTTGGTACCTAGAAAGAAAAGGCAAACAGACAATTACAATTTCATCATCATACAGTTACCCTCCATAATGGGTCAGCATACAGAGTCAGTCTTCGTCCTCAGGACAGCAGTTGATTCAACATCAGCCAAGAAACACAGCAAAGTTCAGCAAGACGGGCAATAAGGGACACTTCCCTCATAAGGAGAAAAAGTACGAATCAGGCAAGGCAAAGCAAGGATGGTTCGAAGAATTTAACCGCAAAGTCTTTAAGACAGAGTGGCAAAGTGTCTAGGCAATAGCAAAGGCACGTAATGGCTATGGCAAAGGAATGGCATATATTGGCTCGGAATGGCTCCTTACTCCTTGTGTCAAAGGATTATGTTAAACTTGTTGTACAGTCCCCTAATTTCAAATTGGGCAAGTTTTGGTGCATCATTATCTCCATTCAATAGTCCAACGGTCACCCCATTAGAGCTTTCC
This sequence comes from Pleurodeles waltl, assembly GCF_031143425.1. Lineage (NCBI taxonomy): Eukaryota > Metazoa > Chordata > Amphibia > Caudata > Salamandridae > Pleurodeles > Pleurodeles waltl. The sequence continues at coordinate 281,690,322 of NC_090450.1, forward strand.
ACTTTTGACAGTTTTCACACAGTTCGTTGGTTTCTGAGTTTGACACCTCCAACGGGTAGAATGTCAGGTGAGGAATAAGTGACATTTGTTACTCAAGTCAGTAGTCCCATTGTCTTCCCTAGTCTAAATGACCTTGTACCTGTTGCGAATTACACTGTTGCGCTCCACAAGAATGTCTCCTTGAGCAAGTTGGGTTCTCATGAGAAAATTTACTACGGTTACACACACATCTCTAACTCCTGGAAAAGTACAGCTTCACGTCCTTCAAGAAACATTACATTGCACGTTAGAAAACGCAGTTAATATGAAACCAGGCAGCTAGGCCTAGACCCTTGCTAACTAAGGCCTAGTGATTAGTTTAGTAATTCTAATACATAATACCTAACATTAATACAGAAAAATCATACATTAATACATTAGTAATCCATCATTAGTCAATTTCATTTATCATCGAATACAATGTTGGCCACTCCCCGTGGGCACATTTCATACACATGCATTAACGTTTACATTTTCTATGCGATTTCACTAAGCATTATATTGCAAGCTTCTCATGTTAATTATTAGATTTTAATCACGCTCCATCAGTATCTACTTCTGCCTCTACTATTGGTTCGATAATCACCTCTTTTCTTTTCTCCACTTGCGAATTCGGCCACTTATCTCCTTTCAGTGAACCTTGAGTCAATATTCTCCTCTGGACTGAACTTGAATACTTTTCTTTCTCTGTGATGTTTTCTCTTCACGGACCTGCAACTGGCTCAGGAGGAGTCAGACCACCTTGACTTTGATCCAGCTCAACCCCTTCCCCTTCTGGGTCTGGTAGTTCCTCTACTTGTCTCTCAGAATCGTCTGCTTCTAGGAGAAACCCCTCTGTACTAGGTTCTCCTGCTGTTTCGGTTGAGATAGGTTCCCCAGCACCCTCCTGAAGTTCTCCACCCCCGTCTCTCACAGGAGTGATGGAACCGTCTTCAATGAGTTTAGGCTCAGCTTCAGTTCTTCCTTGCTCCTTTTCTGGTGCTGTAATTTGTCTCACAGTTGTTGGTACTCTCAACAACGCTTCTTTATGATCCAGTGCGTATGCCACTTTCTTTGTGTGATTCGCGTGAATCCAATTTGGGATCACTGCACACTTTACAGCTGTCGTAGTCATTAGGACCACTTGATATAGTCCCTTACGAGGCTCCGGACACGTCTTGCGCACATGCTTTCGGACAAAAACCCAGTCACCGGTTCCCAGGCTCCACCTGCTGAGAAAAAGAGCAGACTTCATCAGCCAGACCCTTGCAGTAATCCAATACCACATCATCTGTAATGTTGACAAGTACATTTGCTGGAACTGCTGGCAGCTTCATTGCTCTGCCCGTGAGAATCTCATGGGGCAACAATCCTGTCTTCCTGTCAGGTGTATTTCTCATTGAGATCAACACCAAAGGCAATGCATCAGGCCATTTCAAATTCGTAGCTGCATACATCTTTGTAATTCTTGTATTCAAAGTACCATTCATCTGCTCCACTAGTCCTGATGATTCAGGGCGATAGCTACAATGCAACTTCTGCTCAATGTTTAGTGCTGTATACAAAAGTTTAATCACCTTGTTATTGAAGTGCATTCCCCTATCTGATTCCAAAGAGATCGGAAATCCGAAAGGCGATATCAGTTCCCTAAGGAGCAGTTTCGCTACAATGAGACTATCATTTCTCCATATAGGGTACGCTTTAATCCAGTGACTAAAGATGCAAACAATCACCTACACATATCTCAAACCTCCACATGCAGGCATCTCACTGAAATCCAATTCCATTCTGCTGAATGGGCCTCCTGCTCTTCCAATGTGGCTCAAATTAACCATCGTCCCTTTCCCCACACTTAATTGTTGACAACTGACACAGCGATGGCAAACTGCTTCAGCTGTTTGTCTAAATTTGGGGTTAAACCAATCAATTTTGAACAGACGAACCATGGCATCCCTCCCAATGTGTGACTGACCATGATAGTACCTCGTCATCTGAGACAACAGACTATTTGGCAAAACCAGTTGACCCTCCTGAGATACCCACAGTTCATCTTGTCTTTGAACACATTTCATTTTACTCCAGGAACATTTCTCCACTTTGTCAACATTATTCTGTAACGATTTTAATTCTTCCATAGTGTCAATCACCTTCAATGCAAAACTCTTACATGCTGTGTCTTCTTCAGGTAACAATTCCCACTTGTTTTTGAATGATATACAGTTCAATGCACAAAAACCTTGGAACTTGATCTGCATATCCATTCCCCAGTGACACATAGGCGGTCATTACAACATTGGCGGTAAAAGCCGCTTACCGCCGTGCAGAAGACTGCCAACACACCGCCGCAGCAGCGGAAATCCGCCACAGCTATTATGACCCACAGCACGGAATCCGCCAAAATTCAGACTCCCACACAAGTCCGCCGCACCAAAGGTCAGTGATAAACTGGTGATAACAAATCCTCCACCGTCACGCCAACAGAAATATGCCCACACTATCACGACCCACGAATCCACGCGGCGGTCTTTCAACCGCGGTATTCCATTGGCGGTACACACTGCCGCGCTCAAAATACACACACATATACAAAACACAGCCACATTGGACAATTCGAAATACACACACCTGATACACATACACACACCACTCCCACACACCCAATACAATATGAAACACACACCCACATCACCCACAAACCCCTATGACCACAATTACTGAGAGAAGGCCAGAGAGAGACACCACCGTCAACAATACTAGCATCCACAGGCACACAACACCATCACCCACATAACTTCTACGCACCTCACACTACACACCACTACATATCAGCACACTTATCATCCCACACCCCACCCCACACATCACCTACACCACCCCATGGCACGGCAAAGACACCCCAGGTTCTCTGAGAAGGAGCTCAGGGTCATGGTGGAGGAAATCGTCCGGGTAGAGCCACAGCTATTCGGAGCACAGGTGCAGCACACCTCCATAGCTAGAAAGATGGAGCTATGGCGAAGAATAGTGGACAGGGTCAACGCAGTGGGACAGCACCCAAGAAATTGGGAGGCAATCAGGAAGAGGTGGAACGACCTACGGGGGAAGGTGCGTTCCGTGGTCTCAAGACACCACCTTACGTTTCAGCCGGACTGGCCGCGGACCCCCACCTCCTCCCCCACAACTAACAACATGGGAGGAGCAGGTCTTGTCGATTCTGCATCCTGAGGGCCTCGCAGGAGTAGGTGGAGGAATGGACTCTGGTAAGTCAAATCTTAACTATTACATCCCCCACCCTACCTGCATGCCAGCACATACCCCCACCCTCACCCCATCAATCTAACTCCTCACAAATGTCACCAACATCACAAACCACACATCCTACCAAACTCTGCATGCAACAACAAAGCATGGACACCCATCACTAAAGCATGCCGACTGCACATACCCATACACCCCCCTAAACCATCATCACACAAGGTCCCACACAGGACTACAAGCGCTGGGGAACACGGTCACCCACCTATTGCACACCATGGCACACACAGATGTAATAAACATCCTTTTATACCCCCGCAGGACCCCTACCCAACATCACCGGACAGGAGGGTCCATACATGTTCACACCTCCAACAGAAGAGGCCCACAGTGATGACAGCAGCTCTGTCCAACTGGATCTAGATGACCAGCCCGGCCCATCGGGGACCTCTGGACAGTCGTTTCTCCTCACCAAGTCACAGGCCACCACAGACCTTCCCCCCTCTGGAAACACCTGTACACCACCCACCCAGTGGGCTCATACCTCCGTCCCCAGGACACGTCAATCAGCAGTGTGTTCACCACTACAGGGAACCAAGGATAACCCACCACCCCAACAACAACAGGGACCTGGGGGCAGTGGTAGTGGGCACACGGTCCCGGGGACAGAGGCCCAGGAACACAGGGGAACTGGGAGGGCTGCTGTGCGACAGGGGGCGGACAGGCCCAGGGAACCCACTCTCCACGAGGCCCTCTCCAACATCACGAGAGCCTACCACCACTCCCAGGAGACGATGGCAACAGTACTGGCCAAGTTTCAGGAGACCCAGCGCCTGCAGGAGGAACAGTATTCGGGCTTCAGGGAGGAACTCAGAGCCATCAATCCCACCCTGGGCACCATCGTAGGGGTGTTGAAGGAAGTACTCAACACCAGGTGGGACACTGTGGTACTAGAAGGGGCCCCTGACACTAGCATGGACGATGAACTGCCCACCACCTCCGCCGGTGCCAGTGGACAGGAGGCACCACCACACCAGCACCCCACCCCCTGCAGAGGCAGAACCACCTCGCAAACGGTCCCTGAGATCCAGGACAAAGACAGAGAACGATGCCAAGACCCCCGCCAAGAAATGAGACCACCCTGAATGTCATCCTACTGTCCCACTTTGTCACCCTGTCCATCCTTAAACTGCCCCAGCTCCACTTCCTATGCCCATTAAGGCAATGCACCTGTGAGACTAATAGACTGAACTTTGCCATGGACATTCCTCCACCATCACCCCTCAACATTTTGCTACCCCCTCCAATATTGAGCACTTAAATAAACACCCTTAAAGCACAAAACAATCTGGAGTCAGTCTGTGATTTCGGAATAGTGTATTAGCAATTACTGTGGCAAAAAGCTCTTTCATTTGTAATGTCAACATACCTATGTCACACAGCTGTAGTCCATGAGGAATCAAAGCAGATGTCACACATTGGGACCCACATCTGTGAAATCGTAAGGGAAAGTGACAACTCAGTGACCATACACTGGGTGAAAACAACAGACAGTAGAGAGGTAGTAGTGTTTAAGTACATGTAGTAGACAGGTTTGTATTCTTACCTGTGTTTCACTGGAAATATTGCTGGATCACTGAGTCCCTGTTGTCCATGTCTTCTTCTTCTGCTTCCTCGTCTTCACTGTCCACAGGTGCCACAGCTGCAACAACAACGCCATCTGGACCATCCTCCTGCAGAAAAGGCACCTGTTGTCGCAAAGCCAAGTTGTGAAGCATACAGCAGGCCACGATGATCTGGCACACCTTCTTTGGTGAGTAGAATAGGGATCCACCTGTCATATGGAGGCACCTGAACCTGGCCTTCAGGAGGCCGAAGGTCCGCTCGATCACCCTCCTAGTTCGCCCATGGGCCTCATTGTAGCGTTCCTCTGCCCTTGTCCTGGGATTCCTCACTGGGGTCAGTATCCATGACAGGTTGGGGTCACCAGAGTCACCTGAAAATGGCGAGGGACACTGTTAGACACACACTAACCTGTAGGGATATCCCCAGACCCAGACAATCATTCCCACTTTCTTGCTTCTAGGTGCTCACCTAATAGCTACAAACAGTGGCTCTGGAGTTGACCCATCACATAAGGGATGCTGCTATTCCGCAGGATGTAGGCATCATGCACTGAGCCAGGGAACTTGGCATTCACATGGGAGATGTACTGGTCTGCCAAACATACCATCTGTACATTCATCGAATGATAACTCTTCCGGTTTCTGTACACCTGTTCACTCCTGTGGGGTGGGACCAAAGCCATATGTGTCCCATCAATGGCACCTATGATGTTGGGGATATGTCCCATGGTATAGAAATCACCTTTCACTGTAGGCAAATCCTCCACCTGAGGGAAAACGATGTAGCTCCGCATGTGTTTCAGCAGGGCAGACAACACTCTCGACAACACGTTGGAAAACATAGGCTGGGACATCCCTGATACTATGGCCACTGTTGTTTGAAATGACCCACTTGCAAGGAAATGGAGCACTGACAGCACCTGCACTTGAGGGGGGGGTTCCTGTGGGATGGTGGATAGCTGACATCAGGTGTGGCTCCAACTGAGTACACAGTTCCTGGATTGTGGCAGGGTCAAGCCTGTAGGTGATGATCACATGTCTTTCCTCCATTGTCGACAGGTCCACCAACGGTCGGTACTCCGGAGGATGCCGCCATCTCCTCACATGTCCCAGCAGACGGTGCCTATGAAGGACAACAGCGAGCACAGAGTCAAACAACTCAGAGGTACGTACCCACAGCTTACACAGAACACCAATCATAATCTAAAAAGTGGCCTGTATGTGTGTTGAGTCTAGGCCTAGGTATGTGTGAGACAGTTAAAAATGAAGCCATGTGGGCCCCTTAAATGGCGGCTGCCTGACCTCTAAAGTGGGACAATTGGATGTGAGGTAACTGCGCTGGCGTTGTACACCGTCGTGGTAGGCGGTCGAAGACCGCGGCGCAATGCTGCATTGGTTAACATTGGACCCTATGGGTCCCAGGAGCCAATGACGATGTACGCCAGTGGTGATGGTATGCACCGGCGTAGACATGACCGCCATTTTCTGTCTGTTCAATCACTCGATACCTGATCTTCGACAGGAGAGGACCTACACTGCAAGTGCTGCTGTGACCTCGATCTGGAAGAGACAATGGCTCGAGTGTCTGGGGAAAGGGCCCCTGCCTTCACATCGGAGGAGTTGGAGAAACTCATGGATGGGGTGCTCCCCCAGTACCCGCTACTCTACAGTCCTCCAGACAAACAGGTAAGTACACTGGGAGCATGCTGTATGGGCTATGCCTGTGTGGAGATGGGTGGATGTAAGAAGGAAGGGGGAGAGTGCGGCGTGCATGAAACGACAGTGAGTGCATGTGCCACATGCCAAGGGTAGGGATGGGGGCCAATGACTGTGACGGTGCAGTTGGTAATAAGTTTCTCTTCCCCCTGTACAAATCATATAGGTCAGCGCCCACCAGAAAAAATATATTTGGCGTGCCATCGCCACGGACGTCCGGACCCTGGGGGTCTACCACAGACGGAGCACCCACTGACGGAAAAGATGGACATTCGCTGCTGGAACAAGAAGACGGCAGAGGCTCAGCTGGGGATGGCCTCCCAATGTGGGAATGGTGCCCGTCACACCATGACCCCCCCTGTTGTTCAGGATCCTGGCAGTGGCGTACCCGGAGTTGGATGGGTGCTTGAGGGAATCACAGCAGCCACAAGGGGGTGAGTACACTCTCATCCTGCTGATTTAGCGCGCAGTGGAGGGATCTGGGTGGGGGAGGTGGGCTTTGGGTTTCCCTAGGCCAGGGCGAGTTCCGTAGGCAAGGTCCCTCCGTAAGTGAGGGCATGTGGCACCCCACCGCACCTCTGTAGTGTGCCAAGTACACCCAGTCATGCCCCTGTGTCATCCATGTGTGCAGATGTTGTCCATAGCCTAGTAGGCCATTTCCCACGAATTGAGGGCCACACTAAGGAATAGGACTTCACCATTGGGACGGAGGGCGAGGGGAGCTCCACGGCGGGGACAGAAGCTGAGACCAGCGACATGGACTTTTCCTCTGATGGGAGCTCCCTTGTGGTGGCGGCAACATCTCTGCCCCTCCATCTACAGGTACAGCCGCCACCCCCCCTTCCAGCACCGCCCTCCCAGCAGCCCCTCAGCCTTTGCCCCGTGCCCGCTCACCCAGGAGGGTGGGCATCACCTTCGCCCCAGGCACCTCAGGCCCTGCCCCACTCACCCCAGTCACCCCTGTTGCCCTCAGTGAGGAGGCCAGACTCAGGCAGTCTACCATTTTGAATGTCATCCAGGGTGTCGAAAGGCAGTTGCAACAAACCAATGCATTCCTGGAGGGCATTCATTCTGGTCAGGTGGCCCTTCAGCAAGCTTTTCAGACTCTGACCTCAGCACTGATGGCAGCCATTGTCCCTGTGTCTAGCCTCCCACCTCCAACTTCCTCCACCCAGACCCAATCCCCCATACCCCAGCCTATCCCAAGCACACCTCTAGACCAGCATGCACACACGTCAACACACAAGGTAAGCTCAGGCAAACATAAGCACCACACATCCCACAGGCACTCACGCAAGCATCAGACACATGCAGACACACCAACATCCACTGCCTCCACTGTGTCCCCCTCCTCCTCATCTCCCTCCTCCCTCCCCGACTCGTCTTCACTCACACCTGCATGCACTACCTCTACAGCCACTACTGCCATCACCAGCACACCCACCACCAAACCCCGCTCACGTGCAGTCATCACCCCCACTACCATTCACAATTCCCCTGTGTCCTCTCCCAGTGTGTCTGTGACACCACCTCCCAAGATACACAAACTCAGGCACACACCCACCCAATGGCCATCCACCTCACGACAGCCTGCAGCACATGCACCTTCACCCAAAGTCAGCAAACCAACACCTCCTACAACCACAACCTCTTCCTCCACTCCAGAACCCCCTCCAGCTACCCGTCCCAGTGTTTCCAAAAAACGTTTTCTGTCCAACCTTGACCTCGTTCCCACACCTCCCCCACCCTGTCCGTCTCCTAGGTCATGAACTAGCACCTCAGCCACAACATCTCTGGGACCAGTGGTGCCTGTAGTCACCGGAATCTGGAGTGCACCGTCCACCAGGGCAGCCAGTGTGGCACGGAGCCACAGCACAGACAGTCCCCCACCTGTGAAGCATCAGAAGTTGGCCAGTGCCCGGCAGGAGAGGGGGAAGTCTCCAGCCACCAAAGCCGCTCCCATGGGTCCAGGTGGGAGTGTGGAGTCAGCTGCGACACCTTCCAAGGTGGGGAAGGGCCACAAGAAACCAGGAAAGTCTGGGAAGAGCAGCACGGCGGAGGACACCGCCATCATCACTGCTGCCCAGGAGGCCACAGCCGTCATCCCCACTGACCAGGAAGCCACAGCCGTCATCCCTGCTGCCCAGGAGGCCACAGCCATCATCCATGCTGCCCAGGAGGCCACAGCCATCATCCCTGCTGACCAGGAGACCACAGCCATCATCCCCGCTGACCAGGAGGCCACAGCCATCATCCCCGCTGACCAGGAGGCCACAGCTATCATCCCAGCTGGGACAGAAAGGACTGTCAGCACAAGCCCTGCTGGGCCATGAATGACCGCCAGCAGCTAAGTCACTGCAAAGGAGCCCGCCGCTCCAAGCACCGCTGAACAGAGCACTGCCATCTCAAGCACCACTGAACAGGGCACCGCCGTCTCAAGCACCGCTGAACAGGGCACCGCAGCCTCAAGCACCGCTGAACGGGGCACCGCTGTCCCAAGCACCGCTGAACAGGGCACCGCCGTCCCAAGCACCGCTGAACAGGGCACTGCCGTCTCTATCACCGCTGAACAGGGCACCGCCGTCTCAAGCACCGCTGATCAGGGCACTGCCGTCTCTAGCACTGCTGAACAGGGCACCGCCGCCTCAAGCACAGTCGCCTCAAGCACCGCTGAACAGGGCACCGCCGTCTCAAGCACCGCTGAACAGGGCACCGCCGCCTCAAGCACAGCTGAACAGCGCACCGCTGTCTCAAGCACCGCTGAACAGGGCACCGCCATCTCAAGCGCCGCTGAACAGGGCACCGCCGCCTCAAGCAACGCTGGCCCATGAGCGCTTAGGGCACTGAAGCTACTGAGTCCGTCACGGGCAGAATGAAGCACTCTGGGCACAATGCCCCCTCAAGAACCAGTGGAGAGATCCATCCACTACCTCTGTCCTTAGCAGGATGAAGCACTCTGGGCACAATGCCCCCTCCAGAACCAGTGGAGACTGAGAAACTGGCTTTGCACTCCCCAGGATGGAACAGTGGGCAACCCACCCACTGTAGAGACTTGAGAGACTGTGGCTTGACTTGAGAGACTGTGGCTTTGCACTCCCCAGGATTGAACAGTGGGCAACCCACCCACTGTAGAGACTTGAGAGACTGTGGCTTTGCACTCCCCAGGATTGAACAGTGGGCATGTGGCCCTCTCGTGGATTTGGCATCGTGCACTCAACCGGCTGAGGCTTTCCCTCCCCCTGAGGTGCCTGTTTTCTTGCTCTCTAATGCCCCTGCAGTGTTCTCTCTGTCATGGTTGGGGATCTTGTGTGGGCCTCGCCCATACCGTGTGGGCCCAGTGTTCCACGGACTTAGTTGGAGCACTACTTGGACTACTATGCTTGGTGTATATTTTGTTAATGGTGTATGTATATATTTTTGCCTACTTGCTTTTACTATAATACAGTGGTTACACTCATTTCCTTTTGTCTTTGCGTTCTTCCAGGGGGGTTGGGGGGTGTGACTATCATGTATTAATATGTATTAGTGTGTGTGTTGTAGTGGGTGAAGGTGTGGGTGGGGATGTTGCATGTGTGTGTCCCTGTTTTTTGCCTCCCCCCTTGTGTCGTAGGTGCAGTACTCACTGTGGTCTTCGGCACCGGCGTTCGTGTTCCTGGTAGAGGAGCAGGACGACTGTCGCAGGGAGAATTTGGAGTTCCGGCTCCATGGTGTCCCGGTTCCTCGTGGGGTGTGTAGAGGTGAGCGTTTTCCCTTCGGAATCCTGTTTCCGCCGTGTTTTTATCTGTGGTGAATCCGCCCCGGAAAAGGTGGCGGATTGGTAGGTTGTGATACTGTGGGCGGTACTTTGTCCTCCGTCTGTCTGTTGGCGGTGACCACCGCACTGTTTGTCTGTACCGCCATGGCGGTCGGAGTGTTGAAGTGGCTGACTTTGTTGGTGGTTTACGCCACGGTCGTAATTGCACATTTTTTAACGCCGGTCTGTTGGCGGTCTTACTGCCGCTTTTATACCAACCGCCAGGGTTGTAATGACCACCAAAGTCCTGTAACTTTAGATGTGCACTGCATTTCACCACAGCAATATCTTCAGGCAGTTGAATTGAATATAGCAACTCCTTTATTCTCTCACCATTTCTCACTGGTGATCCAGTAGAGGTCAGGAAACCTCATGAACTATTCAGAATCCATATTTACTATCTTTATAGATAGTGGGTCTAAATCGAGCAGAAACATGGCACGATCTAGTAAGAGCAACCAGTTCCGCTACTTGAGCAGAATGCACCCCTCAAGCCAAGAAGCATCTAAGGTACCTGTAATTTTGCACACAGCACATCCTGTTCTCAGTGTTTCTGTGTTGTCTCTCAGACAAGAACCACTAAAACTGTTTGGTCTTTTTTTTCCAATTGAGTATTTCTAATGTCAAGTCTCGGTTTTGTGCATAACTCAGTTACTTCGAGACAATCATGTTCCACATTTTCCTCCTTTTCAATTTCAGTAGTATCACTTGGAAGTAAAGTTGCCAGGTTCAGCACTGCACATCTTTTCAGTGTCACATTTGGTGCACCCAAAATACTCGTCTTATACCTAGTCAGCCTAGCACCAGTCAAGTATTGGGTTTTCGTTCTTGTCAGTAAAATCTCAATCGAGTGAGGGACCATTACAGTCGGGGGATATCTCATCACCACGCCTTCACACTGTGAAACACTCTGATAAGGCTGCTGCAACTGGGTCCAAGGTAGCTGAAAAATATGCTACTGGGCGATGAGCACCTCCATGGACCTGAGTCAAGACAGATGATGAACATACATCACGCTCATGGTAAAACAATGTGAAAGGCTTCATGTAATCAGGAATCTGGAGCTCTGCACAAACTCTCTCTCAACTCAGTGAACGATTTCATCTCATTCTGGTCTAACGCTATGGGGTTGATGACATCCTTATGAGTCAGCTTCTGTAAAGGTTTGAAATCTCTGAAAAATGTGGAATCCATTTGCAACAATAACCCACCATCCCCAGGAATATCCTAACATCTCTCTGTGTAGTCGGGGGACTTATCTGCGGTCTCATTGTGATCCTCTCTCTGGATATTTTTCTCCAACCTTTCTCAGTCCAGTGACCCAAATACTTCACTACTTTTTGACAGTACTGCAGTTTCAGTGGTGGCACTTTATGACCATACTTTCCCAAATTATTCAACAGGACAATCATGTCATATTTATACTCGTCTCTTGTCTTGGATGCAGTCAATAAGTCATCAATGTACTGTACCAGAGTCTATTGAAAAGGTAACTCTAATGACTCCAAGTTCTTTTTTCAAGGTCTGGTTAAACAAGGAAGGTGACTCTGTGTATCCTTGAGGAAGTCGACACCAGCAGTAGACTCGATCCAGGAATTTAAAATTTAAAATAAATTGACTATCCTCATGAAGAGGCACAGAAAAAAACTCTTGTGACAAATCAACCACTGTGAACCATTCTGCATCACATGGAATCTGGAACATTATTACAGCTGGATTGGGCACTACGGGACAACACTTGACCAAAATATTTTTTATTTTTCTTAAATCCTGAACAATTCGAACCTTCCCACATGGCTTCTTCAAACCCATTATTGGTGAATTACATTGGGCTGCTTAACCCCTCCTTTAGAACTCCATGCTTCACAAAATCTGCAATTATCGGATCCACTTTCAACAGGACATCTTGTGTCATGTTGTACTGTGGAAGTTGAGGAAAGACTGCATTTGGCTTTAAAGTAACCTTAATCGGCTCCCCTCCCTTGATCAAACCCACTTCTTTCCCTGTCAAATTCCACATGTTCTCTTGTACTGTTCCCTGGAATCAGAATGAAGCTCTCTCACTGTGAACATCGGGAACTCAATCAAGGGGTACTCCTCATTTGTAGTTTCACACTGTTTCTGGGGCTGGGTCTTCTTCGTTATCACTATTTGTCTGGATCTCAAGTCCATCATTTGAGAAAGTAATCAAACACTTTGTTTTACACACAAGTCCCTTCCCAGTAGGGATACTAGAGTCAAATTGCAGACTACAAATGTATGCAGTCCGTGGAAATTGCCAATCTCTACCTGCACTGGATCTGTAATTGGGTTTGTAAAATATAGATTCACTCCCCCCACAACCTGAAGTGTTCTTCCTGAAAAGGGCAGATTCAGAACCTCTGCACTTCTAACAGTAGAGCGTGTAGCTCCTATGATCACCAGAAATGAAACTCTGTGACCCATTACCTTTCCCCTCACATAGGGTCCCCTCTGATCTACCTCTAAAGAAGTTGCAAGCACAGATGCCTCTTCATCTGAACTCTCGTTCATCCATTCACCATTTATTTCATTCTCACTGTGTAACAGGAATTGGTGCACTACGTTACTACTTCTGCTTGTCTCTGACCTGTGACCTGTTGAGAAAGCATCATCTGTTGCTGCTCCAATGGGGCTTGAGGTATCTGCATTTGCTGTCTAGGTACCATGGGAACCTGCTGCAGCATCGGCTGCAACTGCGACACTTGTGCACAAGGCATTTGCCCCTGTTGCATGGGCTGGAAATTCTGCATTTGATTTGCATTATTCTGGAAATTTGGATTAGGACCCTTTAATCTCGGTCCTCTCACATTCTGAAATGTATTGATGTTGTTACCTTGCTGAATAACACCCTCCTGCACCATCATCGGACAGTCTCGCTTCCAGTGTCCCATGGCTCTGCAAATGTGACACGGAATAGTTTCTTCATCCCCTTCACATCATTCTGAACCACTACAGTATTCAAATCTGGACCACGATTCATATTACCTCCACAACCTCTACCTCTCATCTGAGGCTGAAACATGACATTTCCCTGCTGCTGTGGCATCTGCTGCCCAAAACTTCCCTGCACTCCTGTTTGAGCTGGCTTAATCTGCATCACCACCGCCTTCTCTTTCAACTTTTTCTGCTTCAACTCAATCTCATCACAACAGTATTTCGTATACTGCAACACCTCATCTATCGGCTTTGCTTGCCAGCAAATCAAATGACTCTTAATCATCTGACCTAACTCAGGTCTCAGTCCTTCCACAAATCTGAACACAAAATGCAGCAAGTCCTTCGGCTCAATTGCTTCCTTGAGCCTATACTCTTTGAATGCCTTCAACGATCTCTCATAGTATGCATGTATCGACTCCTTTACTTCCTGCACTGTCCGGTCAATACTCTGCCAATCAATATTTTGGGGCAAAATCCTCGTCTTCAGGAACTCAATCACCTTATAGTAATATTTAATTAACTCGGGTGATGGTGCACCTGTACTCTTATCTCTCTCTGGTTCACTTGTTGTCCAATCTACAGATCTCTTACACTCAGCCCACAAGTAACCTGGAACCACTACCTCCAATAAGGTGTTCAAGTCTTTCCACAAACACTACATGAGCTACGCAAACCTGTTTGTCTGCTGATACCACTCTACTGTCTTCTCCCTTAATTTTAGATAATCATTCGTAAATGATAAAATATCACTCCTACTCCAAGGAACTTGAACAAAATTTTCTCCTGGGATTTCTCTCATTGGTAGGATCTTTACCGGATCCTTGTCATGTTCAACATTCTCAGTCACTTCTATAGAATCTCTTTTTCTTTTGTCTCTTTTCTTTACCCATTTGCCTTCCCACTTCTCTAATTCTCCCTAAACCTAAGTACTCTGCAATAATTCTTTAAGGTGCACCTTTATTCCGGCTGACCTCATGTGTTCAAAATCCTTTGCCTCAAAATCTAATCTGTAACTTCTCTTCAAATGCTTCGTTTTCACGATCTTTATGCAATGTTCCTCTGCCAAATCTGCCAATCTCTGATGCACCTTGCCCACCTCTCTTGTGATTCTCGGGCATAAGTATTTCAACTCTGTTTCTGTATAGGACTCTTATCTATTCACCCTCATTGTTCTCTCAAATAATTCACCTGCTTCCATGCTCAACCTAGCACAATTGATCTGCTCCTCACCCTTAGAATCATTCTGTGGTGTATTCAGCTTATCTTACCATTCACTTAACTGCTGTGGTGTCAGTCCCTGTAACAAAATGTTACTCACTTGGACCGGTGACACGGGCTGAGCACTGCATTCGGAGTCTGAGGTGTCAATAATTTCAGGATCTGACCTGCATTTGGTCCAGTCACGACATTGGGAAGTGCAACAAGTGGACTAAGATCTAACAATGACCTCGATCCATCAAAGGTCTGACCCATGGAAGAAACTACCTGAATTTGTTCATTTGGTCCCCTCCTCATTAGACTTTGAGACATTGCTCCTTGTTCATTCATAATTGGCTCCTTCTGCACAAATAATGGTACGGCTGGACCAACAGTAATCAGCAGCGATATTGCATCTGGGGCTGTTCTGGCACCTGTACAATGTGGAAGAGTAACTCCCATACTCTGATTCATTACCATTGTCAAGTCTGACTGTGTCCCTGTCATTGTCGTAAACCTTGGAATCCCCTGTGGCTGTACCTGGGGTAACAATATCGGAGTCAGCTCAGCCTGGATCAACATGGGCCTCAGAACCACTTTCTCCGTAGGCCACACTAAGTTTGAAGTCGTCCCTAGAATAGGCACACCAGGATACATTCTCTGTATCAGTGGTGGTTGCATCCGTGCTTGGACTACTAGAGTAGTCAGCACATTAGGACTACCTTGCACCACACCCTGTATCTGGCTAGCATTAACCTGCACTGGACTTACTGTCCCCATTGCCTGTGCCGGGGCTGTTGGGTAAGCACTAGTACTTGGACCACCCTCATGCACCGCATACAGTGGGCGTTAGCCTCTCAATATCTGTGTAACAAGATCCTCAGCATCTGATTCCTCCTCTACTATGGAATACCTTTTAGCTTCCTTGCTCTAGGACGGACGTTTATTAGTTTTTCTAGTCGCTTTCTTTCCTTCCAGTTCATCCTCCTGTGAAATGGCAGTAAATAATGTAATTCCCTGCAAAGTCTCCATCTTTTCTGCTCCCCATCCCATTTAGCCTCCGCTAAAGACTTTTCTACCTTTCTTATTCTCCTCTTGAATTTCATTTGCTGTTGCTTTCTAGCTACCAGCTCCCAAACTGCTAATGCCTCGAATTGTGCTGGTCTCGGAAGGGGCTTCGATTCATATAGCGCCATCCGCAATTGCTCCAAAATTCACAAACTGAACGTCCCATTCTCAGGAAACGCTAAGCTCCCATTTTTCCCTGTTAACTTGCCCCATTGCTTTAACCAAAGACATGGCACAACACCTTACTCCTGCATTACAATGTAAGCCGGTGTATTTTCCGCTGGTATAGGCTTCCTTACATTCACTCTGATGTACGTATCTCCCCTCAGGGCACTCTTCAATGCCTTGAAAAACTTCATCTTCTCTACTTTTTGTTTATTCAAAATCATATCAGGAAATGACTTTTACTCCCAGGATTCCTTTCACCCACGTTTTCAATCAATTGCCTCTCATGGACAGGTGCCAATCCGTGCGTGACCCTTCTCACTAACCGACCTATCCCAGTGCAGTACAATGACGTCATACTCACACGTACTGCGTCTGACAAAGTCTTAGGGCTGGTCCTCATAAACTCCAATCCACTCAAAACAAATGCAAAATATGGCGAGCACTGATCCAAAAACCAAAAACCAAAAACAAATCTGCTGGTTTACTACAGGAAAGGTAACACAATCGCTTCAGAAACCTTACGATTTTTCACTGATGGCCCTTTCTATAATGCAGCTATTCCTCTTTCTCCATCTCTCAGATTCGAAAGCAAAATTCGACCCGCAAATTTTACTCTCAACTGATAAATGGGTCTGTCCTCGTGCACAAAGGACTCACCAAATCTCAGTCTAAATATTTATCTCGCCCACTTAACTCACACACGGACTGGTTGACGACACCCGATCAACCTATTAAACCAAACAGATTACAACATATAACCAAGTGTCTCATACACTTTTCAATATACTCCTGAGTCTTAGACCACAAAGGGTCTGTATATCAACAACCACGTGGACAATTTTTGTGCACAAAGTACAACATACATGTGAAGCTTGACGACTTCACATACTACGGAGTACGCACACTCCTACTAAAACTTAATTTAGAGAATGTAAACTCCCTAAATCCTCCCATATGTCACAATTCACCTGCGATTTGCATAAGCTATGCAAGCGCAACCTATCTCTCTCACTCTATCACTAGAATGCTAGGAACATACCCAACACTACTAGCAGGATCCAGGATCTGGGAAAGTCATTTCTGGGCTTAAGGGAACATAATTTTCATATTTTCTAAATACAAATCTCAATATTAGTGAACTCTTAACGGATCAATCTTTAAACTATTACCATAACTAGGGACACCTGCCCAGCTTCTTATCACAACTGTAAACACCTGTCACTCCGTTCTGGACTCCTACGGCAAGCTCTCAAAGAGACCTAACCATCAGTCTGCTACCATAACTGTTAGCACGTCGGTCCTTAATAAGTAAACTTACAAGGGGATGCATACACGTCGATGAACCGTTTTTCTTGTTTAAGGTATTCTTACTATAGCTCCAGAATAGAAACAATAATCAATACACAATAATCAATAATCAATAATCATTAATCAAATCAATAATCAATGGAGTCGGTAATTGTCACGCACTATGACCTTTCAGCCATGAATAACCACACCTTTAGTAAAAGTTGAATACGTTTATTTCCCTTATATTAACAATGCTAAAGTAATTTAGATTAATCTCAAGATCAAATGAAACACATATAGAAACAATACCGGTTGACCAAAGCGGACGAAAGAAACGCAATCCAATCAAGGCTTGAATCACAACACATTCTAAGGCAACGGTGCAAATCAATAGCAAAGTCAGCTGTGATAATGTTATATAATACATAGAATTCAGCAAGATAGCTCGTCAAACATTTGTCCCTGTACTTTGACAGTCGTCATGTAGATAGCCTCCACTAACCCAGACTAGCATCAGCATGTGGGGCATCATGCAAAACTATTTAGAACATGAATTTAGAAAGCATCTAGCTAAGAAAAACTATCAAGACAACACAGTTGGTACCTAGAAAGAAAAGGCATAAAAATGCATTTTCGGTCAAATTGTCACATCTACTTATTCACTGGTATGGGTCAGCAAACAGAATCAGTCTTCGTCTTCAGGTCATCAATCGATCAGCAAAACATCAGGCTCTCATTCAGAGAGTATGAGTCCAATGACAGAATCTCAAATAATCTTCTTCTCCCAACATCACTCTGGAGCTCTGGTCTCGTAGTCTGTCCAATTCCCTCTGTCACATTGTTATTTCAAAGTCACCTAAACTATCCCCTAATTCCCCATTGGTCAGTCAATCGTACATTTATACACTGCCCAATAATATTTCTATACCACATCTATGAATTGTAATATTTTCCTCTTCACACAACATTGATTGGTCTGCTTTACGATGTTCTCATCATCCGGCTCCTTAGGTATTGAATTTGGTGCATGTTCTTCTCCAGTCAGTGTCTTCATTGTTCACATCCTGGGAAAGTACTTCTCACACACACTACACACAGTTGTTATATTTTTAAGGACACTGTCTCCTGTTAGTTGTTTCACATGGAAAGCTTCTGTTAAGCATTTTATTAAAACAATGAACATTTCACAGTTAGTTCACTGTGTCAGCATTTTCTATTAAACGCTAAGAAATACAGCTTCTGCATGTGATCTGGCAAAACCAGACCAAGACACTTGCTAAGTTAAGGCCTACAAATTATTATAATTAATGCATACTTCATAACCCAAAATATGACATATTACTACATTAATCTAATACATTTTCAATATTTCATAAGTATTGATCATTAATTAGTACATTTTGTGAACACTAATGGCCACTCTCCGAGGTCACACTTTCAAACGTGAGCATTATTTTTCTCCATGTTATTCATTTTCTACATAATTCATTATTCAAAATACATAAACACTCATTAATAATTTCCAATTAATACATCTGCTTAAGCAATGTCTGTTACCCAACTCAACTTTCATTCAATCCTTTCACATTTTTGCGTATCAATATTTCCCTAAGTTTTGGTCTGTATATTAACATGCACATTCTATTGGCAAAACGTTGTGCGGCCAAAAGCAACAAAGCAACCTGAAACTTGAACGAGGCCTGGTGTTTCACCCAGAAAGACAGAAATTGGATCAATCCAGTGAATACAAAATGCTACAGCACCATACTTTTATGCCAATTGAAAGCTAAGAAACATGGGCTACAAATAAACACTTATTTGTCCTTTTAACCTTTGGAAACCAAGGTTAGAGAAAGCAAATTAACAATTACTATATAAAGGGTAACAAGAGGGACAATGCGGTCAGTCGTACCATCAAATTCATTCTTATAGTCTCCGCCCTTAAACATGCAGATGGGGGCCTTGAAAAAGTTGGTGTCATCCTGGATGGCTGGGCAGAGTTATGGTGTTTTTGCACACTGTTGACTGACAAAGTATGGAAAGGCTACATTTGGCTGCTAGCCTAGGCTCTAGCCCATAAAGAGCAAATGCAGAAGTAGTATCTGTTCAGCAGTGACCATGGGAAGTGGAATGCATATGACACCCTGCTAAAGGTACGCATTGTGCACTTTTAAGGATTCATTCAAGATGTGTTCCTGTAATGATCTTCTGTAGGCTTAGAGACTTACCTTGCTTTGCCAGTCAAAAATCCGAATGACTTCTGACCAGCATGACCTCGTACTGTGGTAGTATGACTACACTCCCGCCACCTGCCGAGTCTATAGCCATTACAGCCAGTTTTCCATCTCAGCTTGTGCATCTCTCTCTGCATGATGTCCTATGCACACAGCACACATCCAATTGGAGATTATCCTCATAGTGTACAATCTCTCCAATGTCCTTTATCACCAAGACCGTCCCAGAGAAAGCCCTAATGAGGGAAGGCAGCAGTCCCAACCCTCCTGGGACCTCCGAGGCTAAAGGTAAGTGTGTGTTCTTTAAAAATAAATGTTTGGTGCATGCGTCCATGTTTGAATGTTATGAGAGTTGTTAATGGATGTTCGAGCGTGCGTGTGTGAAAAAATGAGTGTGTGTGTGATCTTTTAAAATGAATGTTTGCTGCGTGCATGTTTGAATGTTATGAGTGTTGTTAATGGATGTGTGTGCGTGCGTGAGTGTGTGAAAGAATGAGTGTGTGTGTGATCTTTTAAAATGAATGTTTGGTGCATCATGCATGTTTTAATGTTATGAGTGTTTATGGACGTGCGTGCGTGTGTGTGTGTGAAAGAATGAGTGTGTGTGTGCTTCCCGCCCGCCCCTCTCCCTCCTAAAGCTGCCGGACGCCACTGCAATTGTGCCCCATTGTACACAATGATACTGTATTAAATGTACAAATGAAAGCTCTTTTGTGTAAATCTAACCTTAAAAGCTGTTTATACCACATACTGGAAAATGGACCATTACCATGTGGTTCTCACAGAACACATTATATGTATGGTGCTATATGTCAACCCACTTTCTCTTTCACATCGGCTCATGGTATCTTGTTTTTGGATATCCCTCATTTAGTAATTGACAAATGTTATTTACCATTGATGTCATATGTGGTTAAGCGTCCTGTTACTGTATTACACGTCTACAAATTTACTTAGCAGTGCACGATTTTGATATCCAGTTTGGTTGTTCAGTTGTTTGGTGGTGGGTTTAATATGACATGTTAATTACTTTTGGGTTAAATATTAATTGAAGCCTTTAGTTTTAGTACGAAGGAACTCTGAAGATTGTGCTAACATTTTTTTTATGCTTTCCCCAACCTTGGCAATGTCTGCTCTGGATGAAAAAGTTGACCATCACATGCATACAGTATATGAAGATTACATGTTTTTGAATGATTGAAGACCAGATAACACATAAGAAGATGAGAAAAGTAGCACAATGCCTGAGAACCCTTGCTCTGGCCTACATTTTTTATTATGATTTGTAATGTCCCCATGAGATATGGTAGTGGTGTACTTTATCACATGTATAATATATTAAATATCAGGTGTTTCAATCCGCCTTCATTGTGTACAATTGTGGAAAAGTATATACCTCAATGATATTATATTATTTGAAATACTCAAAATTAGAACTAAGCACAGCTTCACCCGGTTATACAACATGATCAAGGCAGCCATTTTCGATGGACACATAATCCTATTTTAGACTATCCAGCCAAGAACTATAATTTCTACTTGAAATATATTTTCCTATTCTGTGACTGTGTACGATGGTGATGACCCAACTATTGTCTTAATATCAGTGTGCGTCTACCCAAACATGTAAGTTTGCATGGTATTATGATGATATTAATTTGGAGTTAACAGTGGCCTTTTTTAGATCAGCTATAATTGAGTCATTAGTTTGCAGAAATCTAATGGTGAATATTCGATTGGTACAGTTTCTGAACATTTTTTATTCCTTGGTTAGAGTGGGATCGCAAACATAGGTGAGATCAAGTTGAATAGTGAGGAAGGCTCCAGATAACAGTATGAATTCTCTAAAACATTTATTAGATAATGGTAGGCTGCTCAGGACATTGTAGCTTGGTAGGTACCCTATCACGCCAGTTTTTATGTGGTTAGCCTGCCTAACTTAAATCATTAACATGATGGAATATCAGCATCAGTTATCTGGCTTGTGCCTTTCTGCACACCATACAAGTTCAGCAAGCTTCTGTATCTTGTGGTTGTGAACATTGGCATTTTTGCATGTTTCTGCCTGTCATATAGGCTTTTACTCAAGACAGGCTGCTAGGGTCCTGGGAATGAGTTGGTTCCCTATCCTGCCTTTGCAAACATTATATCAGTCATGGTTTGTGGCGTTTAATCTTAGATATTATTTTTTGCTAGTATTTATCACGTCTTGCATATTTTCACATCACATTGATATGAGGCACCCTTGTATATTAGATATGAAGTCATCCACACTTTAGCGCAACCTCATGTTGTAGAGATCTGATTGATTGTTTTTCAGATGATTAATTGAATATTATTGTTTTTTTAGCAATGTTTGTGGGTTTAATTGACTAACAAACGATACCTTATTCATCGATCTCCCTGCAACTACCATCTGCTGCCACAGCAGATATCTGGTCTCCTACTCCTATAGGGAAGGAAGTGGGTGAATAATACCAGTTTTGGGTTACAGTGACTTTGAGAAGGGGAGGAAAAGAGCATTGAATCCAAGGGTCCAAGCAAGAGAAGAAGTTTATTTGTGGTGGTGGCCGTCCTTCATCTTTCCCCCAATTTAAGATGTCTTTATTTATTGATTTAGAAACGTTATAAAACATTGTGTGTCCCCAACCTGTTATTTCAGAGCACTGAGGGACTTGTCATAAAGGTCTACTTTGAGAAAGCAACAGGACAATAGAGTCTGTTTGAGCAAGGTAGTGAGTTTAGACACACGCCACAAAATATTTTCTGTGTTAACATCTTTTTCGTTTGCAAGTTTGAAAAGTCTAAAAAATCCATAGTTGTCATTACTGTAGGAGGTACAATGATCCAGCAGCTGATACTATAGCTGTCTTTGTACTATTCACAAAGGAAAAAGGGGAGGGGTCATATTTTCCCTGCAAGCATTATTGTATCCCTGTTATGGAACTGAATGCGTAGTTTTCAAGTTTTTCCTTAATATGGTATGGTTAAGGTCTCAGTTTTGATATCAAGACACTCAAAAATTCAGCACCCAGTATCCCAAGGATCTGACTCAGTGTTTCAGTCATTTAAAGATGAATTTGTTGATTAAGCGTGCTGTTGCTGTGTGTGTATATATCTGGCTAGTGTATAGAGAGGGGCAGCAATCACAGGTATGTTGCAACTTTCTCAAGGAGGCATTGTGAACAATGCAGCAGTCCATGCTCTTGATCTTGGCATTCAATGGGAATTAGTAGAGCACATTTAAGGTTTTTAAATGAGGCAATGTTTGTAAATGTTTTAGTCTTTGTAGCCTAAATCACACAAAAGATGGTAGGAGGAATGCTTGCAAAAACTTTAACCCAAGGAAATCACTCAGTGTAGTACTTCAACCCATCGTGTTTTGGCCAATGGGTGTCTTTGAAAGTCCTTTGTAGACGAAGTTGCAGTAGTCATGGCGTGCCATGGCTAGGCGTCTAGTTAGCTCCCACTGGTGGCCATAACACATCGAGACGATGTGAGAGGACAGGCCTGACTATCTGGTCCGCCCTAATTTTTCCACTTTTTGATCACCTGGTTTTGGATCTTTTACTGTGAGGAGCCTCATAGTTGGGGACTCACCCACAGTAAACTCATGGTAAAACTGCACATGTTTACTGCCATAGCCTCCTTACTAAGGAAAGGCTGCCATGGCACAGCAAGATTAGAGGTCCCTGAGCTGGATACATGTGATCATGTGTGCACACGCTTGTACACATGGGTGAGGGCTGTGTGGGGAGGATTCCTGGGGTGCGCAGCCCAAGAACTGAGTTTAGGTAGCCTGGCACAGAAGGAACTATGCAGAGTGGGTGGTAACCTGGAGTAGGCCAAAAATATTTTTTTGACAAGAGTGAATGGTATTTTCTATGAAAATGATTAGTATTTGATTTCTTTGGATGCTTGTAGTTTGAATACTGGCATCCACCATGAGGATGGCCTACAGGCATGTAGGCATTTCCTAAGGGCAAAATCATTCTCCCATTTCTTTCACTCTGAAATTAACGTAACTGTGATCAAATTCTGTCTAACTAACAACTTCTTCATTTTTGATAACTTTACATACAGACAGGTTTAAGGCATGGCAAAGGGTTCCTCTTTTGCTCCCAGGTACACCAATCGTTTGATGGGCTGTTGGGAACTGCGGGTGTCCGAGGCCATTGATGAATTTGGCTCAAATGTAGTACTATGGCTGCGCTACTTTGACAAACTCTTCATAATATGGAAGGTTGATGAAGAACAGACACCAAAATTCATTGCAAAACTGAATAACAAGAGTCACAACTTACAACTGGAGCAAGTAAGAAAAGTATAGCCTTCCTGACAATAAGAGTGACAGTCATTGACAAGATGACAGCCACACTGCATCCGAAAGCAAAACTGGGTAACACTTTGTTGCATGCTCAAAGCAGACACACTAAGGCCCTCATTCTGACTTTGGCTGACAGCGGTTGCCGCCAGCCAAACGGGAACCGCCACTTGGCCGCTCCGCGGTCAAAGGACCGCGGAGGCCATTCTGGCTTTCCCGCTGGGCCGGCGGGCGCCCGCCAAAGGAGCGCCCGCCGGCCCAGCGGGAAAGACCCTGCAACATTGAAGCCGGCTCCGAATGGAGCCGGCGGTGTTACAGGGGTGCGACGGGTGCAGTTGCACCCGTCGCGATTTTCACTGTCTGCTAAGCAGACAGTGAAAATCTTTCTGGGGCCCTGTTAGGGGGCCCCACAACACCTGTTCCCGCCACCCAGTTCCTGGTGGTAAAAACTGCCAGAAACAGGATGGCGGGAAGGGGGTCGGAATCTCCATGGCGGCGCTGCAAGCAGCGCGCCATGGAGATTCAGCCCAGCCAGGGTTAATCTGGCAGGGAACCACCAGATCCCCTTTTCTGACCGCGGCTTTACCGCCACGGTCAGAATGGGCACTGAAGCACCGCCAGCCTGTTGGCGGTGCTTCCGTGTCCCTCCACCCTGGCGGTCATAGACCACCAGGGTTGGAATGAGGGCCATAATGGTTATTTTTATGAGACATTATATATTTTCTCTCATGAGTACATCAGAATATTTTATATAATATGTGCTACTGTAGTACTTCAGGAAACTGCTTAATTATGTTGGTTTTGCAATTACAATTATGACAATATGTCATCATTATGTGGGTTTTATCCAATCAGCTATAATGTAAAAATGGGAATGTGTAAATCATTTTAAACTAAGCATCATTTTGTAATATTTATTTTGTTGTGTAACGGGGCAGAGACAATATGACTGATGAAACCTGATTACGAGTTTGGTGGTCAAATGAGCCGCACACCAAACTTGCAGGTAGGACGTCACTGTCATACAGGTGACATACCTCCCCCCCCAAGTGTATTACAGTGTTCCCACTAGGCTGACCAAGGGGGACATTGTATTACGTGTTCCCTCTGGCTACAAAATTGGTCTCAGCTCCTGTAGGAAAGTGCAATTTTTCTTGGAATGTTACCTCCATTTTTGCTAGGATGTCAGTATGTTTTTGCCTGTCTCACTGGGACCCTGCTGGACAGGACCCCAGTGCTCATAGTGTGTGGCCTAATGTTTGTGTCTGTATAGTGCTTAACTGTGTCACTGAGGCTCTGCTAATCAGAACCTCAGTGCTTTTGCTCTCTCTGCTTTCAAATTTGTCACTACAGGCTAGTGACTTCATTTACCAATTTAACCTAGGTACCAAGGGAATTGGGGTTCTAAGAGATTCTTATGGGCTGCATCATTTCTTTTGCCACCTATAAGGAGCTCAGACAAACCCTTTCACAGGACTGTCAATGCAGCCTGTGTCAAATAGTGCACACATTATTTCACAGCCATTTTTACTGCACTTAAGTAACTTATAAGTCACCTACATGTCTAACCTTCATTTAATGAAGGCTAGGTGTAAAGCTACTAAGTGTGAGGACACCCTTACACTAGCAAAGGTGCCCACACATAGTTAAGGGCCAATACCCGGAACTTTGTGAGTGCAGGGACGCCATTACACACGTGCACTACATATAGGTCAATCCTTATATGTAGCTTCACAATGGTAACCCGAATATGGCCATGTAAGGTGTCTAAGATCATAGAATTGTCCCCCCATTCCAGATCTGGTATTGGGGAGCCAATTCCATGAATCCTGGGGGCTCCACCATTGACCCCAGTACTGCCAAACCAGCTCTCTGAGTCTTGCAATACATCTACAGCTTCTGCTACCTCACAGACAGGGCTCTGCCCTCCTGGGGGTCTGAGCAGCTCAGTCCCAGGAGGCAGAACAAAGCATTTCCATTGGGAGAAGGGTGCTACACCCTCTCCCTTTGGAAATAGGTGTTACAGGCTGGGGAGGGATAGCCTCCCCCAGCCTCTGGAGATGCTTTGAAGGGCACAGATGGTGCCCTCCTTGCATAAGCCAGTCTACACCAGTTCAGGGACCCTTAGTCCCCTGCTCTGGCATGAAACTGGACAAAGTAAAGGGTAGTGACCACTCCCCTGTCCATCACTACCCTAGGGGTGGTGCCGAGAGTTCCTCCAGTGTGTCCCAGACTTCAGCCATCTCGCTTTGCAAGGTGTGGGGGCACTCTGGAGGGCTCTGAGTGGCCAGTGCCAGCAGGTGATGTCAGAGACCCCTGCTGACAGATCTTTAACTGATAAGGTAGCCAATCCCCCTCTCAGAGCCATTTAGGGTCTCTCCTGTGGGTTCTCTTCAGATTCTATTTGCAGTGCTGGATCAACTGCATTTTGCACCTCCTTTGTCCCCATGTCCTGGGATACCTTTGGGTGCTATCTGGTGCTCTGAGGTTTCTCTGAAGTGCTGAGAGCCCCCTTGTCCTCCTCACACAGAGTTGAGGCCCCCAGGTCCTTCCTGGGTCCAGATACCACCTAGTTGACGCAAAACACAACTTTGTCGGAACCATGTCTTTTTGGAGGAATCCAGTGCCAAAACACACCTGCTTCCATCTTCACAACATGGGACAGCCTTTGTATCATGCAGGAACCCACTGGCATCTTCCTAGGGTGCATTTCTGCAGTTGTCATCCAACCAGGGACTCTTGTTTTCACCCTCTTCTGGGTTGGCAGGGGCTTCTGTCCTTCCTGGAACTTCTTTCTACTTCTGGACTTGGGCTCCTTCTTTTGCAGGTCTTCAGGTCCAGGAATCCACTGTTTGTTGTTCTCAGACTTGGTTGGTTCTTGCAGTAATTCCAATCACGAGGTGTAGTGTGTCCTAAGGAAACTTGTAGTACTTTACTCCTGCTTTTCTGGGCTCTGGGTTGGGGTAATTTACTTACCTTTACTGTATTCTTACTCTCCCAGTGATTCTGCACACACTACATTTGTCTAGGGGGGAATTTGTGATTCGTATTCCACTTTCTTAGTATATGGTTTGTGTTGCCCCTAGACCTATTTTATCCCATTGCATTCTATAGCATTCCCTATTGTTTGCACTATCCTATGTCTAATTACTTGTCTCATTTTGGTGTCTAGTGTATATATTGTGTATAATACTTACCTCCAGAAGGAGTATTGCCTCTAAGATATTTTTCGTACTGTCTCACCCAAATAAACTACCTTTATTTTTGTTAACACTAAGTATTGTCTTTACTTGTGTATAAGTACTATGTAATTATAAGTGGTATTGCAGGAGCTTTGCGTATCTCCTAGTTCAGCCTAAGCTGCTTTGCTATAGCTACCTCTAGCAACCTAAGCTTCTAGAACACTACTACATTTCACTAATAAGGGATAACTGGACCTGGTATATGGTGTAAGCACCCAAGGTACACACTACCAACCAGGCCAGCCTACTACATTGGTGGTGCAGCGGTGGGATAAGTCCTTGCAATTGCTTTATCACTTTGTTACTGTGTTTTTCACAAGAAAAGCTTGCTCCAATACTTAGGGTATATATAATATATACCTAGAAGTAATTTTCTAAGTTTCTAAAAAGTTCTTTAAACTTTGCAAAAGTTTTTACAAAGTTCTGAAAAGTTTTCTTCTTTTCTCTAAAATGTTAGCTCTGTTATTCTACTAACTTTATATCTCACTTTCCCAAACTCTGTATTTCAATATGTCTTCTGTAGAAGTTACCCGTAGAATTGTCAAAACTACCAAGAGGAATCTAAACTTTAAAAGTTGTAGGGGTCTCTGTATTGAAAGAAGTTTAGGGATTGAGGAGAACCCCTATAAAGAGTTCCTCTTAAATATTCTCCTCCAAAATGACTAGGGACTCAGCACTGGTCCAGATAAGACAGGGGAAGAGGTAGAGGATGATTCCACCCAGGAAGGCTCAGAGGAGTACACTGACAATCCTGGCAGGGTCCTTCCACTGATTTATCTGTTAACAAACCCCTTAGTTCAACTGGGAGTGGGAACGGTTCACACACTAGTAGGGCTTCCTTCACACCTAGAGGCCAGGTCACTAGGGTGGCTCCTGTTAGAGATAGATCACCCTCTGCCCATTCCAATGTTACCTCTGTTTCAGAGGCATCCCACACATCTAGCCCTGAGGACCAGTCCATGGATAGGGAACTCAGAAAGCTGAGCTTAGAGGAGGTCAGACTGAGGCTAATGCATCAACAGTTGGCCTTAGACAGGGAATCCCTGGCTGTGGAAAAGGAAAGGCAGGGTTTTGGGTTAGTTCCCCTTGGTAGCAGCAGAAGTTTCAGAAATTCAAATGCTAGGGAACCTTCATTTGACTTGAGTAATCTGCATAAAGTTGTCCCTCCTTACAAGGATGGTGATGACATCTATAAGTGGTTTCCTGCACTTGAGAGGGCCTGTAATGTTCAGAGGGTCCCTCACGTACAGTGGGCTGCGATCCTGTGGCTATCCTTCTCTGGTAAGGGGAGAGATAAACTCCTTATTGTCAGAGAGGATGATGCAGATAATTATCAAATTCTTAAAAGTTCACTCTTAGATGGTCTGGGCTTAGCCACTGAACAATACAGGCTTAAGTTCAGAGAGACCAGAAAGGAGTCATCACAGGATTGGACAGACCTTGTAGACTGTTCAGTGAAGGTCCTAGGTTGGTTAAATGGCAGTAAGGGGACTGACTATGAAAGCCTATGTAACTTGATTCTGAGAGAGGATAGATTGAATATCTGTGTGTCTGACTTGTTGCATCAGTATCTTGTGGTCTCAGATCCGACCTCTCCACAAGAATTGGGAAAGAAGGTAGACAAATGGGTCAGAACAAGGGTGAACAGAAATGTTCATACAGGGGTGACAAGGACAACAAGAAGAAGGATGGTAAGTCACATGATAAGGGTGGGGACAAAGATAAAAAACCATCAGAGTCTTCATCAGGCCCACAAAAATCCTCTGGGGGTGGTGGATCCAAATCCTCTTCTCAAAAAGATAAGAAATCTTGGTGTTATTTGAGTAAAGCCAAAGGCCATTGGGCAAGTGACCCCACTTGTCCAAAACGAAACACCAAACCTCCCACCACCACAACCCCAACTGCAACCCGTAGTGCCCCTAGTAATAGTAGTGGTGGTGGGAATAGCACTCCTAATAGCCAATCAAAGGATATAGCTGGGCTCACCATTGGTAATGTAGTTGGGGTTGGTCTAGCTAGGGCGATCACTGAGGCTGTTTTAATCTCTGATGGTGGCATTGACCTAGCCACTTTAGTTGCTTGTCCCCTTAATATGGATAAGTACAAGTATCTACCCCTGATTAATGGTGTTCAAGTAGATGCCTACAGGAACACAGGTGCTGTCAGGAATCCCCAAGGTGCCTCCTCCGTTATCTGTCAGCATCGCCAGGGATTAGGGTTAAATCATATCTGTGTTGTTGGTTAAGCCTTCATGTTTCTAATTAAACATAATGGCCCTTATTACAACATTGGCGGCATATCCCGTTTTCTGCCGTGCAGAAGACTGACAACATACCGTCGTGGCAGTGAAATTCCACCACAGATATCACGACCCACAGCTCAGAATCCACCACAATACTGTCACCCACACAAGCCCACCACGTCAAAGGTCAGTGATAAACTGGCGATACCAAAACCCACACCATCAAGCCAACAGGAATAAGCCCACAGTATCACGACCCACGAATCAATGCAGCGGTCTTTCAACCGCGGTAAACCATTGGCGGTACACACCGCCGCGCTCAAAATACACACACACTAACAATACACAACCACATTGGACAATTCAAAATACACACACCTGAGACACATACACACACCACACCCACACACCCAATCCAATATAAAGCACACACCCACATCACTCACAAACCCTTCCAACCAGAAAATTGAAAGAAGGCCAGAGAGAGAGACTACCTAACACAACACCAGCATCCACAGACACACAACACTATCACTCATACAACATCCACGCACCTCAAACAACACACACCAACACATCCCCTAACACATCACAACAGACACCACCTCACACATCACCCACATCACATCATGGCACCCCAAAGACACCCCAGGTTTTCAGAGGAGGAGCTCAGCGTCATGGTGGAGGAAATCATCTGGGTAGAGCCACAGCTATTCGGATCACAGGTGCAGCAGACATCCATTGCAAGGAAGATGGGGTTATGGCGCAGAATTGTCGACAGGGTTAACGCAGTGGGACAGCATCCATGAACACAGGATGACATCAGGAAGAGGTGGAACGACCTACAGGGAAAGGTAAGTTCCGTGGTATCTAGACACCAGAGTACTGTACAGAGGACTGGCGGTGGACCCCCACCTCCTTCCCCCCAACTAACAACATGGCAATTATGCATCCTGAGGGCCTCGCAGGAGTAGCAGGAGGACTGGACTCTGGTGAGGCAAATCTTTACTACTTCATCTCCCCCACCCCACCTGCATGCCATCACATACTCCCACCCTCACCCTCACACCCATCACCCCAACAACCCACAGATACCCCACTAACACATCCCAAAACCAAGCCCTGCATGTAACACCAATGCATGGACACCATCACCAAAGCATGTCCAGTAGAGAGCCTCACTCATACCCCAAAATCACCAATCACACAAGGACCAAGCCAATAATGCAAGCACAGGAGTAGAGGGTAACTCACCCATGCACAAGATGGCACACACAATACAATACAATACAATACAATAACTATGCATTTAAACCCCAACAGGACCCCTACCCAACGTCACCGGACAGGAGGTGCCAGACATATCTAGTCCCCCCACAGAAGAGGTACACAGTGACAACAGCAGCTCTGCACGCCTGGGTCAAGATGACCAGCCCGGCCCATCAGGGACCTCGGGACAGTCGGTTCCCCTGACACAGTCACAAACCACCACTGAACCTCCCTCCTCAGGAAACACCACCGCAGCACCCACCCAGAGGGCCCATCCATCTGTCCCCAGGACACATCAATCAGCAGTGTGTCCACCACTACAGGGAACCCAAGCAGCCCCACTAACACAGGACGATCAGGGACCTGGGGTCAGTGGCATGGTGCACACAGTTCAGGGGACAGAGGCACAGGATAACAGGGAAGCTGGGAGGACTGCTGTGCGACAGGGGGAGGACAGGCCCAGGGAACTGACACTCCACGAGGCACTCTCCAACATCATGAGAGCTTACCACCATTCCCAGGAGACCATGGGAACGGAACTGGCCAAGTTTCAGGAGACTCAGCGGCTGCAGGAGGAACATTACCTGATGATCAGGGAGGACTTGAAGTCCATCAACACCACCATGGTCACCATTGCAGGGGTGCTGACAGACCATCTCAACACCAGGAGGGACACAGTGACACACCAACGGGCCTCTGACACTAGCCTGGACGATGAAGAGCCCTCCACCTCCGCCGGCACTAGTGGACAGGAGGCACCGCCACAGGAACAACAGGACACAAGCACCCCACCCGCTGCAGATGGAGAACCACCCTGCAAACGGTCCCTGAGATCCAGGAACAAGACAGAGAACATTGCCAAGACCCCCACCAGGCAATAAGACCCCCCCGAATGGCACCCTTCTGTTCCACTTTGATACCCTGTCCTCCTGAAACTGCCATTGCGCCACTTCCTATGCCCCATTGGACAATGCACCTGTGAAACAAATAGACTGGACTGCCATGGACATTCCTCCACCATCGCCCAGCCCATTTTACACCCCCCCCCCCCTCTTACTTGCACACAAATAAACACACTTGAATCGCTAAACAAGCAGGAGTCAGTCTGTGCTTTCACAAATGTGTAATTGCTAAATCTCTCTCTGAAATATAGCAATGTCAATGTACATGTTCACATACCAATGTAACACAGCTGTAGGCCAGCAGTAAACATAGCACAGGGCACAAAGTGGGAGCCAGATCTGTGAAATGGAAAGCCAAAGTAACAAGTCAGGGACCATACACTGAGTGAAAATGACAGACTTATGCTAGCTCCAACTCTGCCATGGACATTCCTCCACCATCACCCCAGCCCATGTTACACCCCCTCCACTTATTTGCACACAAATAAACACACTTGAATCACTAAACAAGCTGGAGTCAGTCTGTGCTTTCACAAATGTGTAATTGCTAAATCTCTCTCTGGAATATAGCAATGTCAATGTACATGTTCACATACCAATGTAACACAGCTGTAGGCCAGCAGTAAGCATAGCACAGGGCACAAAGTGGGAGCCAGATTTGTGAAATGGAAAGCCAAAGTAACAAGTCATGGTCCATACACTGAGTGAAAATGACAAACTTATGCTAGCTCCAACAACAGTGTGAGATGTGGGAAGCTGTTACATCTTCTTACCTGTGTCTCACTGGAAGTATTGCATACTGATGTTGTTTCGGTTGTCGACATCTTCTTCTTCTGCGTCCTCTTCTTCACTGTCCACAGGCTCCACAGCTGCCCCAAGACCACAATCTGGCCCATCCTCCTGCAGAAAAGGCACCTGCTGTCGCAAAGCCAGGTTGTGTAGCATACAGTAGGCCACGATTATCTGGCACACCATCTTCGGTGAGTAGTATACGGAGCCACCTGTTAGATGGAGGCACTGGAATCTGGCCTTCAGGAGGCTGAAGGTGCATTCTATAATCCTCCTAGTTCACCCATGTGCCTCATTGTAGCGTTCATCTGCCCTTGTCCTGGGATTCCTCACTGGGGTCAGTAGCCATGACAGGTTGGGGTAACCAGAGACAACTGCAAATGTCGAGGGACAATTGTTAGACACACACTAACCCTTAGGGACAATCCCATACCTATGTCAACTGTGTTGGTACCTTGTCCTCACCTATTAGCCACACACTGTGCCTCTGGAGTTGGCCCATCACATAAGGGATGCTGCTATTCCTCAAAATGTAAGCGTCATGCACAGAGCCAGGATACTTGGCATTCATATCGGAGATGTACTGGTCTGCCAAACACACCATCTGTACATTCATCGAATGGTAGCTTTTCCGGTTTCTGTACACCTGTTCGTTCCTGCGGGGGGGACAAATGCCACATGTGTACCATCAATTGCACCAGTGATGTTGGGGATATGTCCCAGGGCATAAAAGTCACCTTTCACTGTTGGCAAATCCTCCACCTGAGGGAAAACTATGTAGCTGCACATGTGTTTCAGCAGGGCAGATAACAGTCAGGACAACACGTTAGAGAAAATTGGCTGGGACATCCCTGTTGCCATGGCCCATATTGTTTGAAAAGCCCCATTGGCCAGGAAATGGAGTACAGACAGAATCTGCACTAGAGGGGGGATTCCTATGGGATGGCGGATAGCTGAAATCAAGTCTGGCTCCAACTGGGCACACAGTTCCAGGATTGTTGCACAATCAAGTCTGTATGTGATTATGATGTGGCTCTCTTCCATTGTCGACAGGTCCACCAGGGGTCTGTACACCGGAGGTTGCCGCCATCTCATTACCTGCCCCATCAGGCATGCCCTATGGAGGAGAACAGCCAGCAGAGGGTCATCCAACACAGAGGGATCACAATGTGTTATTTGCTGAAATGTTGGCAATTGGCAATGTGCTGATATCTGTCTGTATTCCCGGCCTAGATGGGTGTGACACAGTTTTTTTCCTTTCCATGTGGCCCCCTGAAATAGCGGCTGCCTGACTTGTAAGGTGGGACCAGGGGAAATGAGGTAACTGCGCTGGCGTTGTACACTGTCGCGGTGGGCGGTCGAAGACCGCGGCGCTATTCAGCATTGGTTAATATTGGGAACTGGTGGGCAATGAGTATGACGGTCTGGATGGGTGAGTAATATCCTTTCCTCCTGTACCTTTCCTCTAGGTCAGCGCCCACCAGAAGAAAGGTATTTGGCGTGCCATCGCCAAGGACGTCCTGACCCTGGGGATCTACCACAGACAGAGCACCCACTGCCAAAAAAGATGGGAGGACCTGCGCCGCTGGAGCAAGAAGACGGCGGAGGCCCAGCTGGGGATGGCTTCCCAACATGGAAGGGGTGCCTGTCGCACCGTGACCCCCCTGATGTCCCGGATCCTGGTGGTGGCCTATCTGGAGTTGGATGGGTGCTTGAGGGCATCACAGCAGCCACAAGAGGGTGAGTATACTCTCATTCGGCTGACTCTGTGTGCATTACCAGGTGTCTGGGTGGAGGAGGTGTGCAGTGGGTTTCCCTAGGCCACGGTGGACTTGGTAGGCAAGGTCCCTTGTTAGGCAGACTCTGCGGCACCCCAGCCCCACTAGTGGTAATAGCCATCTACACCTAGTCAGGCTCCTGTGACTTCCAGGTGTGCAGTAATTGGGCTTTGGAATCGTACCCCATGGGCATATGAATTTGCCAGGAACTGTTAGTGCATCGCATAGTGGAGAGGGCTGCTTCCTGTGTGTTGTGTCCGCCAAGAGGTAGTGGTGTTGCATGCACTTAACATGTTTTTCTTCTATCTTCCCCCCCCTTTTTGTTTTGTCTCCCTGTTCTTGTGTGCATTAGCATCATCTGGCGGAACAGCAGTGGCACCGGAGCGGGAGGGAGCTGCAACCCACTTGGCCCTGGAGGGTGAAGCAACGGAGTTTGAAGCCACCAGTGGGACAGAGGGCGAGGGGAGCTCCACAACAGGGACTGGAGCAAACACCAGCGACATCGACTCCTCCTCTGATGGGAGCTCCCTTGCGGTGGCAGGCACCTCTGTGCCCACCACATCAACAGGTACAGC
Organism: Pleurodeles waltl; assembly: GCF_031143425.1. Lineage (NCBI taxonomy): Eukaryota > Metazoa > Chordata > Amphibia > Caudata > Salamandridae > Pleurodeles > Pleurodeles waltl. The sequence continues at coordinate 281,724,762 of NC_090450.1, forward strand.
CACCAACCCCCCTACCAGCACCACCCTCCCAGCAGCCCCTCAGCGTGTGTCCCATGCTTGCTCACCCAGGAGGGTGGGCATCTCCTTCGCCCCAGGCACCCCTCAGGCCCTGCCCCAGTGAGGAGGCTATTGACCTCCTGAAATTCCTCACTGTTGTGCAATCTACCATTTTGAATGCCATCAAGGGTGTTGAGAGGCATTTGCAACAAACAAATGCATACTTGGAGGGCATTCATTCTGGGCAGGCAGCCCAACAGAGAGCATTTCAGGCTCTGGCCTCAGCACTGATGGCAGCCATTGTCCCTGTGTCCAGCCTCACCCCTCCAACTTCCTCTACCCCGACCTAATCCCCTGTACCTCAGCCTATCCCAAGCACACCATCAGACCAGCATGCACACTCATCAACACACAAGAGTGGTGATAGCAAACATAAGCACCACACATCCCACAAGCACTCACACAAGCACCATCCCCATGCAGACATAGCAACATCCACTGCCTCCACTGTGTCCCCCTCCTCCACGTCCTCCTCCTCACTCCCTGTCTTGTCTCCACTCACACCTGCATGCACTACATCCTCAGCCGCTACCTCCATCAACAGCACGCCCATCACCACACACCGCTCACATGCAATCACCACCCCCACTAACATGCACACATCCCCAGTGTCCTTTCCCAGTGTGTCTGTGAGCCCTCCTCCCAAAGTACACAAACGCAGGCACACACCCATCCAACAGCCTCCGGCCCATGCACCTTCACTCAAATTCAGCAAACTTACACCTCCTACAACTACTACCTCTTCCTTCACTCCAAAACTCCCTCCATCTTCCAGTTCCAGTGTGTCTAAAAAAAATTCCTGCCAAACCTTGACCTCTTCCCTTCACCACCCCTCCGTCCTTCCCCTAGGGCCAGGCTTTCCAGGTACCAGCCCAGCACCTCAGCCACCAAATCCCCAGGCACAGTGGTGCCAGCAACTGCGGGGTCTTCGAATGCGCCACCCATCAGGGCTGCCAGTGTGCCACGTAGTGAGGGCAAGGACATTCTGCCACCTGCCAAGGTGAAGAAGGTGCCAACATGCCGGAGGGAGAAGCCGCACCTACCAGCCACCAAGGGCTCCACCAAAACAAAAGGGGGCAGTGGCAAGACACCTGCGGCACCATCAGAGGTGGGGAAGAGACAAAAGAAGAAGAGCAGGTCAGGACAGGGCACAGTGGCACCGACTGAAGGGCTAGTGTCACCCCTTGTGTCCACAACTCCACCAACCTGTACGGCGGCGAACACCGCAACCTGCCCTGCCACCAGCACCGCCACCTGCACCACCACATGCCTGCCACTTGCACCGCCACCTGCACAGCCACCGGCATGTCTGCAGCCTCAGCAACAGTCCGCAGCATCTTTCCCAGTGGGCAGCCGTCCGAGGCTGCAGGAGACGTCCTGCTGTGTCCCTCAACAGGTGCTGACCCATGCATAACCGACAGCACCGCCGCCACAAACACCGTCGCAAGCAGCGCCACCTGCCCCGCCACCAGCCCCGTGACGTGCTCGGACAGTGGCACCACTGCTGACATGGCTACCATCCGCAGTGGTCAGTCGTCCGAGGCTGGAGGAGAGTTCCTGGACCCTGCCCAGCTTCCATGAGGCATGACTTCCATCACTGTTTGCACCTGCAGGTGGAAGGTGAAGCCGCAGCAGTGTGGGGTATGTCTCTGCCTCCATGGCATATCATGCTACCTGTTCCTAGGCAATCTCGTGGCACACACACCCAGGTGAGGGAATGGGACCGGCCACACTGCATGTGGAGCACTCTAGGCAACATGCCCCGACCTGAACCAGTGCAGATTGACATCCACTACCTCAGTCCTTGGCAGGATTAGGCACTCTGGGCACCAGGCCCCCTCCAGAACCAGTGGAGATTGACATCCACTACCTCAGTCCTTGACAGGATGAAGCACTCTGGGCACCATGCCCCCTCCAGAACCAGTGGAGATTGACATCCACTTGAGAGACTGTGGCTTTGCTCTCCCCAGGATAAAGCAGTGGGCAAACCACCCACTTGAGAGAATTGAGAGACTGTGGCTTTGCACTCCCCAGGATAAAGCAGTGAGCAAACCACCCACTTGAGAGACTTGAGAGACTGTGGCTTCGCACTCCCCAGGATAAAGCAGTGGGCAAACCACCCACTTGAGAAACTTTAGAGACTGTGGCTTTGCACTCCCCAGGATACAGCAATGGGCATGGAGCCCCCTCGTACAGCAGTGGCGTTGTGCGTTCATCTGGCTGAGGTGCCCCCCTTCCCTTCCCTTTGAGGTACCTGTTTATTTTCGATCAGATGCCCCAGCAGTGTTCTCTCTGTTTCGATTCAGGTATCTTGTGTGGGCTTCGCCCATGCATTTTGGGACCACTGGTCCATGGACAATGATTGGTACACTATCCTGACTTGTGTAGTTGGTGTACACATTTGTATATGCTGATTTTTTAACTTACTCAGATTTTTCATGATTACAATCGTTACAATCATTTCCTTTTGTCCTTGCGTTCTTCCAGGGGGTCGGAGAGGTGTGTATGTAATGTTGCTGCGTGTATTTGTGTGTATGTTGTTGTGGGTGAGGGATGGCGTGGGGGTATGGCGTGTTGCGTGTGTGTGTCACTCTCTTTTCCCTCCCCTCTCCCCTGTGTTGTAGGTGCAGTACTCATCGTGGTTGTCGACGGCGCCTGTCCTGCTCCTGATAGAGATAGAGGAAGACCAGCATTGGTAACACCTGTAGTTCGGACTCCATGGTGTCCTGGTTCCTCGGTGGGTGTCGAGAGGTGAGTGTTTTCCCTTCTGTGTACTGTTTCCGCTGTGCTTTTGAGAGTGTTAGTTCTGCCCCGGAAAAGGTGGAGGGTAGGCCTGTTGTGATATGGTGGGCGGTACTTTGTCCTTTGCCTGTCTGTTGGCAGTTACCGCTGCGGTGCTTGTTTCTACCGCCGTGGTGGTCGGAGTGTTAAAGTGGCTGTCTATGTTGGCAGTTTCCGCCATGGTCGTGATTCAATTTTTTTTTCCATCGGCCTGTTGGCGGTATTACCGCCGCTTTAACACTGACCGCCAGGGTTGTAATGAGGGCCAATGTGCTGTGTTAGACAATTGGTTTTATCAATGCTTGTTTTACCAATGCTTGTTTGCTAATGTGAGCATGTGCTTCTAAATTGGGTGTGGTGTAGACATGTGCTTCTAATTGGGTGTCGTGACTCATCCACATGTGGAAACTCAACTGCTTTCATCATTGGCTATAAATAGCAGAGTGAAGCATGCCTCCCTGCTAGGCTTTGTTTTGCTTCCTGACCTTAGCATCTGATTTGGCAGTCCATCCCCTGCTGTCATCCTCGTATTCAGGACTTTTGAGGCAATTATTTTCTTTGTATCTGTACCAGCTGACACCAGGCTTTCCTCCAGCACTCCGGAAAAGACTGCAGCTAAGTGACTAGTATTCTCCAAGGAGTTTGTTTTTTGAGCACCACACTTTCCTAGAACAACTGGTGTATTTCAGACCTCTTATTTTGGTGGTGTGCTTATCTTGAAGAGACCAATGCATTTCTGAACATTCTACATTATTATTGTAGTTACTTTCCTAAATGTGCTTCAGGAAATCTGTTTGAACTGAAGTACTACAAAAAGGGACAGTGCAATTTTAAAATAGCATTTACGTGAATTTTCTTTCTCTAATAGCATAACTCTTGGATTTAAATTGTGTCATTCGTGTCTGTGTTTCAGTTTTGGGGAATTTACTTTTGAAGGGGATTTCACACACACAGTAAAACCAAATCAAACTGTGCCACCCTAACTGTTTAAACCCCATAGTGGACAATTTTATTTCTTGGATTGTTTTTGTTCCTTTTAGTTTAACCCTATGCATGCAAGAAAGTTATATGTGATATAATTAATACCCTTGTTTGTCTTTCTTGTGCATGACTAAGTACTGAACAACTACTGTCTAAACAACAATTGTGCCTGAATAGCAATTGCCTGAACAACTAATTTTAAGGTAAGTTTTTCTTTTTGTTTTTTATGGTTTATAAGTTGTTTAGAATATATGTATATATATTAGTTGTTCAGGCAATTGTTATTCAGGCACAATTGTTGTTTAGACATTAGTTGTTCAGTACTTAGTTGTAGAGACTTTTTAGTTGTTTAGCAGCAGTGGTTTACGCTATAGTTGTTTAGCACCTAGTTGTTCTGTCACATATTCCCCCTGCAGACATCCTGCTTTTCAGGTGAATGGCCCCGTCTTGACAGGTGCCAGTCTCAGAATGGTGAAGGAAAAACTGGTTGCCCCTAAGCAGCACCTACTTGGTCACCAGTACCACGTGACAGCACCCATAGCAACACTGATAGCCACCCCATGGCTGTTGTGAATCTCAACTAGGGGGGGTTACTGGTCCAAAGAAAGTTGTGGTAGCCATTGATTTACCTGTAGAATGTCTGCTAGGCAATGATGTGGAGACTTCAGCTTGGGCTGAAATGGAGTTGGAGGCCCATGCAGCAATGCTGGGCATTCCTGGGCATATCTTTGCCCTTACCAGGGCTCAGGACAAGAAGCAAAGAGGACAGGGAAACTTGGATCCTGGAACAATGGACCAGATGCTCCAAAAAACACGGGGTAGAAAGGGTAAACCCTTGTCCACTATCCCTTCCTCCACAGATGATTCCCCTTTTGAGGAAGAGGAATTCTCTCCCTGTGCAGAACATACACCAGAGGACCTGGAAGCTGATATAGCTGAGCTTTGGGCCAGGGAAGGGCTGAGTGTGGCACAGCAAATACGTCGCACATTGGAGGGTCTCAAACAGCAAGCTGTCAAAAAGCAGAATGGGGATGTCAATGACAGCCATAGAGTTTACTGGGAGAATAATCTCCTTTATACTGCAGCAAGGGATCCTAAACCTGGTGCCACCAGGTAACTGGTCACCCCCTTCAGTACAGGGAATTCCTACCAACTCTTGCTCATGACATTCCCTTGGCTAGGCATTTAGGCCAGAGTAAGACATGGGACAGATTTGTTCCACATTTTCACTGGCCCCACATGTCAGAAGACACAAAGGAGTTTTGTCGCTTCTGTGTCACCTGCCATGCCAGTGCAAGACTGGTGGAACCCCCAAGGTCACCTTAATCCCACTGCCAGTGGTTGGGGTGCCCTTTGAAAGGGTAGAGGTTGATATTGTTGGCTCCCATGCCCCTCCAACAGCTTCTGGCAATAGATTAATCCTTGTGGTGGTGGACCATGGTGGTATCCAAAAGCTATCCCCTTAAGGACCACTACAGCACCTTCAGTGGCAAAAGCCCTCCTGGGAATCTTTTCCAGGGTAGGTTTCCCTAAAGAAGTGGTGTCAGACAGAGGTAGTAACTTCATGCCTGCATTCCTCAAAGCAACGTGAAGGAGTGTGGTGCTCCCCACAAGTTCGCCACCTCTTATCATCCACAAACTAAGGGATTGGTTGAGAGGTTTAATAAAACTCGCAAAGGCATGATCATGGGACTCTCTGAAAACTCAGAAGGAGATGGGATATCCTCTTGCCATGCCTTCTATTTACCTACAGGGAGGTACACCCCCTTTGAACTCCTATTTGGTCACCATGTTAGGGGTCCGCTTGTTAAGGATGGCTGGGAACAACCTTTAGACCCTCCAAAGCAAGACATTGTGGACTATGCACTTGGCCTAAGATGTAGGATGGCTGAGTACATGAAAAAGTCCACTGAAAGCCTTCAGGCAAGCCAAGAGCTCTAAAAGCAATGGCATGACCAGAAGGCTGTCCTGACAGAGTACCACCCAGGACAGAAGGTGTGGGTATTGGAGCCTCTAGCCCCAAGAGCACTCCAAGACAAATGGAGTGGACCCCATCTCAATGTAGAAAAGAAAGGTGAGGTCACCTATGTGGTGGACCTAGGCACTGCCAGAAGCCCCCTTAGGGTGCTTCATTTCAACCGCCTGAAAACTTACTATGACAGGACTGACTTAACCCTGCTTATGGCTACAGATGAGGGACAGGAAGATCCCTTCTCCAACACTGAAGCTGATAGCTTAGTGGAAGGAGTGGTTCTTGCAGACTGCCTTACTGCTGAGCAGAAGGAACACGACTGTAAAAATCTCCTTGGACAGTTTTCTGAACTCTTCTCACCAACACCTGGTACAACTAGTTGGTGTGAACATACAATTGACACTGGAGACAGTTTACCTGTCAAAAGTAAAATTTACAGGCAACCTGACCATGTCAGAGATTGCATGAAAGCAGAGGTTCAGAAAATGTGGGATCTGGGAGTTATTGAAGCTTCTGATAGCCCCTCGGCCAGCCCAGTGGTGCTTGTCCCCAAACCGCATAGCAAAGATGGAAAGAGAGAAATGCAGTTTTGTGTGGCCTATAGGGGTCTCAATTCTGTAACCGAAACTGATGCTCACCCTATACCTAGGGCAGATGAGCTACTAAATAAACTGGCATCTGCCAAGTATCTAAGCACCTTTGATTTGATTGCATGGTATTGGCAGATCAAATTGGCAGAGGATGATAAACATAAAACTGCATTTTCTACCACAGGGGGGCATTATCATTTCACTGTTATGCCCTTTGGTTTGAAAAATGCACCTGCCACTTTTCGGAGGCTGGTGAATACAGTCCTCCAAGGTTTGGAAGCTTTCAGTGCAGCATACTTAGATGATATTGCTGTATTTAGCTCCACCTGGGATGACCACCTGGTCCACCTCAGGAAAGCTTTGGAGGCCCTGCAAAAGTCAGGCCTAACTATCAAGGCTTCAAGTGCCAGATAGAGCAGGGGAAAGTGATTTATCTGGGCCACCGGGTAGGTGGAAAACAGATTGAACCACTAGAGCGGAAGATTCAGACCATTATGGACTGGTCTCCCCCTACTACACAGACCCAAGTCCGAGCCCTCTTAGATCTCACTGGGTATTACAGCAGGTTCATTAAGAATTATGGCTCCATTTCTGCCCCTCCTAATGACCTCACCTGTAAGAAAATGCCTAAAAAGATATTGTGGACAGCTGGCTGTCGGAAGGCTTTTGAGGAGCTTAAGCAGGCCATGTGTTCTGCACCTGTCTTGGGGAGCCCAAACAAGTCCAAATAATTAATGGTTCAAACAGATGCTTCTGAATTAGGGGTAGGGGCTGTACTATCACAACTTAACTCAGAGGGCCAGGATCAACCTGTTGCTTTTATCAGCAGGAGGTTGTTCCCTAGAGAAATGTGCTGGTCTGCCATAGAGAGGGAGGCCTTTGCTGTGGTCTGGGCCCTGATGAAGCTGAGACCTACTTGTTTGGGACTCAGTTCATTGTTCAGACAGACCACAAACCTCTATTATAGCTTAAACAAATGCAAGATGAAAACCCTAAATTGTTGAGGTGGTCCATTTTCCTACAGGGGTTGGACTTCACAGTGGAACCCAGTCCAATGCAGATGGGCTCTCCAGATATTTCCACTTAGACAATGAATACTCATCTGGGCAAGGTTAGCCTTATTGTCCCTTGTTTGGGGAGAAGGGTTTGGGTAGGAAAGTACCATCTTTCTTGGCACGTTACCCCCATTTCTGCCTGTATTTCAGTATGTTTTTGCCTGTCTCACTGGTATCCTGCTGGTCAGGACCCGAGTGCTCATAGTTTATGGCCTAATGTGTGTGTCTGTATAGTGCTTAACTAAGTCACTGAGGCTCTCCTAATCAGAACCTCAGTGCTTAAGCTCTCTCTGCTTTTTATATTTGTCACTATAGGCTTGTGACTTCATTTACCAATTTCAATTGGCACACTGGACCCCCTCAAAAGTCCCTAGTATATGGTACCTAGGTACCCAGGCCATTCAGGTTCCAGGAATCCTTATGGGCTGTAGCATTTCTTTTGCCACCCATAAGGAGCTCAGACAAACCCTTTCACAGGACTGCCACTGCAGCCTGTGTCAAAAAGCACACACATTATTTCACATCCATTTTCACTGCACTTAAGTAACTCAGAAGTCACCTACATGTCTAACCTTCATTTAATGAAGGCTAAGTGCAAAGTTACTAAGTGTGAGGGCACCCTTGCACTAGCAAATGTGCCCCCACATAGTTGAAGGCCAATTCCCAGAACTTTGTGAGTGTGCAGACACCATTACAAGCATGCACTACATATAGATGAATACCAATATGTAGCTTCACAATGTTAACCCCGAATATGGCTATGTAAGGTGTCTAAGATCATGGCATTGTCCCCCCATTCCAAATCTGGTATTGGGGAGCCATTTCCATGCATCCGGGGGCTCCACCATGAACCCCCAATACTGCCAAACCAGCTCTCTGAGGCTTGCAATGCAGCTACAGCTGCTGCCACCTCAGAGACAGGGGTCTGCCCTCCTGGGATTTGAGCACCTCAGTCCCAGGAAGGCAGAACAAAGCATTTTGTTTGGGAGCAGGGTGTTACACCATCTCCCTTTGGAAATAGGTTTACAGGCTGGAAAGGGGTAGCCTCCCCCAGCCTCTGGAAATGCTTTGAAGGGCACAGATAGTGCCCTCCTTGCATAAGCCAGTCTACATCGGTTCAGGGACCCATGGTCCCATGCTCTGGCGCATAAGTGGCAAAGGAAAGGGGAGTGACCACTCCACTGTCCATCCCCACCTTAGGGGTAGTGCCTAGAGCTCCTCCAGTGTGTCCCAGACTTCAGCCATTTTGCTTTGCAAGGTGTGGGGGCACTCTGGAGGGTTCTGAGTGGCCAGTGCCAGCAGGTGACATCAGAGACCCCTCCTAATAGGTCCTTACCTGATAAGGTAGCCAATCCCCCTCTCAGGGCTATTTAGGGTCTCTCCTTTGGGATCTCTTCAGATTCTACTTGCAAGTTTCCAGCAGGAATCCTCTGCAACTACTACTTCATCCTCTGACCTAGGATCAACCACAGCCTGCTCCAGGACCCGCTGTAACAGCAACAAAGTATCCACAAGGGATACTTTTCTTCTTCAACTTCAGCTCCAGCCAGCAACTGCAACAGTTTCCATGGTGTGCACGCTCTGAGGACTCCCTGTTTTCACCCTGCACCAGAAGGACTGAAGAAATCTCCTGTGGGGTGACAGAGTCACTCCTCTGCTCATGCAGGCACTTTCTAAGTCAAAGACTGGCTCTCTTGGACTCCTCTCCTGGTGACGAGCGTGCTCCTTGGAGTATAGAGGGTGGACCCCATTGACTCAGACTGTCTTGTGCTCCTGCTGCCCCAATTTGGCAGAGGTAAGACCTTGCCTTCCCCAAGAACGACCGTACCCCTCTGCACCGGGTCATCTTCACCTTCTGAGGCCTTTGTGCACTATTTGCAAAATTCCTTCATTCACAGCCTGGCCCAGGTCTCCAGCACTCTATCCTGTGAGGCTCAACTCACTGAGTTGATCTACGGCGGCTTGGGACCTTCCTTTGTAGTTATGCACCAACTGCATTTTTCACCTCCTTTGTCCCCATGTCCTGGGACACCCGTGGGTGCTATCTGGTGCTCTTAGTGCTCTTTGAGGTGCTGAGAGCCCCCCCCCCTTCCTCCTCAAACAGAGTTGAGGCCCCAGGTACTTCCTGGATCCAGATAGCGCCTAGTTGATGCAAAACGCAACTTTGCCGTCATCAAGGCTTCTTGGAGGAATCCAGCACCAAAAGCTGTCTGTTCCCATCTTCACGACGTGGGACATCCTTTGCATCATTAGGAACCCGCTGGCTTCTTCCTAGAGTGTATTTCTGCAATCTTCATCCAACTGGGGACTCTTCTTTTGCACCCCCTTCTGGGTTGGCAGGGGCTTCTGTCCTTCCTGGAACTTGTTTTGAGTTCTGGACTTGGGCTCTTTCTTTTGCAGCTCTTCAGGTCCAGGAATCCACTGTTTGTTGTTTGCAGACTTGGTTGGTTCTTGCAATAATTCCAATCACGAGGTGTAGTGTGTCTTAAGGAAACTTGCAGTACTTTACACCTGCTTTTCTAGGCTCTGGGGTGGGGTATTTTACTTACCTTTACTGTATTCTTACTCTCCGAGTGATTCTGCACACACTACACTTGTCTAGGGGGGGAATTTGTGATTCACATTCCACTTTCTTAGTATATGGTTTGTGTTGCCCCAGACCTATTTTCTCCCATTGCATTCTATTGCACTATCCTATGCCAAATTACTTGCCTTATTTTGGTGTCTAGTGTATATATTGGGTATAATACTTACCTCCAGAAGGAGTATTGCCTCTAAGATATTTTTGGTACTGTGTCACCCAAATAAACTACCTTTATTTTTGGTAACACTGAGTATTGTCTTCACTTTTGTTTAAGTACTGTGTAACTATAAGTGGTATTGCAAGAGCTTTGCATGTCTCCTAGTTCAGCCTAATCTGCTCTGTTATAGCTACCTCTATCAGCCTAAGCTGCTAGAACACTACAGCATTTCACTAATAAGGGCTAACTGGGCCTCGTATAAGGTGTGAGTACACAAGGTACTCACTACAAACCAGGCCAGCCTCCTACATCTCCTTTACGTGAGCTAGGTCAAAATCATAGCACACTAGCACCAAAATGCCATGGTGAGTGTAGGGGCCCTTCCTGTGGTCCCCGGCACTGGCCTTCCACCTACCTTTCCATGGTGGGGTCCCGCCATGGAAAGGTTGGTGGAAAGCTGAGTTGCAATCAGCCAGGCGGCGCTCAGCTCAGACCACCATGAGCCTGTTGGGAACCATGGTGGTCGGACCACCTGGAGTGTGGCAGTCCGACTGTCACCACAAGTACGGAGGTCCTCGGGCAGCCACACTCATAATGAGGCCCTAAGTCTCCACTCATCCACACAATAAACCACACATTAAATCAGGTATTTTGGTTTCATGTCTCTCTGGAGATAGGCTTGAAACCAGGGTTGAAACCACATCTCTGCCTTTCATTCAAAAGAAGAATTTTAAAGTTAGGATGCTTTGTGCTGAAGATAGAAGAGAAAAAGAAGAGCAGGACGAAGAAGAAGACTTACCACCTACAAATAATTTCTCTGATGTTTGAAAGTATTTCTCCATCCCTTCAGGAGAAAAGAAGGTGCATCCTAAAATTTGTTATGCACATGCAGCAAGAAACTGTCAAGAGGTATGGTGAAGAAGTATTCACATGGCACATCCTCAATTTGGAAACACCTGAAAATCATACATAAAAGGACATATCACAAGGTGATAATAGAGAGGGAAGGTGGTGCATCATCAGCAGCAGCTGGACCATATGTGGGACCCTTACCTCTTGACCTGATGGTTACCATCACAGCTGTTTCAGGAAAACTGAGAGACATGGTCAGTCACTCATTTTAGCAAATGCCATATGTCAGTTGTACTAAAAATGACATCTGTGCACAGTTTATGGATACTGTCAACAAGCACAATTGTTCAATGTTCTGCCTCACCATCCCATCCATTTCTCTTTAAACACAAGTATATATCTGAAAAGCAAATATGGTGTTCATTTAACCTTACATTACATACTATTAAATTACATACTATAAAGAAGTGGTTATAAAGAAGTGGTAACAGACTGTGTTAGTGTCTGAGTAGGGGTGCATAAATTGGTATATGAGTGGCTGCACTAATTGGTAACTGGTTGTGTGAGTGTTTGAGTGGATATGTGAGGGAGTGTATCCGTGCCTGTTGGACCTGGCCCTTTATGTAGGGTCATCCCCAATATCCTTACCTTGTTGCTGAATCTATTTCTGTTAGCCAAAGGACTCTGGGTACTTTACCTCTGCTCAAGTGCACATGCTCTCTGCTTAATACATGGTAATATTGGCTTATCTAGAATTGGTGTAGGTAATTGGCTTATAAGTCACTAGTAAAGTGTAGTTCCTGTGCCCAGAGCCTGTAAATTAAAATGCCACTAGTGGGCCTACAGCACTGATTGTGCCACCCACTTAAGCAGCCCTGCAGGGTGTCTCAGGTCTGCCTTTGCAGAGTCTCTGTGTGTATTTTTAAACATACGTCCTGTGTGGGTATGTGAGTGGATGTGTAAGTACCTCTGTAGCTGTCTGACTGGATGTGTGAGTATCTCTATGTGTTTCTAACCAGGTATATATGGCTGGATGGGTGGGTGTCTGGGTGTATAATTGGGTTGATAATTGGGTGTATAGGTGTGTAAGTGTGCGTGTAACTGACTGTCTGAGTGCTGGATACATAAATGGCTGTATAGGTTTGTGAGTGAGTGTGACAGTGCCTGCATGGGTGTGTAAATGACTATGTAAGTGGGCATAAAGGTGATAAATAGGTGTGTGAATTATTTTATTTATGTTTGATTGTTTCAGTAACTGTCTGTGTATATGACTGGTGAGTACATACATGCTTTTGTAGGGGTGTAACTGGGTGTTTAAGTGCCTACCTGACTATGTGAGTGCGTGAAAATTACATACTATTAAATTATACACAATAAGAAAGGACCCACATCTAATTTTAAACACATTCATTCATACTGGTCTAATAAAATAGCTGTATTTTCAGGATAGTAATTCACCTTTCTCCTTTGCTGTTCATTAAATTTGTACTTAATGTTCTCACCTTACCACCCTTCTATGTCGCCTTTTACTGTAGTGTCTAGAAGTTACACGTTTTCATTCAGCTTATATACACTGTAGTTTTTAAATATGCTTTTATAGTACAACCTAATTAAAATATCTTATAAATCTCTTTGCCGTTGTTGAGCTTTTCTTTTAATATCTGTTAACATATGTTTTCTTCTGCAGATCTCAAGTCATAAATATGGCAATCCTTCTCCACTCTCAGTATCCAAGTACCAATAATGGCCAGTCTTCCCAATGTGCTTTCACTCATACTGCTGCACTTAGCAACTCACAGACTTCCTTTCAACTCTTTTTTTTTGCTATACTGCTTCTAATCGCTCACTGTTTTTTTTTACCCTTTCCATGTTTCCTGTAAAGAAGACAAATTCGGTAGTTTTTTTTGAGGTTCCACAGATCCACTAAGCGGCTCAGTGTGTTGCTTCCATGTGGTTGGCCCTAGATTCACGGTTCCACACAAAAGCCCTTTTAATGTATTCAATAATCTGCTCTAAATGCCTTTCATTATATTTTACATTGTATAATATTGTGAATCACAAGACATACACTCCTGTCACCATAGGTCCAGCCAAAGAAATAGAATTCCATGTAGTGCCATGTGTTATAGCACCAGGAGCCTCAGGATCCACAAAGGACGGCTCTTAGGAAGCATCTGGAAGCAACTGCAATCTCTAAGGGCATGTCTGCAATTAACCCGTATTGAGAACGTTAGCAGACTCACATCTAAAGGAGGTATGTGCTTCAGAGCAGGACACACTCTGGCTCATGTTCAAATGGGCACCACAAGCATAAAAATACGGGCTGCACACAATTCAGAACTGGTCTTACTGGAGCGGTGTTCCAAAGTACTGCATCATGCATTCACGATACAGTGCAGCTGGTGGAAGTGCTGTCATTCCTCTTTGTTGTGATGGGGGAGCCATTGTGAATGAAAAATAACAACAGCAAAATACCAACAGATAGTGCCAAAGTTATTGGTAATCCCCTAAAGGCTCTCGAAAACAGTAAGTGCATGCCTGAAAGTATTACTCCCAAAACAGTTTCAAAGACGCTTTCTTTCTTGGCCATTATCTGTTGTCTTTGTGTCAAATTAAATGTGGCAAAGAACTTCTTAGAATTAACATATTGCCAGGCAACGCAGCCACTTTTAAGAACTTCTAATGCCCAACCCAACTGCATAATGAACTTAAGTTGACTCTATACATGATGTAAAAATGACATGTTGTTTTGAATAATGTCATTGCAGAGGATACTGTGTTGTTTATGGTATAAATGTGGTTGGACAATGTGTTCATTTCCATATCAACAATGGCTAAATATGGAGAAATGCCTCCATTGTCATAGTTACCCTCTAACTTTTTGCCTTTTGTTGATGCTAGTTATGATTGAAAGTGTGCTGCGATCCTGCTAACCAGGCCCCCGCACCAATGTTCTTTCCCTATACTGTACCTTTGTTCTCACAATTGGCACAGCCCTGGCACACAGATAAGTTCCTTGTAACTGGTACCCCTAGTACCAAGGGCCCTGCGGCCAGGGAAGGTCTCTAAGGGCTGCAGCATGTAATATGCCACCCTGGGGACCCCTCATTCAGCACATGCACACTGCCTCACAGCTTGTGTGTGCTGGTGGGGAGACAATGACTAAGTCGACATGGCACTCTCCTCAAAGTGCCATGCCCTCAACCCACTACCTGTGGCATAGGTAAGTCACCCCTCAAGCAGGCCTTACAGCTCTAAGGCAGGGTGCACTATACCACAGATGAGGGCATAGTTGCATGAGCACTATGCCCCTACAGTGCCTAAGCCAAACCTTAGACATTGTAAGTGGGTGGTAGGCATAAAGAGTATATGGTCTGGAAGTTTGTCAAACACCAACTCCACAGTTCCATAATGGCTACACTGAAATCTAGGGAGTTTGGTATCAAACTTCTCAGCACAATAAATCCACACTGATGCAGTGTGGGATTTATTGAAAAAATAGATGCCCCCTGTATACCAGTCCAAACACCAGTGTTAGGCTGACCTGTTCCTGCCAGCCTGCCACAACCAGACGGGTTTCTGGCCACATGGGGTGAGTGTCTTTGTCACTCTGGGGCCAGGAACAAAGCCTGCACTGGGTGGAGGTTCTTCTCACCTCCCCCTGGAGGAACTGTAACACCTGGCGGTTTGCCTCAAAGGCTCATGCCTGTTGTTACAGCGCCCCAGGGAATCCCAGCAAGTGGAGATGCCTACCCCTACGGACACAGCCCCCACTTTTGGTGGCAAGTCCGGAGGAGATAATGAGAAAAACAAGGAGGAATCATCCACCAGTCAGGAAAGCTCCTAAGGTGTCCTGAACTGAGGTGACCCCTACCTTAAGAAATGCTCCATCTTGGTTTTGGAGGATTCCCCCAATAGGAATAGGGATGTGCCCTCCTCCCCTCAGGGAGGAGGCACAAAGAGGGTGTAGCCACTCTCAAGGACAGCAGCCATTGGCTACTGCCCCCAGACCTAAACACACCCCTAAATTGAGTATTTAGGGGTGACACTGAACCAAGGAAATCAGATTCCTGCAACCTGAAGAAAGAAGGATTGCTGACCTGACAGGCCCACAGAGATGACAGAGACGACAACTGACTTGGCCCCAGCCCTACCAGCCTGTCTCCAGACTCAAAGAACCTGCACAGCAACACATCCAGCGAGACCAGCGACTTCTGAGGACTCAGAGGACAGACCTCCACCTAAAGGACCAATAACGCCCCAGGGACAGCGGCTCTGTCCAGAAACAACACCAAAACAAGCAACTTTAAAGAGACTCCAACTTCCCATCAGAAGCGTGAGTCTTCACACTCTGCACCTGACACCCCTGGCTCGAGTTTGGAAAAACCAACACTGCAGAGAGGACTCAAAGGTGACTCCAAGAACGTGGACACCCTGAGTGGACCTCCCTGCATCCCCAAAGCAACGCCTGCAGAGAGGATCCAGAGGCTCCCCCTGACTGCGAAAGCCTGGTAACATAGGAACCCGAAGTCTGGACCAAGCACTGCACCCGTAGCCCCCAGGACTGAGAGAAACCACCTACCAGTGTAGGAGTGACCAGCAGGTGGCCCTCATCCTAGCCCAGTTGGTGGCTGGCCCGAGAAGCCCCCTTGTGCCCTGCCTGC
The DNA here is from genome assembly GCF_031143425.1 of Pleurodeles waltl. NCBI lineage: Eukaryota > Metazoa > Chordata > Amphibia > Caudata > Salamandridae > Pleurodeles > Pleurodeles waltl. The sequence goes on from NC_090450.1 coordinate 281,740,455, forward strand.
ATTGCCAGAGTGACCCCTGGATCCCTCCATTGTTTTCTCCGGCAAATCTGACACCTACTTTGCACACTGCACCTGGCTGCCTCTGTGCCACTGAGGGTGTGTTTTCTGTGCTTATGTGTCCCCCCCAGTGCTCTACAAAACCCCCCTGGTCTGCTCTCCGAGGACGTAGGAACTTACTTGCTGGCAGACTGGAACCAGAGCACCCCTGTTCTCCATAGGCGCCCATGTGCTTTGGGCCCTCCTTTGACCTCTGCACCTGACCGGCCCTGTGTTACTGATGCAGTAGCTTTGGGGTTGCCTTGAACCCCCAATGGTGGGCGCCCTATGTCCAGGAGACTGAACTTGTAAGTGCTTTACTTACCTGAAAAACTAACTATTACTTACCTCCCCTAGGAACTATTGATTTGTGCAGTGTCCACTTTTAAAATAGCTATTTTCCATTTTAACCAAACTGTGTGTACTACTGTTTTAAATCAAAGTTCAATATGTACGTGTGTGAAATACCTTACAATTTATGTACTTACCTAAAATTTGAATCTTGTGATTCTAAAATAAATTAAGAAAATAATATTTTTCTAAATAAAAAAAACCTATTGGCCTGGAGTTAAGTATTTCAGTGTGTGTTCTCCTGTATTGCCTGTGTGTGTACAACATATGCTTAACCCTACCCTCTGATAAGACTACTGCTTGACCACTCTACCACAACATAGAGCATTAGTATTATCTAATTTTGCCACTATCAACCTCTAAGGGGAACCCTTAAACTCTGCGCACACTATCTCTCACTTTGAGATAGTATATACAGAGCCAAGCTAGATCTTTCTGAAAGCTTTCTTCATCTATTTGCCTTAACTGAGCACAGACTCCTTCTGGGAGAGCTTCCACATTTCCCTATATATTACATATAAGAAATGCTTTGTGTGTGTTTTCCTAGGACCTAACAAGAAATCTTGTAAGTGTATATCCTACAACAGGAGACTAAGGTGTTCTTTAATGGCTGTTAATGAGGAAGTTTTTAACCACTGTTGACATAGTTTGCCCTCACAATATGTTGTGACAATTTTTCAAATTTGGCTGGTGAGAAAATACTGGGTGCATTTAATTCTTTATTTTTCTCCAAGCCTAAGCAACTTGATTGTTGTACAGTTTCATTGAGAAATAACATTAGTAACGTAATAGGGCATGCTCTAAACAAAGCTTCCCTACCCTGTATTTGCCAATCCCTAGATCCCCACACACTTTTTAAGTCAATCGACTTCGACCAATATTCATAGCCTTGTACATCCAACTGGGAAACAAAGGAATTGTAATAAATCAATTTGATATCAGTTGACACAATTCTTCGGCAATTTAGAAGGTGGCAATTTAAAATAATACGACTCAGCATTTCTAACGTCATGCCCAGTAAAATATGAAAACTTTCCTACATATGTTTTTGAACTCCCCACTTGGTGAGTTGGACAATGTTCCCATTGAATGTAATTATAAACAGTTCCCGGTATGCTAGCTTTGTGCAAAAAATAATGTCCATAATGGTGGTAGTAAAACATTTCCCCATAATTCATAGTTGTTTGTTAAACATCTTCACTTTCAAATATAGTGTAATATTGAACCTCAGAAAGCACAGAATCAACTGTTTTTACATCCCAGTCATCAGAAACAACCCCTGCTGTAATAATATAATTCATAGAAACTATGAATATGTATGGAATTTGAATCATTTCCATGGGACCAAAGATATTGAATGGTGCTTTATCCCAAACAATCCTGTCAGGTTTTGGAACAGCTGAAATGTTCACAAGAGACAAGTCTCTTTGGACCATATGTGAGGATAGGTAAACTTTTAAAGCTTCATCCACCAATTCAACAGCAGAGCATTCAGGAAGGTAGTGGCCATGTATCAGCAGAAAGAAAATGATGACAAAACCAGTCCAAAGATGGAAGGCAAGCAAAGACAGAAATATCAACAGATAATGCCATGGACAAATCAAATAGTTGTTTTTAAGCCAGTTGAAAAGCTTACATGCTCCTGATACAGGTACTGCAGAGAGCACTGATAAATGTGAAAATGAGTTGTTGATGTTGTCAAAGCAGGTCTTTCAAATAATGGAGCCGGTGAAAGTGAAAGAGAAGTATCGGATGTTTCCTGTGGTGGTACATAGTAAATAATTGCATCTGTTTGTATTGGATTTGAATAAAATAAATCAGAATTTTGGACACTCCTTGTCGACGAGGTAGTGACAGGAACCAATGAAAGATAATTTTCCACCCTCCCCAAACTTGGGGAAGTTACTTCATCGTTGTTTAATTGTTATAGAGGCACCTCCTGATTGGAAGTGAGAGGGATACGGGAATTACCCAGGAGTCCTCATGGTCTAGTGTGCAGGACTGGCCAAATTGCGTAGCTTGACATTGTCAATTGAAATGCAATGGTTTTCTTTAGAACCAGGCAGAGTTGGTAAAATGATAGTTCTGATACAGTGTATCCCCAGGTGTGGAACCAGTGCTCTATGTGCTCAGCCAAATTCCTTCTTTACAGCAATTGTTTCATGCACTAGATCCCCAACTTTAGGAATCCAACCGGTGAATGTTGAGGGCAAGTCCCTCATTCCCAAGGTGGCGGCATGTGCAGTTGAGCTTTCATCAGGGAACTGTTATTATTCCTGCAAGACAGTGACATGTTCATTTATGTCAAAAGGTGTTTCGGCCACTAGAGCCATCAAGATCTGGGACATACATTGGTATGCCAAACGGGACTTTGTATGGAGTACGTACCCCCAAAGACCTTCTGGGCAGATTATTTAGTGCTCTCTGGACTCCACAAAAGTGATGTAGCCAGCTACAATCTGAACCTAGCATTGTTGCTGGTAAGGATTGCTTTAAGTCTTAATTTTTCTGCTCCACAATCACGTTTCCCTCAGGATGATATGAAGACGTGAAATGCAGTTGAACACCCAACGTCACCATATTGTCCATGAATGCTTTGGAGGCAAAGGCAGGGCCCTGGTCTGAGTAAAATGCTGCAACAGCATATGTCCCAATGAAGACATGCAAATCTTTAATAACAGTTTGAGTGTCTGCGGATCATTGTGGCTATACCCACAGGAATCTGGACCATGAGTCAACAGCAATTAAGATGTTTTTGTATACACAATCAGGTTGTAAGGAAACACAATGGTCCAGATACAGACATTGAAGGGTTTGTTGGAAACTAAGAGAGGTGTCTGCGGTGGGTGCTAGATGATGGACACTTTACTTTGTTGGCAGATGTCACAACAAAAGACATACTGTTTGGTCTCTTTGGATAGACCTGACCAGCAGGAGTGTTTATTAAGTAATTAAATAGTAGCTGCCACAGCTGCATGGGCAAAAGTGACCGCAACTATGCTGGTGGTGTTGCAAATACAATATTTTGGGCACTTAAATTGTAGTAACATCTGCCTCATCAGCCAAAGTGTTTCCTACAACATGTACTGCAACACTTTGGTGACTCAATGTATGAACTACATGGGCCTTCGGCCGCTTGTGTTTAAGATCTGCTACGGTCCTCCACAAAATATTGTGTTTGATGGTGTTCCCTTTTGAATCTCTGAACCCATTTTGGTGCCAATAGTTTGGATATTCATTGAAGGACTGGACACAGTAATACAAATCACACACAATCAATATAGAAAGTTCTGGATCCATGTGTTCCAGTGCCAAAATCAGAGCCTTAGGGTCAGTGTGTAGGTATGTTGAGGGACAAATGCACCATCCCTCAGTACCCCACTCATGGCTGTGCAAACGGCGGAGTACTGGTGTTTCGTACTTTATGCTGATTGAACTAAAACATCAGTTTAAAATATGATCCGGTATTGTTCAAGAGGAAAAATATTTGCAGGCATTTGGTATTCAAGTTCATATTGAAGGAATTCTTTTGTCTGGAGTTTTGGATCAAACACATAATCAACATTAGTGGCCATCAGAGACATTGCTCATTGGATCTAACATGGATATAATGCTTTTGTGTTTGGGACACTAGTTTTGATAAGAGCCTCAAGGGCTGGAATTGGGGTAATGACAATAATGTGTTTGTTCTGGGTCAGAGGTCTCTCTTTTATGACAGCCATCTGAACTGCAGTCAGAATGCTTTCAGTGGGAGCAAAACGTAGTTCAGCGTTGGAATTACAAATGTTATTTGCATGCTATGGGCACAATGTCAACCTCATTGAATGTTACATAGGTGAACCTGGTTGCACCAGGAATTACCCTAATAACCAAATTTGTGTTGTTGCCACGTGTTTGTAAGTGTTTAGCTTCAAGCACGTCCTGCTGTAAAGTTCTAAGAATATGTGTATGCTCTGGTTTCCAATGTTTGCTTGAAAAGTCTGGATTTATTAAGTCCCAGAGTGGTTTTATGCAGTGTGCATAATCTGGAATGTAAGTTCCGCCAAAGTGGAAAAAGCCCAGCAATGGCTGTAACTTTCTGATGGTATTTGGAGGATGTAGTTGCACAAACCTTTCTAGAAAGTGGGGTGCCAAACTTTTTCCCTCTTCTGACAACTCGTATTCCAGAAATAGGACACTGAGGAAAGCAATTTTAGTTTTTTTAAAATTGAATTTGTAGCCCACCAATGCTGTCCTCCTGTTTTAGGCGTGTTCGGAGGTCGTCATCTGCGAGGTAGATGTCACCTACGTAAGACAATGCGTTGAGGTCAATATCATGTAGTACTGATGTGAGATGGGCTGAGAACAATCATGGACTATTCTTACGCCCTTGAGGGAGTCAGCAAAATTTCCTTTGAGAGCCACATACACTGAAGGCACTTAAATCGTGACTTTCAGGTGCTAAGTTTAGGCAGTAAAAACCATTGGAAATATCCAAGATTGTTTTGTATTTTTTGCGCACAAAACTGTTAATAAGTACTGTGCTAAGTGCATTTTGTATTGCAAATGTGTGTGTATGACTTTTAAAGTGTCTGTGATCTAAGACTATTCTGTAAGAATGGTCTGACTTAGCTGCAGGAAGCAAAGGGTTTTTCATTTGTGACACACACACAGAGTTTAATTACTCCCTAGTACTCAAGGTGTGAGAGTATTTCTCTCACTGTTTTTTAGCCTCATGTTTAATGGGGTATTGTGGTTGAGCCTGTGGTGTTGCCCTAATTAGTATTACATGGTAGGGAGAATCTTTATCCCACCCTATGTGGTTGCGGTATAGTGCTGGGGCCTGCGTCAATGCCCAATCTACAGTATAGGCTTCTTTTAGTGTACCTGGAATGAGAACAGAGAATGAAGGCAAAATTACCTCTTCCACTTGGGGAAGGTTACAGACAAATTCAGGTGATCAGTCTTTTTCTGCCAGGAGGATGTCATAAATAAGTGTTAATCTTCCCCAAAATATAACTTTAATAGTGTGCGCTATGTGTCTTTCTATTCATATTTTTAATTTATAAACTTTGTCGGGTGCTGAGACATGCCTGTCTGCAGTTTCAACTTCAAGAAATGTGTTAGTTGCTGTCACTTCCAGAAGCTCTTGAAGAGTCTGGCAAACTATTGTGACCTCTGCTGCGCTGTCTAGCAGAGTCACTGCCCATGTTCTGTTCTTCAGTAAAGTTCTCCATATCTGCAGCATTTTTCACTGAGATGTCCACAAACCTTTTTCTTTTTGAACAGTGGTTTCTGTTGGGAAGTTTCTCTTCCTCTTTTTATTGGAACTTCAGATGAAGTTATTACTCCTTTATTAATTTCACATACTCGTTTTGGTGTTCTGACCACCCTCCTCTCTCACTGCGTTTATCTGGTGAGTCCTGAAAGAAACAAGATTGATGTGTGGCAGTATATTGTTATCTATCAGGAGTTTTTAAAGGGTCCCTATTTCTAATAATATAGCGTTTCTCAGAGGACTCCGAACATCGAGATTCTCCTCTTTCTTTTTTATTATCTTTACTTTCTTTTTGTTCATCCTAGAGTTTTTTTAAAACCCTCTGGTGCTTGTTTGGTAGAATCCTATTTTGGATTTGCCTTGTATTTGTGGTTTACCTGGTCTGGCTCCCAGACTATCCCTACCTATACTAGTATAGGTTTAAGTGACAATCCTAGGCAGCTCAGCTGTTGTTCCTGTTGAGGAACGTCCTGGAGCTGCTGTTTACGGCCAATGCTACTGCTTCCCCTTTTAAGTTACTCAATATAATTGAGGACACTGTGGCAAAACTGACCATCAATTGCATCCCCAGGTCCAGGGCTGAGGTTGCCCAGTATATGTCTTGAATCTGTTTTAACACTTCTGGAAGATGTGCAAGTGTTGATGTACCTGCACTGTAGTGTACAGTGCAGCACAACCTGCACACCCATGTGGCACAATTGTACACTGAGGGAGCCATATCAAAGGGGAAGCAGATTGTGAGAGTTTTATGTTTATCTCGGGGTCCAGTGTGGGGAAACATTGCTTCCAAAGTGCTTAATTTTTGTGCTAACCAAAACTGAATTTCTTCAGGAGGATACCTTACCCATTACTGAATGCACATTTGCAGGATGTATTCCTGCTGCAGCCACATGTGGTTGTGCTGTAGAAGCCTTTGCTGGGGCGGTGTGTAAGGTCCACATTACAAATTGTATTAAGTGCCTATATATTTCTACTAAACAACTATATAAGCAGCATACGGCATCTACTTGTAAGTTTCCTACATTAGGGTGTGGCATATATGTGGCCAATTTCTGGCCACGTAGGACCTTCATTACTTAAAGGACCTACTCTAACATTTTGTGAAATGGGTGGTAGGGTGCCATCAACCAATTATGGTATTCTTGAAAGGATAATGGTATATCTAAATATGCATATGGTCTGTATTGATCAGGTGTATTTGCTATTATGTAATGGTGAAATGTGTGCGTGTTCCCATCTGCTGCTGGTAGAGTAACCCAAGAATAGAAGATTTCAGTTCTGTATGCTTCATGCGCATTACCATGAACTTAACTTCCCCGCCGCCAGCAGTGAGCCCATGATTGAATAAATGTGTTGTTAGAGGGAGCCTCATGTTTCCTGCAATTGCTACCCTTTGAGGGTCTGCCATATTTAAAAAATAGTCAGTTCAGAGATAGAAACACCAATTATGGGGTGTAGGAAGGTGCCTCTGTATATACTATATCAAAGTGAGAGGTAGTGTGCACAGAGTCCAAGGGTTCCCCTTAGAGGTTGATAGTAGCAAAATTAGATAATACGAATGCTCTACTTTGTAGTAGTGTGGGCGAGCAGTAGACTTATAAGAGGGTAGTGTTAAGCATTTGTTGTACACACACAGGCAATAAATGATGAAAACACACTCAAAGACTTAAGTCCAGGCCAATAGGTTTTTATATAGAAAAATATATTTTCTTAATTTATTTTTAGAACCAAAAGATTCAAATTTGAGGTAAGTACATAAAATGCAAGGTACTTCACACAGGTAAGTATAGAACTTTGACCTAAAACAGTAGTGCACACAGTTTTGGTTAACATTGCAATAAGCTATTTTAAAAGTGGACGCAGTGCAAAAATCAAGAGTTCCTGGGAGATAAGTTTTGTTAGGTTTCTCAGGTAAGTAAAACACTTACACAGTCAGTCTCCTGGGCATAGGCAGCCCACTGTTAAGGGTTCAAGGCAACCCGAAAGCCACAGCACCAGCAACACAGGGCCGGTCAGATGCAGAGGTCAAAGGAGGGCCCAAAACACATAGGTGTCTATGGAGAACAGGGGTGCTCTGGTTCTAGTCTGCTAGCAGGTAAGTACCTGCGCCCTCGGGGAGCAGACCCGGGGTGTTTTGAAGAGCACTGGGGGGACACACAAGCATGCAAAACACACTCTCAGCGGCACAGGGGCGGCCGGGTGCAGTGTGCAAAGTAGGCGTCGGGTTTGCTATTGAAAGCAACAGAGGGACCCGGGAGTCACTCTGGTGATGCAGGCAGGACACAGGGGGGCTTCTCGGGCAAGCCACAGACTGGACTAGGATGAGGGCCACCTGCTGGTCACTCCTGCACTGGTAGGTGGTTCCTCTCGGTCCTGAGGGCTGCGGGTGCAGTGCTTGGTCCAGGCGTCGGGTTCCTTTGTTACCAAGCAGTTGTGGTCAGGGGGAGCCTCTGCATCCTTTCTGCAGGCATCGCTGCGGGGGTGCAGGGGGGGTCGACTCAGGGTGTCCACATCATTGGAGTTGCCTGGGAGGCCTCTCTGTGGTGTTGGTTGTCTTGGACTTGAGCTGGGGGCGACTGGCGCAGAGTGTGAAGAGTCACGCTTCTGGCAGGAAGTGAGAGTCTCTTTAAAGTTGATCCATTGTTGCAAGTTTGTTGTTGTTTCTGAACAGTGCCAATGTTCTCTAGAGGTTTTTTTGTCCTTTGGGTGCAGGGCAGTCCTCTGAGTCCTCAGAGTTCGCTAGTCCTGCTAGATGCGTCACTGTGCAGGTTCTTTGAGTCTGGAGACAGGCTGGTAGAGTGGGGCCAAGTCAGTAGTCATCTCCACCCTCTCTGCCAGGCTTTCAGGTCAGCAGTCCTTCTTCTTGTCGTAGGTTGCAGGAATCGGATTTCCTGGTTTCAGGGTCACCTCGAAATACTACATTTAAGGATGTGTTTAGGTCTGGTGGCAGTAGCCAATGGCTACTGCCCTGAAGGGTGGCGACACCCTCTTTGTACCTTCTCCCTGAGGGGAGGGGGGCACATCCCTATTCCTATTAGGGGAATCCTCCAAAATGAAGATGGGGGATTTCTAAGGGCATGGGTCACCTCAGCTCAGGGCACCTTATGGGCTGTCCTGACTGGTATGTGACTCATCCTTGTTTTCCTCATTATCTCCTCTGGACTTGCCCTCAAAAGTGGGGGCTGTGTCTGGAGGGCAGGCATCACTAGGTAGAATGCCCTGGGGCACTGTAACAATAGGCATGAGCCTTTGAGGCTCACCGCCAGGTGTTAACGTTCCTGCAGGGGGAGAAAAGCACCTCCACCCAGTGCAGGCTTTGTTCCTGGCCACAGAGTGACAAAGGCACTCACCCCATGTGGTCAGAAACCTGTCTGGTTGTGGCAGGCTGGCAGGAACAGGCCAGACTAACACTTCGATTCATACTGGCATGCAGAGGGCGTCTCTAAGACGCCCTCTGTGTGCATTTTGCAATAAATCCCACACTTTCATCAGTGTGCATTTATTGTGCTGAAAGGTTTGATACCAAACTTCCCAGATTTCAGTGTAGCCCTTATGGAACTGTGGACTTGGTATTTGACAGACTCCCAGACCATATACACTTTATGGCTACCCTGCACTTACAATGCCTAAGGTTTGGCTTATACACTGTAGGGGTATAGTGCTCATGTAACTATGCCCTCACCTGTGGTATAGTGTACCCTGCCTTAGGGCTGTAAGTCCTGCTAGATGGGTGACTTACCTATGCCACAGGCAGCGGGTTAAGGGCATGGCACTCTGAGGGGAGTGCCATGTTGACTTAGTCATTTTCTCCCCTCCAGCACACACAAGGTGTGAGGCAGTGTGCCTGTGCTGAGTGAGGGGTCTCCAGGTCAGCATAGTACATGATGCAGCCCTTAGAGACTTTCCCTGGCCACAGGGCCCTTGGTACAAGAGGTACCAGTTACAAGGGACTTATCTGTGTGCCACTGCTGTGCCAATTGTGAGAACAAAGGTACAGTTTAGGGAAAGAACACTGGTGCTGGGGCCTGGTTAGCTGGTTCCAAGCAAACTTTCAGTCATAACTGGCATCAACAAAAGGCAAAAGTGTAGGGGGTAACCATGACAAAGGAGGCATTTCCCTACATGGGGCAATCCTTTTTTAACTGCTCAAGCTTGAACAATCTGCAGGCTAAAATAGGTACTACTTATTGAGCTTAGGAGGATATTGCCCTAATAGCACAGACGTCTCTGTATGAGGTGATTAGGGTGCCTTTAAGATGCAAAGAGACAGAGAAACTCGGGAGATCCTTAAAGTTAGTGCCTTACCATTGGTGGTGGCACCATGTCATAGGACTCATCATGGGCACAAGACTGCTGGTTTCAGGCGGCAACACCACCATGTGTGTGGGACTGAGTCTATCCTACAACGTCTGGTAGCTGTCGGCCTAAACCTTTCAGCTGCTGACAAGCATCTCACTCCTAATGGCCTGAGCTGCCGACTTTGGAGCTGAGGGAACCATGTTTGAGTCTCGATGTCAGCTTAACATCCCATGATTCTGGGTAAATCACTTAATATCCTGTGCCTGATCTGTGCCTTGAGACTCTCATTGGTGATTTGCTACACTTTACAAATTCTGAATTTATTGATTTATTTGTGGCAGCCTAACGTATGACACTCAGGCTTCCCAGGGAAGTCATGGTAGAACTGATCTTATCCCTTTTTCTCAGTTACATAAGTCTCATACATGCAGAGACAAACAAAAGCAGGATTTGGTTCAATACATTTATTGAAGCAACTCTGTTCCAGGTAAAGAGACATGGATTGGAATTATTAGAGAGATGAAACACAACACAATTATCCTTGTGACAAGGAGCGTGAAACAGATACAAAGTCCCAGCATCAGTTCACACTAGTGAATCTAGAAACACTACCTGTATTACTAAAACTCTACTTGAGTGCGTTAGCCCTAATCTGCCTGTACTAGTCTCTGCAATGAAGCCCCATCCCCAGGCCTGAATAATAAGCAGGGGATTTGCCTATTGGTCTGCTGGCATTCCTCCCAAGTCGACGGACTGACAAGAAGTTCAGCACAGCTGCGACAAAATGGTACAGCATAAGATGGCTGGCTGGAATGTCCCCTCTTACCTGGTTTGTGGCAGCGTGTTGTTTTATGACAAAACCTGTTATTATTTTGAGAACTGCCCTAACATGATAATGCGTCTTTTCTGTGTAGGGTAGACATCATACTCTTGGACAGGCAATACTCAGTAAATTATCATGTACAGCATTGCGCAGAGCACATGATGAAATGTTGTCCAAAATAACTAATAACAAGTTGTGCATGCAATGCCAACTGCTAAAAATAATAAAACATCTCAACTAAATTAAAGTCATTCTAAAATAATAAAAAGGAATAAATAAAATTAACTAAGTAAAGGGGCAAGGCAGCAGACCCCAAAATAAGTGGCCCATGCAAGGCACCAAAATAACCCCACAACATTCCCTATTATCAATACTTGTACACTAATCTGCTTTTGAGTTTCACACTCTCTTTTGCCCCTTCCCCCACACCTTTTTAGCTCAGTTTCTATAGTAACTATGTTTTCAATAGTCTCTGTGTCCCACAAGGTGAAAAGTTCAGAATACTTTCTATCAACAGCATACTATCTTTATATTACCTAAATCATCAGTGGTTCAATGTTTGATATTCCAAGCATATCCCAAGCAAAATAACTTTTGCTTTATTTTTCCAAAACCAATCAAAGAGTTAGTTTTTGGCCAGGGAGAGTGTTAGAAAGAGTGCCATTGACAGGGACCTAGGTTTACCTCATGTAGACATTACTTGGGTTGGCCAGAGAGGGATAAAAAGGCATAAATTGCTGCCTTTGGTTGAAAGCATTGCAGATTTCCAACATCCAGACCCTATGATTCGGGTTTCCGATCTATGTAGAATCATATAGGGTAACTCACTTCAATCACAAGGTGATTAAACTCTTATGTGCAGCTCTAAACATTGAGCAAAAGTTGCATTGTGGTTACTACCCTGAAGCATCAGGACTGGTGGAACAAATAAATGGTACCTTGAAATCAAGAATTGCAAAGATGTGTGCAGCTACGAATCTGAAATGGCCAGATGCATTGCCTTTGGTGTTGATGTCAATGAGAAACATACCTGACAGGAAGACAGGGCTGTTGTCCAATGAAATCCTCATGGGCAGAGCAATGAGATTACCAGAAGTTTCAGCCAATGCACTCGTCAGTATTACAGATGATGGGGGTCATTCTGACCTCGGCAGTAAAAGGCTCTTACCGCCGGTCAGAAGACCGCCATTCTATCGCCGCGGCCGCGGTAAACCGCCACGGTCATTCTGACCCACAACTGCCAAGCCGCCAAAAACCCGACATCCACGGAAGGCCGCCTCATCAGCGGGCAGCGAAAAACTGGAGATGACCAAACCTCCACCGCCACGCCAACACAAATTCGCCCATGCCATTACGACCCACGAATCAACGCGGCGGTCATTCAACCGCGGTATTCGATTGGCGGTACACACCGCCGCGGTCAAAATACACACCCAGCTCCAAAACACAGCCACATTGGACAATTTGAAATACACACACCTGATACACATACAAACAACACTCCCACACATCCAAGCAACTATAAAACACACACCCACATCACCCACAAACCCCCACCACTTGAAAATCGGAGAGAAGGCGATAGAGAGAGAGAGAGAGGACAGCAATCGAAAACCCCAACACACACAGGAACCCAACATCATCAACCACACCACATCTACGCACACATCACCACACACCACCACTCACATCACCACAAACACCACCCCACACCTCATCCACACCACCCCATGGCACCCCAAAGACACCCCAGGTTTTCGGACCAAGAACTCAGGGTCATGGTGGAGGAAATAATAAGGGTAGAGCCCCAGCTCTTCGGCACACAGGTGCAACACACCACAATAGCCAGGAAGGCAGAGCTATGGCAAAGGATCGTCGACAGGGTCAACGCTGTGGGACAGCATCCCAGAAACCGGGAAGACATCCGAAAGTGCTGGAACGACCTACGGGGGAAGGTACAGTCGATGGTCTCAAGACACAACATCGCTGTGCAGAAGACTGGCGGCGGACCACCACATACTCCACCCGAATTCACAGCATGGGAGCAAGAGGTGTTGAACATCCTGCATCCTGCGGGCCTCGCTGGAGTAGGCGGAGGAATGGACTCTGGTAAGTCTAATTTCAACTACTCCCCCCCCAACCACCAGCATGCCAACCCACACCCCCACCCTCACCCCAACCCCCCAGCACACATCCACCCTGCCAATGTCTCACCAGCACAACCCACCCAACCCAAAACCAAACCCTGAATGCCAACCCAAACCATGGACACCCATCACCTATGCATGACCACTGCACATACCCACCCCCCCCCACAAACCACCCTCACAACTCCTCCCACAAGGGAATGCCAGCACTGGGGGACAAGGGCACCCACAAATCGCACGCCATGGAACACACAGAAGCAATAACCATACTCTTTCACCCCTGCAGGGCCCGAACGCCAACACACCGGCCAGGAGGGTCCAGATATGTCCATCCCACCCCCAGAACAGGCCCCCAGTGAGGACAGCAGCTCTGTCGACCTAGAACCTGATGACCAGCCCGGACCATCGGGGACCTCTGGACAGTCGGTTCCCCACACACAGACACAGGCCACAGCAGACCTAACCCCCTCTGGGAATATCAGCACAGCTCCCACCCAGCGGGCCCATGCCTCTGTCTCCAGGACAGGTCAATCAGCGGTGTGTCCGCCACTACAGGGCACCCAGGCTGACCCAACACCCCAACAACAACAGGGACCTGGGGGCAGTGGTAGTGGGCACACCGTCCAGGGGACAGAGGCCCGGGGAAACAGGGGAACTGGGAGGGCTGCAGTGCGACAGGGGGGGGAGGACAGGCCCAGGGAACCGACTCTCCAAGAGGCCCTCACCACCATCATGGGAGCATACCACCACTCCCAGGAGACGATGGCGACGGTACTGACCAGGTTCCAGGAGATCCAGGCACAGCAGGAGGAATGGTACATGGGGTACAGAGAGGAGCTCAGGAACATCGTTCTGGCCCTGAACCAAATAGTCACCACATTGCAGGACCATGTGGCACCCCAAAGGGCCCCTGTCACCAGCCTGGACCAGGAACAGCCTACCACCTCCGCCGGCGCTAGTGGACAGGAGGCCCCCACACAACGACAGGCCACCAGAACCCCACCTCCTGCTGAAGATCAACCACCCCGCAAGAGGAACCTGAAATCACAAAGGAAGACAGAGTAGGATGCCAAGACCCCCGCCGGCAGAAGATACCCCCTGATGTCATTCCACTGTCCCACATTGTCACCCTGTCCAACCTTGAACTGCCCCTGCTCCATCCTTCCACAGGCATATGGACAACGCACCTGTGCGACTGAGAACTGGAATCTGCCATGGACATTACTCCACCCCCACCCATCACCGTTTTACTATCATGGACCTATATGTAGCACTTTAAATAAATCACTAATTGCACTTAAAACACTCAGGAGTCTGCTTGTATTCTTAACAAATGTATTACACATAACGGTTCAAAAATGTTCAGTTACATTGTGATGACAACATACCAATGTCAATGTGCTTTACTCCATGGGCGAACAAAGCAGAAGTCACGCAGTGGGTCATACAGCTCTGAAAAGGGAAGGGAAAGTCACAATTCAGTTGAAAGGAACTGGGGGGAAAAACAGAAAGTATAGATGCAGGAGGCCTGAAGTAAATGTAAAATGGCGTGGGGGATTCTTACCTGTGTGCTACTGAAAATACTGTTGTATGACTGTGTCCCTGTTGTCCGTGTCGTCCCCGTCGTCTTCCTCCTCTTCACTCTCCACAGGCTCCACAGCTGCTACAACACCACCATCTGGACCATCCTCCTGCAGGAAAGGCACCTGGCGTCGCAATGCAAGATTGTGAAGCATACAGCAGACCACGATGATCTGGCACACCTTCTTTGGTGAGTACATTAGGGATCCCCCTGTCATATGCAGGCACCTAAACCTGGCCTTCAGGAGGCCGAAGGTCCTTTCTATGATCCTCCTAGATCGCCCATGGGCCTCATTGTACCGTTCCTCTGCACTGGTCCGGGGATTCCTCACTGGGGTCAGTAGCCACGGCAGGTTGGGGTAACCAGAGTCACCTATTTGCCACACACGTTGTCTCTGTAGCTGTTCCATCACATAGGGGATGCTGCTATTTCGCATAACATACGCGTCATGCACTGACCCAGGGAAGTTGGCATTTACATGGGAGATGTACTGGTCAGCCAAACAGACCACCTGCACATTCATGGAATGGTAATTTTTCCTGTTTCTGTACACCTGCTCATCGTCTTTTGGGGGTACTAAGGCCACATGGGTCCCATCAATGGCACCAATGATGTTGGGGATATGTCCAAGGGCATAGAAGTCACCCTTCACAGTGGCCAAATCACCCTCCTCAGGGAAAACAATGTAGCTCCGCATGTATTTCGTCAGGGCAGACAACACTCTGGACAAAATCTTAGAAAACATAGGCTGAGACATCCCTGATGACATGGCCACTGTTGTCTGAAAAGACCCACTTGCCAAAAAATGGCAGACTGACAGAACCTGCACCAGAGGGGGAATTCCTGTGGGTTGGCGGATGGGGGACATCAGTGCTGGCTCCAGCTGGGCACACAGTTCATGTATAGTGCTCGGTCAAGTCGGTATCGAAGTATTATATGACGTTCCTCCATTGTCGACAGGTCCACCAGCGGTCGGTACACGGGAGGATTCATCCTTCTCCTCGCAAGTCCCAGCGGACGGTGCCTAGGAAGGAGAACATGGAGTACAGAGTCAAGCAACCCACAGGTACGTAACTACAGCTTGCACAGTACACGAATCGCTATGCATTGAATGGCTTGTATGAGTGGCAATGCAAGGCCTAGGCCTGTGTGACGCAGTAGAAATTAAGCCATGTGGGCCCTTGAAATGGCGTCTGCCTGACCTGAGAAGTGTGACAGTGGGATGTGAGGTCAATGCGCTGGCGTGACACACCGTGGCGGTAGGCGGTCGAAGACCGCGGCGCCAAGCCGCATTGGTTAACATTGAACCCTGTGGGTTTCACGAGCCAATGACAAGGTGTGCCGGCGGTCGCGGTACGCACCGCGGCGGTACGCAACGCCGCAGGCGTGACCGCCATTTTCTATCTGATTAATCACTCGAGACCTGATCATCCACAGGAGAGGACCTATACTGCAAGTGCTGCTGTGAACTCGGTCTGGAAGAGACAATGGCTGCTGCGACTGGGGAAAGGGCCCCTGCCTTCACTACAGAAGAGTTGGAGAAACTTGTGGATGGGGTCCTGCCCCAGTATGCGCTACTCTACGGTCCTCCAAACCAACAGGTAAGTACACTGTGTGCACGTTGAATGGGCTATGCCTGTGTTGAGTGGGGTGGATATTAGATGGTGGGGTGGGGAGACAATGACGAGTGCAAGGCACAACAGATGAGAGCATGTGCCACATGGCAAGGTTGGGGAGGGGGGGCCAATCACATCTTTCATGCGGAAAATTGATGATATTTCCAATTCCACCCTGTACATGTCAAATAGGTCAGCGCCCGTCAGAAAGTCTACATTTGGCGTGCCATCGCCAAGGAAGTCCGGACCCTGGGGGTCCACAACAGACGGGCACCCACTGCCTCAAGAGGTGGGAGGACATCCGCCGCGGGACCAGGAAGACTGCTGAGTCACTGCTGGGGATGGCCTCCCAACCTAGGAGGGGTGCCTGTCGTACCCCGACCCCCCTGATGTCCCGAATCCTGGCGGTGGCCTACCCCGATTTAGATGGGCGCGTGAGGACATCACAGCAGACACAAGGGGGTGAGTACCAGCACATTCAGCTATCTTTACGCGCAGTGGAGGTGCCTTGGTGGGGGAGGAGGGCTGTGGGTGACATTAGGCCAGGGCGCTCTCTGTAGTGTAGTCCTCTCCTTTAGCCATGTCCCTGTGCCCCCGCCCCCCACCTCTGTAGGGTGACAAGTACAGCTATCCATGGTCCTGCATCACCCATGTGCGCGTTTGTTGTCCCTAGACCTTTTGGCCTAGTCACAAGTACTGAGTAGTGTACCCCGATTGCGCGGCTTAGTGCATGAGGCTCCTGTGTCTGTCCTCTCCGCCAACGGTGTTGACAATGCATGCACTCAACCTGTTTTTATTTCTCCCCCCACCCTTTTTCTTTATCTTCTTGTGCATGTGTGCATTAGCATCATCAGGTGGAGGAGAATTGGCACCGGAGCACGAGGGAGCTGCGACTCACAAGGCCCCGGTGGGCCTTGGCCCAGACACCGAGGCCACCAGTGATACGGAGGGTGAGGGGAGCTTCACAACGGGGACCCGTGGTGACACCAGCGACACCGACACGTCCTCGGATGGGAGCTCCCTAGCGGTGGCGGCAACATCCGTGCCCCCGCCTCTACAGGTACAGCCGCCACCCAGCGCACCAGCTCCGCCCTCCCAGCAGCCCCTCAGCCTTCGCTCCGTGCCCGCTCGCCCAAGAAGGCGGGCATCTCCTTCGCCCCAGGCACCTCAGGCCCTGCCCCTGTTACCCCTGCTGCCCTCAGTGAGGAGGTCATTGACCTCCTACAGACCATCATTGTTGGGCAGTCAACCCTTTTGAATGCCATCCAGGGGATAGAGAGGGAGGTGCATCGTAGCAATGCATACCTGGAGGGCATTCATTCGGGTCAGGCTGCCCATCAACGATCGTTCAATGCTCTGGCCTCAGCACTGACGGCAGCCATTGTCCCTGTTTCCAGCCTCCCTCTTCTAACTGCCTCCACCCTGTCTCTGTCTCCTGTTCCTCAGCCTATCCCATCCACACCATCAGACCAGCCTGCACACACCTCAACACCCAAGGGCAGCTCATCCAGACATAAGCACCACAGATCACACAAACATTCACCCAAGCAACACCCAGATGCAGACATGCCAACAGCCACTACCACCTCTGTGTCCCCCACCTCCTCGTCTCCCTCCTCCCTCCCTGTGACGTCTCTACTCACACCTGCATGCACACCACCAACAGCCAGTACTTCCATCACCAGCACACCCTCCAGTACAGTCCGCACACGTGCAGTCACCACCCCCATTGCCATTTACACGTCCTCTGTGTCCTCTCCCACTGTGTCTGTCACCCCCTCTTCCAAGACACACAAACGCAGGCAGCCACCCACCCAACAGCCAACCACCTCACGACAGCCTCCAGCCCATGCACCTTCACCCAAGGACAGCACACCTGACTCTCCTACAACCACCTCCTCTTCCTCCACTCCCATAACCACTACACCTACCCTTTACCTTGGTCCTAAAAAACTTTACCTCTCCACTCTTGACCTCTTTCCCTCACCTGACCAACCCCCTCCATCTGCTAAGAGTCCCAAGAGGGCCTCAGCCACCACCAGCCCGGCTTCAAGGGTCACCGTAGTGCATGGATTTTGGAGTCCCCCCTTTGCCAGCAGTGATATATCGGTCAGCAGCAAGGGGACAGCCAGCCCCCCCTGGAAAGAGGACCCATAAAGTAAGGGGCCGCCGCGAGAAGACTGACACGGCTGCCCCCAAGGACCAAAGTTCTGCCACTTCACCTGCCACAACATCCAGGGGAGGCAAGGCCCAGAGAGCCACTTCGAAGGAGGGCAAGGGCAGCAGGGCGGAGAAGTCAGCCAGCAGGAGCGCAGACCAGGAGGGCCCCACAAGCCCCATCCCGGGTGTGAGGGAGGACACCCAAGGGCCCAGGACACCGTCACCGAAGGGTCCAGCAACTGCACGGTCGGAGGGCGACTGAGCAGGGAGTCCTGGCCAGGTCTGACTCCCTTGACTTACAGAACAAGCACCGCTGAAGAGGGCCCCGCCGTCCAGAAAGGCACCACTGAACAGGGCCCCGCCGTGCAGAAAGGCACCACTGAACAGGGCCCGCCGTGCAGAAAGGCACTGCTGAACAGGGCCCGCCGTCCAGAAAGGCACCGCTGAACAGGGCCCCGCCGTGCAGAAAGGCACCGCTGAACAGGGCCCCGCCGTCCAGAAAGGCACCACTGAACAGGACCCCGCCGTGCAGAAAGGCACCCCTGAACAGGGCCCCGCCGTCCAGAAAGGCACCGCTGAACAGGGCCTCGCCGTGCAGAAAGGCACCGCTGAACAGGGCCCCGCCGTGCAGAAAGGCACCGCTGAACAGGGACCCGCCGTCCAGAAAGGCACCGCTGAACAGGGCCCCGCCAAGGCAGGCACCGCTCCGCTGGGCCCTTCCTGTCAAGCACCGCTCCGCTGGGCCCCGCCGTCTCAAGCACCGCTCCGCCGGGCCCTTCCTGTCAAGCACCTCTCCGCTGGGCCCTTCATCTCAAGCACTGCTCCGCTGGGCCCCGCCGTCTCAAGCACCGCTCCGCTGGGCCCTTCATCTCAAGCACCGCTCCGCTGGGCCCCGCCGTCTCAAGCACCGCTCCGCTGGGCCCTTCATCTCAAGCAGTGCTCCGCTGGGCCCTTCATCTCAAGCACTGCTCCGCTGGGCCCCGCCGTCTCAAGCACCGCTCCGCTGGGCCCTTCCTGTCAAGCACCGCTCCGCTGGGCCCCGCCGTCTCAAGCCCCGCTCCGCTGGGCCCCGCCGTCTCAAGCACCGCTCCGCTGGGCCCTTCATCTCAAGCACCGCTCCGCTGGGCCCCGCCATCTCAAGCACCGCTGGCCCAATGACAGTGACGGTTCTGTGTCGAGCTACTGTTCACGCTGCACTCGGGCCACCCTGCCTCCTCCATTGCCTGTGGAGACTGTTATCCACTTGATAGACTGTGGCTTTGCACTCCCCAGGATTGAACAGTGGGCAAGCCACCCACTGTAGAGACTTGAGAGACTGTGGCTTT
The DNA here is from genome assembly GCF_031143425.1 of Pleurodeles waltl. NCBI lineage: Eukaryota > Metazoa > Chordata > Amphibia > Caudata > Salamandridae > Pleurodeles > Pleurodeles waltl. The sequence goes on from NC_090450.1 coordinate 281,760,051, forward strand.
GCACTCCCCAGGATTGAACAGTGGGCAAGCCACCCACTGTAGAGACTTGAGAGACTGTGGCTTTGCACTCCCCAGGATTGAACAGTGGGCAAGCCACCCACTATAGAGACTTGATAGACTGTGGCTTTGCACTCCCCAGGATTGAACAGTGGGCATGGTGGCCCCTTCATGGATCTGGCATCGTGGACTCATGTGGCTGTGGTGCCCCCCCTTCCCTTCCCCCTGAGGTGCCTGTAGTTTTATCATCTGATGCCCCTGCAGTGTTCTCTCCAACGGACTCAGGCCTCCTGTGTGGGCTTTGCCCATGTGTTGATACACTTTGGCCCACGGACAGTTGAAATTTCAGTGACTGTGCTGGACTTATTGCCTCTATTTATCGGTTACGCAATGTTTAAACTTGAATTTTTTTTATTCATTTTCCTATTTTACCATGACTTCAATGAACCTATTTTCTACATAAATTTAGTTTCTCACTTTAATTATATCTTTTCATTATTCCGGGGGGTTTGGGTGGTGTCACTTTGACTTGGTGCTCTGCATTGGTGTGTAGATAGTTGGGGGGTGGGTGTAATGCCTATGTGTGTGCCCGTAACCCTTCCTCCTCCCCCCTCCCCTGTGTCGTAGGTGCGGTACTCACCGTTGTCGTCTGCGCCGGAGTTCGTACTCGTGGTAGATGAGCAGGTAGACAAGAGCAGGTAGGATGTTCAATTCGGGCTCCATGCTGTCCTCCGTCCTCGTGGAGTGTATAGAGGTGAGCGTTTTCCCGTTCGTAGTCTGTTTCCGCCGTGTTTTTATCGGCGGTGCTCCCGCCCCGGAAAAGGTGGCGGATTGGTGAGTTGTGATAGGGTGGGCGTTACATTGTCTGCCGCCTGCCTGTTGGCGGTGACCGCCGCGTTGTTTGTGTGTCCCACCGTGGCGGTCGGAGTGTTAAAGTGGCGGGCTCTGTTGGCGGTTCCCGCCAGGGTCAGAATTCCATTTTTTGGACCGCCAGCCTGTTGGCGGGTTGGCCGCCGCTTTATCACCGACCGCCAGGGTCAGAATGACCCCGATATGGTTTTGGACTACTGCAAGGGTCTGGCTGATGTGGTCTGCTCTTTCTCTCAGCAGGTGCAGGCCACTATGCTGCCATCCATCCACGATCCAGGTCACAATCTGAGAGCCGGAGACTAGGTCATTGTCAGAAAACATGTTCGCAAGACCTGTTTGGAACAGCTTTGTAGGGGTCCTTACCAGGTGGTGTTACCAACTACGACAGCTGTGAAGTGTGCAGGACTCTCGAACTGGATACACGCAAGTCATACAAAGAGAGGGGTATGTCCACCAGATCATGAAGAAGCGTTGTTGAGAGCACCAACGACAGGGAAACAGATTGCCACACCTGAGCCAGAAAAAGAGTCACTAGAGCCTGAAGTTGAACCAGAGCTTGTGGAAGATGGTTCCATTACCCCTATAAGAGACGAAAGTGAGGAATTACAGGAGGGTGTGTGTTGGACTCTTTTCCTTACGCAGGGTCATCCCCAGTCTTTTTGCCTCCTTCCTCCTGGTTTTTCTGACCTCTTGCTGTTGGCTGTAGGACTCTGAGCACTTTCTTACTGCTGAACAGTGCTAAAGTGCAGGTGCTCTCCCATCTAAAGTTGGTATGATATGTTTATACTTAATTGGCATATTTAATTTACCTGTAAGTCCCTTGTACAGTGGTATCTCTATACCCAGGGCCTGTAAATTAAATACTACTAATGGGCCTGCAGCGCTGCTTGCGACACCCACTGAAGTAGACTTTCCAACTTGTCTCTGGCCTGCTAGCGCAGGGCCTGTGAGTGCAGTTTTCTGCCACAGGGACCTGACATCTAAATTTACTTGCCAGGCCCAGCACTCCCCTTTTACTACATTTAAGTCACCCCTAAGGTACACTCTAGCTATCCCTATGGGCAGGGTGCCATGTATGTAGAAGGCAGGACATGTGCCTGGTTGCGTGGCCTGTCCTGGTAGTGACAAAGAACCTAACTTGGTGTCTCACTGCTATGAGTGCTGCCTTCTCATAGGATTGCATTAGAAATGCCCTGCCTTATGTGTAAGGGGTATTGTCTAATTATGAGGGGTAGCGTAGGCATGTTTGGTATGGTTGTGATGGTGATAATAAATGCTGTTTACTGGTGTGGGTGTATTTTTTTTTACTATTACAAAAATGCTACTTCTAGAAAGTGCACATTTATCTGTGCTTATGACTCTGGTGTTTTGCAGTTTGACTCCAATCCACGTCTGGGCAGAGTGACAGTTGGGGCTTTGTGCATACTTTTCAGACAGCCTGTACATAGGGAGGGAGGAGGTGTAACAGATGTGCATCTGCATACTGAATAGTCTTCCTGGGCTGAGAGAAGGGAGAGGCGTGGCACACCTACATTTGTAAAGGCTGTGCCCTGGCCTCACACAATAGGGTTGTTAACCCCCCACTGATGTTTGAAGTCTGCGCTGAAGAAGCGAGGGGGCACTCTCAGTACCAGTTGTAACTGGTTGGAACCTCCTCTCCCCACCATTGGAAAACACTGCAAGGACTGATTATAAGTACAGGGGAATTTTCCCCACAATTTGGAGACTCTTTGAACTTACCTGGAACTGGACAGAGACTGCTGGAAGAACTCACCAGGAACCGCCATGGACGACTGCTGCTGTGCTGACCTGTGACCTGCTTGGTCACTAAAGAGGACTCGCCACTTGCTTCATACTCCTTGTGCTGGCCTGTTGTTGGACCATCCACCTGTGGGCCTTTCCTTGCAAGCTTTTGCTCCCCAGGGGCAGGGTGCTGTGGCCCCTGACCCATGCAGGTCATCCTGAAGCACGAGGGGTGCTTCATCTTCTTCTTTGCTGAGATTGAGCGCTGGGGAAAGCACTCTGTGGGGGATTTCGTTAAGCGTTTGGAAGCACTTTCCCCTTGATGGTGTGCTGCGAAGCGTTCATTTTGCTGGCCGAAAGAAATCACCGCCTGGACCCGGGCTGTGTGGTTGCTAAGCGCCGGAGTCGTGCTGCTTTCCCATCCCCCCAGGCCACCTGAAGAATCCTTTTTGTGGTTTATTTGGAGCTGGAGCGCTCCTGTCGTGCCTCGGGGTGAAGCGCGCTCCGTGGAGCGCCCCCGGGGCACTGGCAGACACCGACTTTCTTGCCTGCCTCTTTCTCGATGGCCGGGTGGGCCGCAGCGTAGAGCTTGCAGCCGGGCGGGGGGAAGGAAACCTCATCGGAGGTTCCCTCCGGCCCCAACGAGGCCGTCCTGCTTTTGCGGTGACCACAGGCGGGGCAGAAGCCTCGCCGGAGGCCCCCTGCGCCGCTGGTCCTTGGTTTGGCCCTTGTGTGGGCAAGTATTGATTTTTTTGGTACCCCCCTTTCGTGGAGGGCCAGTTAAGTCTCGGGAGAGCCCTACAATGATCACGGGTCCCAGGTGGGGCCCGCCCTTAAAGAGGAGGGGGTGCGTGGCACCCCCCCCTTCCCCTTGCATTTCTTCTGGATTGTGGCCCCCCCTTGTGAGGGCTGGTGGAGGCCCGGAGGGTCCCCCAGTAATCGTGGGCCCCAGGAGGGGCCCGTTAGGAGTACAGAGGGGGTGCGTGCCACCCCCCTCTCACCCACAATTGTCTGAGAGGCCCCCACATTGCGCAGAGGAGCGCCGCGGGCCCCTCCTTTGTTCTTCATCAAACCAGGTACTTTTAGAGGACTAATATATTTATAATCCAAGTTCTGCCTAAAGACTTTGCTGATTGATATATATTGCCTGCCTGTTTGATGATGCTTTTACTTATGTGTGCAGATGTTCCTTTTATGGACATGACTTACTGATATGTACTTTTATGACTTGCCATATGTTTCTAATGTTCCTACTATGGGTGTTTTATGATATTCTTATGACAAGTGTCTTGGTGTAATAAAGTTTCTCCTCACTACTGCTTACGTTGCAGAATACTGAGTAACCTGTGTGTTATGTGTGACTGCTGCTAGTTTGCAAAGTAACTAATGTGTAACATTCTGACAACTGTTAAGGTAGCAGGACAGTACTGATATGTGATGTTTGGTCTAATAATTGTGTTGTGTACAATACAATATATTTTCGCATAATCTGGTGTTGTGTTTCCTTTGTGGTGGGGATATTCCGTCACATGTGTTGTGTGTGTTGTGCAAACACTTTACACATTGCCTCTGGGATAGGCCTGACTTCTTGTGTAAAGCTACCAAGGGGGTGAGCAGGGGTTATCTTGGACGTGTAACTCCCTTGCCCTGACCAGAGTGGGTAGGTTCTGCCTTTCTGAGGTGCATAAAGTAGCCAACCAAAAACCCCATTTCTAACAGTGTGCAAGAACCTATCTCGACAGATACAGCAGGAGAGCCTAGCTCAGCAGAGGTTCTCCCATAAGCAGACGGTGCTGAAAAACAGACAGAACAAGTGTCAGACAAAGAGGGTGAAAGAGCTGAGGCAGATCAAAGACAAAGTGATCTGACTCCTCCTGAGCCCACTGTGGGTCCATCAAGAGAAAACACCATAGAAAAAGAAAAGGAGAAGAGTCCAATTTTGAAAATAATATTAACAGAAGGAACAAGAAAAGGAGTTAATCGGCCTGAATCACAAATAGGGAGGTAAAGGAACTGGTCATAAATGAAACAATAGAAGAAGAAGTAGAGACTACAAGAAAGGAAGATTTAAGTGAAGGAGAACTAAGTGGTGATCAAATGTTGAAAAGAAAGAGAATAGAAAGTCAATGTTATGCAGGTCCTGAATGGGCATATGCAACTACCAATGAATGGCAACATGAGTTTATGTCTTTTTGTTTTGATAGAGAAGTTCAGAGTCAATACTTTGATATAACCTGAAGGTGATCAGGAATCTGAATTGTTGAGCTCATCTTAAAAACTTAAGAAAGAGACTGTTTGAAAACAAAACCAAAAGAGACATTGATAACCTGATATGACAATTGAAAACCGGATGTGACAAGCTGTAATCGATTTTGACAGAGGAAAAGAGGATCCTGGATGTGAAATTGAACTGTGAGAAAATAATTTTTCCTTCATTTTTTGATTTTTATTACTGCACTTTATCCAAGATTTACTTCTGCTTTCTGATTCTTTACAGATCATGGATGAACTAAATAATCAAGATAGAAATATTAGGTGCTGTAGATACATGAGTGTTGGATTGGCAGATATGTGTGGAATCATTTTTCTAATAATGATTGTGGGAATGTCTGTTCATGATATGAAAAGAGCTCTTAATACTTCTGCTCCTGAAACTACTACACTAACAGCTTTAGAGAGGTTTAAGTTAGATGAGAAGTATTTGCATGACAATACTAATGCTCAAGGAGAGCTTTCTTCTAATGTTTTCTATCGCTTGTTGAGTGAGTATGTTGAGACAATGGATGCGAGGAATTGTCTTGTGTGTACGCAAATTGCTTCATCAGTAGAGGAAGAGGTTACATACCATAGTATTCCTTTAACTTATGGAATAACCTGTAGTTTGCTACGAACAAGATTTTATAACCAAGAGTGTATATAAAGTATTTTTATTCTAACTACGATGTAGTGTTTTCATTTGTTCCTATTATTAGATATCTGACTAGAATAGCTAGAGAACATGATATAGTACTAGTTAGAGTATTCTTTGAGCCAACACTAATATTTGAGACTGCTTATGCGCATCGCAATAACCTCACATGCTTGCTTACACCTTTAGAAAAGAGCTTCATAGGGCATACTGATGATAGGAGAAGAGCATTAAAAGAGAAATTAGAAAAAGGGTTAGAGAAAAGAACTTACAAAAATGATTACACTTACACTGCTATTAAAACGCAAGGGAAATTAGCACTAGATGCATTACATGTAGGGAAACTTTGTTTATATAGGCCAAAATCGCACACTGGCACTTTATTTGTAGGAATGAGTGAATGTAGGCATGTGTTTGTGTTTCAGAGTAAGTGGACGATTATACTGAATGGTCAGGACCCTGCTATTCCTGGAATCTACTGTATTTGTGGACTTAATGCTTATTACCGTCTTCCTAGAGAATGGTATGGGACATGTTATTTGTGGATAGTTTTCCCTAAAATGTATCTGATAGATGACTTAAAGAAGTTTCTGACTGAATTACATCATAAGCGACAGAGGAGGGAAACCTCTTCTGCAATTGTGGGAGATATCTTTGGTGCAGTGATTCCCTCAGTGGGAGTCATTTTGAATTTGATCAAGATACGAAAGTTGTCTACTATTGTGGATGACATGCTGACTAATTTTACAGGGGCAATACTCCTGATAGATACTGAATTTGCTGTGGATAGAGCTTTGACGCTTTAAAATAGGCTTGCTTTAGACATTCTTTTAGCAAAAGACGGCAGAGTCTGTAAAATGATTAATGCTAGGCATTGTTGTTCGTATATTCGGAACAATGATAAGGAGATAAGAGACTTACTCACTTAGCTGACTAATTCTAGTAAGGATTTGAAGGAATTGAAAGAACCAGGTGTTTTGGGAGAAAGTTGGAAATGGATTTGCTTCAGTGGGAAATTGGCTTAGTCAAATTTGGAATGGGGTATTATTAAAAATCATGCAAGGAATATTAATTGTGATTGCTTGCATATTAGGATTATGGGGTACATGTAAATTATTTCAAAAGATAAAATTGAAAAGATCTAAAAATAATCAGAAGAGGGAAGAACGAAACAGGGAAATAATTTATATGGATGATTTAAGAAGAGACAAAATACAAATGAAACGGAACTGTGAAATATTGGTAAATGAAAGGTGTGATGACATAGTTATCAGTGGAGGGACTGTTGACACACATATGCTAATTAGAAATTATTAATGAATGTTTATGTGTTTTGATTAACAAAAAGCTTGTAGAGAAATTAATAGCAGAGAAAATAATGTGCACGTATGAAAATGTGCCCACTGGGTATGGCAGACACTTATACGAAAGTTGTACTAAAATAACTATAAATATGTGAAATAATGAAAATATGTAAGAATAATATAGTAATATGTCATATTGAGATGAATAACCTATGCTTTGCATTAATTTGTAGAATTACCTTAGCTGAGGTTATGGCCTAGTCTTTTCCAGGCCTCACACAAGAAGCTGAATTTCTAGCGCACTGCAGAGAAGCTGATGTCTTAACCTGACCCTGAACCATCCCATGTTAAAGTTGCTTAGCTAGAACTTTCTGCAATATACCAACAGACAGGAGATGATGAAGTAAAATTGATACAATTATGTTTAGAGTAGGCCAAATGTACTTTCCCAGGACTTGAACAATGGTAGCACTGACTGAAGAGGATCATGCAACATTTTCGATACCTGAAGCCGGATGATGAAGACTTCGTACAGTGGACCAATCCATGAACTGAGAAAGAAGGAATATTAGAACTCATAGATTTGTAAAATTAATATTATAGGTTAGAGTCATATCTGCTGCTTAACTAACGAATTAGAAAGTGGGGGGACGGACTGAAAAACTCGAATAAAAAGTCATGACAAGGGGCTAAAACTTCAGAATTTAGGGAGATGCGAGGGGAGAATTGATGACGTCGGGAGACGTGGTTCGAGATTTTGTCATTGGGCTCATACTCTTGAGAGCTTGATGCGTTGCTGATCTATTGATGACCTGAAGATGAAGACTGACTCTGTTGCTGATCCATTCTGTGGAGAGGTAGCTATGAAAATGTGACTGACTAACATTGTGCCTTTTCTTCTAGGTACCAACTGCGCTGTTTTATAGTTTTCTCTTAGCTAGATGTTTTTTTCCAAATTCATGTTTTTCTAAATTGTTTCGCATGAAGTCCCACATGCTAATGCCAATCTGAATTAGTTAAGGGTCTTTTGGGTGGCTTGACGGTGACAAGTGATTGACAGACTGATTTGCTGAACACTGCTATTAATGCCACTATATTACTCCTTATTGGCTTATGCAGAAGCATTCGAGCATATGTTTTCACAAGTCTTAATTAGATTGTGCTACTAGTGGTTGCTAATAAACTAATTCTGAATTGATTAACTAAAGTTTGAGTTAACCAAATGCATTAGAATTGTAATTAATAGGGAAATAAAAATTGTTAAATGCTTCATTGAGTTGTGGTTATTCATGAAGTGATGGTTATAATTGTTTTATTGACTAATGATTCTCTTAATGGTTACTGATTGATTACACTAATTATTAATGCCATTGGTTACTATGTGATTAGGGTACTCCATACGATTCAAAAGGTTCATCGGCCTATATTCGTCCCCTTGTAAGTTTACTTATTAAGGACCAGGCGTGTTAGCACTATGCATAAGGTTCTAAAGAGGATCAACTAGTAATACAGTCCTACAATAGTACTTAGAAACTTAGAAATCCTTTGTAGCGGTAATACCTGATGTGGTTTTACCAGACCTTTTTAATGGGATAGCCATAACGATGGCTGTGGTGTGCCTATCTGTCCTCATATTGGCCCTTCATTTATGGACAGTTGCAAAGCTAAAATGAAAGTTGTGTTAAATGTGTGGTATATAGATCACCTAACGGTTAACCTGATTTCGATATTTAGAGTAATATGGTATTTGTGCATTAGAAAGTCAGTATTATCTTTAAACCATATGGTGAAATTGGGCACATTAGCACTGGCTGATGATAACTTTCTATTTTACAGACATGTTTGTAATCTATTTAAATGAAATGTTACTATAATGTAAATACATAGGGCCTCATTTTGAGTTTGGCAGTCACAACGCCACCAAACTTGCAGTGGCAGTTGGCCTGCTGCGGCATTGGAAGTTTGACTGTCAAATTACGACTTTGGCAGTCGGACGACCGAAGGACCGCCATCCCTGTTGGGAACATGGTTCCCGACAGCATTACGACGGTTGTTCTTGCAACCAGCCATTGCGGCACTGAACTCAGTGCTACCTGGCTGATTATAACCCCTCTTTCTGCCAGCCTTCTAATGGTGTGGAGCCTGCCATGAAAAAGCTGGCAGAAAGCAAGTGCTGGGGTCCACAGGGAGACCCCTCACTGTCCATGACCATGTTGTGGGCAGTGTAGGGGCACCCCTCCCCAGCAATGCCAGAATGTGTTGATTGTCTGCAAAAAGTAGACAGTGCACTTTCTAAGGGTGCTGGAGTGTTAGCATTTTGGCCTTGGCTCCCTTATGGGAGCTGAGGCCAATATCCTAACACTGTTCCCTCTGGTCAGCCCAGTGGGAACACGTATTACAATGTCCTTCTGGTCAGCCCTGTGGGAACATTGTAATATGCCCGGGGAGGAACGACACCATTGTGGGACTGCCAAACTCATAATGAGCCCCATAGAGCCTGAGTTTGATGTTTGCGGAGGGGAATACTCCGCCACAAATGTGATGGATATCCCGTCCGCCATATTACGATCCCATCAGACCCAATGGAAATCATAATATGGCAGACAGGATATCCGTCACGTTTGTGGTGAAGTATTGCATCCGCCATGATCTAAATCAAGACCCTAGTGTGGTATTTCAATTACCGAATTCCTTGTATAACCACAATCTTTGACACTCCAAATGAGGGTGTGAGTTCTCCACAATTAATATGCCTTAGCTATGGAAAAAATTGCCAAAACTATTTAGAAAGTGAGATGAGAAATGTCAAAACTGCTTCCCACGTTTTCTTGAGCAATGTTTTGCTCAATTTGTAACAGTTATAAAGGGTTTTATACCAGTCAGCTTTTACATCATGCTATCTGATTAAATTACAAGGCCTCTGAGCACATTTGTGAACACTTGAAAAATAAACAGTTAAGTTCGGAATGCTATTCACATCCCTATGGATTTCCTGCCCACCCTCTCACACTCTTTCGCGCTACCCAGCCATGCAAACAAAATATATTACTGAAAATAAAGTGGAAATCAGAAAGCAGAGACTGTTGATGTACTCCGATGAAGCTTCCTGATTGGACGACGGCAGACTGTTTCTGTAGCTTATCAATGAGCTAACTCTCCTACTTAAAATACTCTTGTGCAGTAGAACAGAAAATAAGGCAGGTCACGCTGTGCTTAGCAACAGATCTCTGCATTCATGGCAGACTAAGAGGATGGCGGGGAAAGGAAAGGGACGGAAAGGACTTTACAAAAAAAATTCTATGCTTTTCTCTAAAACACTAAGGGGCAGACTTTGCACCCCTTAGTGCCCCTCTAAAGCCACCATGTGTGCGCCATATTTAATATACAGCGCACCATGGAGGTAGTTAGGGAACTAGCATCATAATTATTGACGCTAGTTGGGCGCTTTGCAGGATTAGCATCAAAAATGTCTCTAATCCTGCAAAGCACCCAGAGGCCCATTGAAAACAATGAGAGCCTCTCATTAACGTTCTCCCTGCTCTGAGGATGCGTTACAAATGTTGATAAGAATGACGCCAAGAAATCTTTCTTTGTGACATTTTTTCGGCCCCCCTGACGGTGCAAGGGGTTACAAAGTGATGCAATGCAAGCACTGCGCCACTTTATAAAAATGAAGGCCCATATTTATACTTTTTGACGCACCACTGCGCCAACGCAGTGGTGCGTCAAAACTTTTACCGCCGGCTAACGCCATTCCAACGCGCCATGCGGGCGCCTTATTAATGGAATGACGTTAGCCGGCGCTGCGGACTGGTGTGCGTTAAAAAAAATGACTCACACCAGGCAGCGCCAGCGTATGGAAAAATGGGGGTTGTGCGTCAAAAAATGGTGCAAGTCAGGTCTGAGACAAAATTCAGGCCTCAAACCGGATTTGCGCCATTTTTTTTTACGCCCAACCTCCATTGACATGACTCCTGTCTTAGCAAAGACAGGAGTCATGCCCCTTGCCCAATGGCCATGCCCAGGGGACTTATGTCCCCTGGGCATGGTCATTGGGCATAGTGGCATGTAGGGGGGCCCAAATCAGGCCCCCCTATGCCACAAAAAAAATCTGAAATAAAAACTTACCCAAACTTACCTTTACTTCCCTGGGATGGGTCCCTCCATCCTTGGGTGTCCTCCTGGGGTGGGCAAGGGTGGCAGGGGGTGTCCCTGGGGGCAGGGGAGGGCACCTCTGGGCTCCTTCCGAGCCCACAGGTCCCTTAATGCCTGCCCTGACCCAGGCGTTAAAAAACGGCGCACATCAGGCTGTGCGCCGTTTTTTAAGACCCACCCCCTCCTGTGCGTCAAAATGACGCCAGAGTATAAATAAGGGGCACAGGCCTTGAAGTCATTTTTTGGAAGGGAACGCCTACCTTGCATATAATTAACGCAAGGCTGGTTCCCCCTTCCAAAAAATGACGCACATGGTGCAATTTTGACGCCCGCGCAGTCGGGCTTCAAAGTATAAATATGGGGCAGGGTTTGCGCTGATTGTGCGTAAAAATTTTGACCCACATTCGGCGCAAACAGAGTATAAATATGCCCCGAAATGGCGTTTTTGGCCATCTAAAGCCATAAGCCATATCAGCGTATAAAAGACGCTAATGTGTTGTTAGGAAAGCGCTCGGACCTTAAATATGGGCCTAAGTTTCTCCCTGTACAATGGAGATGAGAGAGTAAAATCACTGACATTTAACGATATTACAATGGTCAGAAAATGTCTACCTTCATTCATGGATTAAACCTTACAATCAACATAATAAATCTCCAAATACTCAAAACTCAAAAGCTCGGCATGGTTTGTGGGAGGAACAGCCTGTCTCAAAAAGCATTTTCTGTAAGAAGTTTTATTCCAGACATAGGTGTCACTTACTTATGCATCAATGTACGGATGACTCTCATCTGCACATTAATTTGTCTTACAAGTGGCGTATTCGCATTCGCTTAAAACGCATTAACACTCCCGCAGCGCGGGTCCCTCATGGCAGCATAACAACAGCTTTTCTCCAGGCCAGCATACCCGAACTTGCACGGACCAGGGTGGGACCAGATCGCCCACTCACTATTGCAGGAGGGAAGGACCAATAACTTTACATTGTGCTTTAAAGCGCACTGACACTCTAGCAGTGCGGGTCCCTCACGGCAGCATACTGTCAGCTTTTCTCCAAACCAGCTTATCTGAACATGCACGGACTGGGTTGAACTACGTCCCCTAGTCACTATTGCTGGAGGGCAGGGCCAAGAACTTCACATCGTGCTTTAAAGAGCACTGACACTCCCGCAGCGCCGTCATCACCTAGAGGAGGCTGGGCAGGCCCACCCCTTTAACATCTCTGCTCTAGAAGTTAGGCGACTGCAGTAAGAGTTTTTTTTTTCTCATCTTAGTATGTGACTGACTAGTGGGGGCTTGTCTTGACTTTCGAGTCAAGTAGTTGGTAAGAATGTGAGACTGACCAAATATTAGGCGGAGGCTCTGGAAAGTGTTGCAGACTCACCCAAAACTGTTTTTCAACAGCAAGTGCCAGCCCACTACTATTTTTAGAATGGGGAAGTGTAAGGTTCCAGCAGGCATTGACACGTTTGTTGCTAACAGCACACTTGATGGGTTTCTGCAGCGAAAAGTAGGAGTTCTTGACAAATAAATCGAGACAGCTAAGAGACAGCTATCACTATTTTAGCCCCCCAGGCGCCTCTTCATACATCTCCGAATGTAGAACTATGTGGTGAGGCCCCAAACCAATCTCTGCTCATTGATAGAGGCAAAACACCACAGGCTAATTAATATTCGTTCAGAGCCAGTTGTCTCTCAAGAAGCCTCCACGGAAGTAGCCCAAATTAGCAGTAATAATGCCAGAGGGAACAGGAAACAAGTAGATCAATGTACCCAGGCTACGTGCCCCCGGACTGCAACAAACATTGTGCTGAAATGCCAGCAAGGAGCACTGAGGCTTGCATTGTGGACATTTTGGGGAATTTTATTGGGAGGGTCACGGAAGAATTGGAAAGTAGATTGAGACCAATAAACGACTAAGCAATATAGAGGTGGCTTTGGGGAACCTCTCTCAGCCATTGATGCCTATTTCAATGTCAAAGGCGCTACTCTGTATTATGCTGCCCCCAACAAGTATTGAGTTAGGCACTCTACCAGCTAGCCAGAATGCTGAGTGCCTGGCACAACGAACTGTATCTTTGGACACTGTAAGCCCTACTTCATTCCTTAGGAAAGAGCCACAGGGAGTTAACCCCATATCCACACAGCAGAACACTGAGGAAAGAGAGCGAGAAGCCAATAATCATTGGGACGACTCTTGTCACAGGGCCAACAAGAGAAAAGGTTTTAATAAAATGGAAACACACCCTGATCACATTGTAATTAATCTTCCCCCTGAAGCAAGCCCACCAGTGGGGGTGACAGCTAATGTATCTAGACTGCCACCAAATATCGAAGAGTCTTTCTTACAAATGAAAAACAAGGTCCTCTATTGGTTATAGTAGCAGTAGTACAAAGACTTTATTCGACTTTCAACAAGTCATAAAAGTAACAATATTTTACATTTTAATATCCAATATCCAATAAATAAATACAATAAATAGGCTAAAATCTTAATGGTTTACAATAATGAAGGTCTAAAATAGTTCAGGTTATATTGCTACCCTCATGCGCTTTCTTGTGCTTAGTACGGAGCATAAAAAGTTGGCCAAGGTTCCACACATCTCTATGGATGATAGAACCTGGAGGCTAGCGTACGCAGTACGACACTGACGGAGGTTGATTAGCCTTAAGAGAGGGGCTACTAGGCGCTTTCTTTGTTTGGCATACAGTTTGCAAAATAAAACCACATGGATTGTGGTTTGTAGTGACTTTGCGTCACAGGGGCAGGCCTTCAAGGTGGTGCTCCAATCATTCATGGTTGGGAAGGTTACTAGTCAATGGAATGTATCCAGCCTCAGTCTGGTGAGCACAAAACGATGGCGGGGGTTTATCACGTTCATCAGGTAAGGCTGGATAGCCTCCGTTGACAGGATTATTTGATTATGAATGACAGTGGGCTTTTTTGATTCAGCCTCCCATCGTAAGTCTTCTAAATATTTTAATGCCAAAGCACTCAGGTCCTTCCTAGAGATTGTTTCCAGGAGAGCTGGATTTGTGTAAAGAGCTTTATTGCCCATGTTTAAAAAAAAAGTCATAATGTATTTTAGCCAAGGCACCCTTGTTGCGTATATAGATTCCATACAGTCGGTCAAAATGGCCTTATTTAGTTCAGTATGTTCCGAGGTCCAGATTTTGTGCCATAACAGTAAGGGTTGAATCTTTATCAAATCGGTAATAAAAGGGGATCCCAGTTCTGAATGAATTCTGTAAGATGATGTACCTTTTGGAACCATCAGTAAATATCTTAAAAAGTCGTTTTCAACCGTCTGTACCAGGTTACAATCGGTATGTCCCCAAATGCCGGACCCGTACGTGACTGCTGGGATGCACTTTGCTTTGTAAATTGTTATCATATTTGGCGGAGTAATCCCCCCTATTCTTTTAGAAAAAAACCTTATGGCCATCGTTGTTTTTATAAGCTGGGCTTTTTTTGACTTCCTACAATTGGCCCAAGAGCCCTGATTTTCAAACATTAAGCCCAGATAGGAAAAGGAACGCGCAGTTTCTACTCTCCCCTCCGCAGTTGTAATGTTATAGGATTTGCCGCGTTTCCCACCACAGTTCATAATGAATGTTTTTGAGTGGTTGACAGTGAGACCCAGTTGTGACATGAATGTGATACAAGTAGTTAATAATTTTTGTAAGGCTAGCGGGGTCCTGGCCATTAGAACTGCATCATCTGCATAAAGTAGGACCGGGACAGCGCGATTGCCTATTTGGGGAAGATCGTTGCAGTTAGTAGCCAACACGTTTTCTAGGTTGTTTATATACATCGAGAATAGAAATGGGGCGAGAACACAGCCCTGGCGCACACCTCTAAATATGCCAAAAGGGCGAGTACTCTCCCCCTTTAGGCCATACCTCACTCTTGCTCTGCACCCTGAATACATGTCTCGTATAAACTGGATTATAGCTGGTTCTACCCCCAAGCTGGTTAAAATGTCCCATAACTTGTCGTGTAGTACACAGTCAAATGCTGATGATAGGTCAATAAAAGCCAGGTACAGATTGCCTTCTTTGATCCTTGTATATTTTCCTATAATAATACTTAGATTCAGGCTTTGTTCCACTGTCCCAATGCCTTTCCGAAATCCATATTGGACAGGGGATAAGACTCTTTTTTCTTCTGCCCAGGTTTGCAATCTATTCAAGATAATTCTCCCTGCTAGTTTAGCTGTTGAATCCAGCAGAGAGATGGGTCTATAACAGGCTGGGTTGAGACGGTCACCTTTTTTATATATAGGAATTATATTAGAATCTCGCCAAGATGGTAGGGGACCTTGGGTGCAAATGTCCCTTAGTGACTGCGTTAGTACAGGGCCCCATAGGTGGATGTTGGCCTTGTATATATCTATCGGGACGCCATCGGGGCCCGGAGCTTTTCCTGATTTGCTTAGAGATATGGCTTCCTCTACCTCCTCAAGGCTAAATTGTGGGGTTATTAACGGGCGTGTGCCTTCCTGTAGGGCTTGGTCATATACGGACAGTGTAGGGTTCTCTACGCTGACTCGCGCATATATTTTGGAAAAGTGTGCTATCCAGTCTTCTTCAGATATCGCTATTTCCATTCTGGGGGGGTCTCTATCCCCAATTGGTTATAGTTAAATGCCAATTTTCCTTGTCACTTGACATTTACCATACTCGTGGTGCGGAGAGTGGCATGGGTGGGCCTGCTGCCCAAACAGTGTCCGAGTGATTGTATAATCGTTAATTTCAGCTCAGCTCTAATTGTTCATCAACTATTCCTTAACTGACAAATCAGTGGCAAGAGGTCTAGTGGTCTGCTCCTGTGCCCGCTTGGTGTATTCTATCCCTTGACAAATTTCGACCAGGGTTCCACTTCTCGTTAAGGAGCCTGGTGATATCTCTCCAGAAGTGATTTTGGAGCACTCCTAGTTAAATGACCAACCACTCAGAAAGACTGTTGCCGTTCCTGTTTGAGATTGATTGACTCTATGGGGTGGCCCTTCCACATACTAGCCATGGTCCCCAAGTGTTTTGTCAGCTATACTCCACTTCCTCTAGTCACAATTACCTCCCTAGCAGTAGCACCCCTCACACTTCCCTAGCTCTTGCAGGAACTGAGCTAGTTAGTGTGGCTGGAGGGGAGGCATTGTCTACTGTATATGTACATGCCCAAGGTAACTTTCAATCTGTAACAGTAGGCCAGGGACCGTTTGAGGTTCGCGATCCAGGTAGGACTGAGTTAGAACCTCAGGAGTTAGCACAAGTTGGGAATTGCTCCCTTTCTAGGGAGTCCCAGGTTACTTTTTCTGTGCTAGGTGAGCTACCCTCATTAGTAGGCACAATACACCAAGGCTCTATGGAAATATCTCCCGATATCCCCCTAGCACATCAAGACCACGTGGTAGGCATTTTGAGCTGACACATAGCGGGAACTGGACCCAAACTAAATAATCCGCCAGGGGGTCAATTTATAGCTAAGCACCAACTACGTATGATCCAGGAAACCTGGGCACTAGATCCCAACTATAGGAATGGTTTAAGAGCTTTTGGGTCCACGCTTGTATGTCAGCAGTTGGGTGGGCCTCAGGAGGATTTTAGTATGGGCAAATGTGACCCTCAATTGCACTATGAACAAATTAAGCCTGGGATCTAGTGACATCCAAGGGCTACTCCTTTCTATAAATAAGGAGAGCTCAGTTTTTGTTGATTAACCTGTACAACAGAGGTGTAGGGAAAAGCTGTGGTCAACCACACTACATAGATTGGATAATTTCATTTCAGGTTCCAAGGAAGCCCATTATTTGATTATCTTGGGGGATTTCAATATTACCTTTGAGCCCAATTTAATTGGTCAATTGCTCAGGATTTATTTCATGAAGAAGATAAAATATGGGGTATACCAGAATTCACCACTCCACCCAAGCACAGTTTATCTAGAGCAGCCCTGCAGGTACTGGATATTACCCTGGCATAGGGACTCCAAACATGCAATAGAACACCTGCACAAAAACAATCATTCATGGAGGTGACAAAGTAAGAACAGGCTTAATATATCCATACAATGAGTCAAACACAGCGAGAGCATGGTCATTTGATGCATTTGCATCTAGACAGATCTAAAAGTATAATTGAAAGACAGACAAAATATTAAAGTTAAAATCCTTTGGGATAATCCTGGCCCTTTTCACTCTACAACCCTGATCCTAAGTAGTGACAATATGAATATACAAATGGGTGGGATCTGCCCACTTTGGATCACACTGAAAAGTGGCTGAGAGGGGATTGTGATCATTACAAATTCCCCAATCAATGCTAAATTTTAACAAAGGGGGAAAATAAACCAGCAGGAACAAATATAAAATTGATTATGCACCCTGCTCCTAAGTTTTTAAAAGTATGTGCTCTCCCTTCAGCAATAGTGTCTTTCTTATTAAGTAAGTTGATAATCTAAAATCTAAAATCAAATTATTAAAAAAGTCATCCTGCACTGAATGGTGAAGATGCATTTGGTCACTAGTGGCACACTCTAAATTGATTGTATCATACAAGTAGCAATTTAAGCAAGGATTTAGATTACAATCCCCCTTTCGAATCAGCCCTGTGTATTCAGAGGCACGAGAAAGACAGTCATTTATAAATACACTCAAATCCTTGAGAACATCTTGATTGCCCCGAGGTTGAATTATACACAATAATGGCTAAAATCTTTAAAGCATTCGAGAAGGACAGTAGAACCCCCAGAATATGAGGTGAGTTACAAGAAATCCTCTCCAAATTGTAATTCTCATCCAATTTGATTAATATGGCTAAACCCCCTCTTGCTCTTCCACGAGGCAAGGGCAGAGCTTTACAACAAAATAAAACATAGCTGTCTATAAACAGATATCAGTCAGTTTCTCAAGTCACAAGGACACCCATAATATCAAAGGGTTTAATCTTCCCCATCTAACCTACATTGCCAGTTTTTCCTTGTATCCTGGAAATATTCCAGCTCAACACTTTCAACTGTCTTTGAGGGCTAGAGACACCCGGGCCAGCTAAGGGATTATTCTGGCAGGCCAGTCAGTCATGGTCATTGAGCGCACTCAGTGTGTCAAAGCAATTGTTCAAGGGGAGGTGGCATATCTTCCCCTGAGGATGCTGGGGACCTGAAGCACCCCTATCTCTCTGGTCTGCCTTCCCCTGACATTGTCCACCCCCAATCCAATCATTGTTTTACACACAAAAAAACAAAGGGAGTATTACATTTCTGGCACTAGAAGTAGTAAAGGGTGAAGAATTATGCAGTAGCATTCACCCCGTCAAACACTGGAAAAGTTCACAACCACACAGTCCCTTGATATATTTTGAATAGGTTGGGGCACCCACTCACCGTCTTATCTTACGGGATGGTGCCTTACACGTAGACAGTACAAGGCGCTCAGAAAGTCCCACAGTCATTGTCATAATTCTCCCGCGCAAGCTATATTTTGAAATGCGGGCGCACAGCATGAATATTGATGTGAAATCGAACTGGGAACGTGGAGATTGCGTTAATTTGGCATTTGTCAACATCAGGGCAGTGCGCGCTCTACAGGCGACTAGAATGCAAAAACCCAACAATTTCAAGCTAACGTAATTTCTGCATTGTGCTGATATGATGTTGTTTAACCTTTTGCATTGCAGAGTTTAATCTTAAAGACTTATGTTCAACATGCATATAAATACTGTTCACATGCTATGTACTGCTGCAGGTTTTCAGACTGTGTCTGGGTGGTCCCCTTCCAGGGCCTGCTAGAAGCTTTCCCTGCAGCAAGCCTGGGTGTGGTTTGTGGGCTGGGCCAAGACTCTATATAAGAGAGCCAGCCCAGCTCCACGTGCTCAATATTCAGAGGTCCCGGTGCAGAGCAGCAGCAACTTCCTGAGCTCCTGTTCCGGTGGCCTACTTTGATCCTCCAGGCCTTGCCCTTTTCACTTTAACTGGTGATCCTAGATCAGGGCGGTAAGACGGAGGTCGGGCTGGGCCCCCGACCCCGTTATCGAAGACTCTTGAGTTCTTGAGCCTAATCTTAGCCTAATAAACAATATTACTCTTGTGCGTGTGAATGTGCGCTTGGTCGTTTCATAGCATTTGCATGCTGATACTCGAATCGGCAAGATGCACAATTCTTTGCTTGTGTGTTAACTCTTGATGTTCATTGTGCGCTACCATTTTATGGCATTTACAAGGTAGCATTCGAATCGGCAAGACGCGCAATTCTTTTCTCGTGCTTAATTCATGTTATTCATTGTGCGCTACCATTCCTTGCAGTTACATGGTGGCATTCGAATCGGCAAGACACGCAATTCATTTTCTTGTGCTTTAACCCTTCGTATTTAGTGTGCGCTACCATTCCTTGGCAGTTACATGGTGGCATTCGAATCAGCAAGATGCGCGATTCTTTTCTCATGCTTAATCCATGTTATTCATTGTGCGCTACCATTCCTTGGCAGTTACATGGTTGCATTCGAATCAGCCAGATGCGCGATTCGTTTTCTTGTGCTTTAACCCTTGATATTCAGTGTGCGCTACCATTCCTTGGCAGTTACATAGAGGCATTCGAATCGGCAAGATGCGCGATTCTTTTCTCGTGCTTAATTTATGTTATTTATTGTGCGCTACCATTCTTTGGCAGTTACATGGTGGCCTTCGAATCGGCAAGACGTGCGATTCGTTTTCTTGTGCTTTAACCTTTGAAATTCATTGTGCGCTAACATTCCTTGGCAGTTACATGGTGGTACTCGTATCGGCAAGACGCGCAATTCATTTCCTGTGTATAATTCATGTTACTCATTGTATGCTACCATATCCTGACATTTATCTGGTGACATTCGAATTGGCAAGCCGTGCGATTCCTTTTCTGTGTTTAAAATCACTGTGTTCATTATGTGCTACCATTTTAAGGTATTTACTTGATGGCTTTCGAGTTGGCAAGTCGCGTGATTTATTTTTCGACTCTAATCTGTGTTATTCATGGTGCACAATCATTCTATGGTATTCACTACTCATGTAAAAATCTGCAATGTGCGCAATTCATGTTCCGGAAATTTGAGAGAACAAAAAAGCCAAAGTTCTAGATGTAATGTTGTGTGTTCCTAATATGTTTCTCAAACACGAGTCATATGATGGTTTATAAATCATTCAGATTGTTTCCTGATCCTCATGCAAAGGATAATACTTGAATTTGAAAGTTGCATTAAACCTTTGTTGATTTCCTCACAGGTATCCAGCCATCTTGAAGCCTAGTCATTTTAAGTCTATCCTTAGGTCGTCCATGTTTTCAGAATGACAATACTTAGAGTCATAGCCTAGTATTGATTCATATGATGTAATCTTGATATTGTGTGTTTAACCCTTTGCTTCCTACAGGTCTCATTTCCAGCTGTTCCCTTCCTAATCCCCTTTTCCCCACTTGGACTCTCTTAGACCCTGTGACAATTCAAATCAGAGTATTGGAGCTGTCTTGTGGTGGAAGTGTTGGGAACGTGCACAGAGCCCGAGGATCTGGTGACTCTGACAGCATTATTTCATCATGTTGACACTGGTAAAAGGAATGTGTTTATTTTCTTCACATTGCACGAACTACATATGGCCGATGTTTGAATCTGGAGGCAATAAATGAATAAATATGTACATTTGAAACGTGAAGTTACTCCGATGAACTTTAATTTTCGAACTTTGAATTGATGGCAATTAGGAGGAAACAGGTGTGCGGCAGTTGGTGCCTCTGCACAGTTTTCAGTCAATTGTTTCTGTGAAAACTATAAATACCAGCATGCAGTGCACTCGACATGATGGCAGAAACCACTTGAGAAAGACGATAGTCGAAACGCGTTGTGGCGCCAGACATGTCCTTTTGTATGATCAGGAATAAACAATCAGATGGTGCAGTCATCCAGGAGCGCATTGCTTTCTTTCTATTTTCTATATTAGGGCTTGGTCCTTTGCCCTCACGCAGCACCAGCAGTTTGGCACATCGCTGCTTAGGATCGCAGTTTTGGATTTTATAGTATGCCGCATTGGTGCCCGGCATTGGATTTGGAAATCCATGGTAGCAAGGAGATACTTATCTCCTGCTTGTGCACCTTGCACGGGAGACTTATGACAATGACTGTCGGACTTCCTGAGCGCCTTGTGCTGTCTACGTGTAAGGCACCATCCCGTTATATAAGACGGTGAGTGGGTGCTCCAACTCCAAAAGTGCTGATGTGGCCCTGAATTTTGGGCCGGGAGACTGAGTATGTGAAAAATTGTTTCTATATTTTTAAATGCGGGCGAACAGCATGAATATTGATGTGAAATCGAACTGGGAACGTGGAGATTGCATTAATTTGGCATTGTTTCATCATGTTGACACTGGTAAAAGGAATGTGTTTATTTTCTTCACGTTGCACGAACTACATATAGCCGATGTTTGAATCTGGAGGCAATAAATGAATAAATATGTACATTTGAAACGTGTAGTTACTCCGATGAACTTTAATTTTCGAACTTTGAATTGATGGCAATCAGGAGGAAACAGGTTTATGGCAGTTGGTGCCTCTGCACGATTTTCAGTCAATTGTTTCTGTGAAAACTATAAATACCAGCATGCAGTGCGCTCGACATGATGGCAGAAACCACTTGAGAAAGACGGTAGTCGAAACGCATTGTGGTGCCAGACATGTCGTTTTGTATGATCAGGAGTAAATAATCAGATGGTGCAGTCATCCGGGAGTGCAGCGTTTTCTTTCATTACTTTATATATATATATATATCTATATATATATACATATATATATATATATATATATATATAAAATCAAAAGTAATATATGCATTTGTTCAGCATGCCTAAAGGGTATGTCTATCTATCTATCTATCTATCTATCTATCTATCTATCTATCTATCTATCTATCTATCTATCTATCTATCTATTTTAAAAAAACATAGTTATTATACATATTTGTACAAAGAAATACACATATCTAGATATATATACATAGTATCAAATCATAAATGTTTATATACAAAGGAATATGCTGTACATTGCTGTTTGAGTATGGTGGTTATATAGTAGGAAAGAGCAAACTTTTGAGTTGTCTTCTGAAGATAAGTTAGTTATTCATGGATCTTATATTTGGGAGTAATGCAATCCATAGTTTGACAACTCGAACAGAGAAAGATGTACCACCTATTGTCTTTTTCTTGTAAGGTGGGATTTTGAGGCAAGGTGCCAATCTTGAGCGGAGGTTCCTTTGTTGAATATATTTGGTGATTTTATTCTTGATGAAAAGTGGTCATGTTCCATGAATTGCTTAGTAGGTGATACAAAGCAGCTTGACGGTGGACCTTGAGGCAACCGGTAAACAATGGAGGGTCCTCAAGGCAGGGGAGATGTGGGCTTGTAGCTTTACATGTAGGAGTAGTCTGACAGTCAAGTTCTGAATCTGTTGTAGTCTTTTCATAGCAGATAGAGATGATCCATAGTAGAAGCCATTGGTGTAATCCGGTTTAGGCAGTAAAAGACAGATAGGCCCTCATTCTGACCCTGGCGGTCGGTGATAAAGCGGCGGCCAAGCCGCCAACAGGCCGGCGGTCTAAAATATGCAATTCTGACCCTGGCGGGAACCGCCAACACAGCCCGCCAACTTAACACTCCGACCGCCACAGCGGTACAAACAAACAGCGCGGCGGTTCCCGCCAACAGCCCGGCGGCAGACAAAGTACCGCCCACCCTATTACGACCCACCAATCTGCCACCTTTTCCGGGGCGGGAGCACCGCCGATAAGAACACGGCGGAAACAGACTACGAATGGGAAAACGCTCACCTCTACGCACTCCACGCGAGATTCCGGCAGTATGGAGCCAGAGTTACAGGTCATCCCCGCACTCCTATTCCTCCTCATATACCAGGAGCACGCCCGGCGGCGCGGAAGACATCGGTGAGTACTGCACCTACGACACAGGGGAGGGAAAAGATTACCGGCACACACCCACCCACCCACACCCACTACAACACACACATCAATGCATTCCCACAGATCACTGTCACAACCCACAAACCACCCCCCTCCGAAATAATGCAAAGACCAAAAGAAGAGATCATAAACGGGCAGATATATTGAAATATGTACGCCATTAATCCCAAAAAATAAATAAACTATGTACAAAATATATACAGCTACTAAATGTAGTCCAACCACTGTCCGTGGATCACAGGGGTCCTGTGCAAAGGGGCAAGGCCCAGTCCCACGACAAGAACTCCACGGAGAGAACACTGCAGGGGCATCAGAAAGAAAATAGGACAGGCACCTCAGGGGGAAGGGAAGGGGGGGCACCTCAGCCACTTGAGTACACGACGCCAGATCCACGAGGGGACTCCATGACCACTGGGCCATCCTGGGGAGAGCAAAGCCACAGTCCATACAGTCCATACAGTGGGTGGCCTGCCCACTGGGCCATCCTGGGGAGAGCAAAGCCACAGTCCATACAGTCCATACAGTGGGTGGCCTGCCCACTGGGCCATCCTGGGGAGAGCAAAGCCACAGTCCATACAGTGGGTGGCCTGCCCACTGGGCCATCCTGGGGAGAGAAAAGCCACAGTCCAAACAGTCCATACAGTGGGTGGCCTGCCCACTGGGCCATCCTGGGGAGAGCAAAGCCACAGTCCATACAGTCCATACAGTGGGTGGCCTGCCCACTGGGCCATCCTGGGGAGAGCAAAGCCACAGTCCATACAGTGGGTGGCCTGCCCACTGGGCCATCCTGGGGAGAGCAAAGCCACAGTCCAAACAGTCCATACAGTGGGTGGCCTGCCCACTGGGCCATCCTGGGGAGAGCAAAGCCACAGTCCATACAGTCCATACAGTGGGTGGCCTGCCCACTGGGCCATCCTGGGGAGAGCAAAGCCACAGTCCATACAGTCCATACAGTGGGTGGCCTGCCCACTGGGCCATCCTGGGGAGAGCAAAGCCACAGTCCATACAGTCCATAACAGACCCCACTGCCACTGGAGGAGGCAAGTTGGCCAGAGGACATCCTGCAGCCCTGCCCGAGATAGATCCTGCCCTGCCACGTCTGCCAAAGGGCCAGCGGTTCTTGCCCTGAAGGGCCCAGTTCAGCGGTTCTTGAGACGGCGGGGCCCAGTTCAGCGGTTCTTGAGACGGCGGGGCCCAGTTCAGCGGTTCTTGCCTTGAAGGGCCCAGTTCAGCGGTTCTTGAGACGGCGGGGCCCAGTTCAGCGGTTCTTGCCTTGAAGGGCCCAGTTCAGCGGTTCTTGCCTTGAAGGGCCCAGTTCAGCGGTTCTTGAGACGGCGGGGCCCAGTTCAGCGGTTCTTGAGACGGCGGGCCCAGTTCAGCGGTTCTTGCCTTGAAGGGCCCAGTTCAGCGGGTCTTGCCTTGAAGGGCCCAGTTCAGCGGTTCTTGAGACGGCGGGGCCCAGTTCAGCGGTTCTTGCCTTGAAGGGCCCAGTTCAGCGGTTCTTGCCTTGAAGGGCCCAGTTCAGCGGTTCTTGCCTTGAAGGGCCCAGTTCAGCGGTTCTTGAGACGGCGGGGCCCAGTTCAGCGGTTCTTGAGACGGCGGGGCCCAGTTCAGCGGTTCTTGCCTTGAAGGGCCCAGTTCAGCGGTTCTTGCCTTGAAGGGCCCAGTTCAGCGGTTCTTGAGACGGCGGGGCCCAGTTCAGCGGTTCTTGCCTTGAAGGGCCCAGTTCAGCGGTTCTTGCCTTGAAGGGCCCAGTTCAGCGGTTCTTGAGACGGCGGGGCCCAGTTCAGCGGTTCTTGCCTTGAAGGGCCCAGTTCAGCGGTTCTTGCCTTGAAGGGCCCAGTTCAGCGGTTCTTGAGACGGCGGGGCCCAGTTCAGCGGTTCTTGCCTTGAAGGGCCCAGTTCAGCGGTTCTTGCCTTGAAGGGCCCAGTTCAGCGGTTCTTGAGACGGCGGGGCCCAGTTCAGCGGTTCTTGCCTTGAAGGGCCCAGTTCAGCGGTTCTTGCCTTGAAGGGCCCAGTTCAGCGGTTCTTGCCTTGAAGGGCCCAGTTCAGCGGTTCTTGAGACGGCGGACGGTCTATGGCCAACTGCTAAATGCCTGGTGGTGCCCTCCTGGGCAGCGGGGATGATGCTCCTTCACTGCCCACCTGGGCTGTGGGTGGTGGGGCCCTCCTGGCCAGCTGGGCTGGGTCCTCCCTGGGCAGCGGCTATGGGGCTGGTGGGCTCTCCCGGGGCAGCTGTGCCGGTTCCTCCCGGGGCAGCGGCTATGGGGGTTGTGGGCTCCTCCTGGGCAGCAGGCCTGCTGCCTGACCTCTCCAACTTGCTGCCCTTGCCCTCCTTAGTCGTCGGCCTGTGGCCCTTTCCTCCCTTTGGAGCTGTGGCTGGTGACTGTCTCTGGGTGGTGTCCGGGGGGGATGTAGAAGGCGGGCTCCTGCGGCGCCCCTTCCGCCTTCTGCTCCTCTTCCCAGGGGGTGGGCTGGCTGTCCCCTTGCTGCTGGGCGAAGATCCAGACATGCGGGCTGGCGGGCTCCAATACCCCTGCACCCTTGTCAAGGGGGCTGCAGGGCTGGTGGTGGCTGAGGTGCTCTTCTTACCCCGACGAGAAGGAGGGGGGGGCTCAGGGTCAGGAAAGAAGTTAGTAGTGGCGAGGAAGAGCTTCTTGGGACAATGGAGAGTGGTAGGTACAGTGGGAATGGGAGTGGAGGGAGAGGATGTGGTTGTAGGTGAGTCACGTTTGCTGTCTTTGGGTGCAGGTGCAGGAGGGATAGGCTGTCGTGAGGTGGATGGCTGTTGGGTGGGTGGGTGGCTGCGTTTGTGTGGTGTGGAAGAGGGGGTGACAGACACAGTGGGAGAGGACACAGGGGACGTGTAAATGGCAGTGGGGGTGGTGACTGCACGTGTGCGGACTGGAGTGGAGGGTGTGCTGGTGATGGAAACACTGGCTGATGGTGAGGTGAATGGAGGTGTGAGTGTAGACGTCACAGGGAGGGAGGAGGGAGACGAGGAGGTGGGGGTCCCAGAGGTGGTAGTGACTGTTGGCATGTCTGCATCGGAATATTGCGTGTGTGAATGTCTGCGTGATCTGTGGTGCTTATGTTTGGATGAGCTTCTCTTGGGTGTTGAGGTGTGTGCAGGCTGGTCTGATGGTGTGGGTGGGACAGGCAGAGGAACAGGAGACTGGGAGGAGGGAGTTAGTAGAGGCAGGCAGGAGACAGGGACAATGGCTGCCGTCAGTGCTGAGGCCAGAGCCTGGAACGATCGCTGATGGGCAGCCTGACCCGAATGAATGCCCTCCAGGTACGCATTGCTGCGATGAACCTCCCTCTCCACCCCCTGGATGGCATTCAAAAGGGTAGTCTGCCCAACAATGAGCGTTCGGAGGAGGTCAATGACCTCCTCACTGAGGGCAGCGGGGGTAACAGGGGCAGGGCCTGAGGTGCCTGGGGCGAAGGAGATGCCCGGCTTCCTGGCAGAGCGGGCACGGGGCGAACGCTGAGGGGCTGCTGGGAGGGCGGAGATGGTGCGCTGGGTGGCGGCTGTACCTGTAATGGCGGGGGGCACGGATGGTGCCACCCCCGCAAGGGAGCCCCCTTCCGAGGACGTGTCCGTGTCGCTGCAGGCTCCAGTCGTCCCCGTCGTGGAGCTCCCCTCGCCCTCCGTCTCACTGGTCCAGTCTGACTCTGTGGCATGGCCCTCCTGGGCCATGTGAGATGCAGCTCCCTCCTGCCCCGATGCCACTTCTCCTCCGCCTGATGATGCTGATGCACACAAGCACAGAAAGACAAACAAAAAGGGGGGGGGAGAGAGAAATAAAGGGATATTGATTACATGGATCTCCGGTACAGTTAGCGGACATGACAGACACAGATGCCCCCTGCACTAAGTTGCGCACTTGGGGTCCGCTACGCATTCCGTGGAACATGCCCTACACGCCTAGAGTTGACAACTGCACCCATGGATGACACGGCCCATGGATGGCTGTACTGACAAACTACTGAGGGTGGTGGCTGGGGACACAGGGGCTTACGGGGGTGCCCAGCCTACAGATATCGCCCTGGCCTAGGGGGACCCACAGCCCTCCTCCCCCACCCAGACACCTCCACTGCGCGACAACAGAGTAGATAATGCTTGGACTCACCCCCTTGTGTCTGCTGTGCTGCCCTCACGCGCCCATCCAAATCAGGGTAGGCCACCGCCAGGATCCGGAACATCAGGGGGCTCAGTTGACGGCAGGCACCCCGCCTACGTTGGGAGGCCATCCCCAGCAGAGACTCGGCGGTCTTCTTGGTCCCGCGGCGGATGTCCTCCCACCTCTTGCGGCAGTGGGTGCCCCGTCGATGGTGGACCCCCAGGGCCCGGACTTCCTTGGCGATGGCACGCCAAATCCCGATCTTCTCATGGGCGCGGACCTATGTGACACGTACAGGGAGGGAGAAATACCACGTTCAAGTTACTCAGCATTTTCCTTTCCAGTGGCCCAACGCCCCCCATCCCCGCCAGGTCCCCCGCCAGGCCCCCCGCCATGCCCAACATGCCCCCCATCCCCGCCAGGCCCCCCGCCAGGCCCAACATGCCCCCCATCCCCGCCAGGCCCCCCGCCAGGCCCCCCGCCATGCCCAACATGCCCCCCATCCCCGCCAGGCCCCCCGCCAGGCCCAACATGCCCCCCATCCCCGCCAGGCCCCCCGCCAGGCCCCCCGCCATGCCCAACATGCCCCCCATCCCCGCCAGGCCCCCCGCCAGGCCCCCCGCCATGCCCAACATGCCCCCCATCCCCGCCAGGCCCCCCGCCAGGCCCAACATGCCCCCCATCCCCGCCAGGCCCCCCGCCAGGCCCCCCGCCATGCCCAACATGCCCCCCATCCCCACCAGGCCCCCCGCCAGGCCCAACATGCCCCCCATCCCCGCCAGGCCCCCCGCCAGGCCGCCCGCCATGCCCAACATGCCCCCCATCCCCGCCAGGCCCCCCGCCAGGCCCCCCGCCATGCCCAACATGCCCCCCATCCCCGCCAGGCCCCCCGCCAGGCCCAACATGCCCCCCATCCCCGCCAGGCCCCCCGCCAGGCCCCCCGCCATGCCCAACATGCCCCCCATCCCCGCCAGGCCCCCCGCCAGGCCCCCCGCCATGCCCAACATGCCCCCCATCCCCGCCAGGCCCCCCGCCAGGCCCCCCGCCATGCCCAACATGCCCCCCATCCCCGCCAGGCCCCCCGCCAGGCCCAACATGCCCCCCATCCCCGCCAGGCCCCCCGCCAGGCCCCCCGCCATGCCCAACATGCCCCCCATCCCCGCCAGGCCCCCCACCAGGCCCCCCGCCATGCCCAACATGCCCCCCATCCCCGCCAGGCCCCCTGCCATGCCCAACATGCCCCCCATCCCCGCCAGGCCCCCCGCCAGGCCCCCCGCCATGCCCAACATGCCCCCCATCCCCGCCAGGCCCCCCGCCAGGCCCAACATGCCCCCCATCCCCGCCAGGCCCCCCGCCAGGCCCCCCGCCATGCCCAACATGCCCCCCATCCCCGCCAGGCCCCCCGCCAGGCCCCCCGCCATGCCCAACATGCCCCCCATCCCCGCCAGGCCCCCCGCCATGCCCAACATGCCCCCCATCCCCGCCAGGCCCCCCGCCAGGCCCCCCGCCAGGCCCCCCGCCATGCCCAACATGCCCCCCATCCCCGCCAGGCCCCCCGCCAGGCCCAACATGCCCCCCATCCCCGCCAGGCCCCCAAGCCAGCCAGTGGCCCCAAATCCAGATTGAATTAAACTCACTTGTTGGTCTGGAGGACCGTAGAGTAGCGCATACTGGGGGAGGACCCCATCCACAAGTTTCTCCAACTCCTCTCCAGTGAAGGCAGGGGCCCTTTCCCCAGTCGCAGCAGCCATTGTCCCTTCCAGACCGAGGTCACAGCAACACTTGCAGTATAGGTCCTCTCCTGTGAAAGTTCAAGTCGCAAGTGGATAAGTAGATAGAAAATGGCGGTCACATCCGCGGCGGTGCGTACCGCGGCGGTGCGTCCCGCCACCGCCGGCGCCCTTTGCCATTGGCTCCTGAAACCCATAGGCTTCAATGTTAACCAATGCGGCTTCGCGCCGCGGTCTTCGCCCGCCGCCCGCCGCGGTGTGCCACGCCAGCGCATTGACCTCACATCCCATTGTCACACTTCACAGGTCAGGCAGCCGCCATTTCCAGGGCTCACATGGCTCAATTTCAACTGCGTCACACAGGCCTAGGCCTTGCATAGCCACTCAGACACGCCATTCACTGCATAGAGAATCGTATACTGTGCTAGCTGTGAGTACGTACCTGTGGGTTGCCTGACTGTGTGCTCCATGTTGTCCTTCCTAGGCACCGTCCGCTGGGTTGGGCGAGGAGACGGATGAATCCTCCCGTGTACCGACCGCTGGTGGACCTGTCGACAATGGAAGAACGCCACATTATCCTGACCTACCGTCTTAACCGTGCCACTATCCATGAACTGTGTGCCCAGCTGGAGCCCGACCTGATGTCCCCCATCCGCCAACCCACAGGGATTCCCCCTCTGGTGCAGGTCATGTCAGTACTACATTTCTTGGCAAGTGGGTCATTTCAGACAACCGTGGGAATTGCTTCCGGGATGTCTCAGCCCATGTTTTCAAAGGTGTTATCCAGAGTGTTGTCTGCCCTGATGAAATCCGTGAGGAACTACATCATTTTCCCTGAGGTGGGCGAATTGGCTACAGTGAAGGGTGATTTCTACGCCCTTGGACATATTCCCAACGTAATTGGTGCCATTGATGGGACCCATGTGGCTTTGGTTCCCCCAAGAGACAGGGAGCAGGTGTACAGGAACAGAAAAAGTTACCATTCAATGAACATCCAGGTGGTGTGTTTGGCTGACCAGTACATCTCGCATGTAAATGCCAAATTCCCAGGGTCAGTGCATGACGCCTACATCCTCAGGAATAGCAGCATCCCTTACGTGATGGAACAGCTACAGAGACACCGTGTATGGCTAGTGGGGGACTCTGGGTACCCCAACCTGTCGTGGCTACTGACCCCAGTAAGGAATCCCCGGACCAGGGCAGAGGAACGGTACAATGAGGCCCATGGGCGTACTAGGAGGGTGATCGAACGCACCTTTGGCCTCCTAAAGGCCAGGTTTCGCTGCCTGCATATGACCGGTGGATCCCTAATGTACTCACCTAAGAAGGTGTGTCACATCATCGTGGCCTGCTGCATGCTTCACAACCTGGCTTTGCGCCGCCAGGTGCCTTTCCTGCAGGAGGATGGTCGAGACGGTGGTGTTGTGGCAGCGGTGGAACCTGAGGAGAGTGACGAGGAGGAAGACGACGGGGCTGAAACAGACAACAGGGACAGAATCATTGAACAGTACTTCCAATAGGACACAGGTAACATTTCAAAGATAATTTAGTAAATGTTAACTACTCTGCAGCATCTCTGCTGCCTGTCTATTTGCCCCAGTGTATGATGACTGAGTTTTGGCTTTTCCCTCCCTATTTCAGATCTGGGGTCCCCACTACGAGTCCTGTGCTTCGTTTCCCCATGGACTACAGCTTTGTGGCAGCTGTTTGTTGACTTCACCATGTACAAGGACATATTTGCACTGTCATGTCAATTACAATCTATTGAAATCACAGCCAGACTCCTGATATTTTGGTGCAAAATAGGTGTTTATTGAAGTGCTCAAAATGGGATGGGTGGTTTCAAGTGGGTGGGGGCTATAGTGAAGGAATGTCCATGGCAGAGTCCAGAGTAACAGTCACACAGGTGCATTGTCCAGAGGCCTGTGGAGAGATGGAGCATGGGCAGTTCGAGGATGGACAGGGTGACAATGTGGGACAGTGGGATGACATCAGGTGGTATCCATTGCTGGCGGGGGTCTTGACATCCTACTCTGTCTTGCGAGATCTCAGGGCCCTCTTGCGGGGTGGTTCTTCTCCTGCAGGAGGTGGGGGTCTGGTGGGCTGCTGCTGTGCGGGGGCCTCCTGTCCACTAGCGCCGGCGGAGGTGGATGGCTGTTCTTGGTCCAGGCTAGTGGCAGGGGCCCTTGGGTGTTGTTCAGTGTCCGCCCTGCTGTTTACGAGGTCCTGCAGCAGCCCTACCATGGTAACCAGGGTGGTGTTGATGGCTCTGATGTCCTCCCTGTACCCCCGATAGTGTTCCTCCTGCAGCACCTGGATCTCCTGGAACCGGGCCAGTACCGTCGCCATCGTCTCCTGGGAGCGGTTGTATGCTCCCATGATGGTGGTGAGGACCTCGTGGAGAGTGGGTTCCCTGGGCCTCTCCTCCCCCCCCTGTCGCACAGCTGCCCGCCGAGTTGCCCTGTTTCCCTGGGCCTCTGCCCCCTGGCCGGTGTGCCCACTACCACTGCCCCCAGGTCCCTGTTGTTGTTGGGGTGGTGGGTTATCCTGGGTGCCCTGTAGTGGTAGACACACCGCAGATTGACGCGCCCTGGAGACAGAGGCATGGGCCCGCTGGGTGGGAGCTGTGCTGGTGTTCCCAGAGGGGTTAGGGTCTATAGTGGCCTGTGCCTGTGTGAGGGGAACCGACTGTCCAGAGGTCCCCGATGGTCCGGGCTGGTCATCGGTGTCCAGATCGACAGAGCTGCTGTCATCGCTGACGGCCTCTTGGGTGGGGGGTGTTGATAATTCTGGCCCCTCCGCCGCGGTGTGTTGACGGTCGGGTCCTGCAGGGGTATAGAGGTATGGTTATAGTTTCAATGTGTGGCATATGGGTGTATCTGTGGGTTCCCGTGTCCCCAAGTGCTGGCATTCGTGTGTGGGGGCTTTGGTGAGGGTGGCTTGTGGGGGGGATGTGTATATGCATTGGGCATGCTTTGGTGATGGGTGTCCATGCTTAGTGGACGCATGCAGGCCTAGGTTTTGGGATGTGTGGGTTGTGATGGTGAGACATTGGCGGGGAATAGGTGTGCTGGGGGTGGGGGTGAGGATGGTGGTGGGGGTGAGGATGGTGGTGGGGGTGAGGATGGTGGTGGGGGTGAGGGTGGGGGTGAGGGTGGGGGTGAGGATGGGGGTGGGGGTGAGGGTGGGGTTCGAGGATGGGGGTGAGGGTTGGGGTCTGATTTGGCATGCAGGTGGGGGGGAAGCAGTATTGAAGCTTCAACTTACCAGTATCCATTCCTCCGCCGACTCCTGCGAGGCCGTCAGGATGCAGGATGTTCAAGACTTCCTCCTCCCATGATGTGAATTGTGGGGGTTGAGGTGGGGGTCCTCCGCCAGTCTTCTGCACGGCGATGTTGTGCCTGGATACCATGGAACGCACCTTCCCCCGTAGGTCGTTCCATCGCTTCCTGATGTCTTCCCGATTTCTGGGGTGCTGTCCCACTGCGTTCACCCTGTCGACAATCCTCTGCCATAGCTCCGTCCTCCGGGCAATGCTGGTGTATTGTATCTGTGTGCCGAACAGCTGGGGCTCTACACGAACGATTTCCTCCACCATAACCCTGAGTTCTTCGTCTGTGAAGCGGGGTTGTCTTTGGGGTGCCATGGGGTGGTGTGTATGATGTGTGGGGTGGAGTATGTGTATTTAAGTGAGTTGAGTGTGGTGGTGTGTGTTGTTTTGTGTGTGGATAATGTGTGGGTGATGGTGTTGAGTGGCTGTGGCTGTTATGTTTTGGATGCTGGTGTCTCGCTCTTGTCTTCTTTACGAATTTTTAAGCGTAGGGGTTTGTGGGTGATGTGGGTGTGTGTTTTATATTGTATTGTGTGTGTGGGAGTGGTGTGTGTATGTGTATCAGGTGTGTGGGATTCAAATCGTCCAATGTGGGTGAGTTTTGTTCGCTTGTGTGTATTCTGACCGCGCCGGTGTGTCCCGCCAATGGAATACCGCGTTTGAATGACCGCCGCGTGGATTCGTGGGTCGTAATGGCATGGGCGTATTTCTGTTGGCGTGGCGGTGGAGGTTTGGTCACCTCCACCTTTCCGCCGACCGCTGGTCTGGCGGTCTGTTGTGGCGGTCGGATTTTCGGAGGTTTGACTTCTGCGGGTCAGAATGACCGTGGCGGGTTTCCGCGACCGCGGCGGGATTATGGAGGATTTCTGACCGGCGGTAGGCGCCTTTTACCGCCGAGGTCAGAATGACCACCATAGTATCCTAAATCTTGTGTGGAAATCCCATCTCAGAGTTTTCATGATGATGAAGCTTGATTTTGCTAATTTGTCCACTTGGGCATTCATTTGTTAATCTGGAGTCAATGGCAATTCCATGGTTTCTTCCTTCCTTAGATACTTTAGGAGGTGGTCCCATATCATCAGCCCAGGTGCAGAGTGGGCCATCATTTTTCCAGTCGCCACATGTGACTATTTCTGTTTTGGACCATGTAGTTTGAGATGGCTCCAAGTCATCTGCTGATCAACGGCTATGAGGCAACTGAAGATTTGTGAGTTTCCAATGTCTTTGGGGCTTTCCAGTTTAAGGAGTATTTGTGTGTCATCTGCATAGTTGTAACACATGAGCTTAAATTCACTGATCATTGTCGGTGATTACTTCATGTAGATGTTGAAAAGCATGGGTGAGATGATTGAGTCTGAAGGACGCCTGCTTTTGTGAATTAAGATTTGGATGACTGCTGTTAGTCTCCCTGTGCAAGCCTTCATGTCCAAGTATCTTATGGCATTTTTTAAAGGAAAAAACCTTATCATTTGGGGTAATATGGACAATAATTTCCATTGCCTCTGGTCAAGAAGCTTCTTGTAGCCTTCATGGGATAAACATGCTTGCTTGTCCACAGTTTGATAGCATCAGCAATTATTTCCAAGCCTCTCTTGATGTTTTCTGTGTGGCCTCCAAGGTCTGTCTGGTCTGTAAGCACCCAAGTCCTGAGTCTTAATTGGGCTTGGTTGGATTGAAGTTGATGGTTGATTTTGTTAGAGATCTTTACCTTCTCACTTAAAACAATTTTTGTAGCAAGAAAAAAATCAAACTACATCAATTTGAAGGCAATTCACAAGCATTGATTTAGGGAGTTGGATACTCAATAGAGGAGCTCTCCTGAACATCAGACATATAATTTTCAAAGATCTGATAAAACAATGGGAATTAAGCATTAAGGGCAAGATGTAATAATCCGTTTGCGTTGTGCAAATTTTTAGCAGTTGGCAGCAGTCTCTCAAACATTTTTTTTCATTCACAAAGGAGAGGACGTCCTAAGAGGGTCCCTTCCCCCTTGTGAATGGGTTACCACCTCCTTCAATGAGTCAATTACGTACTAATAGTGTGTGACAGAAATTGCGGTTCCATCCATTGACACAGAGTAATGTGAATCAGGGACTTGGACGAGACACCCAAAACAGCCCCTCCCAAATGGCAATTTGCAATGCTTTTCCAGAGCAATTTTGTGATTGGGTATCCAATTACTGAAACACAAAAATAGGTTAGCACATTTGTACATGTTATTTAACAGTAGCAAATCTTGTGATTTAATAAATCGTAGGCTTTGTGACCGGCCAATAGCTTTGTACATCTAGCCCTAAGTTCCAGGCTTGTTCTCCAGTTCCAGTGGTGCAGGCAAGCTTGCATTTAGGAGATCTTCTTCTGTTTCCTACGTCTGCCAACCCGATGAGCTCAGACCAATTCAAAGGTGTTCCATAACCATGTGGCATTTCTATGGCCAAATACCCAAAGAATAGTGGTAACCCAGTGCTGTGGTTGAGAGTTCTAGTATATAAAAGTGCTGGATTAAGATATTGGGATTAGGAGGCATTGGCAGGTGAGACATAAAGGGGCAGCTCCTCTTAGTCATTTCTTGGACATTGTCTCTTTTCAGACAGAGATAAGGCAGGTGGATTTTATGTTATGTTATGGTAGGTTATATTATGTTATGCTATGCTATGTTATGTTATATTTTGGTAATTACATTAGGAAAACATATAGAGCGCATGTACACTTAAAGGTTTCTTGGTGTTGTGACAACAAAGAAAGTAGAAGAGGGAGGGCTCAGGCTAATCAAAAGCTTACCTAAACAGACAGGCCTTCAACAACTTCCTGAACCTCAGGAAGCTGGGTTCCAACCTGACAGAAGAAGGGAGAGAGTTGCATAAGATGGGGGCCAGGATAGACAAACAACTGCCCCCTGCTCTCTGTCACTTGAACCAATAGATCCTTAACCGATTGGCAAGAGGGGACCAGAGAGCGTGAATAGGAACATATCTCTTAATTCTGCTTATAACAAAGGCTAGCGACTATTCATGACTTAGGCCCTCATTACGACCTTGGCGGGCGGCTTCAGATCAGACTGCCGGGCGGCCGCCTATGCGGCCGCACCCCTGCCGTGGCCATTTGGAGATCCCCGCTGGGCCGGCGGACGGAAACCTAGTTTCCACCCGCCGGCCCAGTGGGAATCTCGGCTGCAACACAGGAGCTGGCTCCAAATGGAGCCGGCGGTGTTGCGGCCGTGCGACGGGTGCAGTTGCACCCGTCGCGCTTTTCACTGTCTGCTGTGCAGACAGTGAAAAGCTGTACGGGCCCTCTCAGGGGGCCCCTGCACTGCCCATGCCAGTGGCATGGGCAGTGCAGAGGCCCCCAGTGGCCCCGCGACTCCCCGTACCGCCAGCCTTTTCCTGGCAGTTCAAACCACCAGGAAAAGGCTGGCGGTAGGGGGACTCGTAATCCCCTGGGCAGCGCTGCCCTGGCGGTTTAAACCGCTGGGGCCATTGTGGCGGCCTGTTGGCGGTGCTTCCGTCAAAACAGCCCTGGCGGTCTTTGACCGCCAGGGCAGTTTGTAAATAATGCAAGCCATTTAAAAAATAAGCTCTCAGTTTTTTACGGGGAGCCAGCGAAGCCTCATTGAGGCAGGAGAGGTGTGAGCATGTCCATGCAGTTTATAGATTGTCCTGATTCTGTATTTTGAATGATTCGTAGTGTGTGTGAAGAAGCTGCAGGAAGACCCAAATACAGGAAGGTTACATAGTCCAAGGGAGACACAATTACTGATGCAATAGCTGCTTTCAAGGCCTCAGGTGACAGAAGAGAAACAAGCTCCCTAAAGGATGTCAGTAGACCAAAGCATTTCTCCGTGACTGCCTTGATCTGGGAATCATGAACAGCTGATTGTTCTCCACAACACCCAGGCTCTTGGTAGAGGATGTTGGGAAAGAACAGGGCATTGAGCTCAGAGGGCCAATTCGTGGTGGCCCAGAGTACCATCCTGTGGTTGAGAATAAGCATCTCAATCTTTCTGCATTTAGCTTGAGGGAGTTAGTGTCCATCCAGTTCCAAATGAACTTCAGGGTATCTTGAAAGGTAAAAGTAATCAGCATAGTTGTAGAATCTATGACAACTAGCCAGGACTGAGATCAATGGACAGATGTAAACATTGAACAGCAACAGAGACAATGCTAAGCCCTGGGAGACCCCCAGGTGACGTGGGTCTTAGAAGAGGAAAATAGGCTTAGCTGCATTGCCAGTGTGAGGCCTTTCAGGATGGAGGATTTCCAGCTCAGAGCCTGACGTGATAGACCGGCTGCCCTCAGATCATTAAGCTAGATCATGGGATCGACTGTGGAATGAGGCTGATAGATCTAGGAGAACTAGCGCAGACAACTGTACAGATACCATCTCCCATTGTACATCATCAAGGAAAAAAAGCATCATTGCTTCAGTTCTGTGAGCTCAAAAGAAACCAGCCTGCAATGAGTGAAAAACATTGGACAAATAAAGGAATCTTCTTAGCTCCTTAGTAACAAAGTATCCTAAAGAGAAATGGGGCAAACATTTTTAAGCAGCATAGGATCATCACCTGGATTCTTTAGCATGAGAAGTGTCATTGCAGCTTTAAGCCTGTCAGAGACAATGCCCTGAGTGAGTGAATAATTCAGAAGGCCAAACAGAGGGTTGATTGTAATGATAGACAAAGTTTGCATAGTGGAAGGGAGGCAGAGACCCAAAGGGTAGCCAGATTTCACCTTGTGCATGAGAAAAATAAGAGTCTAATGCTGGAGCAAGGGAAACTGAACCATGAAGTGAGAACTGATGGCACTGCACTCCACAATCTATTCCTGTTGCTGAGGCAGGGAAGTGGTCAGAATTAAGGTTAGGCATAACTCATGTAACACCAAACCCCAAAAATGAACATTGGCCTATATCAAGTTTTCCAGATTCTATTCATGTTAACTTCACAAAACAAAATGAACTGTTGTTTATTTTACACACACACTACATCCACACACACCAAAGCACACACATATTTATATAGAGAGAACTAGATATAGATAGATATTATTCACTGAAAGGTTAAAGTAATGTTATACTTAGATTAGAATTTCACTGACTATACAGAAGTACCAAACCAATGAAATTCACCAGTTATGGTTAGCTCTGGTAACTATAACTCATGCCCTGAGGTAACTACAAACTTGTGTTCCCTCCATGCACAGTTTTCTCATCAATAATTGAATTCCAAATATTGCAGTGGTATCATCAGTAATGTCATGGAAGATGTCATGAGTGATGTAATATGTGGGGTAATTAGACTGAGTCCTGAGTCCTCAGATGGCTGCTACCACTTCCTGGTTGATGTGATGGTAGCCAATCAGATCTCAGCAGGAGATCTTTCAGGTTTGCAGAGCTTCTGCATTGTGTAATATGCAAGTTTTTGAGCATTAATTGCTTGTTGGTCTTGTTTCATTTATTAAATTTAGTTATTTGTTTCTACCTGGCGTGGGATCCTTTTTGTGTGTTCTTT
This sequence comes from Pleurodeles waltl, assembly GCF_031143425.1. Classification (NCBI taxonomy): domain Eukaryota; kingdom Metazoa; phylum Chordata; class Amphibia; order Caudata; family Salamandridae; genus Pleurodeles; species Pleurodeles waltl. The sequence continues at coordinate 281,797,714 of NC_090450.1, forward strand.
TTTGCAGTTTTTACTACTTGAAGTGTTGCACACATTCCTTATACAAAAACCCTCACCCACCAGGGTTACCCCTTGGTGGCATGCTTCATCATTGGGTTTCTTCCGGTTCCGCTGTGGAGCAGGGTGTACAGCTGCAGGCTGAGGCCCAGGAGGCTAGCAATACCTCTGATTAAACCAGATTTACAGAGAAATGGTCTCCTGTATAGCAAGCCTAAGTTTCCCGTGCCTGGTGCAAACCATGTGTTGGTGGGGGCCTCTGTGCATAGGGCTTTCCTACTGAAGTTGGCTCATGAAGTACCCCCGGCAGGTCATTTGGGGCAGAACAGGACCTTTGACAGGCTTGTTACCTACTTTTATTGGCCCTTAATGAGGAAGGCCTTAGATGTGTTCTGCAGAGCTTGTCCTACTTGCCAGCCCAGAGGCAAGTCTGGAGGGAAGCGTAAGACTCCCTGTAACCTTTTCTTGTATTTGGCACCCCCTTTGAAAGAGTAGGCATTTACAACATTGGGCATCTGGACCCCAAAGCAGTCAGGAGCAACAGATTCATCTTGGTCTTGGTCCAGCATGCCAGCCGGTATCCAGAGGCTATGGCCCGTATTTATACTTTTTGACGCTAAACTGCGCTAACGCAGTTTAGCGTCAAAAAGTTTAGCGCCGGCTAACGCCATTCTGAAGCGCCATGCGGGCGCCGTATTTATTGAATGGCGTTAGCCGGCGCTAGCAGACTGGCGCTGCCTGGTGTGCGTGGAAAAAAACCACGTACACCAGGCAGCGCCGGCGTTGGGGAAAATGGCGTTAGGGCGTCTTAAAATGGTGCAAGTCAGGTTGACGCCAAAAAATCACCTCCACCCGATTTGCGCCATTTTTAACGACGCCCAGACGCCATTTACATGACTCCTGTCTTAGTAAAGACAGGAGTCATGCCCCCTTGCCCAATGTCCATGCCCAGGGGACTTATGTCCCCTGGGCATGGTCATTGGGCATTGAGGCATGTAGGGGGGCACAAATCAGGCCCCCCTATGCCAAAAAAAAATAAAAATAAAATAAAAAATTATACTTACCTGAACTTACCTGAATGTCCCTGGGATGGGTCCCTCCATCCTTGGGTGTCCTCCTGGGGTGGGCAAGGGTGGCAGGGGGGGTCCCTGGGGGCATGGGAGGGCAGCTGTGGGCTCATTTTGAGCCCACAGGTCCCTTAACGCCTGCCCTGACCCAGGCGTTAAAAAGAGGCGCAAATGCGGGGTTTTTTGCCCCACCCACTCCCGGGCGTGATTTTTGCCCGGGAGTATAAATACGACGCATTTGTGTCGCAGTCATTTTTTTGGACGGGAACGCCTACCTTGCATCTCATTAACGCAAGGAAGGTGTTCACGCCAAAAAATGACTCTCTTTCCTCATACTTTGGCGCTAGACGCGTCTAACGCCAAAGTATAAATTTGGCGTTAGTTTTGCGCCGAATTTGCGTCGAAAAAAACCACGCAAATTTGGCGCAAACGGAGTATAAATATGCCCCTATGTCTCTGAGGACAGTGACTGTGCCCGCTGTGAATCTTTAACCTTGTGGGACTCCCCAGGATGTGGTGTCACACTGGGGTACCAATTTCATGTCAGGGTATACGAAGGCCATGTAAAAGGTGTGTCTGGTAACCTACAAGTTCCCCACTCCTTGTCACCCTCAAACCGATGGGCTTGTTGAGAGGTTCAACAGGATCCTTAAAACAATGACAATGGGTTTGTTAGAAATCATGAAAGGAAAGTGGGATATCCTCCTGCCATGCCTTTTGTTTTCCTACAGGGAGATACTGCAGAAATGGGTTGGCTTCAATGCCTTCAAACTTCAGTAGGAACACCCTGTAAGAGGACCTCTCAGTCTGGTGAAAGAAGGCCCCCCAGGATGTGAACAGCTACTTGCTAGCACTCCACAACCAGACCGCTGATCTGGGTCTTATGAGGTGAAGAAGTACAAGAGTGATGCTACCTCCGTAATGGACCTTAAGGCTCCTAGGAATCTCTTGAGGGCCCTGCATGTCAATTGCTTCATTCCCCACTTTGAGAGGTATCAGTTGACAATGCTCCTAGTCCTGGATGATGGCATGGAAAAAGAGACTGAACCTCTCCTCGACCTCCTTTCTTACAAGAAACAGGATGGGTCCGTAAAGGATGTCAGCCACTGCCCTGCACTAACCCTAGAACAACAGAGAGACCGCTTCCAGTTGGTGGGGAAGTTCGCCTCATTATTTTTCCTTACCCCAGGACTTACTACATGGCGTACTCATGATACTGCTACTGGGGACAGCATTCCTGTGAAGAGTAAAATCTACAGGTTGTCTGATAAGGTGAGAGGCAGCATCTAGGAGGAAGTCTCCACCAGGCTGAAGTTAGGGGTTATTGAGCTCTCAAATAGGCCTTGTTACAGCCCAGTGGTATTGGTCACCAAGACTGCCCCTCCAGGTGCCACTCCAGAACTTAGGTGCTGTTTGGACTACCATGGACTCAATGCAATCACCAAGACCGGCGCGCACCCCATCCCCAAAGCTGATGAGCTAATAGATCGGCTAGGAGCTGCCTAGTTCCTCCTCATGTTTGATATATCATATAGGTACTGGCAGATTGCCTTGACTGAAAGGGCTAAAGTGAAGTCCGCCTTCTCTACCCCAGAAGGGCACTTTCAGTGTTGGGTAATGCCCATCAGGTTGAAGAATGCCCCTGCCACCTTCCAGTGGTTGGTAACTAGGTCCTCCAGGAATGGAGAACTTCAGTGCCACATATCTGGATGACACTGCGGTCTTCAGTTCTAGCTGGGAGGACCACCTGTGCCACTTCAATGAAGAGCTTCAGGCTCTGCAGAATCATGTTTAACTAACAAGACTAGTAAGTTCCAGATTGGGCAGGGATCAGCGGTCTTTTTGGGTCCCCAAGTGGGAGGATGCAAAATGCCACCCCGCAGAGCCACGATTGAAGCCATTCTGGCTTCAGAACACCCCAAGACCCAGACATAGGCGATGACCTTCTTAGGCCTCACTGTCTACTACAGTAGATTCATCTAGGGGTATGGCTCCATTGTTGCACCCTTGTCAGGGTAGACTTCCAAGAAGCAGCCACATCAGGTAATCTGTACAGAGGCGTGCTATAAAGCTTTTGATACCCTTAAGGAGGCTATGAGGATATCATTGGAGTTACCCTATTATGGGGGTCATTCTGACCTCGGCGGTAAAAGGCCCTTACCATCGGTCAGAAGTCCGCCATTCTACTGCCGCGGTAAACCGCCGCGGTCATTCTGACCACCAACTGTGAAACCGCCAAAAACCCGACATCCAAGGAAGGCCGCCTCATCAGCGGGCCGCGGAAAACTGGAGATGACCAAACCTCCACCGTCACGCCAACACAAACACGCCCATGCCATTCTGACCCACGAATCCACGCGCCGGTCTTTCAACCGCGGTATTCCATTGGCGGTACACACCGCCGCGCGCAAAATACACACACAGCTCCAAAACACAGCCACATTGGACAATTTGAAATACACACACCTGAGACACATACAAACAACACTCCCACACATCCAAGCAACTATAAAACACACACCCACATCACCCACAAACACCCACTAGTTGGAAATCGGAGAGAAGGCGATAGAGATAGAGATAGAGAGAGCGAGCACAGCAATCGAAAACCCCAACACACACAGGAACCCAACTTCATCACCCACACCACATTTATGCACACATCACCACATATCACCACGCACATCACCACAAACACCACCCCACACCTCATCCACACCACCCCATGGCACCCCAAGGACACCCCAGGTTCTCGGACCAAGAACTCAGGGTCATGGTGGAGGAAATTATAAGGGTTGAGCCCCAGCTCTTCGGCACACCGGTGCAGCACACCACTATAGCAAGGAAGGCTGAGCTATGGCAAAGGATCGTAGACAGGGTCAACGCTGTGGGACAGCATCCCAGAAATCGGGAAGATATCCGAAAGCGATGAAACGACCTACGGGGGAAGGTGCGCTCGATGGTGTCGCGACACAACATCGCTGTGCAGAAGACTGGCGGCGGACCCCCACCCACTCCACCCATTCACAGCATGGGAGCAAAAGGTAGTAAACATCCTGCATCCTGATGGCCTCGCTGGAGTACACGGAGGAATGGACTCTGGTAAGTCGAATCTCAACTACTTCACCCCCCCCAACCACCAGCATGCCAACCCACCCCCCACCCCCAATCTCAACCCCCCAGCACACAACCTCCCTGCCAATGTCTTACCAGCACAACCCACCCTAAACAACACCAACCCCTGAATGCCAACACAAACCATAGACAGCCACCACCAAAGCATGACCATTGCACATACCCATACACCCCCCCCCCCCACCACCCTTACAACACCTCCCACAAGGGAATGCCAGCACTGGGGGACAAGGGCACTCAAAATGCACGCCATGGCACACACAGAAACAATAACCATACTCCTTTACCCCTGCAGGGCCCGAACGCCAACACACTGCCACAGAGGGTCCAGATTTGTCCATCCCACCCCCAGAACAGGCCCCCAGCGAGGACAGCAGCTCTGTCGACCTAGAACCTGATGACCAGCCCGGACCATCGGGGACCTCTGGACAGTCGGTTCCCCACACACAGACACAGGCCACAGCAGACCCAACCCCCTCTGGGAACACCAGCACAGCTCCCACCCAGCGGGCCCATGCCTCTGTCTCCAGGACGCGTCAAGCAGCGGTGTATCCGCCACTACAGGGCACCCAGGCTGACCCAACACCCCAACAACAACAGGGACCTGGGGGCAGTGGTAGTGGGCACACCGTCCAGGGGACAGAGGCCTGGGGAAACAGGGCAACTGGAAGGGCTGCTGTGCGACAGGGGGGGGGAGGACAGGCCCAGGGAACCCACTCTCCAAGAGGCCCTCACCACCATCATGGGAGCATACCATCACTCCCAGGAGACGATGGCGACGGTACTGGCCAGGTTCACCGAGATCCAGGCACAGCAGGAGGAACGGTACATGGGGTTCAGCAATGAACTCAGGAACATCGCTACCGCTATAGGGGCCATAGTCCAGGCCCTCAACCGGATAGAAACCACATTGCGGGACCATGTGGCACCACAAAGGGCCCCTGTCACTAGCCAGGAACAGCCTACCACCTCCGCCGGCGCTAGTGGTCAGGAGACCCACACAGAACGACGGCCCACCAGAACCCCACCTCCTGCTGAAGAACAACCACCCCGCAAGAGGAACCTGAGATCTCACAGGAAGACAGAGTAGGATGCCAAGACCCCCGCCAGCATAAGATACCCCCTGATGTCATCCCACTGTCCCACAGTGTCACCCTGTCCAACCTTGAACTGCTTCTGCTCCATCCTTCCACAGGCATATGGACAATGCACCTGTGAAACTGAGAACTGGGCTCTGCCATGGACATAACTCCACCCTCACCCATCACCGTTTTAATATCATGTACCAATATCTAGCACTAAAAATAAATCACTCATTGCACTGAAATCATTCAGGAGTCAGCCTGTATTATTTACAAATGTATAACACATTACTGATCAATAATGTTCTGTTATTTTTGTGATGACAACATACCGATGTCAATAAGCATTAGTCCATGGGCTAACCAAGCAGAAGTCACGCAGTGGGTCATACAGCACTGAAAAGGGAAGGGAAAATCAAACATCATTTTAAAAGAACTGGGGGGAAATACACAAAGTAAAGATGCAGGGGGCTTTCAGGAAATGTTAAATGGCGTGGGTGATTCTTACCTGTGTGCTACTGAAAATACTGTTGGATAACTCTGTCCCTGTTGTCTGTGTCGTCCTCTTCGTCTTCCTCCTCTTCACTCTCCGCAGGCTCCCCAGCTGCTTCAACACCACCATCTGGACCATCCTCCTGCAGGAAAGGCACCTGACGTCGCAATGCCAGATTGTGAAGCATACAGCAGGCGACGATGATCTGGCACACCTTCTTTGGTGAGTACATCAGGGATCCCCCTGTCATATGCAGGCACCTAAACCTGGCCTTCAGGAGGCCAAAGGTTCTTTCTATGATCCTCCTAGTTCGCCCATGGGCCTCATTGTACCGTTCCTCTGCCCTGGTCCAGGGATTCCTCACTGGGGTCAATAGCCAAGGCAGGTTGGGGTAACCAGAGTCACCAATTAGCCACACACGTTGTCTCTGTAGCTGTTCCATCACATCAGGGATGCTGCTATTACGCATCACATACGCGTCATGCACTGACCCAGGGAACTTGGCATTCACATGGGAGATGTACTGGTCAGCCAAACAGACCACCTGGACGTTCATAGAATGGTAACTTTTCCTGTTTCTGTACACCTGCTCATCGTCTTTTGAGGGTACTAAAGCCACATGGGTCCCATCAATGGCACCAATTATGTTGGGGATATGTCCAAGGGCATAAAAATCACCCTTCACAGTGGCCAAATCAACCTCCTCAGGGAATACAATGTAGCTCCGCATGTGTTTCGTCAGGGCAGACAACACTCTAGACAAAATTTTTGAAAACATAGGCTGAGACATTCCAGATGACATGGCCACTGTTGTCTGGAATGAGCCACTTGCCAAAAAATGGAGGACTGACAGAACCTGCACTAGAGGGGGAATTCCTGTGGGTTGGCGGATGGGGGACATCAGGGCTGGCTCCAGCTGGGCACACAGTTCATGTATAGTGGCTCGGTCAAGTCGGTATCGTAGTATGATATGGCGTTCTTCCATTGTCGACAGGTCCACCAGCGGTTGGTACACGCGAGGATTCATCCTTCTCCTCGCAAGTTCCAGCGGACGGTGCCTAGGAAGGACAACATGGAGCACAGAGTCAAGCAAATCACAGGTACGTTCACCACAGCATGCCTAGCACACGATTATCTATGTATTGAAAGGCGTGTATGTGTGGCAATGCAAGGCCTAGGCCTGTGTGACGCAGTACAAATTATGCCATGTGGGCCCTTGAAATGGTGGCTGCCTGACCTGTGAAGTGGGACAATGGGATGTGAGGTCAATGCGCTGGCGTGGCACACCGTGGCGGTAGGCGGTCGAAGATCGCTATACGAAGCCGCATTGGTTAACATTGAAGCCTATGGGTTTCAGGAGCCAATGACGAGGTGCGCCGGCGGTCGCGGTACGCACCGCCGCGGTACGCACCGCCGCGGTACGCACCGCCGCGGGCGTGACCGCCATTTTCTATCTGCTTAATCACTCGAGACCTGATCATCCACAGGAGAGGACCTATGCTGCAAGTGCTGCTGTGACCTCGGTCTGGAAGTGACAATGGCTGCTGCGACTGGGAAAAGGGCCCCTGCCTTCACGTCTGAGGAGTTGGAGAAACTTGTGGATGGGGTCCTCCCCCAGTATGCGTTACTCTACGGTCCTCCAGACCAACAGGTAAGTACACTGGGTGCACATTGAATGGGCTATGCCTGTGTTGAGTGGGGTGGATGTAAGTTGGTGGGGTGGGGGGCGAATGAGGAGTGCAACGCACGACAGATGAGAGCATGTGCCATATGGCAAGGTTGGGGAGGGGGGGCCAATCACATCTAACATGCAGAAAATTGATGAATTTTTCCTTCCCACCCTGTACATGTCAAATAGGTCAGCGCCCATCAGAAAGTGGACATTTGGCGTGCCATCGCCAAGGAAGTCCGGGCCCTGGGGGTCCACGTCAGACGGGGCACCCACTGCCGCAAGAGGTGGGAGGACATCTGCCGCGGGACCAGGAAGACCGCCGAGTCACTGCTGGGGATGGCCTCCCAACCTAGGAGGGGTGCCAGTCGTACCCTGACCCCCCTGATGTCCCGGATCCTGGCGGTGGCCTACCCTGATTTGGATGGGTGCTTGAGGACATCACAGCAGACACAAGGGGGTGAGTATCAGCACATTCTGCTATCTTTCTGCGCAGTGGAGGCGTCTGGGTGGGGGAGGAGGGTTGTGGGTGACATTAGGCCAGGGCGCTTTCTGTAGTGTAGTCCTCTCCTTTAGGCATGGCCCTGTGCTCCCGGCCCCCACCTCTGTAGGGTGACAAGTACAGCTATCGATGGTCCAGCATCACACATGTGCGCGTTTGTCGTCTCTAGACCAGTTGTCCTAGTCAGAAGTACTGAGTAGTGTACCCCGAATGCGCGGCTTAGTGCATGAGGCTCCTGTGTCTGTCCTCTCCGCCAATGGTGTTGACATTGCATGCATTCAACCTGGTCTTCGTTTTTCTCCCCCCACCCTTCTTCTTCATCTTCTTGTGCATGTGTGCATTAGCATCATCAGGCGGAGGAGAATTGGCATCGGAGCACGAGGGAGCTGCAAGTCACAAGGCCCCGGTGGGCCCAGGAACAGACACCGAGGGCACCAGTGATCCGGAGGGCGAGGGGAGCACCACAACGGGGACCGGTGGTGACACCAGCGACACCGACACATCCTCGGATGGGAGCTCCCTAGCGGTGGCGGCAACATCCGGGCCCCCCGCCTCTACAGGTACATCCGCCACCCAGCGCACCAGCCCCGCCCTCCCAGCAGCCCCTCAGCCTACGCTCCGTGCCTGCTCGCCCAGGAAGGCGGGCGTCTCCTTCGTCCCAGGCACCTTAGCCCCTGCCCCTGTCACCCCTGCTGCCCTCAGTGAGGAGGTCATTGACCTCCTTCAGACCATCATTGTTGGGCAGACTACCCTTTTGAATGCCATCCAGGGGGTAGAAAGGGAGGTGCATCGGAGCAATGCCTACCTGGAGGGCATTCATTCGGGTCAGGCTGCCCATCAACGATCGTTCAATGCTCTGGCCTCAGCACTGACGGCAGCCATTGTCCCTGTTTCCAGCCTCCCTCTCCTGACTGCCTCCACCCTGTCTCTGTCTCCTGTTCCTCAGCCTATCCCATCCACACCATCAGACCAGCCTGCACACACCTCAACACCCAAGGGCAGCTCATCCAGACACAAGCACCACAGAACCCACAAGCATTCACCCAAGCAACACCCAGATGCAGACATTCCAACAGTCACTACCACCTCTGTGTCCCCCTCCTCCTCGTCTCCCTCCTCCCTCCCTGTGACGTCTACACTCACACCTGCATGCACACCACCATCAGCCAGTGCTTCCATCACCAGCACACCCTCCAGTACAGTCCGCACACGTGCAGTCACCACCCCCACTACCATTTACACGTCCCCTGTGTCCTCTCCCACTGTGTCTGTCACCCCCTCTTCCAAGACATACAAACGCAGGCAGACACCCACCCAACAGCCATCCACCTCACGACAGCCTCCAGCACAAGCACCTGCACCCAAAGACAGCACACCTGACTCTCCTACAACCACATCCTCTTCCTCCACTCCCATCACCACTACTCCTACCCTTTACCTTGGTCCTAAAAAACTTTTCCTCGCTAATCTTAACCTCTTTCCCTCCCCTGACCCACCCCCTCCATCTGCAAAGAGTCCCAAGAGCACCTCAGCCACCACCAGCCCAGCTTCGAGTGTCACTGTGGTGCATGGGTTCTGGAGTCCACCCTTTGCCAGCAGTGACACTTCAATCAGCAGCAAGGGGACAGCCAGCCCCCCCCCCCAGGCAAGAGGACCAGGAAACTAAAGGGCCGCCGTGAGAGGACTGACACGGCTGCCCCCAAGGAGCAAAGTTCGCCCACTTCACCAGCCACAACATCTAGGGGAGGCAAGGGCCCGAGAGCCCCATCTAAGGAGCGAAAGGGCAGCAGGGCGGAGAAGTCAGCCAGCAGGAGCGCGGAGCAGGAGGGCCCCACAAGCCCCATCCCGGGTGTTAGGGAGGACACCAAAGGGCCCAGGACTCCGTCACCGAAGGGTCCAGCAACAGCACGGTCGGAGGGCGACTGAGCAGGGAGTCCAGGCCAGGTCTGGCTCCCTTGACTTACTGGACGAGCACCGCTGAAGAGGGCCCCGCCGTGCAGAAGAGCACCGCTGAACAGGGCCCCGCCGTGCAGAAGAGCACCGCTGAAGAGGGCCCCGCCGTGCAGAAGAGCACCGCTGAAGAGGGCCCCGCCGTGCAGAAGAGCACCGCTGAACAGGGCCCCGCCGTGCAGAAGAGCACCACTGAACAGGGCCCGCCGTGCAGAAGAGCACTGCTGAAGAGGGCCCCGCCGTGCAGAAGAGTACCGCTGAACAGGGCCCTTCCTGTCAAGCACCGCTCCGCTGGGCCCCGCCGTCTCAAGCACTGCTCCGCTGGGCCCCGCCGTCTCAAGCACCGCTCCGCTGGGCACCGCCGTCTCAAGCACCGCTCCGCTGGGCCATTCCTGTCAAGCACCGCTCCGCTGGGCACCGTCGTCTCAAGCACCGCTCCGCTGGGCACCGCCGTCTCAAGCACCGCTCCGCTGGGCCCCGCCGTCTCAAGCACTGCTCCACTGGGCCCCGCCGTCTCAAGCACCGCTCCGCTGGGTCCTTCCTGTCAAGCACCGCTCCGCTGGGCCCCGCCGTCTCAAGCACCGCTCCGCTGGGCCCCGCCGTCTCAAGCACCGCTCCGCTGGGCCCTTCCTGTCAAGCACCGCTCCGCTGGGCACCGCCGTCTCAAGCACCGCTCCGCTGGGCCCCGCTGTCTCAAGCACCGCTCCGCTGGGCACCGCCGTCTCAAGCACCGCTCCGCTGGGCCATTCCTGTCAAGCACCGCTCCGCTGGGCACCGCCGTCTCACGCACCGCTCCGCTGGGCCATTCCTGTCAAGCACCGCTCCGCTGGGCCCCGCCGTCTCAAGCACCGCTCCGCTGGGCCCTTCCTGTCAAGCACTGCTCCGCTGGGGACCGCCGTCTCAAGCACCGCTCCGCTGGGCCCCGCCGTCTCAAGCACCGCTCCGCTGGGCACCGCCGTCTCAAGCACCGCTCCGCTGGGCCATTCCTGTCAAGCACCGCTCCGCTGGGCACCGCCGTCTCAAGCACCGCTCCGCTGGGCACCGCCGTCTCAAGCACCGCTCCGCTGGGCCCCGCCGTCTCAAGCACTGCTCCGCTGGGCCCCGCCGTCTCAAGCACCGCTCCGCTGGGTCCTTCCTGTCAAGCACCGCTCCGCTGGGCCCCGCCGTCTCAAGCACCGCTCCGCTGAGCCCTTCCTGTCAAGCACCGCTCCGCTGGGCACCGCCGTCTCAAGCACCGCTCCGCTGGGCCCCGCCGTCTCAAGCACCGCTCCGCTGGGCACCGCCGTCTCAAGCACCGCTCCGCTGGGCCATTCCTGTCAAGCACCGCTCCGCTGGGCACCGCCGTCTCAAGCACCGCTCCGCTGGGCCCTTCCTGTCAAGCACCGCTCCGCTGGGCCCCGCCGTCTCAAGCACCGCTCCGCTGGGCCCTTCCTGTCAAGCACTGCTCCGCTGGGGACCGCCGTCTCAAGCACCGCTCCGCTGGGCCATTCATGTCAAGCACGGCTCCGCTGGGCCCCGCCGTCTCAAGCACCGCTCCGCTGGACCCTTCCTGTCAAGCACTGCTCCGCTGGGCACCGCCGTCTCAAGCACCGCTCCGCTGGGCCCTTCCTGTCAAGCACCGCTCCGCTGGGCCCTTCCTGTCAAGTACCGCTCCGCTGGGCCCTGCCATCTCAAGCACTGCTCCGCTGGGCCCTTCCTGTCAAGCACCGCTCCGCTGGGCCCCGCCGTCTCAAGCACCGCTCCGCTGGGCCCTTCCTATCCAGCACCGCCCCGCTGGGCACCGCCGTCTCAAGCACTGCTCCGCTGGGCCCTTCCTGTCAAGCACCGCTCCGCTGGGCACCGCCGTCTCAAGCACCGCTCCGCTGGGCCCTTCCTGTCAAGCACCGCTCCGCTGGGCACCGCCGTCTCAAGCACCGCTCCGCTGGGCCCTTCCTGCATGCACTGTTAACGGTTCACTGTGCCCACCATGCCTCCTCCTTGACCAGTGGAGACTGTAATCCACCTGATGGACTGTGGCTTTGCACTCCCCAGGATGGAACAGTGGGCAACCCACCTACTGTATAGACTTGAGAGACTGTGGCTTTGCACTCCCCAGGATGGCACAGTGGGCAACCCACCAACTGTAGAGACTTGAGAGACTGTGGCTTTGCACTCCCCAGGATGGCACAGTGGGCAACCCACCTACTGTAGAGACTTAAGAGACTGTGGCTTTGCACTCCCCAGGATGGAACAGTGGGCAACCCACCTACTGTAGAGACTTGAGAGACTGTGGCTTTGCACTCCCCAGGATGGCACAGTGGGCAACCCACCTACTGTAGAGACTTGAGAGACTGTGGCTTTGCACTCCCCAGGATGGAACAGTGGGCAACCCACCTACTGTAGAGACTTGAGAGACTGTGGCTTTGCACTCCCCAGAATGGAACAGTGGGCAACCCACCTACTGTAGAGACTTGAGAGACTGTGGCTTTGCACTCCCCAGGATGGAACAGTGGGCAACCCACCTACTGTAGAGACTTGAGAGACTGTGGCTTTGCACTCCCCAGGATGGCACAGTAGGCATGGTGGCCCCTTCGTGGATCTGGCGTCGTGGACTCATATGGCTGTGGTGCCCCCCCCTTCCCTTCCCCCTGAGGTGCCTGTAGTTTTTTCATCAGATGCCCCTGCAGTGTTCTCTCCAAAGGACTCAGGTCTCCTGTGTGGGCTTTGCCCTTGTGTTGTTACACTTTGGCCCACGGACACTTCGATTTTCTTTTGATGTGCAGGACTAATTGCCTCGGTTATCCATTGCAATGTATATAGAATTATTTTGATATTGATTTTTTGGCTAGTTGACCAATACTTTTCAGAGCCTATTTTGGACATAAATTTTTATTCACAATTTAATTATGTCTTTGCATTTTTCAGGGGGGTTTGGGTGGTGTCACCGTGACTTGTTGCTCTGCATTGGTGTGTACATAGTTTGGGGGGTGGGGGTCGCATATGTGTGTGCCGTAAGCTTTCCTCCTCCCCCCTCCCGTGTGTCGTAGGTGCAATACTCACCGTTGTCGTCTGCGCCGGCGTTCGTACTCGTGGTAGATGAGCAGGTAGACGAGAGCAGGTAGGATGTTTAATTCGGGTTCCATGCTGTCCTCCTTCCTCGTGGAGTGCGTAGAGGTGAGCGTTTTCCCGTTCGTAGTCTGTTTCCGCCGTGTTTTTATCGGCGGGGCTCCCGCCCCGGAAAAGGTGGCAGATTGGTGAGTTATGATACTGTGGGCGGTACATTGTCTGCCGCCTGTATGTTGGCGGTGACCACCGCGCTGTTTGTCTGTACCGCCATGGCGGTCGGAGTGTTAAAGTGGCGGTCTCTGTTGGCGGTTCCCGCCATGGTCAGAATTCCATTTTTTGGACCGCCAGCCTGTTGACGGGTTGGCCGCCGCTTTATCACCGACCGCCAGGGTTAGAATCACCCCCTATATCTTTTAAGTGTAATTTCTAGGTCTGGTTGGAGTAAAAGGAGTCCGGCTTAGTCCAATTCTGTGGAGTTGAAATAAAACTTAGTGGAATTCCGCAAAGCCAGAGTTCCATGCCCTGCAGAGTCTTCCTGAATGTGCCTATCTCAGATGCACTAAGCAGGGTTGGGCCTGGTCAGCCAGGACTGACCGTGCATAGTGCTTCCAAGATAGGAACATTCAGGAGGGCCGTAGGCAGTGAAAGGTGCAATTTCAGGCCTTGTTTGTGCACTAGTGTGCACAAACAACGACAAATCAAAGAAAGAGACGAGGACTCACCTGGGTCTTCCCGGAGGTCCTCCTCTTCTCTTCGTCCAATGGCAACAACAAGTCCTCTCCAGCGGCTGCCTCCCTCCTCTGCTCCGGTGTGTGCTGCAGCCCAGTTATGGGGTGCATAGCGCAGACTGTCCATACTGGGTCGCAGAGTGCTCTGAGTCGGCTCTGCCCTGCTAGCAGGGCTAGTAGAGTTATGCTAGCTGAGTTTTTCAGATAACTCTGTATTCCAAGTGGAGCGCGGAGTTCCAAAAACTCTGTTAGCTCCACCAGATGAGCTCCCAACCACTATCCCTAGTAATTTCCATCTGGGAAGAGATAACTTCCCTCCCCTCCAATTCTTACGACTGTTGAATCACAATTTAAAATCCTAACATATGGATTTTAAGTTGCTATTCTAAAATTTCCACTTTTCTAAAGTCTGCATTTTCTTGCCTTAGACATTTGCCATTTGGTGCCTTCAGCCTGTCTCTGGTTACATGACTGGGTGTAGTTGGCTTTGTGTATTCCCACTAGACAGCAACACACAGTAGGAGCTTAGGTGCGACCTGGTCAGGTGTGACCTGATGGGCCATCTGTAGCTTGATGGGCCTTCCTTGGCAGAACAGGAGGGAGGAGCTGTACACATAGGCCCTCATTACAACCCTGGCGGTAAATCCCGCTTACCGCCGTGCTGACGGCCGCCAACATACCGTGGCCGCAGCAGAAATCCGCTACAGGTATGACGACCCACATCTCGTAATTCGTCACAATACAGACACCCACACAAGTTCACCACACCAAAGGTCAGTGATAAACTGGCAATAGCAAAACCTACTTCGTCATGCCAACAGGAATATGCCCACACTATCACGACCCACGAATCAACGTGGCGGTCATTCAACCGTGGTAAACCATTGGCGGTACACACCGCTGTGCTCAAAATACACACACACTTACAAAACACAACCACATTGGACAATTCAAAATACACACACCTGAAACACATACACACACCACACCCACACCACTATAAAACACACACCCACATTACCCACAACCCCTTACAACGACTTTTTTTGGAAGAAGCAGGGATAGAGACAATAGCAAACACAACATCAGCATCCCCAGGCACACAACACCATCACTCTTACAACATCCACGCACCTCAAAGAACACACCCCAACACAACACATCACACAGCACAACAAACATCACCTCACATATCACCCACACCACATTATGGCACCTCAAAGACACCCCAGGTTTTCTGAGGAGGAGCTCAGGGTCAGGGTGGAGGAAACCATCCGGGTAGAGCCACAGCTATTCGGATCACAGGTGCAGCAGACGTCCATTGCAAGGAAGATGGAGCTATGGCAGAGAATTGTCTACAGGGTCAACGCAGTGGGACAGCATCCAAGAACATGGGATGACATCAGGAAGAGGTGGAACGACCTACGGGGGAAGGTGCGTTCCGTGGTATCCAGACACCAGGTAGCCGTAGGTGAGGACAGGCGGTGGACCCCCACCTCCTTCCCCACAACTAACAACATGGGAGGAGCAAGTCTTGGCAATCATGCATCCTGAGGGCCTCGCAGAAGTAGCAGAAGGACTGGACTCTGGTAAGTCAAATCTTTACAACTATATCCCCCCCACTCTACCTGCATGCCATCACAATCTCCTACCCCTACCCTCCCACCCATCACCCCGACACCTCACAGATACCCCACAATCACAACCCACACATCCCTATACCAAGCCCTGCATGTAACACCAATGCATGGACACCCATTACAGACCTGCATGGACACCCATCACCAAAGCATGTCCAGTAGAGAAACCCACCCAGGCCACAAAATCACTACTCACACAAGGGCCCAGGCAATAATGCTAGCACAGGAGTAGAGGGAAACTAACACATTGCACAAGATGGCACACACAGATACAATAACCATGCATTTACACCCCAATAGGACCCCTACCCAACGTTACCGGACAGGAGGTCCCAGCCATATCCAATCCCCCCACAGAAGAGGCCCACAGTGACGACAGCAGCTCTGCACACCTAGATCAAGATGACCAGCCTCTGCCACAGTCCCAAGCCACCACAGAACCTCCCCCCTCAGGAAACACCACCCCAGCACCCACCCAGCGGGCCCATGCCACTGTCCCCAGGACACGTCAATCAGCAGTGTGTCCACCACTACAGGGACCCCAGGCAAACCCACTAACCCAAGACAATCAGGGACCTGGGGTCAGTGGCAGTGGGCACACGGTTCAGGGGACAGAGGCACAGGACAAGAGGGAAGCTGGGAGGACTTCTGTGCGACAGGGGGAGGACAGGCCCAGGTAACCCACTCTCCACGAGGCACTCTCCAACATCATGGGAGCCTACAACCATTCCCAGGTGACCATGGGCACGGTACTGGCCAGGTTTCAGGGGACCCAGCAGCTGCAGGAGGAACTGTTCCTGGCGATCAGGGAGGACTCAAAGTCCATTAACACTACCCTGGTCACCATTGCAGGGGTGCTGGCAGACATGGCCAACACCATGAGGGAGACAATGGCACACCACTGGGCCCCTGACACTAGCCCAAACGATGAACAGCCCTCCACGTCCACCAGCGCTAGTGAACAGGAGGTCTCGCCACAGGACCAACAGGCCACCAGCACCCCACCCCCTGCAGAAGGAGAACCACCCCGCAAGCGGTCCCTGCGATCCAGGCACAAGACAGAGAACATTGCCAAGACCCCCACCAGGAAATAAGACTCTCCTGATTGTCACCCCTCTGCCCCACTATGTCATCCTATCCTAATTGAACTGCTGGTACTCCACTTCCTATGCCCCCTTGGACAATGCACCTGTGATACCGATAGACTGGAAGCTACCATGGAAATTCCTCCACCATCACCCCAGCCCATTGCACATACCCCTCCACTGATTAGCAGTTAAATAAACACCCTTGAATCACTAAATGATCTGGAGTCAGTCTGTACTTCCACCAATGTATTATTACAACCTCTCTGACAAATATCAATGGCAATGTTAATTTGCACATACCAAAGTATGACAGTTGTTGGGCAGCAGTAAACATAGCAGAAGGCAGATTGTGGTACACAGATCTGTGAGAAGGAAAGCCAAAGTGAACTGTCAGGGTCCATACACAGAGGTTAAAAGGCAGATGTATGTAATGTCCTACAGAAGTCTGATATGAGAGGAGCAGTGCCAGTCTCTTACCTGTGTCTCACTGGAAATATTGCATGATGATGTTGTTTCGGTTGTCTATAACTTCTTTTTCTGCCTCCTCTTCTTCACTGTCCACAGGCTCCACAGCTGCCACAAGACCAACATCAGGCCCATCCTCCTGGAGAAAAGGAACCTGGCATCGCAAAGCCAGATTGTGCAACATACAGCATGCCACGATTATCTGGTACACCGTCTTCAGTGAGTAGTATAGGGAGCCACCTGTCAGATGGAGGCAACGGAACCTGGCCTTCAGGAGGCCGAAAGTCCACTCTATAATCCTCTTAGTTCACCCATGCTCCTCATTGTACCGTTCCTCTGCCCTTGTCCTGGGATTTTCACTGGGGTCAGTAGCCATGACAGGTTGGGGAAGCCAGAATCACCTGCAAATATTGAGGGGCATCTGTTAGACATAAACAAACCCTTGGGGACTACCCCATACCCAGACACCTATTCAAACTGTGTGGGGACCTTGGCCTCACCTATTATCCACACACACTACCTCTGGAGTTGGCCCATCACATAAGGGATGCTGCTATTCCTCAAAATGTAAGTGTCATGCACTGAGCCAGGATACTTGGCATTCACATGGGCGATGTACTGGTCTGCCAAACACATCATCTGCACATTCATGGAATGGTAGCTTTTGTGGTTTCTCTACACCTGTTCATTCCTGCGGGGTGGGACAAATGCCACATGTGCTCCATCAATGGCACCAATGATGTTGGGTATATGTCCCAGGGCATAGAAGTCACCTTTCATTGTGGGCAAATCCTCCACCTGGGGAAAAATGATGTCGCTGTGCATGTGTTTTAGCAGGGCAGACAACACTCTGGACCACACATTAGAGAACATTGGCTGAGACATCCCTGATGCCATAGCCACTGTTGTTTGAAAGGAACCACTGGCCAGGAAATGGAGCACTGACAGGACCTGCACTAGAGGGGGGATTCCTGTGGGATGGTGGATAGCTGCCATCAGGTCTGGCTCCAACTGGGCACACAGTTCATGGATTGTGGCACAATCAAGTCTGTAGATGATAATGATGTGTCTGTCTTCCATTTTCGACAGGTCCACCACAGGAGGATGAAACCATCTCATCATCTGCCCCAGTGGATGTGCCCTATGGAGGGGAAGGGTGAGCAGAGGGTCATATACCACATAGGTAGCACAAGGGTGTTTTGCACAATTGTGATTTAATCTGTGTGTGGCGCTGTCTGTCCGTATTCCTGCCCAAAAGAGCTGTGATGCAGTTAGGTGCCCTGCCATGTGCCCCCCTGAAATGGCAGATGCCTGACCTGTAAGGAGGGACAAGGGAAAATGAGGTAACTGCGCTGGCGTTGTGCAGCGTTGTGGTAGGCGGACGAAAGCCGTGGCTCAATTCAGTATTGGTTATCACTGGGCCCTATGGGTTCCAGGAGCCAATGACGATGTACGCCGGCGGTGACGGTACACACCGCCGCGGACGTGACCGCCATTTTCTAACTCTTCACTCACTTGATACCTGACCCTCAACAGGAGAGGACCTACACTACAAGTGATGCTGTGACCTGAGTCTGGAAGCAACAATGGCTTCAGTGTCTGGGGAAAGGGCCCCTGCCTTCACCGCAGAGGAGTTGGACAACCTGGTGGCTGTGGTCCTTCCCCAGTACACGCAACTCTACGGTCCTCCAGACAAACAGGTGAGTACACTGTGTGCATGCTGGATGTGACATTGATTTATGGAGTGACATGGATGGAAGATAAATGGGGGATGGAGGGGCGCCTGTGGCCTGCATGTGAGGATGGTCAGTGTATGTGTTTTAGGGCATGGTTGGGAAGTTGTGGCCAATGAGTAAGATTAACCGGACGGGGGAGTAAAAACCATTCTTACTTTACCTTTCCTGTAGATCAGCGCCCACCAGAAGAAGGGTATTTGGCGTGCCATGGCCAAGGAAGTGCGGACCCTGGGGGTCAATCATAGATGGAGCACCCACTGGTGCAAGAGAAATGGAGGGCCTGCGCCGCTGGAGCAAGAAGATGGCAGAGGCCCAGCTGGGGATGGCTTCCCAACGTAGAAGGGGTGGCCATCGCACCATGACTCCCCTGATGTTCCGGATCCTGGCGGTGGCATATCCGGAGTTGGATGGGCACTTGAGGGCATCACAGCAGCCACAAGGGGGTGAGTACAGTCTCATTCAGCTGACTCTGCAAGCTTTACGAGGTGCCTGCTGACTCTGCATGCTTTACGAGGTGTCTGGGTGGGGGAAGTGGGCTGTGGGTTCCCCTAGGCCAGGGCGTATTTGGTAAGGTACGTCCTTTGTTAGGCAGGCTCTGTGGCACTCCAACCCCAATAGTGGTAGTGGCCATCTACAACTAGTCAGCCTGCTGTGGGTTCCAAGTGTTCAGCAAATGGGCTTAGGCATAGTCCCCCATGGGCAGGTGATTTTCCTAAGAACTGTTAGTGCATTACCTAGTACATAGGGCTGCTCCCTGTGTGTTGTGTCCACCAGCAGTAGTGGTGTTGCTGGCATTGGCCATGTGTCGCCTCTGTCTTCCCCCCTTTTTGTTTTGTTACCCTGTCCTTGGCGGAGGAGCAGTGGCACCGGAGCAGGAGGGAGCTGCAACCCACATGGCCCAGGAGGGTGAATGTACAGAGTCTGAAGGCACCAGTGGGACAGAGGGTGAGGGGAGCTCCACGACGGGGACAGGAGGGGACATCAGTGACAGCGACTCCTCCGCTGATAGGAGCCCACCGGAACAACAGGTACAGCCGCCATCTCCCCTAGCAGCACCGCCCTCCCAGCAGCCCCTCAGCATGCTTCTCGTGCCGGCTCACCCAGGAGGGTGGGCATCTCCTTTGCCCCAGGCACCTCAGGCCCTGCCCCAGTCAGCCCTGCTGCCCTCAGTGAGGAGGCTATTGACCTCCTGAGATCCCTCACTGTTGGGCAGTCAACCATTTTGAATGCCATCCGGGGTGCCGAGAGGAACGTGCAACAAACAAATGCAGACCTGGAGGGCATACACTCTGGCATGGTGGCCCAACAGAGAGCATTTCAGGCTCGGGTCACAGCACTGATGGCAGCCATTGTCCCTGTGTCCAGCCTCCCCCTCCAACTTCCACTACCCAGACCCAATCCCCTCTACCTCAGCCTATCCCAAGCACACCATCAGACCAGCATGCACACACATCAACACACAAAAGTAGCTCAGGCAAACATAAGCACCACACATCCAACAGGCACTCACACAAGCACCATACCCGTGCAGACACACCAACATCCACTGCCTCCACTGTGTCCCCCTTCTCCACGTTGTCCACCTCCCTCCCAGTCTTGTCTCCACTCACACCTGCATGCACTACATCCTCAGCACTACCTCCTTTACCAGCATGCCCATCACCACACACTGCTCACATGCAATCACCACCCCCACTACCATGCACACGTCCCCTGTGTCCTCTCCCAGTGTGTCTGTGAGCCCTCCTCCCAAAGTACACCAACGCAGGCACACCCACTCAACAGCCATCCACCTCACAACAGCCTCCAGCCCATGCACCTTTACCCAAACTCAGCAGGGGTACACCTCCTACAACCACTACCTCTTCCTCCACTCCCATACTCCCTCCATCTTCCCATCCCAATGTGTCTAAAAAACTTTTCCTAGCTGCCATTGACCTCTTCCCTACACCCCACTTTGTCCTTCCCCTAGGGCCAGGATGTCCAGAACCCAGTCCAGCACCTCAGCCACCAAATCATCGTCCAGTGTGGTCCCTGCAAGTCCGGGAACATCGAAGCCGCCACCCATCAGGGCTGCCAGTGTGCCACCCAGTGAGGCCAAGGACCACCCTATTCCGCCACCTGCCAAGGTAAAGAAGGGGCCCGCATGCTGAAAAGAGAAGCCGAAAGAACCACCCAGCAAGGCCTCTTCCAGGACCAAACAGGACAGTGGCAAGGTCTCAGCAGCAACTTCCAAGGTGGTGAAGGGACACAAGGGCAAAGGGAAGTCATCTCAGGGCACAGAGCCTTCGGGTGAGGGACTGGTGTCACCCCTTCTGCAAGACAGACCATCTACCTGTATGGTGGTGGGCACCACCGCAACAACCTCCAACTGCACCGCCACCTGCACGTCTGCTGCCTCTATTACAGTCACCAGCATCATCCCCAGTGGGCACCTTCCTGAGACTGCAGGAGACGGCCTGGTGTCTCCCTCCACAAGTACAGACACCTGCACCACCGGCAGAATCTCCTCCGAAGACACCGCCGCAGCCACTGCCTTACGACGTGCCCAGCCAGTGCCACTACAGCGGACATCAGCAGCATCCCCAGTGGGCAGCTGTCCAAGGCTACTGGAGACGTCCTGGACCCTGCACACACTACATGAGCCACCACAACCAACACTAGCACTACCAGCGGTTGGCAGGCTAAGTCACCGCAGGGTGGAGTGTGTCTCTGCCTCATGGAGTATCATGCTACCTGTTCCCTGAAAATCTCGTGGCTCAGACACCCAGGTGAGGGAATGGGAACTGCCACACCCCAGGTGCAGCATCACCGGGCACCAAGCCCCCTCCAGAACCAGTGGAGAACAGCATCCACAACCTCAATCCTTGGCAGGATGAAGCACTCTGAGCACAAAGCCCGCTCCAGAACCAGTGGAGAACAGCATCCACAACCTCAGTCCTTGGCAGGATGAAGCACTCTGGGCACATAGCCCCCTCCAGAACCAGTGGAGAACAGCATCCACAACCTCTGTCCTTGGCAGGATGAAGCACTCTGGGCTCCAAGCCCCCTCCAGAACCAGTGGAGAACAGCATCCACAGCCTCAGTCCTTGGCAGAATGAAGCACTCTGGGCACAAAGCCCCCTCCTGAAACAGTGGGCAAACCTCCCACTTGAGAGACTGTGGCTTTGCACTCCCCAGGACCATGTAGTGGGCAAACCCCCCACTTGAGAGACTGTGGCTTTTCACTCCCCAGGACCATGCAGTGGGCAAATCACCCACTTGAGAGACTGTGGCTTTGCACTCCCCTGGACCAGGCAGTGGGCATGGAGCCCCCTCGAGGAGCAGTGGCGTCGTCCTATCATCCGGCTGAGGTGCCCCCCTTCCCTTTCCCCTGAGGTGCCTGTGCTTTTTTCTACCTTCTGTTTTTTTCTGCCGCTGCAGTGTTCTCTCCGTTTTGAGGCAGGTGTCATGTGTGGGCTTCGCCCATGCTTTTTGGGACCACGGACATTTAATGGAACAGTATACAGACTTGTGTACTTGCTGTAACTATTTGTATATACTGATCATTTCAAGTTATCTTGCCCTATATAAATTTTCGCTTATTACACTTGTTACAATCATTTCATTTGGTCCTTGTGTTCTTCCAGGGGATTACAGGGTGTACATGTAGTGCTGCTGCATGTGTTAGTGTGTATGGTGTTGTGGGTGAGGGTGGGGTTGTGGGTGTTGCGTGTGTGTGTGTCACTCTCTTTTCCTCCCCCGTGTACTAGGTGCAGTACTCACCTTGGTAATTTCCGCCGTCTTTGATGTTCCTGGTAGATGAGGAGGTAGACCAGCATAGGCATGACCTGCAGCTCGACTCCATGGCGTCCTGGTTCTTTGTTGCGTGTTGATAGGTGAGTGGTTTCCGGTCCAAAGACTGTTTCCGCCGTGCTTTTGTTGGCGTTGGTACCACCCCGGAAAAGCTGGCTGATTGGTGCCTTGTAATAGTGTGGGCGGTACATTGTCTTCCGCCTGTCTGTTGGCGGTTACCACCGCAGTGTTTGATGCTACCGCCATGGCGGTCGAAGTGTTAAAGTGGCTGTCTGGGTTGGTGGTTTCCGCCATGGTCATGATTCCATTTTTTTTACCGCCGGCCTGTTGGCGGTATTATCGCCGCTTTATCACCGACTGCCACGGTTGTATTAAGGGCCATAATCACTTACACCTGAATAGAATGTATCTTATCCACACAAAAAGGGCTGCATAGTTCTGCAGTTAGTCTGGAGCCAGGACAGGAAGAACAGGACTCCTGTGCAGTCCAAATGCATATTTTTGAAATATTGGATTCTTCAAAGGCACTAGAGAGTCTAAGAATTGGACCTGAAACACCACCACTTCACTACACTTCTCAAACTGTGGACACTCTGCCGTGAAGAAGGACTGCTGTGCTACTTAAGGACGGCCACTCTGCTGGACTGCACCTTGCTGGACTCCTGCTTTGCTGTGCTGACCTGTGCCTGCTGTCCTCTTACCTGAGAGGGAGTAGGAAAGAACTTGCATCTTTCTGACCCAGATCCCTAAGTGACTCCAAGGGCTAGTTAGCTGGCCTACTGATATAAAGTATCAGGGACACAAAGGGCTTATCACCATGCTTCTGCACCTTGACTCTGCCAGCTGTGTGTTTACCCTACCCTAGTCCTGGACTCTTGAAGTGGGCTTAAGGTGCTGCTTTCCAACAGCACCGACTCATCATCACTGCTGAGTGGCACACCCCTAAGCAGAACCAATGCATCATTGCTGTGGCTTGAAATGGACCCAGCGCATCACCACTATATCTTGCATCTTGATTTTGACACATCACCTTCAGAACCACCACTGAGCAACGTTTCCCCCGAGAATGTCGCCTCATCCTTTATTGCTGGCAGCCTCAACAACGCGAAAGCTCTGTATCGCAGCTTTATCACTTATCAGGACTGAAGCATTGCCTCAGCTGTGCAATGCATCTCTGACATCGACCTTCGCATTGCCAGTACGTCAACAAGGTCCTCGATGTCGATGCAACAGGACCTTGCAATGCAGACTCGCTGCATCTTGGAACCAACACATTGATTTGGCTGCCCAGTGCATCTTCGCCTTGGACCTATGCAACTCTCTGCAACCAGGATTTAAGGTACTTTGTTCAGCAGACCTAACTGGGTCTCTAAAGTTGGCCCCCACTTTTATCTTTGTTCCTGTCCAGCACAACCAGATGTCCCCTTGGCACTTCATGCTTCTAAGCTACATTCTACAATTTAATGTTTGAAAAATGATGTTCTACTGATTTGATTTTTGTTGTTTTGGTCTTGTTTTATTTATTAATTTAAGGGGCAAATTTAGCAATACTGTGGCACATCAGCTTTGATGCACCACTTTTTTTTCGCTCCCCTGTGTCCCCTTATTGTCACCATGGTAGCACTGTATTTACAATATGGTGCACCATAGCGCACGTTAGCACAATAGCACCAATATGTTTTACGTTATTTTGGCGCATTGGTCGACTAGCGCTATAAATTTATAGCGCTAGTCCAGCAATGCATAGGGAGGCCCAATAACAACAAAGGGAGCGTAACTTTAATGCCTGCCTTGGACAGGCAGTTAAAATGATGGGAAAAATGGCGATACGAAATCTCGTAAATTTCACTGCACCATTTTTCTGGGACTCCTAACAGGGCAATGCCCCCCTTTAATGCATTATGTCTGGCGCACGCTTAATGTGGAACAAGGGGTTACAAATTGATGCAATGCTTGCATTGCGCCACTTTGTAAATCTGGTGCAGGGAAAAATCCTCCTTGACACCGCTTTGGAGTAAAAGAAAAGTGATGCTAGGGCCGTTGAAGGAGGCACAAGGAGCTTGTAAATATGCCCCTAAATTCTAATTTTCCAACCTGGCATGGGATCCTTTTTGTGTGGTGTTTTCACTGTTTTACTGTTTGAAGTGTTGCACAAATACTTTATACATTGCCTTCAAGTTAAGCCTGACTGCTCTGTGCCAAGCTACCAGAGGGTGAGCACTGGTAGATTTGGGGTTTGCTTGTGCCTTAATCTGAAAATAATGGTGGTTGCTTCTTGACCAAGGCTCAGACCCCAGTCAACAAATACCCAAATTCCCACATATACTGTTGCTGTCATGTTCCACCCAAAGCCACTTGCCACCAAGATATGCAACACACAGATTAGACCGAACATGTGGCGTACATTCAATCTAACATAAAGGCGGCCTTATTACAAGTTGAATGATATTTCACTATGGGATATCATCTGCAGAATTATAAACAACTCATTGTTCCCACACTTGGAATTCCTGGGTCAGGTGTGCACTCTGGAACACAGGGCTCGAAAATCACAAAAGTTTGGGGCAGCAATCATAGGCTCATCTTGTCCCTCTGTCCTTACCTGACCTCCTGCCATGGAAAAGAAGGAGCACAGAATGCCCTCCTCTGCCAGCTCACGTCTCTATTGGCAACTGATGACCACCACATCCCCATCCTCCTCCACTGCACCATCCCCACTTCCGCTTACCACTTGTTCACACCAATTGGTAAAAGGAAATGAATTTGTCTATGGAACTGGGACACTGCATAAGGATTTTGACCTGGTAATTCCTAATCCTCGTGTTATTCTCCACTCCTGGGTTGGTTATCTAAAAAAGTTGGATTTTTGTGTTGGGATACTTGTTGGAAAAACTATTTCCATCCACATAGTATGTTTCTAACATAAATTCATCCACATTGTATTGGGGTCCGAGTTGGTATAATAGGCTGCTTCTCAAGATATGCCACACACACACAAGCATTCTAGCAAATTCATTAGGCAGAACATCTCATATACACCTAACACAGCACAGATATACCACAGTAACTTCCAAGTTGCCCACAACACTATAGTGCTACCTTAACACATTACGCAGAAACAAAAATACTATATTAATTCTTTAACCTAACTTAATGCCATTAACTCATAAAGAAAAACTTTCATACATATTTAGCACAGTACTGCAGGACAAACTTAGGGCAGATCTATACCATGAGCAAAAAGGATTTAAAGAATGTTAATACTGAAGTAGTACATTTATATCTAGCAAGTAAGTTCACTGAAGTCTAAAGGAACATACTTTGATACTGTTGCCAGCATATTGATATTTGTTAGATTACCCTCAACTGAGGCCCCATTTAAAGGTACACACTGGTTGCAAAACCTGATTACCATCTACAACAAGTAATTTCGTGACTAGTGTGGAATTTTAGAAACCTTTCTACCTACCTATAGGTCAGTTCACAAAATTCTGAGTTGGAGTAGCATGCAATCTGACCACCATTGTGACTCATTGTCATTGATCACAATTACAGGGTTGTGTTCCTAAAGTGCCAGCAGACCAAGACGTCTGTGACTGGTTTAAATAATTCATTTTTTAAATACAGTAATTTTTCTTAAAGGAAACAGGACAGCTTTTTTTCTTTTTTTTAAGTTGCAGTGAAAGTTGGTAGTGGGTTCTTTGCCAATGACTACACTCCTTAAAATATTTTTCAACATCCACAAAGTGGAAGGGCCACAAGGGAAACCCCTTCCCTTTTGTGAATGGATTGACAACCCAACTTGTGGGTCAGAAATTCAACATGCCCCTTCCAAATAGCAAATCAGTATGCAGTTGAAATATGAATGGGATTTGTAAATTGCAAAAAACATTTTTGCCATAGCATAATCCTATTCAGAATATTTGTGACTGAAAAAAACATTTAGGCCCATATTTATACTTTTTGACGCACAACTGCGCCAAAGCAGTTGTGCGTCAAAAAGTTTACCGCCGGCTAACGGCATTCCAACGCGCCATGCGGGCGCCTTATTAATGGAATGACGTTAGCCAGCGCTGCAGACTGGTGTGCGTAAAAAAAAATGACTCACACCAGGCAGTGCCGGCGTATGGGAAAATGGGGGGTGTGCATCAAAAAATGGTGCACGTCAGGTCTGAGGCAAAATTCAGGCCTCAAACCGGATTTGCGCCATTTTTTTTTACGCCCAACCTCCATTGACATGACTCTTGTCTTAGCAAAGACAGGAGTCATGCCCCCTTGCCCACTGGCCATGCCCAGGGGACTTATGTCCCCTGGGCATGGTCATTGGGCATAGTGGCATGTAGGGGGGCCCAAATCAGGCCCCCCTATGCCACCAAAAAAATCAGAACAAAATACTTACCCGAACTTACGTTTACTTCCCTGGGATGGGTCCCTCCATCCTTGGGTGTCCTCCTGGGGTGGGCAAAGGTGGCAGGGGGTGTCCCTGGAGGCAGGGGAGGGCACCTCTGGGCTCCTTCCAAGCCCACAGGTCCCACAACGCCTGCCCTGACCCAGGCGTTAAAAAACGGCGCACATCAGGATGTGCGCCGTTTTTTAAGGCCCACCCCCTCCTGTGCATCAAAATGACGTCAGAGTATAAATAAGGGGCACAGGCCTTAAAGTCATTTTTTGGAAGGGAACGCCTACCTTGCATATAATTAACGCAAGGCTGGTTCCCCCTTCCAAAAAATGACGCACATGGTGGAATTTTGACACCCGCAGGGTCGGACGTCAAAGTATAAATATGGGGCAGGGTTTGCGCCGATTGTGCGTCAAAAATGTTGACGCACATTCAGCGCAAACAGAGTATAAATATGCCCCTTAATACATCTTGCCCCTAGTTAGAGTTATCAACTACATCACACGTTTATACAACTGATTAAGTGTGGTGGGGTTTTTGGTGGTGTAGTGGTTTATAGTGACGTTAAGTCTACCAGGCTCACGTAGTGCATATTTACAAGCCCCTTGCGCCTCCTTGCGCTGCCCTAACGTAATTTATTTTATGCTAAGGGGGCGTCACTGTGCGCCATATTTACAAAGTGGCGCAATGCATACATTACGCTACATTTTAACCCCTGGCTCCACCTTAAACCTGCACCAAGTATAATTTAAACAAGGGGACATTCCCACGCAGAGAGGCTCAAAAAATGGTGCAGTGAAATTTACAAGATTTCACTGCTCCATTTTTTCCATCATTTGAAAGTCTGCTCAAGGCAGGCGTTAAAGTGGGGCTCCCATAATAACCTATTGGCCTCCCTTTGCTTTTCTGGACTAGCACCATAAATTATGGCGCTAATCCAGCAAAGCACCACAATAGCCTCATAACCTATGACACTATTGTGCTAACGTGCAGCATGGTGCGCTGTATAGTATAACCATGGTGACGTTAGGGGTACGCAGGGCTACGCAAGAAAGGTGCCGCACCAGAGCGGATGCGGCACTTTCTTGTAAATATGCCCCTTAATGTGGTATTACTACAAATTATAAAAACACAAATGAAATAACCAATGTAGTAAACTTAAACATGCAGCACTTTGGGTTAAACGCATTACTCTAAAGCCCAGACCTTGGTAGAAGAACACAGGTATCTTATTTGGTTGTCCGGTCCTATTTTGACAACCTTTAAATTAATCTTCAAAAATCTGAATCGTGAACTGTTTCAAGCAAGGAGCACGAAGACCCATGAAGGCACTGTCAAAAATAGAAATTATTTTCAAGTAACTCTTTAATACATACAATCGGAAAAAGAAAAAAAGAATGAGAATTAATATTTATATCAAATCTAAACCCCGAAACAGGAACCGCTCTTGTGTGAAAGGCTCAATTTCCGGTGTACGGAGTTTTTACCTCGAAAACATTAATGTGAGCCTGACCTGTTTAACCTTATCTGGGCAATAAAGCAGCCGAGATGAATAATGGAGGATGTTTAGGGTCAAGATGGCGTGCAGGATCACTAATCTTGGGCTGCGAGGTGGCTGTAAGCAAAGAAAGAAGGGTGAAGTTTGGGGGTGGGTTAATAGGTACGCCTCCATCAGCAAAACATGCATTTTTGCTATTTTATCAAAAATACACATACACAGTCTGGAGAGCCTAAAACTGCATGTTGGCGAGGACAAAACCCGTCTAAAGATCGCGGAAACACACTTTCACTGACACTGTTACATGGTGGTAAATAAGGCAGTGCTTGGAGCACAACACCATATACTGAAGTGATTTGAACCCTTTTATGTAGCTAACAATGTGCAACAAAAATATTTGTGTACTAGAGTGACCACTTGTATGGAGGCAATTCTGAACAGGACTGTAAATTAATTCCTCACAAAGGGTCATAATTCAGAGCAAAAATGCAGGACATAGGGTCAAAATTCAGTACAAAAGTCAATTGTGCCAACACACCCAAAGACAGCCCAAACAAGACCACTTTATCAGTGCATTTATTTACTGTTTCCCACATAGCACTATTTATTCGCTATGGAATTTATGTGATTGCCTGTAGGAAAGATACATTCAAGTGGCACATTATGTCCTTGTTCAGTAGTAAATGAATGCCCTTGAGCATGGTGTTTAGGTCATCCACGCTATCTAAATTTACTCGTCTTTCTTGTAAAAAAAGCAACAGCAAAATTTTGATTGTGTTTCTAAACATTTTAAAATCTATGGCATATAGTTTGGGAAACATTATTAACTGGGATATTGATCTGGCCGAATCTTTGCATGATGCAGACGGGGCTAAAATATTGGAATATCCCCTTAAAGTATCCTGCGGCTTCCGTTTTAAGTGTATTCAATTTAGGCCCGTATTTATACTTTTTGACGCTAAACTGCGCTAACGCAGTTTAGTGTCAAAAAATTTTGCGCCGGCTAACGTCATTCTGAAGCGCCATGCGGGCACCGTATTTATTGAATGGCGTTAGCCGGCGCAAGCAGACCGGCGCTGCCTGGTGTGCGTGAAAAAAAACCACGTACACCAGGCAGCGCCGGCGTTGGGAAAAGTGGCGCTAGGGCGTCTTAAAAATGGTGCAAGTCAGGTTGACGCAAAAAATCGCCTCCACCCGATTTGCGCCATTTTTAACGATGCCCAGACGCCATTTACATGACTCCTGTCTTAGTAAAGACAGGAGTCATGCCCCCTTGCCCAATGGCCATGCCCAGGGGACTTATGTCCCCTGGGCATGGTCATTGGGCATAGTGGCATGTAGGGGGGCACAAATAAGGCACCCCTATGCCACCCAAAAAAAAAAAAAAAAAAGAAATTTATACTTACCTGAACTTACCTGAATGTCCCTTGGATGGGTCCCTCCATCCTTGGGTGTCCTCCTGGGGTGGGCAAGGGTGGCAGGGGGGGTCCCTGGGGGCAGGGGAGGGCACCTGTGGGCTAATTTTGAGCCCACAGGCCCCTTAACGCCTACCCTGACCCAGGCGTTAAAAAGTGGCGCAAATGCGGGGTTTTTTGACCCGACCACTCCCGGGCGTGATTTTTGCCCGGGAGTATAAATACGACGCATTTGCGTCGCCGTCATTTTTTTAGACGGGAACGCCTTCCTTGCATCTCATTAACGCAAGGAAGGCGTTCACGCAAAAAAATGACGCTATTTGCCCATACTTTGGCGCTAGACGCGTCTAACGCCAAAGTATAAATATGGCGTTAGTTTTGCACCGAATTTGCGTCGAAAAAAACAATGCTAATTCGGCGCAAACGGAGTATAAATATGCCCCTTAATGTTCTAATCTAAGCCTACTTTGTACCTGCCCTAATTACCAAAATATACCAAGGAGTAGCAGTTGTATTTGTCCTTGCTGTATGCAGTTAGATGTCAATTTGCCTCATATGCTTTGGCCTTGCCCCACACTCTTTCATACTGCCAGAGATCTGTTAAGGTGCTCTCCACCATGATGGGCTATGTACTAACGAATTCCCCAGAAATGGTCTTATTCATCATATTGCCCCCACTCTAGTAAAACACAATATTATACTGCCCAGGAAGTATCCATTTCATCTGGCTATTGTAAGTTCGACCAAGGGCTTGCTCTCTTGGTTTTGATCTGAGCGCACCCTGTTACACAGGGTAAAATGAGTGGTCTGAGAAGATATTTTGCTTCACAGAAGTGGGGTATTTTGGTGGAGAGCTTTAAAGACTGCACCACGGATGATATACTTCCCCTGTGATCCAACCCTGACACACAAGCACTCTTGGCTTCAATGCACTAGTTGTTCTTGCCAAATTTAGTTAACTACACAAGGCAATGGTCAAAGGGCACATCTCTCAGGTTAAAGTTCCCTACTAGAAAACTCTCTTTTAAGCACCCCAGGGTTTATTGCTCTGCTTCCCTACACTGATAGTTTAGGCAGCACTAACTGGGCAGGAGGATGGGGATGAACAGTTTATTAAGGGTCAGTTTGTTACACAGAAAACGTAAACAATTGTTTGCTAACTCTTCATATATGTATGTAGCCTAGCCCTGTTCTTCTGTAAATGTAGGATGGAATCTTTTGCTACATATCTGACTACCATCATGCGATTCAACATCTTTTTAGCATACAGCATACAGCAATAAAATCTTTAAAAAATATATAGTAGTATTTCAATTTAGTATGTTAGATCACAATATTGCATTATTATTTATTTGAAGTGAACATTTCTATAACTGAACTTTAAAATATTGTTATGGATGGGGGAACATTACAGGCTAATAAAACATCCAAGTGGGTTTTTGTACACAGACCATCTTAAACGAGTTACTTGAAAGTGCTCTAAAATATCACTATCAAATAAAGATCACACAATTTAGTCATGCAGATAATCCTGGATTTTAACCCAGGCATCCCGGTTACACATAGCGCACTTAAGCCACTTACTAGATTCATTTCTTTTTATCAATCCGTTTTAAAACTAGAAGACAGTGTTTTGGTAGAATTCTGTAAAACTATTAGTGCACTGTGTTAAATAAATACACAACACAGGATAATCTGACACAATAACAAAACAAAAAAAAGCTTTTCGCAAAGCTAATAGGTCTCACCTATTCAAGAACTATTGGCTGTAGCAATGTTTTTTCCCATGCTGTACACAAGTGTGGCTGCTGTTCAGCATGGCTAAAAGTTAGTGGCATGGAGTGTTAGAGTGGAGTGGGGGAGTAGAATATTATAGAGTGGATTTGTTGGAGTGCCATGTAGTGGAGTAGGTAGAGCAGAGTGTGGTAGAGCTGAGTAAAGGGGGAGTAGACTTCAGTGGTTCAGTGGCAGAGAGTGTTGTAGAGTGGGGTTGAGTGCGGTGGAATAGGGTGGAGGGGTGGGAGTGGATTGAGCTAGTGGGGTGGATTGGGTTCGAGTAGATTAGGGTGGATTGATTGAGGTAGAGAGGGGTGGATTGAGTGGAGTAGGGTGGATTAATGTGGGTTGGATGGGATTGGAGTGAGGTGGTTTGAAATGGAGTGAGGTGGATTGAATTGGGGTAAATTAGATTGAGTGGATTAGATTGGATTGGGGTTAGTAGTTTGGACTGGAGTGATA
This sequence comes from Pleurodeles waltl, assembly GCF_031143425.1. Classification (NCBI taxonomy): domain Eukaryota; kingdom Metazoa; phylum Chordata; class Amphibia; order Caudata; family Salamandridae; genus Pleurodeles; species Pleurodeles waltl. The sequence goes on from NC_090450.1 coordinate 281,829,656, forward strand.
GGGCTGGGGTGGGGTGGAATGGATTGGAATTGGTTGATTAGATGCGGGTGGAGTGGGGAGGATTGTAGTGGGATAGATTGTATTCACTGGATAGGATTGGGGTGGATTGGAATGGATTTGGGTGGATAGGATTGGATTGGAGTGGGGTGGGTTTATTTGGCTTGGAGTGGGGTGGACTGCATTGGAGTGAATTGGATTGGGGTGGATGGATTAGATTGGATTCGGGTGGACTGAACTGGGGTACGATGAGGTAGATTGGATTGGGATAGAGCGGGGTGGATTTGAATAGATTGTGGTGGATTTGAGTGATGGGTCGATTGGGTGGGGTGGATTGAAATGTGGTGGGGTGGATTGGAGTAGGGTAGGCTGCAGTGGGATGGTTTGATTGGAGTGTGAGTGTTGGCTTGTATCAAGCTATATTGGAGTGGGGTGGATTCCATTGAGGTGGGGTATATTGGATTGGAGTGGGTGGATGGATTGGATTGGAATGGGGTGGACTGAACTGAGGTGAGGTGTATGAGAATGGGGTGGGGTGGATTGGAGTGGCTTGGATTGTCATGGGGTGGACTGTATTGGAGTGGGGTGGATTGGAGTGGGGTAGGCAAGACGGATTAGAGTGCAGTGGACTGAACTAGGGTGGGCTGTGGTGGATTGCAGTGAGGTGGATTGGATTGGAGTGGACTGGACTGGCGTGGGCTGGACTGGAATGTAGTGGGGTGGATTGAAGTGGGGTTAGGTGAACCTGTGCTGCTGCCCCAGCTGTCTGCTGACTTGCTCCTCTTCTCTCCTGATGGTGTCCCAGCAGTCCCTGGGACACCAGCACAGGCTCACCACCCTATCCTGGTGCTGCTCTCATGCCATACCTAGCATGAGAGCAGCTCCAGGATTGGTCTGAGCGGCTTGGTCTGCCGCTAAGACAGTGCACTGGAGTCTGTGCAGTTTCTCCTACCAGGTTGGAGAAACCTAAAAGCGCATGTCAGTTTGGGCGGCCTAAGACAGCTGGCCAAACTGACATATGCACTTAAGTGCACTCCACTCCACCTCCCATGGGCCAGCCCCGGCCGCCCTGCAGATGCTGGGTGAGCCAGCAGCTGGAAAAAAACCAATAGTAAAATATTGTTTTATTTTTTATTTGCTGGTTCTGAGTGGGGTTGGCTGGAAGGATTGGAGTATAGGGGACTGAACTTGGATGGCGTGGATTGGGATAGAGTTAGGTGGACTGGAGCACAGTGTGGTGGATTGCAGTGGAGTGAGGTGGGGTGGATTTAAATGGGGTGGGGTGGGGTGGATTGGGATGGGATGAGGTGGACTGGAGGGAGTGGATTGGGGTGGAATGGCTTCAGGTGGGCTGGATTGGAGTGAGATTGATCGGATTGGAATAAGGTGGATTGGATTCAGTTGGGTGGATTGGTTTGAGTGGTCTGGATAAGATTGAGTTGGGTGTATTGGACTGAGTGGGGTGTATTGGATTGAGTGGGGTGGAGGTGGGTGAGGTGAGGTGGATTAGGGTGGGATGGGTGGAATGGATTGAGTGTGGTGGATTAGATTAGGGTGGATTGGTTAAGGGTGGGTGGACTGGATTGAGTGAGGTGGATTGGATTGGAGAGGGGTGGTGTGGATTGGGGTGGGTAGATTGAGTGGGGTAGGGAGGGGTGGATTGGAGTCGATTGTGGTGGCGTGGACTGCAGTGGGGTGGAAGGGGATTGAAGTAGGTTGGATTGGAGTGGGGTGGATTGGATTAGAGTGAGGTGGATTGGATTGGAGTGGGGTTGATTGGATTGGTGAGGGGTGGATTGATTGAGAGGGCTAGTGGTGGGGTAGATTAAGGTGGTTTGGAGTGGGGTGGATTGGGCTGCAGTAGGGTTGATTAATGTGGACAGGATTGGATTGGAGTGGGGTGGATTAAAGTGGACTGTACTGGAGTGAAAGGGACAGGGGTGGGGTGGGTGGATCCGATTGGACTGGAGTGAGGTGGACTGGGTAATAGTGAACTTGATTGGAGTAGGGTGGATTGGAGTGGGTGGATTGGAGTGGGGTGGGATGGATTGAAGTGTGTGGATCAGACTGGAGTGGGGTAGATTGGACTGGGCTGGATTGGGGTGGATTGGATTGGTGTGGGTTGTATTGGAATGGGATGTGCTGGGCAGGGTGCCGTGGTGCATATTGGAGTGGGGCAGATTGTTTTGGATTAAAGTGGGGCCGATTGGAATGGATTGAAGTGGGGCAGATTGATTTGGTTTGAAGTGGAACAAATAGGAGTGGGGCAGATTGTAATAATGTGGATTGAAGTGGAATGGATTAGAGTGGGGTGGATTAGGTTGGTGTGGGATGGATTGGATGGGAGTGGGGTGGATTGGAATGGGGTGAACTGGTATGGAATTGGGTGGATTGGATTTGGGTGAGGTGGATTGGATTGGAGTGGGGCCTACTGTTTTGGATTCGAGTGGGGCAGACTGGAGTGGGACAGATTTGAATGGGACATATTGTTTTGGATTGGAATGGGGTAGATTGGAGTGGGACAAAATATTTTGGATTGGAATGGGAAAGATTGTTTTGGATTGCAGCTGTGCAACTTGTTTTGAATTTGAGTGTAGCAGATTGTAGTGGGGTAGAGTATTTTGGATTAGGGCAAATTGGAGCAGGGCAGATTGTTTTGGAATGAAGTGGAGTAGATGAGAGTGGGAAATATTGTTTTGGATTGGAATGGGGCATATTGTTTTGGATTAGAGTGGGGCATATTGTTTTGGATTGGAGTAGGGCAGACTGGAGTGAGGCAGATTGTTTTGAATTGGAGTGGGGTACATTTGAGTGGGTGAGATTAAATTGGGGTGGGTTGTTCGGAGTGGATTGGGGTGAGTGGTTTAGTTTGGAGTGGGGTGCCCTGGTGTTGGGTGAGGTAGGGTGGATTGTAGTGGGGAAGATTGGAGTGGGGTGGATTGGGGTACTGAACGATATGTGTTAAAGCATATGTTGCTTTACAATATTTAGAACAAGATAATTGTTGTCTTTTGAGAACAGTGCCCACATGCAAAAATAAAGGAAATCATGAGTGGAAAGTGAGAAAAGACGATTTGTCAAACTAAAAAAGTTAGCTTTAAGAATAAAACTTTGAAATGTATTTGTCCTGCTGGGCACGTTTTTTGCCAGTCAAGAACCTCTTGTTTGCAGGGCACTAAAATTTAAGAGAACAAAATAGTACCTCAATCATGTCAGGAGGAGAGGACGGGCACTGATTAAGTTGAATCAATCAATACTTGGTCCATGCTCCACACAGCAGACCGGCAATGATACTTGTCATGCAGTGACGAATTATGGGGTTGTAAAGAAGAGTTCCACACAAGTCAACAAATGGTAAGAGACAGGCAGGCTCCAAGCCCTTTACTGTACACAACAGAGTCTCGCAATCAAGACGCATGTGCTAGTGCATGCACTTGCAGGTTCAACCCTTAAAAAGGTACATAATGAAGGGAAGGGAAGTCAGGACACCATATTCTAATATCACTGGCTTTTATAGCCATTAAAGGACAGATGTAGCATGGTTTTTCATTTCCCTTGTGCCACGCAGAGGGAGCTACCCCAAATCTTAAGGAGAGGTGGGGGATGGGGAAAGGGGAAATAAAATAACAATAATAAAAAAAGTACCTGTGCTGCTGTCACAGCTACCTGCTGCCTAGCTCTTCTTCTCTCCTGATGGTGTCCCAGCAGTCCCTGGGACACCAGCTGAGGCTCAACATGTAGTGCTGGTGCTGCTCTTATACTATACCTAGCATAGGTCCTGGAGCAGTTCCAGGATGGATATGAGCGGTTTGATCTGCCGCTCAGACAATGCATTTGGGTCTGTGCAGTTTCTCCTACTAGGTTGGAGAAACCTAAGTGCCCATGTCAGTTTGGCCCGCCTGAGACGGCTGGTCAAACTGACATGCACTCTTAAGTGCACTCCACTCCATTCCTCATCTCTCCTTGCATGGCCCAGCCCCACCCCTCCCCGCACAGCTGAAAATTAAAACAATACTAAAATATTATTTTATTTTTCCTCTGCTGGCCGGAGGGGTGACGCAACTTAGCCATTGCAGAGGAGCTGCCCCTGGGGCCACACAGGGTGAAGCAAAAACCTAGAGTGAGATTAACCATACTATGGAGATCCTCCCTATATGGCTTGGTAAATCTGTTAGGAAGCAAGGCAGCACAAGTCTTTGTCCTGCACTATATAATACGACGGAAAGGTGTTCCATGGGTGGAGCTTTGATGTTTCCACGCATCCACCCATGTATTCTTAGGATTCCCAGGTGTACGAACCCTGGTAGACCTGGAAATGCATTAGAATTGTTCACCTTCCCAGGAGAGGTGCAACAAGGAAAAATATATTTATTTCCCCTTGTTGTTTCCTCCTTCTGAGTGCACTGCATTCTGTGAAGTCACACAGTAACAGTTTTAACAGGTGGTCTAGGACTAATAACAGACCTTAAAGCAGTGGCAGTAGCACAATTTTCTTTAGGCTGAGAGGGTCGTTTGCAGTAAAATGAATGGTTTCAAGTCACCAAATGAAGGTTTTTTATAGATGTGTAGAAACACTGCAATTTTTCTTTTGAAGCTTTGTGCCCCTTCTTTTTTTAATTTTGTGAGGAAGTAGTAAAAGTTCTCCTTGCAATGATATAAATTAGCTGATGCCAAAAATAAATCACCTAGATATTGAATTAAAGCAGACCCCAGAGAAAACTCAATGTGTCCAAATGTGCTTTTAGGGCATGGAAAGAGATCAAAGGAGTACAGTTCTATATTTCTATGTGCAGAGTTCTCCTCCCCAACTATGGAGTCTCTGCAGTCGTAAGTGTACTACTTACTCATTGGTAGTGAATACCAAAAAAATGTAAACTCACCTAAAAGTATAGGTTTACCTTTGTGAACCAGTACCAGAATTTGCACTGAATGATACAAACCCTTTTGCCATTCTGAGGTGTCCTAAATTCCATTGATCTTTTGTACTCATCTTCTGAACCATTCTATAAGATTTCTCTTTTCTTCTCACTCCAGGCCTCTAGTTGGCCTGGTTGCACCAAATCATAACTTCAAACCTCATTGAATCTTCGCAGATGCATTTCCAAAATCTACTCCTCAATGCCTTCCCTCTTAGGTGACCCTTTATTTTTGTGACTAGAAACCGTTAAATAGTTTCATCCTTACACGTTCATCCAAATCTTGCAGAAACAGTATTTTTTCTATGTACGCCTCTTGTGCAAGTGTTTTGAAAATATCCAACTTAAAACTCGACAGAACATTAGCAATTTAATTTCATAACCTTGTGAAACATTTGTATGGAAATATTTATATGAACAAACGTTTCCACATTGAGAAAAAGGGCAGTTTTGCATGAGTCAAGTGGAACAATGTTGATTCATGCCTTTCAGGTTTTTTTTACTTTGACCCTAAAATATTTCCCCTAAACCCCCATCTCATCCCACACCCTACACAGAGCCCGCAACATATATATACCCTTTGCTGATTAAGAGTTATATGGCTGGTGTGAGAGTTGTGAATTGCAGTGCTAACTACAACTGTGGAACTGTGGACGAGGAGGAATGGTGTGTGTTCCATAAGCTAGGAGCAAGGGAGCTGCAGTACTGCAAGTAAAGTTTCCTAACCATCAGAGTATGGTATGCATATCTTTATCGGAAGTGGTCTTCAATTTCTCACTTTTTGACTGGTAAATGTATCTGTTCCATTTCACTTCCCGGTGAAATCCTTCTTTACAAAGAAATCAGAGGAACATTCTGGATGCAACTGTATGAAACTGTTATGGATGTAATTCAAATCACAAGAAACTCTAGCAGGGCTAGATTGATAGGGAAAACCATGAAAACAGGGACTACATGCAAGGCAATCTGCCCGGTGGATATACCTCTTATTTATTTGGAAATAGATAATGAATAATTGAAATCTCGTTTGTTCAAAGCACTATTTCTATCTTTTGCGTTCACCTTATGATCACGGACAGTTCGTCTCTCTGAAACACACAAGGGATGGGCAAATACTTAAAACCCCTCGTGAGCAAAATTTGTTGACATTTTGGCATTCGCATATAAAAATATTTCAATTTTTTTCAAATATGAGATAATATTTGAATCTAGAATATTTAATAATAAATTATATCAAAAAATGTATATTGTGTGTGTATATATGCGTGTGTTTCTGTGTGTACTTAGAGAGAGAAAGGGAGACGGTGCAGAGACCGACCCAGAGCTCACAAATTCTAAGCACACCATTACTATAGCCAGGACAGTTGTTACCAGTGGTGCAACAAGTGAGTGCCATGTGGCTTTGGGTGCAGCGTGTGACTGTCTTTTACTATCCTATATTACCTTCATTGCTACATCATTAACTATATTTTACTATATGTTATTTGATGGGCTAACTGTTCTAGTATATAAGCAATGTAAGCACCTTAATACCGAGGGATTTAATAGCCTTTACCAACTGACAGCCAGGTAAATGCGATGATGTGAGGCATCAAGGTGACAGTATTTTCAAAATCATCATAGTTGTCTTTATATATCTTTATGATTTTTTTTTTGCATCACGTATTTAGTGCATGTCATTTGCAAGCCTGAAATGTACAGTGTGCATATTGCTAAGGGCATCCTCAAACCAATTGATAGCATTTGGTGCCCTAAGTGAACCATGGAATTGATGCACTCGACTTTCTTGCTTCTATTTCGTTTTTTAGGCCGAGCATAGCTTTTCTGACGTTTTGGTATATGTATCTGGGCATTTAACAATGCCCACCTCACACCCATCTCTACCTCAAGTTCCTGAGCTTGCCCTTTAAAAATCATTTGATGACATTGGGAAATGGTTTATGTTTGTCCCTCCTTGGAGAGGTTTTGTTACTGCCTTGGCCATCGCCCCTGTTATATGGCTAATTGCACTTTTGCCGATAAGCTTGACTGCAAGCGAACGTCTTTTTAATTTTGTGTGTCTCTTCACGCTGATGCTCATCACGGTTGTGGCGCTGTGAACCGACTCGCTTATGTGAAACTTTTACTTTAAATTTTCAGTTTAGGTGGTGAGAAAACTCTGGTTAGGAGTTTACAACGATGATAGCCCTAACTCGAGCAAATGTGAGACCCATTGTATTGCAAATACTTGTAATGTATTTGCTTCCTTGTGCCCCAATTAGCCCCTTAGCAATCGCCTAGGTGACCATTTTAGATGTGATTCACACCTTATCAAGCCTGCATTAAGTCTAATCAGGGTACAGCTCAGATTACAGATCCTAAAGCTGTGCTCGTCGGCTCTCCATGGATTAGTATGCACACGTCTGCTGTTAAGTTATATATTCATTCCTATTGTCAACACTGGCCAAGTTTAAGGCCAGGTTTCCTCACTGACCAGAAGCTGCTCCATTGTGCTTCTTCTCCTCTGTTGTACCCTAAATCCCCCATGTCAGCCAGATCGGTGGTTTCACTATTTCAGCACCTGCATCTTAGTCCACTGCACCTCACAGTTCATCTACAACTCACCTTAAAGGGCCTTAAAGGTTAGCCTCAACACCACAGACTTTGCAAATGCCACCAATCCTGCTTCCACGGCCTCAAGACCCCCATTTACCGTAATCTGAGACAATTGGGAATCACCCACCTTTGCACCCTTTGGGCTCCTGCAGCTGTATTCAGATCTTCTGGTTGAAGTAACAATTACAACGGTATACCATAGCACTATTCTGTGCTCTCCTAAGTAGTTGACATGACCCAACTTTACTATGGGTGTCCTCCTATATTCTTTTAGCTTTCATGCTACTTATTGGAACTGGCTCATTCTCTTCTTACACCATTTGACCTATGCTCCTTTGAGACATCTCCTGGGCTCCCAACATGTTCTCTAAAATGTAAAACAAACAACCCTGAAATGCAAGCTTTGGTCTTCCAAATGCTTCAAGCAATAATGTCTTCTGAATTATAAGTGTCACATTAGGGTCACTTCTGGTGGTGGCCATCTTTTCTTTCTCCATCACCAAAATATGACACCTATTAATCAATTCTGTTTCTCACTATAATTCTGTCTGCACTGTTCTGTAGTTGCTCCCTATGCCGCAACAAATATAACCTTTTTAAACCTCTTTTTCTTAGTTTAATCATATATTGTACATGATCAAAGGATTTGAGCAGTATGTCAAATTTTCTTAGATATAGTCATCATGCATCAAGAAAATGCATGAGCTAGATGCTTTGTATAGTTCTAAAATGATGAAACAAGTTAAACAAAAATGGGGTCAACCAGCTAAAGTATAATCAACAGGGCCACTGCTCCGGGGGGGGGGGGTGTTCAACCAGTGGCATATCATATATTCAGAGGTAGTCCCCAGACCAAGAAGTCTCATATATCTCACCTACCAGGGCACCTGGCTCACTCCCAGGAGCACTGCTCCCGTCTTGATTATTCAGCTGCCACCTCATTTCGCATTATAGATTGATCTGGGTAATCTGTTAACCTCTGCATTACCTCTCCCACATGCCTGACAGAGGGGGAAATAAATATAACTTTCTACTATATTGAATATCAATAGTCCTCCATGTGGTCAAATTGAATACTGTTATTTTATGATTTTAGCGTTAAAGACTAAGGAGGAATGACTGAATTGAAGTCCATCGGGGTGAGGACAAGATGCATTGCTTCAGTGTCTAATTCCAATTCTGGTGCCTTTTTTTTCAATTCTATTTAGCATCTTCCGCAGCCTGGGTTCCCGTCAATGACTACACCACACACAGAGCTGGGTATTACACATCTTGATTCATCTGCATGTGTCCGCAAACTCAACATTATAAACCTGCATTCGCTTCACCACACTCTAACACGTACATCATGGTTTTATGGAGACCATCAGGAGCCAAAAGTGTTATATCATTAAAAACTCACATGCCACTACATCTCCCCATCTATAAAATAAAATATTACATTTTTTTACAAATATATACACAGTCATAGTTCTTCCGTTAGCTATTTTGGTGCTTTGATTACGCATCCTGATTATGTCTTCAGAAACTAGGAACTGATAGTAAAAGTGCCCATGATCTATGTTGGCAATGCCGGATAAACAGCAGTCAGGGGTTTTTCAATCTTTCTTTCAGAACCGGTCTCTCTTTGACATCATTATCCGATGAATTGTAAGCTACATGATGGAAATGCGATGAACCTCATCTAATGAACTTCCCAGGACTTTGGCCAGTCACCATGTGTCCTCTACTGGTTATGACATGGAATGGCTCAGCATTGAATGGAGCATCAAACTTACGTTTTCTCAACTGATGAACAAGCACTCAAACTCTTCTAATCTTTGCACGTCGTTGATTATCTGCATAGGCCTTCATTTTCCTTTTACGATTCAAGTCTTTAATACAGGTTTCTTCCTCAGTACTTGATCTTCGGTTGGTCCACTGAGGTAGCTCGTTCATCACGGCTGTCCCGAACAACCCAGTTGGAGAGTTTTCTCCTGTGGTAGAGTGAGGAGTCGAACAGTAAGCATAAGGGTTAGATTTCAAGACAGTTTTATGGTTGAGTTTTCCATTACGGCACGTTAAACAGTTTTGTTTAATGTACTCATGAAATGTTTGACTAGGCCATTGGCCTGTGGCCAAAGAGGTGTGCTCTTCTAATGCTTTTCATTAAGGTGACTGAGAAGGTCTCTGAATTCATGACAGTTGAAAAGTGGGCCATTGTCAGATTTTAAGATCACAGAAATACCTTATGTCACAAAGATGCCATTTAATCTCTCGACTCTTTCTTGAGTGATAGATGAGAGATTTTCTGTAGGGGGAAAACAGGAATATTCATCAACAATCACCATCAGGTGATGTCCAGTGACAAGAGGACCGAAAAAGTCAACAGCAATTCTTTACATACATGCTTTGGCAACTTGGACATGCTTAAGGGGTGTTGAGTGGCTTTGACGGTAGGTAGTTGCATAGATGACAAACCTTCACCTCTCTTTCAACTTTCTCATCAAGATGAGCCCACCAGAATCAGTCTCAGAGAGCTCTTCTTGTGGCAACAATTTCACAATGTCCTTAATGGGCCAATTCATTTATCTGTTGTCGCAGACTGTCCGCAATAACTATTCTCGAACACCTTTCTAGAGTCACAGACGTTTATCTTTGATATTTTAAAACTTCTGGTATTCACTGTCACTGGCAAGAGGATGAGTGTGCTGGTTCCAAGACTGATGTGTAATAATGACTTTGAGTTTTAACATGTGACTATTTTGACTTGTGACAATTTGCTTCAAGAAAATGGCAGCAGGTGAATTTGATTTCACAATAAAATTTATGTAAGCTTCAGCCATCTTGGAAGGGGTGCATGACACATGTTTTTTATCTTTCCCTGGATGGTGTATGATTGTGTAGTTCTCATAATCGTAGACCCCAATATTCAATGTGAGGAGTCATCTTATTCTTTGGATTGCCAAAAATGGTCAACAATGCTTGATGATCTGTCACAAGTGTAAAAGGCTTTCCATATAAGAACACATGGAAATGTTCACAAGCCCACACCACTGTCAACCTTTCTATTCAGGTTGAGAAAACGCATGTTCAATTTGGGACAAACGTTTTCTTGTATATGCCATTACATGTCTTCAAGCTATTAGTTGTCTACTGCACTGTGCTGTGCTGCCCCTAATATGACTGGGCTAGTGTCAACAAAAACTTCAGTATGAAGCTTTGGATTAAAGTATGCCATTTCAATTGTATTCTTAATAGCTTGTTTGATTTTTTTAAAGCTTTGCTCACATTCAGGTAACCAATTAAAACAAATTGAAACATTCTTTGACGTAAAGTCTCTCAAAGGAACACTCACAGTGGCAAAGTCTTGAGTGTATTTGGAACAGTAACTGGCCATGCCAAGGAATGAACATAACATAGAAACATCTTGCTGGCACTTTAGCTACACCAGGTGTCATACTGTCTTCATAAAAAACATGGCCAAAGAAAACAACTTTTAGCTTTGTCTTATAAAACTTACACTTCTCAGCATTCAAAGTTAAACCTGCATCAACAAATAAACAGCATATTTATGAGAGCTTTATTGTGCTCCTTCTATGACGCTTTGAAGACTAACATGTCATCACGGTATTTCGAAAGCATTCATGACAGGGTGATTAGTAAGTAGAATGACATATTGAAAATACACTGCAGCTAATCTTAGTCTTTTATATTGAAGTAGACAAATATGTATAGAAAAGATGGCAATGTACCTGCAATTCTCCTCGAGTTGCAGTTGATGATATCCTTCATTTAAATCAAGGCAAGAGAAGACCTTTGCACAATTCAATTGTGTTATTATGTCAGCAATGTGTGGACCTGGATGTCGTTCACTTTCAATCACCTTGTTCACTTGATGCATATCCATGCAGATGCTTACAGCTCCTGAACTGTTCTTTTGGGTTCTACCACAATGGGGAAAACCCATGGCGCTGGACCAGCAGAACGCTCAATGATATCATGTTTAAGTGATGATTCAAGTTCCATTGTATCTTTGAGCAACAGAACAGATGTCCTCATTAATATGCAATTGTACTTTCATTGTCTAAAGCTTTCCTAACCCATGAAACAACAAAGAGAACTGACTTCATATTTTGTGATGAGCATTCATGTTGCAGTTCACTGAGATAGTCCCATATCAGCAGCCATGCTGAAACGGAGTATCCAGACACTTGACATCGTACCTTGATGCACATGAATGGGCGATTGCACTTTTGTATTCTTGTGTTTCATTGTCACTAAAAATGAACCTTGACTTTTCAATGGCATCGATGCAGCCCATGTATATACTTTAGTTTTTGATGGCTTCAATCATGACAATGGAAACAGTGTATTATATTTCTTCTAAGGTATGTTTACGGATGCACCACTGTTGATAATGAAATGCATTGAACAACTGTTTACTTTCAGAGTAATCTTCAGTCAATGCTTGGATGACCGGTGTTTTTTTATGTCTTTTCTTTGACTTGTGTGTTTCTTAACATACGGCCCATCCAACATGCACACATTGTTCTGATGTAAACATCGACACTGCACAACCATCATCTTCACTTTCACTTGATAGTGATACTGAAAAACATTTTGACAATGATTTAGATGACAAGCAACTTCATTTGGTGTCAATTTGTCCTAACTGTTGTTGTCACTTGGCCTTGTGGGCGTAGTGGAACATCACTTCTGGAGCATTCAGGCAGGCATTTTGTCTTCTCACCTTGATGCACTTACTTTTTCCTTCACCTTGCAAACTATCACAAAATGGTTCTCCTTACTACAGCCTTTGCATATCTGTTCAATGGCAGGATATTTACCTTCATGTTAAACTGACAATCCACACCTGAAACACATCTTCTTTTTCCTTTGAGCCATTTCTTTGTGTTGTTCAGCTTTGTGCTTCTGCGTGCTTTTCATGTCCATGAGTGACTCACTTTGGGTACCTCTGGCCTCCATGTCAGCAGCTTGTGGATCAGCACGCTCATCAACTTTGGCAGCCATGAGAACTCACTCCAGACTAAGAATTTCTCTCAGCATTTATCATCTGAATTAATCTGAAAGGCATCCATCAATAACTCTGAGACGTATTGCCTCCTCATCATTAAATCCCTTGAACTTAAAGTGTTTAGTGAGTGAATCCAGTCTCTCAACAAATTTGTCCATGGTTTACCAGCTCTCTCTCATTCTTGAATGTACATGTACCTTTTGTAATCTACATTTGCCATTGGATTGAGCTTGCGATTCAATCCTTCTTTAATTTGACAGTATGTGTCGTCTTCAGCTTGCAGCATTTTCTTCATGACTTCTTGCACACCCTCACCAGCAAGATTCTTAAGATATTTGATAATCATCTTGTCATATGTTTCTTCTAGTGCATCAGTGAAACCATCAAATGTCTCTATCCAAGCAGTCCATGTTTTGCCAATATTCTGCTTTTTTGTGGTATTGAATGGTGGTGGCGGTGTTAGGAAAGCTGTGGCAGCATAACCATTTAGGGGATTGGCTGACACTGAGAATTAATTTGTATCCAATACTGTCTGATGTCCATTTGGATCCACTTCTTCTGCCCCATTTCTAAGGCCCTTTGATGGGCTGGCCTCTGGATCATCTTGGACAGTTCATGGAACTGTGACCTCTTTCTTGGTCTCCATTGGAGTGGTTCACTTTTCTGGAGACCTCTGAAGTTGTTCTGAGCTGCCGCCCGGCAGCTTTGATGAGGTGCTGTTTCAGGTATTGAACAGCTCCGTAAGCACAACCCTGTGCTTCTTCTAGGGTCTTCTTGCCTGCTGCTAAGGTCGTAGAACTCTTCTTGTCAAGGCTCTTGTAATTGCAGTGACAGTATGCTTTATTATCTATTGTTCTGTCAGTTAACACTTTTGTGTGTTTTACTCATATCTGACTATGGCAGTTTTCAGCTATTCTTTTCTGCATCTGTTTGTGTCCCCTTTTAGTGTTGTCACTCTGTATGATGTATAGCAGTGGTTCACAACCTGTTGACTTCTGTGGACCCCACTTTATTACTACTGGAACCCAGTTACCCCCACTTAATCATTACTGGAATCCAGGGACTCCCAGTGAGTCACTACTGAAAGCTGGGGACCTAATATGGTAATATTATCAAATTTTCTAAGCAGTCGTGGATCCCCTGAGGAGGCTTTATGGAACCCCAGAGATCCCCGGACCACAGGTTGGGAACCAATGATGGATAGTGAGAGAGCGTAGTTTAAATATCATATATTATAGACGTGAAATGCTTACATTTGACAAAGCAACATTAATAATTAATAATTAAAAGTATTAATAAACGTAAAGATTTACTCACTTATGAACACTAATGTTGAATAATAATAATCTTTCAAATATACGCATTATTACGATCAAAACTGTATTCATTAGAACTCGTATGTCTTAAGTTAGCATGAGTCGCGAATTAGCTGTGTAACTCTCATTTGAAAGCATATTTTTCTGTTTCTTCTGTGTGCGGACTTGCAAATGACCATGACCCAGCTATTGTTCTTTCTGTACTAGTTCGAAACATGAAGGAATTTTCTCATCCGCATGCTAGCAGCTTTTAGTATAAAGCTATGTGCTTCGAAACTTTAATGGACACTTCCAAGGACAATGAGACGAGGGGAAGAGAACTTTTGACTTAAGATGTGTGCCAAGATGGTGAAGTAACCCCGGACGTACCACCTACGAAAATGCTGATTATGAGGACCAATTGGAAGACAAGTTAATATCAAGAAATGACAAATGCATTACTTAATGTATTGTATTGTATTGTAATCGTATTTATATAGCGCTTACTACCCCTGACGAGGCGTCAAAGCGCTTTTCGATGAGTAGCACGCTACTCCGGTACCCAACAAGAATTAGTGATGGATTAGTATAATTTAATAAGGAGTACAGTTTTAGTATTATTATGAGTTAATTTGAGTTGCGGATATGAGAGTTTGTTAGTGTATAATTTGATTGGTTACCAATAATGGGGTGTAGTTACTAACCAATAGAATTTTGGGGGAATGTATTACGAAAAGGGGATAAAAACTCATGACACAAGAGACGAGACGCATTAGGCAGGGAATGATACCGATTGCATCCAGAAACTCTGTCACTCTATTTGGTGATTTGAGACTTAGACAAAATCATCCTAGCCCATAGACTGCCCTATTACACTTTCCTCCTTATGATCTGAGTGTCCCTTGCTTCTAATCTAGATAGATTGACGGTGAACTATCTGATGTCCTGAAGACGAAGACTGATCCTGTATGCTGACCTATCTCGAGGAGGGTAATTATTAATACTAACGGAATCTATATGCCTTTCTTTCTAGGTACCAACTGCTGTATGTTTAATTAGGTATCTTAGTTAGATGTTTTCCAAATTGATGTTCTAAATTGTTTTGCATGAAGCCCAACATGCTAATGCTAATTTGAGGTTAGATGAGGTATTCATTTGATGGACGGAACTGACGTGACTGACATGTAGCTATGCTGAACTGATATTCTATGGTTTATCATGCACTATGGTCTATTCTCTGCTAACGTATCTATCCTATGATTCTGATCATCGCATTGTTGAAAGTTCATCGTAGTTGCCACTTTGCGATTATGCTTTTATGCTTCTTGGTTTTGAGATTAATACGTTTATTATTAGATTGTAATCAATAGGGAATAAATTCACAAATCTTCCTTCAAGGTGTGGTTATTTGAGTCTGAGAACCAATGAATGCGCCGAAGATTCATTAATGGTTATTGTGAAATATATTTTGATGTTTGGTAATCTCGTCTTACGGAGACTCACCACTGGGTCCAAAGGTTCATCGACCTAAAACGAGTCCTGATGTGTATAAATTGACATAGACGGACGCGTTAGCAGTTCTGGTAGCAGAGCAATGGTTTGGCCCTTGGGGGCCCTAGGACGGAGTTTTCATTGTTAATTTTGTTTTCTGTGATAATGAAATTTGGCAAAGCAATGAGTGGCTAGGTTCGCCATTGGCTTTCCTGGGATCTCAGAGCCTGCCTAGATAAGTTGGGAATGTTCTTGGCGCCATAGTATGTGTGGTTAGGGTCTTTGCGCTTGCTCAAAGCTTATGCATCTTGCAGGAGATTGTGAAGATTGTGTGTATTTAGGCCAAAATAAGTGTCGTTTAGCAGGAGTGGGTGTACTCCACAGTATGAGAGTAGGGAAGTCGGCGTACTTCACATGAATGCAGCGCTTATTGTTCAAAATTATCCACGTGGTTGGTTAAGGTATACGGACCTGTTGAGGTCTAAGACTCCAGAGTAGGATGAAAATGATGGTTTATGTTGTAATCTGTGCGGTTTAATAGGTCAATCGGGCGTGGTTGACATGTCAAGTTTGAGTCACAACGTATGTATGAAACCTTCGATTGAGATTTGACAAGCTCTAAAGTGCACTAGAGGGAGTCATTGACAAGTCGAGAGTAGGATTTGCGGGTCGAATTCTGCTTGCGCATGTGGGAACTGAGAAGGAGAGAGTAGCGGCCGAGGCTTCAAGTGAAATCTCTGTAAAGTTCTGAAGCGAATGTGTTACCCTTCCTGTAGTAAATCGGCAGATTTGTGTTGTCATTTTAAAGTGTCTGCAATAAATCGCATTAGTTTGAATGAGTTGTAAGAAGTTAGCGAGGTGTGGACAAGCCGCAAGACTTTGTCAGCTGCAGAGTGTGTATGGGTGTGATGTCAGTGGTGCCGCGCTGGGATAGGTCAGATGTTAAGAGGGGTCGCGCACGGATTGGCTGCCGATCGTGAGAGACAATAGGGTGAGCAAAGGGCAGGTGAAGAGTGTCCTGGGAACTAAGCCGTTTCTTGATTAAATATAAAATAAAATGAATTTTGTTAAGGCATTCAAAAGCGCTTTGAGGGGAGATGTGTACATTGTCGCAACTGACGGGGAACCTACACCACCCGAAGGTACTCCAGCTTATACAGTTATGGAGGAAAAGGGTGTTGCACCTTGTTTATGGATAAAACAATGGCGAAAGTTGACAGAAAATGAAGGGTGTCTAGCGTTTCTGGAACATGGGACGTTCAATCAAAAGGTATTAGAAAACTTGAGGTGGATGTTAAGTACACAGAAACCACCTCCGAGACCGGCACAATATGAGGCTCTAGCGATCTGGGATCTGATGGCTCTTAAACATAGGCAGGAAAGGTTTCACAGGAGGTTGACAAGGGCAGAAAAATCTTATGCAGAAGCAAGATGGGACAACGAGAATAAGATGTGGAGACGGGGAATAGTAGATGGGTTAAAGCTGTTTCCAGCGATAACACAGGGAGAAGAGACACAGGGAAAGAAAGCTTTTTGCAAAACTAACAAAGACTCAGGCAAAATTAAAGAACAAAAAAGGTCCTGGGAAGAAGAGGATGATTCAGAGGATGAGGAGTTTATGGATAGATTGCTGCATGATCGACCACCACCTTATGCGGTGAGTGACGATGTTCCGAGCACTAGCTTGGATCCTGGGAACCAGACGCAGGAGAAGGGGGTTACTGATACGGTACAGACTAGTGATACAGCTTTGATACAGAATGGTGACAGTGTACCTACTGCACCAGACGTACCGATACAGTTACAACCTCCACCACAGATAAAAAGAATTTACCCCGATGTTCCAGTGCTTGAGACTACTACGAACTTGGTGGTGCCGCCAGACCTGATATATACAAAGCCAAGGTTAATAAAGCTTGAGTCAACCCCACAGTTAGTGTCACAACCGCCACAACTGATACCGGGGTATAACCCAGTAGCGGGTCCTTTGAAAGAACCTGCACCAGGATTATTAGAGCAGACCTATGGTGTTGCAGCTCCTAGAAGCCTGGGATCAGGTCAGACACCTGCCGCAATATCACTACCTATCACTGTTGGTCCCCCAGTACCGTTATATGCCCAAGAGAGAACAAGGACATGTGAACAGGGAGTTATGACTAATGAAATGATAAGAGGAGGGCCTATTAGAACTCCACAAATAATGGCCCAGGAAGGACAGGTTTCCGAACAATCAAGACCCTTAATGGACCTCAGTCCAATAGGGGTACCTCTTGAGGCAATGCGACAAGCAGGATTGGGAGTCCTGACTCCCCAAACTATGAGTACAAATACCTCATATACTCCAATGATACATGCAGGGAACATTTCACTGCAGGGTTTTACAGTACAACAGTTAAATGAGTGGTTAGAGAAAACTTGCACATCACAAAAGACTTCAGCGACTACAGTAACCGAAGCCAATCCTGAAAAAGAAAAACAAGATGAATACCTGAATCTTGTACGGCTAGGAGCAGAAGCTGCTGAGTTAGTGGAAGGAACAATGGGGGTGAATAGGTTGGAATCCTACACTGAGGCAGAACTGAGATACTTATGCCGTAAGATTACCAAAGAAGTAGGGAAAATACACCAGAGATTAACAAACTTGGCAGACAGATACAATATTGATATTGGTAACACGAAACATTTGAAGAGAAGCTACAGATTAGATTTTGACACGAAAGATTTTGAACACATGAGATCCGCAGGCATGAAGACACACCTTAAAGAATTGCTGCAGAGTGCGCAAATCTGGGGAGCATTAGAAAAATGGGAAAACCGATGGGCAAAGAAAAAAGACAAAGGGAAGAGGGATAGCCCAGGGTCTATTGAAACAGCGACCACACCCAATGTGGAGTCAGTAAAAATCCTGCCCATGAGAGAAACAGCGGGTGGTGTTTTAGTCCATGTCCCATGGTCCAGGGGAGATATTTTGTCCTTTACGAATTATTACCCAAGGCTGAGAGAAAAACCGATCGAGTGGTATCAACAGACAGATAGATTTGTGAAGCTTGCAAAATGTCTTTGGGAGGACTTAAATACTTTGTTTGAGATTATTGTTCCACCGGATTTGTGGCTTGAGTGCAAAAGAGGGGTAGATTGGCCCACAAAGGAACCGGCAAGGGATAAGGCGACGGGGGCACCTTCTGAAGAGGTGATGAAATATTATCATAAAGTCATTGAATTTTTGAAACAAAAGGTGTCACCGAAGGTGACCGATTGGCAGAAAATCGACCGGACTTCGCAAGAGGTTAAGGAATCAATACATGCCTATTATGAGAGATTGTTAAAAGCATTTAAACATTACAGTGGTACTGAGACGATCGAGCCGAAAGACATGAATCATCTTGTGTTCAGATTTGATGAAGGGCTGAGACCAGAGGTTGGTCAGATGATTAAGAACCATTTGATTTGTTGGCAAGCTAAACCGATTGATGAGGTGTTGCAGTATGCGAAATACTGTAGTGACGAAATTGAGTTAAAACAGAAAAAGCTGAAAGAGAAAGTGATGGTGATGCAGATAAGAGCTGCACAAGCTGGAATTCAGGGAAATGGTGTTCAGCAGATGATGCACCAGCAACCGCAAATGAACGGTGGGTTTCAGGTACAGCCGAGAGGTAGAGGTCGAGGTTTTGTGAATCGTAGTTTGGACATGAATAATGTTGTCGTTCAAAATGATGGGCAAGTAGTGAAGAGGATGTCACCATGTCATGCGTGCGGGGGCATGGGACATTGGAAGCGGGATTGTCCAAATATGGTGCATGATGGTACAGTTCAGCAGAGCATGAGTGTCGGTGCACAGCAGAATCCACGAGGTCCAAGGATGAGACAACAGAATCAGAACTATCAGAATAATTTGGTGCAGATGTCAGGGGTGCAACCCATGCAGCAAATGCAAATGCCACGTTTCCAAACTGTGCCAGTACAACCAATGCAACAGCAGATTCTTATGGTGCCTAGACAGCAAATGCAGTTACCCCTAGCCCCGATGGGTCAGCAACAGGTGATGCTTCCTCAGCAGGTCACAGGTCAGGTGACGAGTCAAAACAATACTGTACAACAATTGCCATTACGAGGTGAAAATGAGATGAATGAAGAATGGTCAGATGACAGTTCAGACAGCGAAGAGTGCAGGCTTGCAGCCTCATTAGAAGTAGATCAGAGAGGCCCATATGTAGAGGGAAAAGTAATGGGCTATAAAGTTTCATTTTTGGTTGACACTGGAGCTACACGCTCTACAGTCCGTAGTGTGGAAGTACCAAGGTTACCCTTATCGGGACGCACTATACGAGTGGTTGGTGTGGCTAATCAGTATTTGACAAATCCAATTACTGACCCAGTACAGGTTGAAATTGGAAACTTCCAAGGCCTGCATTGGTTTGTCGTATGCGACTCAAGTCCAGTATCCCTACTGGGAAGGGACTTACTATGTAAAACTAAATGTTCAATTACCTGTTCCAACGATGGAATAGAAGTTCAGACAAACAGTGATGATGAAGGAGATGAGGGCCAGCTCATAGAAGGAGGGGAGACAAGTGAAGATTACCCTCTAATTACTTTATTCCCAGTGTTCACTCTAATCGACTTACCTGCTGACCTACAAGGGTCCGTTACAGAGAGAGTGTGGGACTTGACAGGAAAAGAGGTTGGATTAATTAAAGGAGTTAAACCAGTCAAGGTGCAGATAAGACCAAATGCAGTATTCCCACAAGTACCACAATATCACATGACTCAAGACGTACTCATTGAAGTGACACAGATAATTGCAGATTTTCTCAGGCAAGGAGTTTTGAAAGAGGTTTTGAGCAGTCCATGTAACTCTCCTATTATGGGTTTGAGAAAGCCCTGTGGGAAAGTTCGAATTGTGCAAGACTTGAGAAAAATAAACAAAATTGTGATAAAATGTTGCCCTGTGGTTCCTAACCCAGCGGTAATAATGTTCCAGGTTCCTTGCGATGCTGAATGGTTTATCGTAGTAGACCTATCACAGGCATTTTTCTCAATACCGCTGCATGAGGATAGCCAATTTTTGTTCAGTTTCAAATTCCTGGATAAGGTGTACAGTTGGTGCAGAATCCCTCAAGGATTTTCTGAGTCACCATCCATCTTTAATCAGATATTAAAGAAGGATTTGGAACCTCTTGTGCTGCCTTTTAATTCAACTCTTGTGCAGTACATTGATGACTTGATGATTGCATCCAAAACCAGAGATAGTTCCAAATATGATACCATTGCATTGTTGAATCATTTGGGAAAGAACGGGCATAAGGTGTCACCTAAGAAACTGCAATACTGTCAGAAAGAAGTAAAATATTTGGGACATCTAATTGAGAAAGGATCCCGAAGGATATCAAAGGAGAGAATAACAGCTGTCATACAAATGAATCCCCCTACAACAAAAAGAGATGTCAGGATGTTTTTGGGAATGGTGGGTTATTGCCGTCAATGGATACCCAATTTCTCAATCATTGCAAAGCCCCTAATAAAATTGACAGGGAAAGATGTCAAAGATGAACCATATACAATCACTTTGACAAAAGAAGAACTTGAGTAATTCTTAGAGCTGAAGGAATGCATGTGCAGGGCCCCAGCATTAGGAATGCCTGATTATGAGAAACCTTTTCTGTTGTTTTGTCATGAACGTGATGCTTGTTCTTTTTCTGTTTTAACACAGGTCCACGGAGATGCAAATCGCCCTGTAGCATATTTTTCAGCTACTTTGGACCCTGTCGCAGCAGCCCTACCGGGTTGTTTGCGAGCAGTTGCAGCAGTTGGTCAAAGCCTTTCCCAATGTGAGGGCATAGTCATGGGATACCCTTTGACAGTTTTGGTTCCACATTCTGTTGAAATCTTGTTGACAAGAACGAAAACACAACACATGACAAATGCACGACTTACAAAATATGAGACGATTATTTTGGGATCACCAAATGTTACACTGAAAAGATGCACAGTACTGAACCCGGCAACTCTGCTTCCCAATGAGAGTACAGAAATCAAAGAGGGGGAAGAATTTGAGCATGATTGTCTCGAGGTGACTGACCTCTGTACCAAACCTCGCCCAGACATACAGGACACCCAATTAAAAGAAAACGATTGCATTGTGTTCGTGGATGGGTCCTGTTTAAGAGATTCAACAGGGACATTGAGAGCTGGCTATGCAGTATGTACAATGTCTGGCATAGTTGAGGCCTCTTGGCTTGAAAAGGTGTTTTCAGCACAAGTGGCAGTGTTAATAGCTCTTACAAAGGCCTGCCATGCTGCTGTGAATTTGAAAGTTACAATCTATACTGACAGCAGGTACGGATTTGGAATTGTACATGATTTTGGTCAGATCTGGTCACAAAGGGGTTTTATGACCTCCTCCGGATCACCTGTGAAAAATGGAGAACAAATAAGAGATTTGTTACGTGCAATTCAGTTACCTCTTGAAATCGCCGTGGTAAAGTGCAGTGCTCACACCAGATCACAAGACTTTGTGTCAATGGGGAATGATTATGCAGATCAGGTAGCAAGATTTTGTGCATTAAATTGTATATCATTCAAAGAGCAGTGGGAATTGCTACCTCAGCCTGAAAATGACACAACTTTGAATCTAGCATTACAAGTGGTTGATACCTTAGATGAGTTAAAGACACTACAAAACCGTGCTAACAAAGAAGAAAAACGTTCCTGGCAGAAAATGCAATGTACACAAAGAGCAGATGATATATGGGTCTCAGATGATGGAAAGTTGGTCTTACCTAATAGTCTTCTGTCACAATTTGCCCGATTATATCATGGGCAAGCACATTTAGGAAGAGACGCCATGATCAGATCTTTTAAAGTTGATTGGTTTAATCCAAAATTCAGACATGCCTCAGAAATTACTTGTCACAGATGCATCATCTGTCAACAGATGAATGCTGGAAAAGGAACAGTGGTAAATTTGAGCCACATTGGAAGAGCTGGAGGTCCATTTAATAGAATACAAATGGATTTCATTGAAATGCCTGTTTGTGGAGGATTGAAGTACGTGTTGGTGATTGTGTGTGTTTTCATTGGATTGAGGCATACCCTACACGTAGAAATGACAGTCTCACAGTTGCAAAACTATTACTGAGGGAATTAATACCACGATTCGGGTTCCTGGTTTCTATAGAATCAGATAGGGGAAGACACTTCGACAATGAGGTGATCAAGCTTCTGTGTGCAGCACTCAACATCGAGCAGAAGTTACACTGTAGCTATCGCCCTGAAGCATCAGGACTAGTTGAACCGATGAATGGTACCTTAAAATCAAGAATAGCGAAAATGTGTGCAGCAACAAACATGAAGTGGCCAGATGCATTACCGCTAGTATTGATGTCCATGAGAAACACACCAGATAAGAAAACAGGATTGTCCCCCCATGAAATCCTCATGGGTAGAGCAATGAGGTTACCAGCCGTACCTGCCAATGCCCTAGTGAATATTACAGATGATATGGTGTTGGATTACTGCAAAAGTTTAGCTGACGTGAGACGCTCTTTCTCTCACCAGGTGGAAGCAAACACGTTACCACCAATCGGCGAACCAGGACACTCTCTGCAAGCTGGAGATTGGGTGGTTGTCAAGAAGCACGTAAGAAAATCGTGTCTTGAGCCGCGTTGGAAAGGGCCATATCAAGTGATATTGATGACCACTACTGCTGTGAAGTGTGCCGGGGTTCCCAACTGGATACATGCCAGCCATACAAAAAAGGTAACGTGTCCTGGTAAAGAGGAACTTGAAAATTCCGGTACAGCAACTTCGAGGGGAGAAGTCTCAGAGTCAGAGATCAGTCAAGAAAGATCTGAGACTACAGGAGAGCCCGCTGAGAACAGCTGCGTCCCTCACACTATCAGAGAGTTCGAGAGAGGTGACGGAGTACCAATCTCAGTGGAGACAGCAGGAGAACAAAGACAAGGAGAGGTTCTCCCAGAAGCAGACGAATACAATTCAGAACCTGAATACAGTATTGAACAAGAAGGAGAGAGAGACGGAGAAGTGGTAAATTTAAATCAGAACGAATCAGACTCTTCTGATCAAGTTCCAAGCCTATCAAGAGAAAACACCATATCACAAGAGGAGGGTGCTGTCCAGCGTCCTGAAGGAAAACACTGAAACAAGACACATAGAGGAGATACATGGCCGGAAAAGTCACCTTTTAGAATAACAGAATTAACAAATGAGACAATAATAGAAGAAAGCGATACCTCACAAGCAGATGATCTGAGTGAAGGGGAACAGCAAGGCGAACGAAGATTAAAAAGAAAGAGAATAGCAAACCGAAGGTACACAGGTCCTGAATGGGCATATGCTACAACCTCTGAATGGCAACAAGAAGTCTTGGCATTTTGTTTTGATCGAGAAGTGCCAGGCCAATACTACGGTACCTGAAGAAAAACAACAACAGAAAACCTTGAGAAAAATATATATTAAAAGGAAAGAGACTTTATAAACCCACTGGAAAGAGACCATTAAACCTGGATTTGACTTATAGAAACCTGATTACGACAAGCTGCTAACCTGAACTGACAAAAAGGGTCCTGGAGTGAGAGAAGACGCTGTAAATACGCAGAAAGAATTTGCCATCTTAAGTTGATTGTTGATCTACTATTCTGATTCTATACAAACATGGCTTATAGCAACAAAGGAAGTAAGGTGTGTGGTTGGTTAGGATTTATGATAGGTGTTGTATGCGCAATAATGATTGTGGGAGTGATTGTAGGAATGCCGTGGAAAGAGAGAGAAACCATTAACGCAACTTCAAAATCAGAAACTACTACTATTACTAATAAATTATCACCGTGGGAGAAATTTGAGCAGGATGCTAGACATCTACATGAGGGAACTAATACCAAAGGGAAACTTTCTACTAATGTCTTCTATCGCTTATTAAATGAGTATGTGGAAACTATGGATACAAAAGATTGTTATGTGTGTACTAAAATTCCTTCATCTGTGCATGAGGGGGTTACTTATCATAGCCTCCCTCTTACTTATGGGATTAGCTGCAGTTTGCTACTAACAAGATTTTATAATCAAGAGCATGTACAATACTTTTATTCAAATCTGGATGTTGTGTTTTCTTTTGTGCCTGTAATTGAATTCTTAAATAAGCTAGCTAAAGAGCATGATATAAAATTAGTTAGAGGATTCTTTGAGCCAACACTAACATTTGGAACTGCTTATGCACACCGCAACAATTTAACATGCTTACTGTCTCCTGTGGAGAAAAGCTTTTTAGATCATACAGATGATAGACGCAAAGCATTAAAAGAGAAGTTAGAAAAAGGCTTAGAAAAACGTACTTATGCAAATTATTATGCTTACACAGCGATTAAAACGCAAATTAGCTATAGATGCATTACACGTAGGTAGGCTATGTATATACAGACCAAAATCCGATCAAGACAATTTGTTTGTGGGTACGAGTGAATGTAGGCATGTGTTTTTGTTTCAGAGTAAATGGACCTTCATGTTAAATGGACAAGACCCAGCGATTCCTGGAATCTATTACATCTGTGAGTTAAATGCATATTACCGTCTCCCAAAGGGATGGTATGGGACATATTATTTGGGAATAGTTTTCCCAAAGATATACCAGATTGATGACTTAAAACAAATACCTAAATCTTCTGAAATACAACATTCTAGACAAAAACGAGAATCAGTGGCTGCTGTCATTGGTGACATATTTGGAGCAATAATCCCTTCAGTTGGGGTTATCCTAAATTCTATGAAAATTCAAAAGTTGTCTACTATTGTGGATAACATGCTGACAAATTTCACAGGAGCAATATTATTAATGGATACTGAACTTGCTGCAGAAAGAGCTATGACTCTTCAAAATCGGCTTGCTTTAGACATTCTTTTGGCAAAGAATGGAGGTGTGTGCAAAATGCTTAATGAACCTCACTGCTGTTCATTTATACCTGATAACAGTAAGAAAATTAGAAACATGCTTACTAACCTGACTAGAGATAGTATAGATTTGAAGGATCTAAAAGAACCTGGAGTGTGGGAAAAATTTGGAAAAGGAATTGCCCGGGTAGGAAACTGGTTTACCAACATTTGGAATGGAGTTCTTGCAAAAATTATGCTGGGCCTACTAATTGTTTTGATTTGTCTATTAGGATTATGGGGAACATGCAAAATTAATGACAAAATTAAAAGAAACTTGTCAAAAAGAGCCAGACGGAATGAAGAAAGTGAAAGAGAGAAAATGTTCAATGAAATATGGGAAAGTTCACATAAAGGGCAAGATGTTGAAATGCGCATTATGCGCAAGGTGAAAAATTGAAGATCAAGAATTGTGTGATGACGTTCGTCATCAGAGGAGGGACTGAGAGAGCGTAGTTTAAATATCATATAATATAGACGTGAAATGCTTACATTTGACAAAGCAACATTAATAATTAGAAATTAAAAGTATTAATAAACGTAAAGATTTACTCATTTATGAACACTAATGTTGAATAATAATAATCTTTCAATTATACGCATTATTACGATCAAAACTGTATTCATTAGAACTCGTATGTCTTAAGTTAGCATGAGTCGTGAATTAGCTGTGTAACTCTCATTTGAAAGCATATTTTTCTGTTTCTTCTGTGTGCAGACTTGCAAATGACCATGACCCAGCTATTGTTCTTTCTGTACTAGTTCGAAACATGAAGGAATTTTCTCATCCGCATGCTAGCAGCTTTTAGTATAAAGCTATGTGCTTCGAAACTTTAATGGACACTTCCAAGGACAATGAGACGAGGGGAAGAGAACTTTTGACCTAAGATGTGTGCCAAGATGGTGAAGTAACCCCGGACGTACCACCTACGAAAATGCTGATTATGAGGACCAATTGGAAGACAAGTTAATATCAAGAAATGACAAATGCATTACTTAATGTATAATTTGATTGGTTACCAATAATGGGGTGTAGTTACTAACCAATAGAATTTTGGGGGAATGTATTACGAAAAGGGGATAAAAACTCATGACACAAGAGACGAGACGCATTAGGTAGGGAATGATACCGATTGCATCCAGAAACTCTGTCACTCTATTTGGTGATTTGAGACTTAGACAAAATCATCCTAGCCCATAGACTGCCCTATTACACTTTCCTCCTTATGAGGAGAGTGTCCCTTGCTTGTCCTGAAGACGAAGACTGATCCTGTATGCTGACCTATCTCGAGGAGGGTAATTATTAATACTAACGGAATCTATATGCCTTTCTTTCTAGGTACCAACTGCTGTATGTTTAATTAGATATCTTAGTTAGATGTTTTCCAAATTGATGTTCTAAATTGTTTTGCATGAAGCCCAACATGCTAATGCTAATTTGAGGTTAGATGAGGTATTCATTTGACGGACGGAACTGACGTGACTGACATGTAGCTATGCTGAACTGATATTCTATGGTTTATCATGCACTATGGTCTATTCTCTGCTAACGTATCTATCCTATGATTCTGATCATCTCATTGTTGAAAGTTCATCGTAGTTGCCACTTTGCGATTATGCTTTTATGCTTCTTGGTTTTGAGATTAATACGTTTATTATTAGATTGTAATCAATAGGGAATAAATTCACAAATCTTCCTTCAAGGTGTGGTTATTTGAGTCTGAGAAGCAATGAATGCGCCAAAGATTCATTAATGGTTATTGTGAAATATATTTTGATGTTTGGTAATCTCGTTTTACGGAGACTCACCACTGGGTCCAAAGGTTCATCGACCTAAAAAGAGTCCTGATGTGTATAAATTGACATAGACGGACGCGTTAGCAATAGGTTTATGTGGCATAGTAGCACAGTACCTCTTTTTACAGCCTTGCCAGCAGGCTCTTAGCCAACAATGTGCAGACTTCTCAGTGAAGCTTTTGTTCTTCACACAGGCTCCAGTTGTGCTTTGATTTCACATACACCAAAAATCGATTCCACACTTTGACGGAGGCGCATGTGTCACACACAAGCAGTTTGCTTGGACCAATGCCGATGACTTGCTGACCGAACTGATGTCCAATTGACAAGGATTGTCACAGCTTGCTGAACCATGCTGAGGCCAGGTATAAGACGATGTTACTGATTGTTATGTATATTTGCTTTTGTTCCTAGGTACCAACCGCTAATTTTGAGAGAGCCATAGTTAGATGTTTTCCAAATTTGTGTAGACTAAATTGCTTTTACATGAAGTCGAAACATGCTATTCTAATCTGAAGCTTATTTAGGGTACTCACTGATGATGCTTGCTACATCTAATAACAGATGATGTCTTTTATTTTCTGAATTTGATGTATGCCATTTTGTTTGCACAGGTATTCTTGCTATTTATTTGCACTGTAACCTTAGAGCGCGTAGCGGTCCAAGCTTTGATTAAATTGGGATTCTTTAGGAGATTTTCTCAGACAGTATTGTTTCTGCATGCTTACCATTTGATTTTGAGACTAAGTTATGTGACATTAGCATTGTTAATAAAGGGAAACAAGCATCCTAACTTTTACATAAAGGTGTGGTTACTCCAGACAGAGAAGTCATGTTGTGTGGAGATTACTGACTCTGATTCATTATTGATGTCCTTGATTGTCAGTGCTATTGATTTGTATTGGTATAGGGTCATATGGCGGTAACTACTCCGGCGCAGTCAAAAGGTCCATCGACCTACAACTCGCCACCTTATAAATTAACCAAAATAAGGTCTGACATGCTAACACTTATGGACGTCATTTGGTTTTCTGTCATTTTTATTACACTAATAGTGAATAATCCCATAGTATTCCATAATAGTGAAATAAAAAATGGGTAACAACCAACTTGAATATGCCCTTCCATGGCAGCCGAGGTAAGTAAAAAAATGCTTTTAAATTTATGTTGTGAGTGTGCTCGTTGGTGAGAGTGTGTGTGTACGTTTAAACAACCCTAAGCATTTCAAACACACGTCAAAAGAGAGTTTACACAATCAGTTGATAACACTGATAGCACATGCTAAATGCCTTTCTAAAGCAGAGACCGATTGATCTATTTTCTCATAACATTCAGGACACGTTGCCCCGACGAGAAAAGCTGGGTATACCCCAATGAAAAAAACATTGCACAAGCTACATTTGAGAGCCTCCACCTGGCAAAAACTAATGAAGTGGATCCTAATACCAAGAAAGACAGCACATTATCGGAAATAACATAAAGCAGCTGAAGAAGAATTCAGCAGCACGGCAGCGCCAAAAAGAGCCAAAAATACGCCAAATCCAAACTAAGACAATCATGGTTTATTGTCAGGTTCCTTATTCAAGGAGGATTAGTAAGAAACCTGAAAAAGAAAAATCAAACAGTCGGAGGTCCCACTGCGAAAAAGGAACAACAAAGAAGGGCAGGAATGAATACAAACTGGAAATCCAAAATGCGAAGGACAACTGATCATCAAATCGATCAAATGGTTATTCAAGTTCATTCACATGAACATTACCACAAGTGGAAAAATTATTAATACTTCATGGCAAGAAACACGTTTCTATAAATTTTCACCAACAAATCACGATAGCAGAGATAAAAGTATTAACACATGTCTCAAGCATGGGCCATAAACCCAAAATATAGAAACTCTCTAATACATTTATCCAAACAGTATTTCTGAAAAACTGTAAACCATCTAAGCCTCACAAACTACTTCAAAGTTTCAATTCCTACAAAAATAATCAAATGTTACTTTCACATACTAGCCCCTTAATCGAGCCTCATAATGAATGCGTCACAGAGTTAAAGATATTTCCAGAACCACTTGAAAAGGGGACAGATAAGACCGACTTTGCAACAGAACAATGCTGGTTCAGATATCTTCATAAACTGTAGACTGATTACTACCTTTAGAGGCATACAGCTTCCAAACGATCTGACTACTAATGTTTACTAGCAGATTAATAGTTGAATTTCCACAAAGGTAACTGTTTGGCAACAATCCCAAATATTGGATGGCATCCATTATATCTTGACGAAGGAGAGACAAACCTGCTCAGAGACGTTTTAAGGCATGTGAAAGTGGACAATTGCACGGGGCCCGGCCTTTAAAATGGCAGCTTGGGAGAATGTAGGCCCATATTTATACTCGGTTTGTGCCGAATTAACATAATTATTTTTACGCTAATTCAGCTCAAACCCTACTCTATATTTATACTTTGGCGCTAGACACGTCTAGTGCCAAATTTATGGAGTTTATGTCATTTTCTGGACATGAAAACCTACCTTGCATCAATGAGATACAAGGTAGGCATTCCCGTCCAGAAAATGACGATATGGCATTAGCGCCATATTTATCCCCACATGCTAAAATCTAGCATGGGGGAGGTGGGGGCCTTAAATAATGACGCTAAGCTTGCTTAGCGCCATTATTTAACGCCTGGGTCAGGGCAGGCATAAGGGGACCTGTGGGTCTTTTTCCATGGTCAGGGACCATGGAAACAACCCAAAGGTGCCCTTCCGTAGCCCCAGGGACACCCCCACCCACACTGGAGGGACACCACTGGATGGGGGACACACCCCAGGTAAGTCCCTGTAAGTATTTTATTTCTTTTTTTCACACTCGGGAGCCCTGACTTAGGGTCCCCTGCATGGTGCTGGCCCCAATGGCCATGCCCAGAGGACATTGGGGTGCTGGGCATGGATCCTGTCTTTATTAAGACAGGAACCAAGTCCATGGAGGTTGTGCACCGGGAAATGGAGTTACACTGCTTAGAGGCATTTTTTTTTGCCTCAAAACAGTTGTAGCACCATTATTCGGCTCACAAGCTCCGGTTTCCCCTGCACCTCCCACAGCCAGTTAGCGTCCTTTACAAGGACACTAACAGGGCATTAGCACCAGCTAGTGCCATTCCATAAATACGGCATCCGGCCAGCACCCAGGAATGGTACTAGCCGGCGCTAATCTTTTACACGCAAAACTGCGCTAACGCAGTTTTGCGTCTAAAAGTATAAATACGGACTGTAGTTTCTCACAATTACCACTGTGTCTATTCTATTTCTCTCTTTACACCTTTCGCCCTCTCTGTCTACATGTACTGATTCTCTTTTCTTTCCCTTTGGCATCCTAAGGAATTGTGGTTCCCATGAAAGACCTATTCAATATGTTTTTGTGACCTTGGTAAAGTTTAACATATAAGGCAGTATTATTTGGCATCATGCCTGCTTACATTAGCAGCAAATGGGCAATCAAAATAAAATTTGTCCCTACAAGGGTCTCCAAAATACCATTTCATAACAGAAATTGCTCAACGGACTGGACAAACAATGGGGGTCTGAAAGCAAGAACTCAGATGATTTGCCTAGCGTCTGAATATACGAGAACAGATTGTAAAAGTAGGTAAGCATACTTTTTTCGAAGGACCAATGACACACGGAGTAGCAAAAAACCCAGTCTATCACAAATGTTTTAACATACACATATTTAGAGGATGCACAACTATATCAACAATTATTGGCTATTAAAGATGTTCTCACCCTCAAGATCTGCAGATATCCTCTTCCTCCAGGCCAAGGATATTATGACCTGGCCCAACAATAATGTTTGTTGTTTCCTCTCTGTACCTTCTTCCCCACTCAACCTGTACAAACCATTCACTGAATAATATTACTGAAGTTATAATATTATTGAAGTTAAGACCGTTCTTCCTACCTCTTCCCTGCAGAAGCACCATACTGCCAACTGAAACACTTCTGTATTGTACAGGGATGTCTTACATGCCTAAGGTCTTTAATTGACTAAATTTCACTGTGCCGTCACCGCACCTCCTACTCTTGCTCCACAAACCACTAAATTTAGGACTCTCTTCTGTTCCATATTAATTTGAACATGATGCTAAAAAGGGCCATCAGGATGGTTGTCTATGAAATCGAACTTACAGAAAGGCGCCTCTCACTCAGTCAAGAGGTGAGCCGTCTATTCCTTGGTACTCAATCTCCTGCTTCTGCCTGTCTGGACATTTCTGATAGTGGGAAACTCTAGGCAAAGGTACAAAGTGACACAGACTGATCGAGACTGGATATTGCCTCAGACTGTTTGCTAAAGGCTTCTGGTCAAGTTCAGATGCCTGGGGAAAAAAGGAAGCCCAAGATAACTCACCCCCACAAGATAGGCAGAAAAGGAGGTGCTGGTCCCATGCATCATCATTCTGTGGGACTGAATGTGAGTGAGGAAGAGGGAAGCACCGGGGAGGCTCAGCTGCCTGAGTGGGCTATGGTGCTTTTGAGTGACATTTTGTCCCAAGTCAAAGTTATTTGGCAGCTGAGTTACTGCCAGTGGTGGAACGGTTATCATTATTGGACACTGCCAGCAGGACTGCAATTAATTCTGCTCTTAGGAGAGAGGGGGATAAAAAGGATATGGGGACACAGGAAGATCTCACACCTGCCACCACTATGGAAGGGTCCAAGTGCCTGACAACTAAGGAGAAGGGGTGAGGGAGGAAGGAGGGTCCGGTTGCCTGCCACTCAGTTTTAGAAAATAAGGGTCAGGGGGAGGGGAGCACAGTTCAACATCAGAGGAGTGCTTGTGATTTCTTTAACCAGCGGTTGTTTACTCGGAGTCCAAAAATGAGGGTGGCATGTCTCTCCCTATTATCAACCTCCCGCTGGCCTCTTGTCCTTATGTAGTGGTTTTGGCAGTGCTTCCTAAATTGAAAGATAGTCAATGGGAGACATAACACTGGCTACACTGGTTTGTCAAGACCAGTAATCTTCCATTGGACATGGCCAGCAATATAATTATGACCCGAAGAGTTAGTTGGATTGTGCAGGGCCCGGTTGACCAGCCTGGCGACTATGTAATTGTAAACTTTAGAGATCCGTGGCTGGTTCATAATATTCTCTCAGTTGGCTTCAGGACGCAGGAGATAAGAACCTCCATTAGCGTTCTTCCTCTGGGGCACTTTTATAGGTTTGCCCACACAGTGAGAGTTCATAGGGGAAATCTTTCTCCCCCAACATGGTTAAACCTCTCTAAACCCTTGATTCCAGCCTGTAACTGGTATGTGGTCCTGGATGAGGTGGATTGACTTGAGGGCACTAGTTTCCCTGTTGGCCCCAAGTTAAAAGGAAGTGCTATGTTGGGCAGGCTCAAGGAAGAGCCGGGTTTGCCTGAGGCCAACCACCATAACTCGCAGGGCAGGGAACCGAAGTGTCCTGATATTCCCATCTTGGCTCCCAATATTGTTGCTGATGATTTAGCTGGGTGCCCACATTTGTGCAAAACGTCCTTCAGCATAACTATGGGCTCTAAATTGGTGGTAGGAGATAAGTTGGGCGTGGAGAAAAAGTTTTCCCTACGGGCTCCTGTTAAAAATAGTGGAAGGAATCTGGAGGCAGAGGAGCTGCCTCAGGACCAAGGTTCACCCATAGATCTGGCAGGCTCGGCTTGGGTGACCAGGAACAAGCCTACAAGGTTAATTTATGGTTAATTTATAAGGTGGCTCTCAAAATAGTCTCATGGAATGTTGCAGGCCTGAGGAATAAGCTGACCTGCCCTGATTGGGGTACTTTTATTGAACAGTATGAAATCTGCTTTTCACAAGAAACCTGGATGACACAGGAGTTTCAGCGCCCAGGATTCACGGTATTCTATAAAGTAGCAACAGGGGGAAGGTGAGGTAGACCATCTGGGGTATTTCTACTTGAGCGGTCACCCATTTGGGATGTAGGTTTTTCCCAGTGGAAGTTTGTTCCAACTATATTCTCTGTCTTTTACATACTTTTCCCCCAAGTTTAGAATTGTATTTGATTAATGTCTACTCAAGACTGGTGTGAATTGCAAGTCTGGTATGGTGGAACTTCTTACTACTCTCTGTGTGAGTGCATATAAGGTAATCTCGGACAACTTTAATTGCCAATTTGAGCCTTAGAGTATGGAGCAACACAATACATCAGATATGAAAGATGAGACCTAGGCTTTCCCAAGGCTTCTGATCTCCCCAATTAAAAAGTGGACTTCATTGGCCTTACAAATATATGCGCTTACACTAAACTGCACACTTCATGCCTGTAATGGGCGTACCAAGTCTGATCACCAGGGGTCACATACTTTCAATTGTGCAGGGCAAACCTCCTTGCTTGACTCCATTTTGGTGGATATAAGGCTGTGGCCTTGTATGGTGGATATGGTTGTCAAAAGTAGACAAGACAGTGACCAAAATGTCCTCTCTCTCGAGTTTGGGCTTCCCCTCAATAAGGCCTCAGGAGTGTTATCTGTCCCTCTGGATGTTCAGCTTACACTAGTCCCTAACCAACAGAGCATCGAATGGAGCGAATTCGAGCAATCATCTGTTGCCATTAAGGCATTGTATAATTCATTAGGAGTTGCGCTTGATGATTTGTGGGAGGCTATCGAAACCGCAGGTGACACTGGTCAAAGGGTAAAAGTTGCTGTCGTCCATCAGAAGCTGATAGGCATTCTGAGCAACTACTTTGTTGCAGAGTTTCGTCCCACGGGTGGGAGGAAAAGCAACTTGTCCTGGTTTAATAGCCAGTGTTGTATAGCCAAGCGCTCTCTCTCCTAAAGGCTCTAAGATCAAAAGATAGTGGTGTAATTCACTTAGCCAGGTCAGACTATAAACATGCTCTCAATTGTGCCAAAAGAGATTGGGAACAAGACAAGTGGGTGCCTCTGCTCAGATCTGGTGTCTAGAACTTTAGAAGAGTATATCAGACGTAGGCTTTTACTCTTTTGGCAGAGAATATGGGCAAATCGGAGCTAAATTCCTATAGATCGATCCTGGAGGAAGTTCTAGGGATCGTCAGGCGAATAGATTGTCTTGCTTTGTTTGTAGCTAAATGTATGCGTTTCCTGTAGCCAAACTCTTGGGTGCTATGTGGATACTCCATCAAAAGGCGTTTTTCCTTTCTTAGTATTTGGCTGGTCTTTGTGCTATACCCCTGCATTTATATTTTGTACAATAGCACTATTTTGTGTCCCTCTTCGTATGCTTATTTGCCATTTGTATGTGTCAGTTTACATTTTTATAGTTTTATCATATTGCTTTGCTGCACATTCACATGAACCACGAACTTTCCTGTGCCGAAATGTACTGTTTTATTCATTATTATGCATTTTTATTCGAATTTTCACTTTTTATGGTCCTGGTAGCCGAAATAAAAGATTTCTAAGCTAAGTTTTGAATTTGGTTAAGGCCTTACTGAGTCAATCATCTACAAACATTTAATTATTACAAAATTATGAAAGACAAAAATATCATACAATAATTTACATACACCTATAGGATTTTCATTGCACATAACTTAAAAAAAAGTCAAACAAAATATATGAAAAAAATGGACATATGACGTTAGACATTGTACATATCCATTAACACCACATTGTACAATCATAACACATTGAAGTCCCAAACACACACAGACACACTAGCACACATGCACCCGTGCACACACGCACACACACCCATACACACACACAGACAACGTTTGTGATCGCTCTCTATATGAAGAACAGCAATTGGCCTTAATGGAGTGTATTTTTACTATTCCAACTCCACACAAGCCTTTATTATGAGGGAGGTTATACAGCAGACCAAAGCAAATATAAATGCACTGTTTGATGTTCTTGTTCGAAAGCACCTAAACACGCAATGGAGTCCAATTCCTATAGCATGCTGGTTCTCACACAGCTGGTGTTTGGTTTTGCCAGGGTTTACTAAAACTGGGATCCTAATCCAAGCAGTAGTCACCTAATATGGAAGGACATTTGAGGACTGTCAACATCTTAATGCTCCATTAAAGTGGCACCTTCTTCTGACTGCATTCCAACATTTATTCCAGACTCCATACCCTATTGTAGTCCCAATCTCGTTTTCTTTCACGCCATGCAACTTTTGAAATTTATACTGACTAAAACCTGATAGCAGCTCTTCATTGTCAGACCCACCAAAATACATTGAGAGGAATCCACTTGAGGGAGCGTAGCACCTATGCTCAAAATTAACATGAAATGTTTATGAACTAATGCATAATAATGCCACATAGAAAATGTATTAATGTGAGTTTGCTAAACGTGCGCTTGAAATGTGCCCACGGGGGAGTGGCCACCAATGTATACAATGACTAATGAAACTGACTAATAATGAAATAATTGATACATTACTGTATGATTTTACTCTAATATTAAGAGTTATATGTTAAGGTTTTGCTAATAAATCAATAGGCCTTAGTTAGCATGAGCCGAGGCCTAGCCGCCCGGTTTTCATATTAAATGTGTTTTTCTAACGTGCAATGTGCTGACTTGCTGAAGGACATGTACTCGTGTTTTTCCAAAGCTAAAGGGTGAGTGTAACCATAGCACGTCCGTTCTCATGAAATTCAACTTACTAGAAGAAACATTTTTGCTGAATGCAACATTGTAGACTAGTTACAGGTACAAGGTCGCCTGAACCAGTACAGACAATGGACCTACTGACTGAAGATGCGCGAGGACCACAAGAGTATGAAATCATACCGGACATTCTGCCCGCTGGAGATGTCAATCATAAGAACCAATAAACTACATGAGAACTGTTATGGGGTGACAACATTTTATACTAACACTGTAAACCCATTGGATGAAGATAGTGGAGCGCCAACCCTTTCCAATCAGGAATTAGGGGACTGTACAACAGAAAAGGGATAAAAGACCTTTGACACGAGGAACCATTTGGAGATGCCATTGCAAACCTTTGCTTTGACCCAGACACTTTGTCACTCTGCATAGAGACTTTGCTGTTTGGTTCTTCAAACCATCCTTGCCTTACCTCGCCCGTTATATACCATTCCTCCTTATGAGGGAAGTGTCCCTTCTTACCCATCTTGCTGAATTCCATGGCTGATGGCGAATCAACTGATGTTCTGCGGACGAAGACTGAATCTGTATGCTGACCCGTTACGGAGGGTAACTATATGATGATGAAATTGTAATTGTCTGATTGCCTTTCCTTTCTAGGTACAAACTGCTTCTTTTGACAGAGACCATAGTTAGATGTTTTCTAAATTTGTGTTACCATATTGTTTTGCATGAAGCCCAACATGCCAATGCTAATTCGAGATTAGTTAAGGGGTTCACTAAACGGATGCAAATAGACAAACAACTGGTTCGATGCTTTGTTGAATAATGCTTTAATGATACTCTGCTAAAGATAACCTATGTTGACGTCGTGCTATGTTCTAATGTTTGTGATCTTTGCTTTGACTAAATCTTATTCGAGTTGCCATAATATGACAATGCTGATATGTTTCACAATTTTGAGACTAATAAACTTGCTAGTAGAATTGTAATCAATAGGGAATAAACATCACAAAATAATACTAAACTGGTGTGGTTATTCATGACTGAAAGGTCATGGTGGCTTCTGAGTCTAATTGATGACTTTATTGACTTGTTGATTGACAGGTTGATCAGTTATCTCGTCCTAAGGTGTCTTCAATCAGGGACAAAAGATTAATTGGCCTAAAACGAGTCCCAGAGTGAATAAAATCATTAGATTGGGATGCATTTCCACACTATTCTAGTCTTCCTATCCACTCCATTATCATTCACGAGAAGCTCACTGTATTTTACTAGTCATGAAATGTTCCACACCCTTCTGTCCTTTAGCTCCATTGATTACACCACAATCTGACCACTTTCTCCATATCTAAATAAGACAAGCCTCTCAAAAAGGTGTGTGGACTCTTCGCACAAACAACCAATCACGATTACAAATAAGACCTGCAGTCAGAATCTGCAAAACCAAACTTTTCTCATGTCTCCAGTCCTCATACCACATTAGAACTATATTGGTATTCGTTCACCCACCTATTCAGCACCTCCTTTTCTTCATATTGACCCATTGACAAACCGCCGTGCACAACTAAGCTGAACCTAACCTTGCTGACTAGAACTTTACCCTCAATAACTCATAAGTTATTCAATTCTATACCCTAGGGTAGGTCGCTTCCCTCGCCGCTGCAGCTCCACCTGCCCAGGCCCCTGCCACCTCCTAGCAGACCGTAAGTACTCCCTGCGTTCCCCCCTGTCCAGCCCCTCGTTACTCTCCTCTGTCTTCTGAGCTCTCTCTCTTCCAAATTTTCTTTGTACCTCTGCTGTCCTCTCTCTGTCCATTTTCCTTCGTTTTCTGCTCTTCCTCTGGTGTCCATTTTCCTTAGATTTCTGCTCTTCCTCTGGTGTCCATCTTTCTTCGTTTTTCTTTACTGTCCATCTACTGTCCATTTTCCTTTGTTTTCTGCTCTTCCTCTGGTGTCCATTTTCCTTAGTTTTCTGCTCTTCCTCTGGTGTCCATTTTTCCTCGTTTTTCTGCTCTTCCTCTGGTGTCCATTTTCCTTTGTTTTCTGCTCTTCCTCTGGTGTCCATTTTCCCTCGTTTTCTGCTCTTCTTCTGCTTCCATATTCTTTCATTTTTCTTTACTGTCCATCTACTGTCAATTTTCTTTCGTTTTCTGCTCTTCCTCTGGTGTCCATTTTTCCTTCGTTTTCTGCTCTTCCTCTGGTGTCCATTTCCCTTCGTTCTCTGCTCTTCCTCTGTTGTCCAACTTCCATCGTTTTTCTTTACTGTCCATCTACTGTCCATTTTCCTTTGTCTTCTGCTCTTCCTCTGGTGTCCATTTTCCTTCGTTTTCTGCTCTTCCTCTGGTGTCCATTTTCCTTCGTTTTCTGCTCCTCCTCTGGTGTCCATCTTCCTTCGTTTTTCTTTACTGTCCATCTTCTGTCCATTTTCTTTCGTTTTCTGCTCTTCCTCTGGTGTCCATTTTCCTTCGCTTTCTGCTCTTCCTCTGGTGTCCATTTTCCTTCGTTTTCTGCTCTTCCTCTGGTGTCCATTTTCCCTCGTTTTCCGCTCTTCCTCTGGTGTCCATTTTCCTTCGTTTTCTGCTCTTCCTCTGGTGTCCATTTTCCCTTGTTTTCTGCTCTTCCTCTGGTGTCCATTTTCCTTCGTTTTCTGCTCTTCCTCTGGTGTCCATCTTCCTTCGTTTTTCTTTACTGTCCTCTCTCTGTCCATTTTCCTTCGTTTTCTGCTCTTCCTCTGGTGTCTCTTTTCCCTTGTTTTTGATATTCCTCTGGTGTCCATTTTCCTTCGTCTTCTGTTCTTCCTCAGGTGTCCATTTTCCTTCGTTTTCTGCTCTTCCTCTGGTGTCCATTTTCCCTTGTTTTCTGCTTTTCCTATGGTGTCCATTTTTCTTCTTCCTTCTTTGCTCTCTCCCCGTCCATTCTTCTTCGCTCTTCCTCTGCTTTCCCCCTGCCCTTGCTCCTCGTTTTTCGCCTCCTTCTCCTGTGGATTTTCCTATATTTCACACTTTCCCTTCTTTCTCTTCTTTCCCTTCTTTCTGACCCCCGCCCCCTCCCTCTGCTTTCCTGTCGCCGCCACCCGTGCAGCCCCGCCCCCGCTCCTATTCGTCACCCCCCCCTCCCACCCCCAGCTGACCCCTCCTCCCCCGTCCTCCCTCTTATGGCGGCCGCTGCGTGGCAGAGACAGTGACCTTTGACCCTAGGGTAGGTCGCTTCCCCCGCCGCTGCTGCTTCACCTGCCCAGGCTCCTGCCACCTCCTAGCAGACCGTAAGTACTCCCTGCGCTCCCCCCTGTCCAGCCCCTCGTTACTCTCCTCTGTCTTCTGAGCTCTCTCTCTTCCAAATTTTCTTCGTACCTCTGGTGTCCTCTCTCTGTCCATTTTCCTTCGTTTTCTGCTCTTCCTCTGGTGTCCATTTTCCTTCATTTTCTGCTCTTCCGCTAGTGTCCATCTTCCTTCGTTTTTCTTTACTGTCCATCTACTGTCCATTTTCCTTCGTTTTCTGCTCTTCCTCTGGTGTCCATTTTTCCTTTGTTTTCTGCTCTTCCTCTGGTGTCCATTTTCCTTCGTTCGCTGCTCTTCCTCTGTTGTCCAACTTCCTTTGTTTTTCTTTACTGTCCATCTACTGTCCATTTTCCTTTGTCTTCTGCTCTTTCTCTGGTGTCCATTTTCCTTCGTTTTCTGCTCTTCCTCTGGTGTCCATTTTCCTTTGTTTTCTGCTCTTCCTCTGGTGTCCACCTTCCTTCGTTTTTCTTTACTGTCCATCTTCTGACCATTTTCTTTCGTTTTCTGCTCTTCCTCTGGTGTCCATTTTCCCTCGTATTCTGTTCTTCCTCTGGTGTCCATTTTCCTTCGTTTTCTGCTCTTCCTCTGGTGTCCAACTTCCTTTGTTTTTCTTTACTGTCCATCTACTGTCCATTTTCCTTTGTCTTCTGCTCTTTCTCTGGTGTCCATTTTCCTTCGTTTTCTGCTCTTCCTCTGGTGTCCATTTTCCTTCGTTTTCTGCTCTTCCTCTGGTGTCCACCTTCCTTCGTTTTTCTTTACTGTCCATCTTCTGTCCATTTTCCCTCGTTTTCTGCTCTTCCTCTGGTGTCCATTTTCCCTCGTTTTCTGCTCTTCCTCTGGTGTCCATTTTACTTAGTTTTCTGCTCTTCCTCTGGTGTCCATCTTCCTTCGTTTTTCTTTACTGTCCTCTCTCTGTCCATTTTCCTTCGTTTTCTGCTCTTCTTCTGGTGTCTATTTTCCCTCGTTTTCTGATCTTCCTCTGGTGTCCATTTTTCTTCGTCTTCTGCTCTTCCTCTGGTGTCCATTTTCCTTCGTTTTCTGCTCTTCCTCTGGTGTCCATTTTCCCTTGTTTTCTGCTCTTCCTATGGTGTCCATTTTTCTTCTTCCTTCTTTGCTCTCTCCCCCGTCCATTCTTCTTCGCTCTTCCTCTGCTCTCCCCCTGCCCTTGCTCCTCTTTTTTCGCCTCCTTCTCCTGTGGATTTTCCTTTATTTCACACTTACCCTTCTTTCCCTTCTTTCCCTTCTTTCTGACCCCCCGCCCCTCCCTCTGCTTTCCCGCCGCCGCCACCCGTGCGGCCCGCCCCCGCTCCCATTCGTCCCCCCCCCCAACCCCCAGCTGACCCCACCTCCCTCTTATGGCGGCCGCTGCGCGGCAGAGACAGTGACCCTTGACCCTAGGGTAGGCCGCTTCCTCCGCCGCTGCTGTTCCACCTGCCCAGGCTCCTGCCACCTCCTAGCAGACCGTAAGTACTCCCTGCGCTCCCCCCTGTCCAGCCTCTCGTTACTCTCCTCTGTCTTCTGAGCTCTCTCTCTTCCAAAATTTCTTCATACCTCTGCTGTCCTCTCTCTGTCCATTTTCCTTCGTTTTCTGCTCTTCCTCTGGTGTCCATTTTCCTTCATTTTCTGCTCTTCCTCTGGTGTCCATCTTCCTTCGTTTTTCTTTACTGTCCATCTACTGTCCATTTTCCTTCGTTTTCTGCTCTTCCTCTGGTGTCCATTTTCCCTTGTTTTCTGCTCTTCCTCTGTTGTCCATCTTCCTTCATTTTTCTTTACTGTCCATCTACTGGCCATTTTTCTTCGTTTTCTGCTCTTCCTCTGGTGTCCATTTTTCCTTCGTTTTTTTGCTCTTCCTCTGGTGTCCATTTTCCTTCGTTTTCTGCTCTTTCTCTGTTGTCCATCTTCCTTTGTTTTTCTTTGATGTCCATCTACTGTCCATTTTCCTTCGTTTTCTGCTCTTCGTCTGGTGTCCATTTTCCTACGTTTTCTGCTCTTCCTCTGGTGTCCATTTTCCCTTGTTTTCTGCTCTTCCTCTGGTGTCCATTTTCCTTCGTTTTCTGCTCTTCCTCTGGTGTCCATCTTCCTTCGTTTTTCTTTACTGCCCATCTACTGTCCATTTTCCTTCATTTTCTGCTCTTCCTCTGGTGTCCATTTTCCTTTGTTTTCTGCTCTTCCTCTGGTGTCCATTTTCCCTCGTTTTCTGCTCTTCCTCTGGTGTCCATTTAACTTCATTTTCTGCTCTTCCTCTGGTGTCCATTTTCCCTTGTTTTCTGCTCGTCCTCTGGTGTCCATTTTCCTTCGTTTTTCTTTACTGTCCATCTACTGTCCATTTTCCTTCGTTTTCTGCTCTTCCTCTGGTGTCCATTTTCCTTCGTTTTCTGCTCTTCCTCTGGTGTCCATTTTCCTTTGTTTTCTGCTCTTCCTATTGTGTCCATTTTTCTTCTTCCTTCTTTGCTCTCTCCCCCGTCCATTCTTCTTCGCTCTTCCTCTGCTCTCCCCCTGCCCTTGCTCCTCTTTTTTCGCCTCCTTCTCCTGTGGATTTTCCTTTATTTCACACTTTCCCTTCTTTCCCTTCTTTCCCTTCTTTCTGACCCCCCCGCCCCTCCCTCTGCTTTCCCGCCGCCGCCACCCGTGGGGCCCGCCCCCGCTCCCATTCGTCGTCCCCCCCCACCCCCAGCTGACCCCTCCTCCCTCTTATGGCGGCCGCTGCGCGACAGAGACAGTGACCCTTGACCCTAGGGTAGGTCGCTTCCTCCGCCGCTGCTGCTCCACCTGCCCAGGCTCCTGCCACCTCCTAGCAGACCGTAAGTACTCCCTGCGCTCCCCCCTGTCCAGCCCCTCGTTACTCTCCTCAGTCTTCTGAGCTCTCTCTCTTCCAAATTTTCTTCATACCTCTGCTGTCCTCTCTCTGTCCATTTTCCTTCGTTTTCTGCTCTTCCTCTGGTGTCCATTTTCCTTCATTTTCTGCTCTTCCTCTGGTGTCCATCTTCCTTCGTTTTTCTTTACTGTCCATCTACTGTCCATTTTCCTTCGTTTTCTGCTCTTCCTCTGGTGTCCATTTTCCCTTGTTTTCTGCTCTTCCTCTGTTGTCCATCTTCCTTCATTTTTCTTTACCGTCCATCTACTGGCCATTTTTCTTCGTTTTCTGCTCTTCCTCTGGTGTCCATTTTTCCTTCGTTTTTCTTCACTGTCCATCTACTGTCCATTTTCCTTCGTTTTATGCTCTTCCTCTGGTGTCCATTTTCCTTCGTTTTCTGCTCTTCCTCTGGTGTCCATTTTCCCTTGTTTTCTGCTCTTCCTATGGTGTCCATTTTTCTTCTTCCTTCTTTGCTCTCTCCCCCGTCCATACTTCTTCGCTCTTCCTCTGTTCTCCCCCTGCCCTTGCTCCTCTTTTTTCGCCTCCTTCTCCTGTGGATTTTCCTTTATTTCACACTTTCCCTTCTTTCCCTTCTTTCCCTTCCTTCTGACCACCCTGCCTCTCCCTCTGCTTTCCCGCCGCCGCCACCCGTGCGGCCCGCCCCTTCTCCCATTCGTGGCCCCCCCCCACCCCCAGCTGACCCCTCCTCCCACTTATGGCGGCCGCTGCGCAGCAGAGACAGTGACCCTTGACCCTAGGGTAGGTCACTTCCTCCGCCGCTGCTGCTCCACCTGCCCAGGCTCCTGCCACCTCCTAGCAGACCGTAAGTACTCCCTGCGCTCCACCCTGTCCAGCCCCTCGTTACTCTCCTCTGTCTTCTGAGCTCTCTCTCTTCCAAATTTTCTTCATACCTCTGCTGTCCTCTCTCTGTCCATTTTCCTTCGTTTTCTGCTCTTCCTCTGGTGTCCATTTTCCTTAATTTTATGCTCTTCCTCTGGTGTCCATCTTCCTTCGTTTTTCTTTACTGTCCATCTACTGTCCATTTTCCTTCGTTTTCTGCTCTTCCTCTGGTGTCCATTTTCCCTTGTTTTCTGCTCTTCCTCTGTTGTCCATCTTCCTTCATTTTTCTTTACCGTCCATCTACTGGCCATTTTTCTTTGTTTTCTGCTCTTCCTCTGGTGTCCATTTTTCCTTCGTTTTTCTTTACTGTCCATCTACTGTCCATTTTCCTTCGTTTTATGCTCTTCCTCTGGTGTCCATTTTCCTTCGTTTTCTGCTCTTCCTCTGGTGTCCATTTTCCCTTGTTTTCTGCTCTTCCTATGGTGTCCATTTTTCTTCTTCCTTCTTTGCTCTCTCCCCAGTCCATACTTCTTCGCTCTTCCTCTGCTCTCCCCCTGCCCTTGCTCCTCTTTTTTCGCCTCCTTCTCCTGTGGATTTTCCTTTATTTCACACTTTCCCTTCTTTCCCTTCTTTCCCTTCCTTCTGACCACCCCGCCCCTCCATCTGCTTTCCCGCCGCCGCCACCCGTGCGGCCCGCCCCTTCTCCCATTCGTGGCCCCCCCCCACCCCCAGCTGACCCCTCCTCCCACTTATGGCGGCCGCTGCGCAGCAGAGACAGTGACCCTTGACCCTAGGGTAGGTCACTTCCTCCGCCGCTGCTGCTCCACCTGCCCAGGCTCCTGCCACCTCCTAGCAGACCGTAAGTACTCCCTGCGCTCCACCCTGTCCAGCCCCTCGTTACTCTCCTC
This sequence comes from Pleurodeles waltl, assembly GCF_031143425.1. Lineage (NCBI taxonomy): Eukaryota > Metazoa > Chordata > Amphibia > Caudata > Salamandridae > Pleurodeles > Pleurodeles waltl. Next base: position 281,873,190 of record NC_090450.1, read on the forward strand.
TGTCTTCTGAGCTCTCTCTCTTCCAAATTTTCTTCATACCTCTGCTGTCCTCTCTCTGTCCATTTTCCTTCGTTTTCTGCTCTTCCTCTGGTGTCCATTTTCCTTAATTTTCTGCTCTTCCTCTGGTGTCCATCTTCCTTCGTTTTTCTTTACTGTCCATCTACTGTCCATTTTCCTTCGTTTTCTGCTCTTCCTCTGGTGTCCATTTTCCCTTGTTTTCTGCTCTTCCTCTGTTGTCCATCTTCCTTCATTTTTCTTTACTGTCCATCTACTGGCCATTTTTCTTCGTTTTCTGCTCTTCCTCTCGTGTCCATTTTCCCTTGTTTTCTGCTCTTCCTCTGTTGTCCATCTTCCTTCATTTTTCTTTACTGTCCATCTACTGGCCATTTTTCTTCGTTTTCTGCTCTTCCTCTGGTGTCCATTTTTCCTTCGTTTTTTTGCTCTTCCTCTAGTGTCCATTTTCCTTCGTTTTCTGCTCTTTCTCTGTTGTCCATCTTCCTTCGTTTTTCTTTGCTGTCCATCTACTGTCCATTTTCCTTCGTTTTCTGCTCTTCCTCTGGTGTCCATTTTCCTTCGTTTTCTGCTCTTCCTCTGGTGTCCATTTTCCCTTGTTTTCTGCTCTTCCTCTGGTGTCCATTTTCCTTCGTTTTCTGCTCTTCCTCTGGTGTCCATCTTCCTTCGTTTTTCTTTACTGCCCATCTACTGTCCATTTTCCTTCATTTTCTGCTCTTCCTCTGGTGTCCATTTTCCTTTGTTTTCTGCTCTTCCTCTGGTGTCCATTTTCCCTCGTTTTCTGCTCTTCCCCTGGTGTCCATTTAACTTCATTTTCTGCTCTTCCTCTGGTGTCCATTTTCCTTCATTTTCTGCTCTTCCTCTGGTGTCCATCTTCCTTCGTTTTTCTTTACTGTCCTCTCTCTGTCCATTTTCCTTCGTTTTCTGCTCTTCCTCTGGTGTCCATTTTCCCTTGTTTTCTGATATTCCTCTGGTGTCCATTTTCCTTCGTCTTCTGTTCTTCCTCAGGTGTCCATTTTCCTTCGTTTTCTGCTCTTCCTCTGGTGTCCATTTTCCCTTGTTTTCTGCTCTTCCTCTGGTGTCCATTTTCCTTAATTTTCTGCTCTTCCTCTGGTGTCCATCTTCCTTCGTTTTTCTTTACTGTCCATCTACTGTCCATTTTCCTTCGTTTTCTGCTCTTCCTCTGGTGTCCATTTTCCCTTGTTTTCTGCTCTTCCTCTGTTGTCCATCTTCCTTCATTTTTCTTTACTGTCCATCTACTGTCCATTTTCCTTCGTTTTATGCTCTTCCTCTGGTGTCCATTTTCCTTCGTTTTCTGCTCTTCCTCTGGTGTCCATTTTCCCTTGTTTTCTGCTCTTCCTATGGTGTCCATTTTTCTTCTTCCTTCTTTGCTCTCTCCCCAGTCCATACTTCTTCGCTCTTCCTCTGCTCTCCCCCTGCCCTTGCTCCTCTTTTTTCGCCTCCTTCTCCTGTGGATTTTCCTTTATTTCACACTTTCCCTTCTTTCCCTTCTTTCCCTTCTTTCTGACCCCCCCGCCCCTCCCTCTGCTTTCCCGCCGCCGCCACCCGTGGGGCCCGCCCCCGCTCCCATTCGTCGTCACCCCCCCACCCCCAGCTGACCCCTCCTCCCTCTTATGGCGGCCGCTGCACGACAGAGACAGTGACCCTTGACCCTAGGGTAGGTCGCTTCCTCCGCCGCTGCTGCTCCACCTGCCCAGGCTCCTGCCACCTCCTAGCAGACCGTAAGTACTCCCTGCGCTCCCCCCTGTCCAGCCCCTCGTTACTCTCCTCAGTCTTCTGAGCTCTCTCTCTTCCAAATTTTCTTCATACCTCTGCTGTCCTCTCTCTGTCCATTTTCCTTCGTTTTCTGCTCTTCCTCTGGTGTCCATTTTCCTTCATTTTCTGCTCTTCCTCTGGTGTCCATCTTCCTTCGTTTTTCTTTACTGTCCATCTACTGTCCATTTTCTTCGTTTTCTGCTCTTCCTCTGGTGTCCATTTTCCCTTGTTTTCTGCTCTTCCTCTGTTGTCCATCTTCCTTCATTTTTCTTTACCGTCCATCTACTGGCCATTTTTCTTCGTTTTCTGCTCTTCCTCTGGTGTCCATTTTTCCTTTGTTTTTCTTCACTGTCCATCTACTGTCCATTTTCCTTCGTTTTATGCTCTTCCTCTGGTGTCCATTTTCCTTCGTTTTCTGCTCTTCCTCTGGTGTCCATTTTCCCTTGTTTTCTGCTCTTCCTATGGTGTCCATTTTTCTTCTTCCTTCTTTGCTCTCTCCCCCGTCCATACTTCTTCGCTCTTCCTCTGCTCTCCCCCTGCCCTTGCTCCTCTTTTTTCGCCTCCTTCTCCTGTGGATTTTCCTTTATTTCACACTTTCCCTTCTTTCCCTTCCTTCTGACCACCCCGCCCCTCCCTCTGCTTTCCCGCCGCCGCCACCCATGCGGCCCGCCCCTTCTCCCATTCGTGGCCCCCCCCCACCCCCAGCTGACCCCTCCTCCCACTTATGGCGGCCGCTGCGCGGCAGAGACAGTGACCCTTGACCCTAGGGTAGGTCACTTCCTCCGCCGCTGCTGCTCCACCTGCCCAGGCTCCTGCCACCTCCTAGCAGACCGTAAGTACTCCCTGCGCTCCACCCTGTCCAGCCCCTCGTTACTCTCCTCTGTCTTCTGAGCTCTCTCTCTTCCAAATTTTCTTCATACCTCTGCTGTCCTCTCTCTGTCCATTTTCCTTCGTTTTCTGCTCTTCCTCTGGTGTCCATTTTCCTTAATTTTCTGCTCTTCCTCTGGTGTCCATCTTCCTTCGTTTTTCTTTACTGTCCATCTACTGTCCATTTTCCTTCGTTTTCTGCTCTTCCTCTGGTGTCCATTTTCCCTTGTTTTCTGCTCTTCCTCTGTTGTCCATCTTCCTTCATTTTTCTTTACCGTCCATCTACTGGCCATTTTTCTTCGTTTTCTGCTCTTCCTCTGGTGTCCATTTTTCCTTCGTTTTTCTTTACTGTCCATCTACTGTCCATTTTCCTTCGTTTTATGCTCTTCCTCTGGTGTCCATTTTCCTTCGTTTTCTGCTCTTCCTCTGGTGTCCATTTTCCCTTGTTTTCTGCTCTTCCTATGGTGTCCATTTTTCTTCTTCCTTCTTTGCTCTCTCCCCAGTCCATACTTCTTCGCTCTTCCTCTGCTCTCCCCCTGCCCTTGCTCCTCTTTTTTCGCCTCCTTCTCCTGTGGATTTTCCTTTATTTCACACTTTCCCTTCTTTCCCTTCTTTCCCTTCCTTCTGACCACCCCGCCCCTCCCTCTGCTTTCCCGCCGCCGCCACCCGTGCGGCCCGCCCCTTCTCCCATTCGTGGCCCCCCCCCACCCCCAGCTGACCCCTCCTCCCACTTATGGCGGCCGCTGCGCAGCAGAGACAGTGACCCTTGACCCTAGGGTAGGTCACTTCCTCCGCCGCTGCTGCTCCACCTGCCCAGGCTCCTGCCACCTCCTAGCAGACCGTAAGTACTCCCTGCGCTCCACCCTGTCCAGCCCCTCGTTACTCTCCTCTGTCTTCTGAGCTCTCTCTCTTCCAAATTTTCTTCATACCTCTGCTGTCCTCTCTCTGTCCATTTTCCTTCGTTTTCTGCTCTTCCTCTGGTGTCCATTTTCCTTAATTTTCTGCTCTTCCTCTGGTGTCCATCTTCCTTCGTTTTTCTTTACTGTCCATCTACTGTCCATTTTCCTTCGTTTTCTGCTCTTCCTCTGGTGTCCATTTTCCCTTGTTTTCTGCTCTTCCTCTGTTGTCCATCTTCCTTCATTTTTCTTTACTGTCCATCTACTGGCCATTTTTCTTCGTTTTCTGCTCTTCCTCTCGTGTCCATTTTCCCTTGTTTTCTGCTCTTACTCTGTTGTCCATCTTCCTTCATTTTTCTTTACTGTCCATCTACTGGCCATTTTTCTTCGTTTTCTGCTCTTCCTCTGGTGTCCATTTTTCCTTCGTTTTTTTGCTCTTCCTCTAGTGTCCATTTTCCTTCGTTTTCTGCTCTTTCTCTGGTGTCCATCTTCCTTCGTTTTTCTTTGCTGTCCATCTACTGTCCATTTTCCTTCGTTTTCTGCTCTTCCTCTGGTGTCCATTTTCCTTCGTTTTCTGCTCTTCCTCTGGTGTCCATTTTCCCTTGTTTTCTGCTCTTCCTCTGGTGTCCATTTTCCTTCGTTTTCTGCTCTTCCTCTGGTGTCCATCTTCCTTCGTTTTTCTTTACTGCCCATCTACTGTCCATTTTCCTTCATTTTCTGCTCTTCCTCTGGTGTCCATTTTCCTTTGTTTTCTGCTCTTCCTCTGGTGTCCATTTTCCCTCGTTTTCTGCTCTTCCCCTGGTGTCCATTTAACTTCATTTTCTGCTCTTCCTCTGGTGTCCATTTTCCTTCGTTTTCTGCTCTTCCTCTGGTGTCCATCTTCCTTCGTTTTTCTTTACTGTCCTCTCTCTGTCCATTTTCCTTCGTTTTCTGCTCTTCCTCTGGTGTCCATTTTCCCTTGTTTTCTGATATTCCTCTGGTGTCCATTTTCCTTCGTCTTCTGTTCTTCCTCAGGTGTCCATTTTCCTTCGTTTTCTGCTCTTCCTCTGGTGTCCATTTTCCCTTGTTTTCTGCTCTTCCTATTGTGTCCATTTTTCTTCTTCCTTCTTTGCTCTCTCCCCCGTCCATACTTCTTCGCTCTTCCTCTGCTCTCCCCCTGCCCTTGCTCCTCTTTTTTCGCCTCCTTCTCCTGTGGATTTTCCTTTATTTCACACTTTCCCTTCTTTCCCTTCCTTCTGACCACCCCGCCCCTCCCTCTGCTTTCCCGCTGCCGCCACCCGTGCGGCCCGCCCCTTCTCCCATTCGTGGCCCCCCCCCACCCCCAGCTGACCCCTCCTCCCACTTGTGGCGGCCGCTGCGCGGCAGAGACAGTGACCCTTGACCCAAGGGTAGGTCACTTCCTCCGCCGCTGCTGCTCCACCTGCCCAGGCTCCTGCCACCTCCTAGCAGACCGTAAGTACTCCCTGCGCTCCACCCTGTCCAGCCCCTCGTTACTCTCCTCTGTCTTCTGAGCTCTCTCTCTTCCAAATTTTATTCATACCTCTGCTGTCCTCTCTCTGTCCATTTTCCTTCGTTTTCTGCTCTTCCTCTGGTGTCCATTTTCCTTAATTTTCTGCTCTTCCTCTGGTGTCCATCTTCCTTCGTTTTTCTTTACTGTCCATCTACTGTCCATTTTCCTTCGTTTTCTGCTCTTCCTCTGGTGTCCATTTTCCCTTGTTTTCTGCTCTTCCTCTGTTGTCCATCTTCCTTCATTTTTCTTTACCGTCCATCTACTGGCCATTTTTCTTCGTTTTCTGCTCTTCCTCTGGTGTCAATTTTTCCTTCGTTTTTCTTCACTGTCCATCTACTGTCCATTTTCCTTCGTTTTCTGCTCTTCCTCCGGTGTCCATTTTCCTTCGTTTTCTGCTCTTCCTCTGGTGTCCATTTTCCCTTGTTTTCTGCTCTTCCTATGGTGTCCATTTTTCTTCTTCCTTCTTTGCTCTCTCCCCAGTCCATACTTCTTCGCTCTTCCTCTGCTCTCCCCCTGCCCTTGCTCCTCTTTTTTCGCCTCCTTCTCCTGTGGATTTTCCTTTATTTCACACTTTCCCTTCTTTCCCTTCTTTCCCTTCCTTCTGACCACCCCGCCCCTCCCTCTGCTTTCCCGCCGCCGCCACCCGTACGGCCCGCCCCTTCTCCCATTCGTGGCCCCCCCCACCCCCAGCTGACCCCTCCTCCCACTTATGGCGGCCGCTGCGCTGCAGAGACAGTGACCCTTGACCCTAGGGTAGGTCACTTCCTCCGCCGCTGCTGCTCCACCTGCCCAGGCTCCTGCCACCTCCTAGCAGACCGTAAGTACTCCCTGCGCTCCACCCTGTCCAGCCCCTCGTTACTCTCCTCTGTCTTCTGAGCTCTCTCTCTTCCAAATTTTCTTCATACCTCTGCTGTCCTCTCTCTGTCCATTTTCCTTCGTTTTCTGCTCTTCCTCTGGTGTCCATTTTCCTTAATTTTCTGCTCTTCCTCTGGTGTCCATCTTCCTTCGTTTTTCTTTACTGTCCATCTACTGTCCATTTTTCTTCGTTTTCTGCTCTTCCTCTGGTGTCCATTTTCCCTTGTTTTCTGCTCTTCCTCTGTTGTCCATCTTCCTTCATTTTTCTTTACTGTCCATCTACTGGCCATTTTTCTTCGTTTTCTGCTCTTCCTCTCGTGTCCATTTTCCCTTGTTTTCTGCTCTTCCTCTGTTGTCCATCTTCCTTCATTTTTCTTTACTGTCCATCTACTGGCCATTTTTCTTCGTTTTCTGCTCTTCCTCTGGTGTCCATTTTTCCTTCGTTTTTTTGCTCTTCCTCTGGTGTCCATTTTCCTTCGTTTTCTGCTCTTTCTCTGTTGTCCATCTTCCTTCGTTTTTCTTTGCTGTCCATCTACTGTCCATTTTCCTTCGTTTTCTGCTCTTCCTCTGGTGTCCATTTTCCTTCGTTTTCTGCTCTTCCTCTGGTGTCCATTTTCCCTTGTTTTCTGCTCTTCCTCTGGTGTCCATTTTCCTTCGTTTTCTGCTCTTCCTCTGGTGTCCATCTTCCTTCGTTTTTGTTTACTGCCCATCTACTGTCCATTTTCCTTCATTTTCTACTCTTCCTCTGGTGTCCATTTTCCTTTGTTTTCTGCTCTTCCTCTGGTGTCCATTTTCCCTCGTTTTCTGCTCTTCCTCTGGTGTCCATTTAACTTCATTTTCTGCTCTTCCTCTGGTGTCTATTTTCCTTCGTTTTCTGCTCTTCCTCTGGTGTCCATCTTCCTTCGTTTTTCTTTACTGTCCTCTCTCTGTCCATTTTCCTTCGTTTTCTGCTCTTCCTCTGGTGTCCATTTTCCCTTGTTTTCTGATATTCCTCTGGTGTCCATTTTCCTTCGTCTTCTGTTCTTCCTCAGGTGTCCATTTTCCTTTGTTTTCTGCTCTTCCTCTGGTGTCCATTTTCCCTTGTTTTCTGCTTTTCCTATGGTGTCCATTTTTCTTCTTCCTTCTTTGCTCTCTCCCCGTCCATTCTTCTTCGCTCTTCTCCTGCTCTCCCCCTGCCCTTGCTCCTCGTTTTTCGCCTCCTTCTCCTGTGGATTTTCCTATATTTCACACTTTCCCTTCTTTCTCTTCTTTCCCTTCTTTCTGACCCCCGCCCCCTCCCTCTGCTTTCCCGCCGCCGCCACCCGTGCAGCCCCGCCCCCGCTCCCATTCGTCACCCCCCCTCCCACCCCCAGCTGACCCCTCCTACCCCCGTCCTCCCTCTTATGGCGGCCGCTGCGTGGTAGAGACAGTGACCTTTGACCCTAGGGTAGGTCGCTTCCCCCGCCGCTGCTGCTTCACCTGCCCAGGCTCCTGCCACCTCCTAGCAGACCGTAAGTACTCCCTGCGCTCCCCCCTGTCCAGCCACTCGTTACTCTCCTCTGTCTTCTGAGCTCTCTCTCTTCCAAATTTTCTTCGTACCTCTGGTGTCCTCTCTCTGTCCATTTTCCTTCGTTTTCTGCTCTTCCTCTGGTGTCCATTTTCCTTCATTTTCTGCTCTTCCTCTGTTGTCCATCTTCCTTCGTTTTTCTTTACTGTCCATCTACTGTCCATTTTCCTTCGTTTTCTGCTCTTCCTCTGGTGTCCATTTTTCCTTTGTTTTCTGCTCTTCCTCTGGTGTCCATTTTCCTTCGTTCTCTGCTCTTCCTCTGTTGTCCAACTTCCTTTGTTTTTCTTTACTGTCCATCTACTGTCCATTTTCCTTTGTCTTCTGCTCTTTCTCTGGTGTCCATTTTCCTTCGTTTTCTGCTCTTCCTCTGGTGTCCATTTTCCTTCGTTTTCTGCTCTTCCTCTGGTGTTCACCTTCCTTCGTTTTTCTTTACTGTCCATCTTCTGTCCATTTTCTTTCGTTTTCTGCTCTTCCTCTGGTGTCCATTTTCCCTCGTTTTCTGTTCTTCCTCTGGTGTCCATTTTCCTTCGTTTTCTGCTCTTCCCCTGTTGTCCAACTTCATTTGTTTTTCTTTACTGTCCATCTACTGTCCATTTTCCTTTGTCTTCTGCTCTTTCTCTGGTGTCCATTTTCCTTCGTTTTCTGCTCTTCCTCTGGTGTCCATTTTCCTTCGTTTTCTGCTCTTCCTCTGGTGTCCACCTTCCTTCGTTTTTCTTTACTGTCCATCTTCTGTCCATTTTCCCTCGTTTTCTGCTCGTCCTCTGGTGTCCATTTTCCCTTGTTTTCTGCTCTTCCTCTGGTGTCCATTTTCCTTCGTTTTCTGCTCTTCCTCTGGTGTCCATCTTCCTTAGTTTTTCTTTACTGCCCATCTACTGTCCATTTTCCTTCATTTTCTGCTCTTCCTCTGGTGTCCATTTTCCTTTGTTTTCTGCTCTTCCTCTGGTGTCCATTTTCCCTCGTTTTCTGCTTTTCCTCTGGTGTCCATTTAACTTCATTTTCTGCTCTTCCTCTGGTGTCCATTTTCCCTTGTTTTCTGCTCTTCCTCTGGTGTCCATTTTCCTTTGTTTTCTGCCCTTCCTCTGGTGTCCATCTTCCTTCGTTTTTCTTTACTGTCCATCTACTGTCCATTTTCCTTCGTTTTCTGCTCTTCCTCTGGTGTCCATTTTCCTTCGTTTTTCTGCTCTTCCTCTGGTGTCCATTTTCCCTTGTTTTCTGCTCTTCCTATTGTGTCCATTTTTCTTCCTCCTTCTTTGGTCCCCCCCCCGTCCATTCTTCTTCGCTCTTCCTCTGCTCTCCCCCTGCCCTTGCTCCTCTTTTTTCGCCTCCTTCTCCTGTGGATTTTCCTTTATTTCACACTTTCCCTTCTTTCCCTTCTTTCCCTTCTTTCTGACCCCCCGCCCCTCCCTCTGCTTTCCCGCCGCCCCCACCCGTGCGGCCCGCCCCCGCTCCCATTCGTCGTCCCCCCCCCACCCCCAGCTGACCCCTCCTCCCTCTTATGGCGGCCGCTGCGCGGCAGAGACAGTGACCCTTGACCCTAGGGTAGGCCGCTTCCTCCGCTGCTGCTGCTCCACCTGCCCAGGCTCCTGCCACCTCCTAGCAGACCGTAAGTACTCCCTGCGCTCCACCCTGTCCAGCCCCTCGTTACTCTCCTCTGTCTTCTGAGCTCTCTCTCTTCCAAATTTTCTTCATACCTCTGCTGTCCTCTCTCTGTCCATTTTCCTTCGTTTTCTGCTCTTCCTCTGGTGTCCATTTTCCTTAATTTTCTGCTCTTCCTCTGGTGTCCATCTTCCTTCGTTTTTCTTTACTGTCCATCTACTGTCCATTTTCCTTCGTTTTCTGCTCTTCCTCTGGTGTCCATTTTCCCTTGTTTTCTGCTCTTCCTCTGTTGTCCATCTTCCTTCATTTTTCTTTACTGTCCATCTACTGGCCATTTTTCTTCGTTTTCTGCTCTTCCTCTCGTGTCCATTTTCCCTTGTTTTCTGCTCTTCCTCTGTTGTCCATCTTCCTTCATTTTTCTTTACTGTCCATCTACTGGCCATTTTTCTTCGTTTTCTGCTCTTCCTCTGGTGTCCATTTTTCCTTCGTTTTTTTGCTCTTCCTATGGTGTCCATTTTCCTTCGTTTTCTGCTCTTTCTCTGTTGTCCATCTTCCTTCGTTTTTCTTTGCTGTCCATCTACTGTCCATTTTCCTTCGTTTTCTGCTCTTCCTCTGGTGTCCATTTTCCTTTGTTTTCTGCTCTTCCTCTGGTGTCCATTTTCCCTTGTTTTCTGCTCTTCCTCTGGTGTCCATTTTCCTTCGTTTTCTGCTCTTCCTCTGGTGTCCATCTTCCTTCGTTTTTCCTTACTGCCCATCTACGGTCCATTTTCCTTCATTTTCTGCTCTTCCTCTGGTGTCCATTTTCCTTTGTTTTCTGCTCTTCCTCTGGTGTCCATTTTCCCTCGTTTTCTGCTCTTCCTCTGGTGTCCATTTAACTTCATTTTCTGCTCTTCCTCTGGTGTCCATTTTCCCTTGTTTTCTGCTCTTCCTCTGGTGTCCATTTTCCTTTGTTTTCTGCCCTTCCTCTGGTGTCCATCTTCCTTCATTTTTCTTTACTGTCCATCTACTGTCCATTTTCCTTTGTTTTCTGCTCTTCCTCTGGTGTCCATTTTCCTTCGTTTTCTGCTCTTCCTCTGGTGTCCATTTTCCCTCATTTTCTGCTCTTCCCTGCTCTTCCTCTGGTGTCCATTTTCCTTTGTTTTCTGCTCTTCCTCTGGTGTCCATTTTCCCTCGTTTGCTGCTCTTCCTCTGTTGTCCATCTTCCTTCTTTTTTCTTTACTGTCCATCTACTGTCCATTTTCCTTTGTTTTCTGCTCTTCCTCTGGTGTCCATTTTCCTTCATTTTCTGCTCTTCCTCTGGTGTCCATTTTCTTTCATTTTCTGCTCTTCCTCTGGTGTCCATTTTCCCTCGTTTTCTGCTATTCCTCTGGTGTCCATTTTTCTTCTTCCTTCTCTGCTCTCTCCCACGTCCATTCTTCTTCGCTCTTCCTCTGCTCTCCCCCTGCCCTTGCTCCTCGTTTTTTTCGCCTCCTTCTCCTGTGGATTTTCCTTTATTTCACACTTTCCCTTCTTTCTCTTCTTTCCCTTCTTTCTGACCCCCCCGCCCCCGCCCTCTGCTTTCCCTCCGCCGCCACCCGTGCGGCCCCGCCCCCCTGCTCCCATTCGTGGCCCCCCTCCTGCCCCCAGCTGACCCCTCCTCACTCTTATGGCGGCTGCTGTGCGGCCACGCCACTGGCTCGCCAAAGGTAAGCCTGTCTGTGCCCCTCCGCGCCTGGACCTCGCCCAGCGCCACGACCCCTGGCCCCCAGCACTCCCAAACCCCGCAGCGCCGGTACGACCCCGCCTCCCTCCACGCACTCAACCCAGGACGTTCTACACCCTGCTTCCAAGCCATCCCGAAACACACTCATGGACCCTCCGCATGTCCCCTCCGCCAGCCCGCGTGCCAATAACCACCTCAAATGCATCCTCATCAACGCACGCTCCGTCCACAAGCACGCCATTGAACTATGGGACCTCCTGGACTCTACCGCACCGGATGTCGCCTTCATCACTGAGACCTGGATGAACGCCTCCTCGGCCCCCAACATCGCCATAGCCATCCCCCACGGCTACAAGATCGCCAGGAGAGACCGCACCAACCAAGTCGGAGGAGGAATCGCCATCATATTCAAGAACTCCATCAACGTCACTACCTCCACTGAAGACACCCCCCTCGCCGCCGAACACATGCACTTCCAGATCCACACTGACCCCAGGACCACCCTCAGAGGAACTCTCACCTACAGGCCCCCTGGACCACGCGCCCTCTTCAGCGAAGCCATCACATACTTCATCTCCCCGCACGCCCTAGCCTCGCCAGACTACATCCTCCTGGGAGACCTCAACTTCCACCTGGAGCAGAACAACGAAACCAACACCACCACCCTGCTCGACAACCTTGCCAACCTCGGTCTCAAGCAACTGGTGAACACCCCCACCCACATTGCCGGACACACGCTCGACCCCATCTTCTCCGCCAACAACCATGTATCCTTCAGCCACTCCTCCGTAATACACTGGACCGACCACAGATGTGTCCACTTCCCCTTCCAGATGCAAGACTCTTCACCTTCGCACTCAACCCATCTCACGCAGACCTTGGAACAAAATCTCCACTGAACAGCTACTCTCCACTCTCAGCCACCACCCGCCTACCATAACCGCCGACACCAACAAAGCAGCCCTCAGCCTCACACAATGGATCACCAACTGTGCTGACAACCTCGCACCCCTCAGACGCCTCCCAAGACAGACCAACACCATGAAACCTCAATGGCTCACAGACGCCCTCAAGGGATCCAAACAAAACCTGCCGTACCCTCAAGAAAACCTGGCGCAAAGACCACACCGTAGAAAACATGCCAGCCCTCAAAATCGCCACCCGTGAACACCATCAGCTGATCCGCGCCACCAAAAGAACATCCTTCAAAGAAAGACTGGACAAGAAAACTCACAAAGAACTCTTCAACATCGTCAAAGAGCTCTCCAATCCCAACGCCAGCTCCAACTCCATCACGCCCTCAAAAGAACTCTGCAACTCGCTCGCTACCTTCTTCCATCGAAAGATCACCGACCTACACAACAGCTTTGGTCCACAGACCCAGCCAACCACCACAGAACCCACAGCCCCAGCCATCACCCTCATCGCCTGGACACACATCAGCGCCGAAGAGACCAAAACTACCATGAACACCATCCACTCCGGTGCCCCCTCGGACCCTTGCTCTCATTTCATCTTCAACAAAGCTGACGACATCATCGCCCCCCATCTCCAGACCATCATCAACAGCTCGTTTGCATCTGCCACCTTCCCCGAGAGCTGGAAACACGCGGAAGTCAACGCTCTCCTGAAGAAACCCACGGCTGACCCCAGCGACCTGAAGAACTTCCGCCCCATCTCGTTCCTCCCCTTTCCGACAAAAGTCATTGAGAAGACCGTCAACAAGCAACTGACCAAATTCCTCGAAGACAACAACCTGCTCGACCTCTCCCAGTCCGGATTCCGGGCCAACCACAGCACGGAAACTGCCCTCATCGCAGTCACTGATGACATCAGAACTCTGCTGGACAACGGAGAAACAGCCGCCCTCATCCTCCTCGACCTCTCGGCTGCCTTCGACACTGTCTGCCACCACACCCTAATATCCCGCCTCCGCTCCACCGGTATCCAAGGACAGGCCCTGGACTGGATCGCCTCTTTTCTCTCTAACCGCTCCCAAAGAGTCTACCTCCCGCCGCTCCGCTCGGATCCCACCGAGATCATCTGGGGCGTCCCACAGGGCTCCTCGCTCAGCCCGACTCTCTTCAATGTCTACATGAGCTCCCTCGCCGACATCACATGCAAACACAACATCAACATCATCTCCTACGCCGACGAAACCCATCTGATACTTTCCCTCACCAAGGACCCTACCACCGCCAAGACCAACCTGCAGGATGGAATGAAAGATGTTGCAGAATGGATGAAACTCAGCCGTCTGAAGCTGAACTCAGACAAAACAGAAGTCCTCATCCTCAGAAACACCGCGTCCGCCTGGGACAATTCTTGGTGGCCCACGGCCCTGGGCACCACACCAACCCCCTCAGACCACGCACGCAACCTCGGATTCATCCTGGACCCGCTTCTCACCATGACCAAACAAGTCAACGCCGTCTCGTCTTCCTGCTTCCTCACTCTTCGCATGCTCCGAAAGATCTTCCGCTGGATCCCTGCTGACACCAGAAAAACTGTGACCCATGCCCTCGTCACAAGCCGCCTGGACTACGGAAACACTCTATACGCAGGAACCACCGCAAAACTCCAGAAACGTCTTCAGTGCATACAAAACGCCTCCGCACACCTCATCCTCGACATAACCCGCCATAGCCACATCTCCGCCCACCTGAGACACCTGCACTTGCTACCCTCAACAAAAGGATCACCTTCAGGCTCCTCACCCACGCACACAAAGCCCTCCACAACAAGGAACCCGAATAACTCAACCGTCGCCTCAGTTTCTACACACCCACCCGTCAACTTCGCTCCACCAGCCTCGCACTCGCCATCGTCTCCTACCTGGCGGTCAAGACATGAAACTCCCTCCCCGCCAACCTCAGGACCACACAAGACCACCTCGCCTTCCGGAGGCAGCTCAAGACCTGGCTCTTCGAGCAGCAGTAACCCCCCCCCACTAGCGCCTTGAGACCCTCACGGGTGAGTAGCGTGCTTTATAAATATTATTGATTGATTGATTGAATGTTTGATTGATTGAATTGCTGTGATGAAATGTTATTCGAGTTGCCATATTATGACAATGCTGATATGTTTCACGATTTTGAGACTAATAAACTTGCTAGTAGAATTGTAATCAATAGGGAAGAAACATCACAAAATCATACTAAACTGGTGTGGTTATTCATGACTGAAAGGTCATGGTGGCTTCTGAGTCTACTTGATGACGTTATTGACTTGTTGATTGACATGTTGATCAGTTATCTCGTCCTTAGGTGTCTTCAATCAGGGACAAAAGATTAATTGGCCTAAAACGAGTCCCAGAGTGAATAAAATAATTAGATTGGGACACGTTAGCACACTTTTCTAGTCTTCCTATCCACTCCATTATCATTCACGAGAAGCTCACTGTATTTTACTAGTCATGAAATGTTCCACACCCTTCTGTCCTTTAGCTCCATCGATTACACCACAATCTGACCACTTTCTCCATATCTAAATAAGACAAGCCTCCCAAAAAGGTGTGTGGACTCCTCGCAAAAAACAACCAATCACGAATACAAATAAGACCTGTAGCCAGAATCTGCAAAACCAAACTTTTCTTATGTCCACAGTCCTCATACCACATTAGCACTATATTGGTATTCGTTCACCCACCTATTCAGCACCTCCTTTTCTTCATATTGACCCATTGACAAACGGCCGTGCACAACTAAGCTGAACCTAACCTTGTTGACTAGAACTTTTACCTCAATAACTCATAAGTTATTCATTTCTACTTAGAGAGCGCAGTTTAAATATTACATATTAGATGTGAAATGCTTATACCTAACGATGCTGTATACAAAACTATCGCAAAATATTATTCACTTGAATGTATTCTTAACGCAATTATAAGTGTGAAGCTGCTACTGTACACATATACTAATACATATACTAATGTCGACTTTAAGAAATAATTGCTTGCATTATGATTAATTGAATATGTTAACATTTACGAAGAGTGCGTTTATTAGAATCCATAAGTCTTAAGTTAGCATGAGCCGAAAACTTAGCTGTGTAACTCGCATATTAAAGCATATTTTTCTGTTTCTCCAGTGTGCTGATTCGCAAAAGGCCATGACCCAGCATTTGTTCTTTTCTTCGTTTTATGTAACAATGCTAGTTATATTCCCATCCGCATGCTAGCTGTTTTAGTATAAGTTTTGTACGTTTTGCAACAAATATGGAAACTTTCAAGGACATTCGACCATGGAAAAGGGAACTTTTGACCCGAAGAACGTGCCAGAAAATGAAGTAACCCCGGATGTGCCACCTACGAAGACGTCAATTATGAGGACCAATCAAAGTGTTATAAATTATCGTGGAATGACAAGTGCATTACTTAATGTATAATTTGATAGGTTAAAGATAGTGGGGTGTAGCGACTATCCAATAGAATTTTGGGGGAATGTATTGTGAAAAAGGAATAAAAACCAATGACACAAAAGCCTCGAGAGAACTAGGTAGGGAATGATATCGATTGCATCCAGAAACTCTGTCACTCTGGTGATTTGAGACTTAAAATCATCCTCATCCATAGTCTGTCCCATTACACTTTCCTCCTTATGAGGGAAGTGTCCCCTGTTCCTTAGACAAATTAGATTGACGGCGATCTAACTGATGTCCTGAAGACGAAGACTGATCCTGTATGCTGACTCAATCTGAGGAGGGTAATTATGACAATTACTACTGTGATTTGTCTACATGCTTTTCCTTTCTAGGTACCAACTGCTGTATTTTTGGATAGAGACCTTAGTTAGATGTTTCTAAATTGGTGTTCTAAATTGTTTTGCATGAAGTCCAACATGCTAATGCTAATTAGTGGTTAGATTAGGGGTTCTCCTTGAACTGACGCAACGAACGTGACTGATATTATGCTATTCTGAATGGAGACAAATATGATGTTCTATGTACTCTGATCTGTGTATATCATATATTGATGTTTTTATGTTCATCATCTTCGCATTGTCAAAATCTTATCACAGTTGCCATATCGTGACTATGTTCCTCTGCTTCTTGGTTTTGAGATTGATATTCTCGCTACTAGATTGGAATCAATAGGGAATAAAATTCATAAAACATCAATAAGGGTGTGGTTATTCATGACTGAAAGGTCATGGTTGCGCCGACAGTTTAACCAATGTCTAAAGTGAAGTATATTGTGGTGTTATATGTTGATAATATTATCGATATATTGCTTGACATATTGATCATATATCTCGTTCTATGGTGTCTCACCACTGGGTCAAAAGATTCATCGGCCTAAAACGAGTCCTAATGTGTATAAATTAACATAGAGGAACGCGTTATCAGTTCTGGTAGCAGAGCGACGGTTTGGCCCCTGGGGGTCCTAGGACGGAGATTCATTGTTTAATTTGTTTTTCTATGATAATGCAATTCGGAGGTACGATGGGTTTCTAAGTTCGCCATGGTTTTCCCGGGATCTCGGAGCCTGCCTAAATGAGTTGGGAATGTTCTCGGCGCCATAATGTGTGTGTTTAGGGTCTTCGCGCTTGCTTAAACTTATGCATCTTGCAGGTGATTGTGAAAATTTGGGTGTATTTAGGCCAAATTAAGTGTTGTTTAGCAGGAGTGGGCGTACTCCACAGTATGAGAGTAGGGAAGTCAGCGTACTTCATGTGAATGTAGCGCTTGTTGCTAAAAATTATCCACGTGGTTGGTTGTTGTGTACGGAGCTGTTGAGGTCTAAGACTCCGGAGTATGAAGATAAGTGTGGTTTTGTAATCTGTGCGGTTTAATAGGTCAATCGGGCGTGGTTGACAAGTTGAGTTTGAGTTATAATGTGTGTACGAAACCTTCGATGGAGATTTGACAAATTCTAAAGTGCACTAGAAGGAGTCATTGACAAGTCGAGAGTAGAATCTGCGGTCGAATTCTGCTTGCGTATGCGGGAACTGATAAGGAGAGAGTAGCGGCTGAGGCTTCAAGTGAAATCTCTGTAAAGTTCTGAAGCGAATGTGTTACCCTTCCCGTAGTAAACAGACAGATTTGTGTTGTCATTTTAAGGTGCTCAAAATAATTTGTATTAGTTTGTGTGAACTGTAGAAGTCAGTGAGGAGCGGACAAGCCCCAAGACTTTGTCAGCTGCAGTGTGTGAGTGTGACATCAGTGGTGCCGCGCTGAGATAGGTCAAATGTCGAGAGGGGTCGCGCCCGGATTGACTGCCGTCCGTGAGAGGCAATAGGTTGAGAAAGGGCGGGTGAAGAGTGTCCTGGGAACTAAGCCATTTTTGATTGAATACAAAATACGAGAATCGCAAAAATGAATTTTGTCAAAGCATTTAAGAGCGCTCTAAAGGGAGATGTGTATATTGTCGCAACCGATGGGGAACCTACACCACCTGAGGGTACTCCAGCTTATACGGTTATGGAAGTAAAAGGTGTTGCACCTTGTTTATGGATGAAACAGTGGCGCAAATTGACAGAGAAAGAGGGGTGTCTAGCGTTCCCAGAACATGGGACATCTAATCCAAAGGTACTAGAAAATCTAAGGTGGATGTTAAGTACGCAGAAACCACCTCCGAGACCGGCACAATACGAGGCTTTGGCGGTCTGGGACTTGATGGCTCTTAAACATAGACAAGAAAGGTTTCAGAGAAGACTGAGAAGGGCAGAGAAATCCTATGCAGAGGCTAGATGGGACAATGAGAGCAAAATGTGGAGACGGGGAACTGTAGACGGGGTGAAGTTGTTCCCAGCAATAACACAGGGAGAAGAGACGCAGGGGAAGAAAGCCTCTTGTAAAACCGACAAAGACTCAGACAAATCTAAAGAAAATCAAAGATCTTGGGAAGAGGAAGATGATTCAGATGATGAGGAATTTATGGATAGATTGTTACATGATCGACCACCACCATATGCGGTGAGCGACAGTGCTCTAAGTACTAGCTTGGACCCTGGGAACCAGACGCAGGAAAAGGGAGTTACTGATACAGTACAGACTAGCGATACAGCTTTGATACAGAATGGTGTCAGTGTACCCACTGCACCAGACTTGCCGATACAGTTGCAGTCTCCACCGCAGATAAAGAGAATCTACCCTGATGTTCCAGTGCTTGAGACTACCACAAACTTGATAGTACCGCCAGACCCGATATACACAAAGCCAAAACTAATACAGATTGAATCAACTCCGAAATTAGTGTCCCAACCACCACCACAGCTGATACCAGGGTATAACCCTGAAGCGGGACCACCATTAGTACCGGTTCCGGGTACATTGGAACAGACCTATGGTTTTGAGACTCCAAGAGGTCTGGGTCCAGGTCAGACACCTGCCACTATATAGTTACCCATTACCGTTGGTCCCCCCGTACCATTGTATGCACAAGGTAAAACAGGGGTGTGTGATCAGGGAGTGATGACACAGGAAGTGATAAGAGGAGGGCCTATGGGAACTCCAGAGATAATGGCCCCTGGAGAACACGTAAATGAACCACCCAGACCATTAATGGACCTTAGTCCGATAGGGGCACCTCTCGAAGCAATGCGTCAAGCAGGGTTAGGAGTTTTAACCCCGCAAACCATGAGTACGAATGCCTCACATTCTCCAATGATACATGCAGGGAATATTTCACTGCAAGGTTTTACAGTACAGCAGTTAAATGAATGGTTAGAGAAAACTTATACTTCACAAAAGACTGCAGTGGCTACAGTTGAACCTGAGAAAGAAAAACAAGATCAATACCTGAATCTTGTACGACTAGGGGCAGAAGCTGCCGAGTTAGTGGAAGGGACAATGGGAGTAAATAGATTGGAATCATACACTGAGGCAGAACTAAGATACTTGTGTCCCAAGATTACCAAAGGAGTAGGCAAAGTACATCAGCGATTAGCGAACTTAGCAGACAAATACAATATCGATATTGGGAACACTAAGCATCTGAAAAGGAGTTACAGACTAGATTTTGACTCAAAAGATTTTGAACATATGAGATCCGCAGGCATGAAGGCACATCTGAGGGAATTATTACAGAGCGCGCAGATTTGGGGTGCATTAGAGAAATGGGAAGGCCGATGGGCAAAGAAAAGAGATAAGGGAAAGGGTGATAGCCCAGGATCTAATCAAGCCAAGACCTCGCCTGATTTAGAATCGTTAAAAATATTACCTATGAGAGAGACGGGTGGCGGTGTTTTAGTACATGTGCGTAGACTAGAGGAGACATTTTATCTTTTACAAATGATTATCCTAGATTAAGAGAGAAGCCGATCGAGTGGTATAAACAAACGGACAGGTTTGTGAAACTTGCAAAATGTCTTTGGGAAGACTTGAATACTTTGTTTGAGATCATTGTTCCGCCTGATTTGTGGCTCGAGTGCAAGAGAGGAGTAGATTGGCCGACAAAGGAGCCAGTGAGAGATAAGGTGACCGGAGCACCTTCAGAAGAGGTGATGAAATATTATCATAAAGTAATTGATTTCTTGAAACAAAAGGTGTTGCCGAAGGTGGCTGATTGGCAGAAAATCGACCGGACTTCTCAAGAGGTGAAGGAGTCAATACATGCTTATTATGAGAGGTTGTTAAAAGCGTTTAAACATTACAGTGGCACAGAGACTATCGAACCGAAGGATATGAATCACCTTGTGTTTAGATTCGTCGATGGCTTAAGACCAGAGGTTAGCCAAATGATTAAGAATCATTTGATTTGTTGGCAAGCTAAACCGATTGATGATGTATTGCAGTATGCAAAGTACTGTAGTGATGAGATCGAGTTGAAGCAGAAAAAGTTAAAGGAAAAGGTGATCGTGATGCAGATAAGGGCTGCACAGGCTGGAATACAGGGAAATGGAGTTCAACAGATGATACAGCTCCAACCGCAAATGGATGGTGTGTTTCAGACTCAACCAAGAGGCCGAGGTCGAGGGTTTGTGAACCGTGGTTCGGACATGAATAATGTTGTTGTCCAAAATGATGTTCAAGGGGTGAAAAAGATGTCGCCATGTCACATGAGCGGGGGCGTGGGGCACTGGAAACGGGAGTGCCCGAATATGGTACAGGATGGTGCAGTTCAGCAGAGCACTAATGTTGGTACATTACAGAATTCACGAGGTCCGAAGGGGAGACATCAAAGCCCGAATTTTCAGAATAATTTGGTACAAATGCAAGGGGTACAGCCCATGCAACAGATGCAAATGCCGCGTTTCCAATCAATACCAATGCAACCAGTGCAACAGCAGATTCCTATGGTGCCTAGGCAGCAAATGCAATTACCAATGGCTCCGATGGGACAGCAGCAGGTGACGCTTCCTCAGCAGGTCACGGGTCAGGTAACAAATCAAAACAATAGTGTGCAACAATTCCTGTTACGAGGTGAAAATGGCATGAATGAGGATTGGTCAGATGATAGCTCAGACAGTGAGGAGTGCAGGCTTGCAGCATCCTTAGAGGTGGATCAGAGAGGCCCATATGTAGAAGGGAAGGTGATGGGCTATAAGGTTTCATTCCTGGTTGACACAGGAGCTACGCGCTCCACAGTTAGAAGTGCAGAAGTTCCAAGATTACCTCTCTCAGGGCGTACTATACGAGTGGTTGGAGTGGCAAATTAGTATCTGACTAACCCGATTACAGATCCAGTACAAGTTGAAATTGGCAACTTCCAAGGGCTACATAGATTTGTACTATGTGATTCAAGTCCAGTAATCCTACTGGGAAGGGACTTACTCTGTAAGACAAAATGTTCAATTACCTGTTCCAACGATGGAATTGAAGTACAGACAAATAGCGACGATGAGGGAGATGAAAGCCAATTTATAGAGGAAGAAGCAGGGACAAATGAAGATTACCCTTTGATTACTTTATTCCCAATGTATACTTTGATTGACCTGCCTGTCGAATTGCAAGGGACAGTAACAGAAAAAGTGTGGGATTTGACCGGGAAAGAAGTAGGATTGATAAAAGGAGTAGAACCAGTCAAAGTTCAGGTAAAGCCGAATGCAGTGTTCCCGCAGGTGTCACAATATCACATGACCAAAGACGTCCTCATTGAGGTGTCACAAATAATTGCAGATTTTCTCAGACAGGGAGTCCTGAAAGAAGTCTTGAGCAGTCCATGTAACTCCCCCATAATGGGTTTAAAGAAGCCCTGTGGGAAAGTTCGAGTTGTACAAGATTTGCAAAAAATAAATGAAATTGTGATAAAATGCTGCCCTGTGGTACCTAACCCAGCAGTAATAATGTTCCAGGTTCCCTGTGATGCTGAATGGTTTACTGTAGTAGACCTATCACAAGCCTTCTTTTCGATACCTCTTCATGAGGACAGTCAATTTTTGTTCAGTTTCAAATTCCTGGACAAGGTGTACAGTTGGTGCAGAATTCCTCAAGGGTTTTCTGAGTCACCATCCATCTTCAATCAGATATTGAAAAAGGATTTGGAACCTCTTGTGCTGCCTTTTAATTCAACTCTTGTGCAGTACATCGATGATTTGCTAATTGCATCCAAAACCAGAGACAGTTGTAAATACGGTACCATTGCATTACTAAATCATCTGGGAAAGAATGGACACAAGGTGTCACCCAGAAAGTTACAATATTGTCAAAAGGAAGTGAAATACTTGGGACATTTGATTGAGAAAGGATCCAGAAGAATATCAAAAGAAAGGATAACAGAAGTTTTGCAAATGAATCCTCCAACAACAAAAAGAGATGTCAGGATGTTTTTGGGAATGGTGGGCTACTGTCGCCAGTGGATACCTAACTTCTCAATCATCTCAAAGCCATTAATAAAACTGACAGGAAAGGAAGTAAAGGATGAGCCATATACTATAACTTTGTCAAAAGAGGAGCTTGAGTCATTCTTAGAATTAAAGGAATGCATGTGCAGGGCACCAGCATTGGGAATGCCAGATTACGAGAAACCTTTTCTGTTGTTTTGTCATGAACGTGATGCTTGTTCTTTGTCTGTCTTAACACAGGTCCACTGAGATGCAAATCGCCCTCTAGCCTATTTTTCAGCTACCTTTGACCCTGTCGCAGCAGCCTTACCTGGTTGTTTGCGTGCAGTTGCAGCAGTTGGTCAGAGCCTTTTACAATGTGAAGGCATAGTCATGGGATACCCTCTGACAATAATGGTTCCACATTCAGTTGAAATTCTGTTGACACGAACTAAGACTCAACACATGACAAATGCACGTCTCACTAGGTATGAGACAATCATACTGGGGTCACCAAATGTCACACTTAAGAGATGCACTGTACTGAACCCGGAAACTTTACTTCCTACTGAAAGTACTGAAATCAAGGATGGGGAAAAATTTTAACATGATTGTCTTGAAGTGACTGAACTGTGTACCAAACCTCGCCCAGACATACAGGATACCCAGTTAAAAGAAAATGATTGTATTATGTTTGTCGATGGGTCCTGTCTAAGAGATTCTGCAGGAACATTGAGAGCCGGTTATGTGGTATGTACCATAACTGGCATTGTCGAAGCCTCCTGGCTCGAGAGAGTGTTTTCTGCACAAGTGGCAGAATTAATCGCCCTTGCTAAGGCATGCCACGCAGCTGTAAATTTGAAAGTCACTATCTATACTGACAGCAGATATGGATTTGGAATTGTGCATGATTTTGGCCAACTCTGGTCACAGAGGGGTTTTATGACTTCCTCTGGTTCCCCTGTGAAAAACGGTGAACAAATAAGAGATTTGTTACATGCGATTCAGTTACCTCTCAAAATTGCAGTGGTGAAGTGCAGTGTTCACATCAGATCACAAGATTTTGTGTCTATGGGAAACGGCTATGCAGATCAAGTCGCAAGATTTTGTGCATTGAACTGTATATCGTTTAAAGAGCAATGGGAATTGTTATCACAAATTGACACATGCTTAAATCTAGCATTACGGGTGGTCGATACCTTAGACGAACTAAAAACATTACAAGGTTGTGCTAGCAAGGAAGAGAAATGTTCTTGGCAAAGAATGCAATGTGTACAAAGAGCTGATGATCTATGGGTCTCAGAGGAGGGAAAGTTGGTTTTGCCGAATAGTCTTTTATCACAGTTTGCCCGGCTCTATCATGGACAGACACATCTGGGAAGAGATGCCATGATCAGATCCTTTAAGATTGATTGGTTCAATCAAAAATTCAGACATGCCGCAGAAATCACTTGCCACTGGTGCGTCATCTGTCAACAGATGAATGCCGGAAAAGGAACTGTGGTAACTTTGAGCCACATTGGGAGAGCTGGAGGTCCATTCAACAAAATGCAAATGGATTTTATTGAAATGCCTGTTTGTGGAGGATTGAAGTACGTGTTGGTGATTATGTGTGTTTTCAGTCATTGGATTGAGGCATATCCCACACGTAGGAATGACAGTCTTACAGTTGCAAAACTACTACTTAGGGAACTGCTACCAAGATTCGGGTTTCCGGTTTCTATAGAATCAGATAGGGGAAGACACTTCGACAATGAGGTGATTAAACTTCTGTGTGCCGCACTCAACATTGAACAAAAGCTGCATTGTAGCTATCGCCCTGAAGCATCAGGATTGGTAGAGCAGATGAATGGTACTTTGAAATCAAGGATGGCAAAAATGTGCGCAGCAACTAATATGAAGTGGCCAGATGCCTTACCTCTAGTGCTGATGTCAATGAGAAACACTCCAGATAAGAAAACAGGACTGTCCCCCCATGAAATCCTCATGGGCAGAGCTATGAGATTACCAGCAGTACCTGCAAATGCACTAGTGAATATTACAGATGATATGGTGTTGGATTACTGCAAAGGTTTGGCTGACGTGATTCTCTCTTTTTCTCACCAGGTGGAAGCTAATGCGTTGCCACCGATTGGCGATCCAGGCCACTCTCTACAAGCTGGCAATTAGGTGGTTGTCAAGAAGCACGTGAGAAAATCGTGTCTAGAACCACGTTGGAAAGGGCCATATCAAGTAATATTGACGACTACTACTGCTGTGAAGTGTGCCGGAGTTCCCAACTGGATACATGCCAGTCATACAAAAAGGGTAATGTGTCCTGTTGAAGAGGAACTTGAAGTTTCCGGCACAGTGAATTCAGGAAGACAAGTCTCAGGGTCAGAAAACAGTCAAGAAGGAACTGAGACTACCGGAGAGCCCACTGAGAACAGCCTTGTCCCTCAAACTATCAATGAGTTCGAGAGAGTGCCTATCTCAGTAGAGGCAGCAGGAGAACTAAGCCAAGGAGAGGTTATCCCAGAAGTAGACGAATACGGGTTAGAATCGGAACCCAACATAGAACCAGAAGAAAAAAGAGAAGGAGAAACTGTAAATACAAACGTGTCAGAGTTTCCCGAACCAGTTGCAGGTCCGTCAAGAGAAAACACCATATCAAAAGAGGAGGGTGCTGTCCAACGTCCTGAAGAAAAACATCAAACCAAGACACACAGAGGTGACAATTGGCCAGACAAGCCACACTCTAAGATAAGAGAGGTATCAAATGACACAATAATAGAAGAGAGTGATATTTCACAAGCGGATGATTTGAGTGAGGGAGAACAACAAGGTGAACGAAGACTAAAAAGGAAAAGAATCGCAAACAGAAGATCTACAGGTCCTGAATGGGCATATGCCACAACCTCTGAATGGCAACAAGAATTCCTAGCATTCTGTTTTGATCGAGAAGTACCATGCCAATACTACGGCACCTGAATAAGATCGAAAATTTTGTTTGGCTAAAATTGAAAAACTGAAAAGAGTGAGACTTTAGAAACTACCGGAAGTGACACTAGAAAACCAAATTTGACTTTTAAAGCAACCTGATTACGACAAGCTGCTAACCTGAATTGACTAAAAGGGTCCTGGAGTGAGTGAAGACGCTGTAATATACGCAGAAAAAAAAAAAGTGTTTATCCTCGAGTTGATTGTTGATCTACTATTCTGATTCTATACAAACATGGCTTACAATAGAAATAGTAGCAAAGGGAGTAAGGTGTGTGGTTGGTTAGGTCTTATAATAGGTGCTGTGTGTGCAGTGATGATAGTGGGAGTGATTGTGGGAATGCCATGGAGAGAGAAAGAAACTATTAACGCAACTCCAAAACCTGAAACTACTACTGCACTAACACCGTGGGAGAGATTTGAGCAGGATGCAAGACATATGCATGAAGGAACTAATGCAAAGGGAGAACTATCTACTAATGTCTTCTATCGCTTACTAAATGAGTATGTGGAAACAATGGATGCGAAAGATTGTTATGTATGTACTAAAATTCCTTCGTCTGTGCAGGCGGGAGTTACTTATCATAGTCTCCCTCTTACCTATGGAATTAGTTACAGCTTACTACTAACAAGATTTTATAATCAAGAGCTTGTGCAATACTTTTATTCGAACTTGGATGTTGTGTTTTCCTTTGTGCCTGTGATTGAATTCTTAAATAAATTAGCTAAAGAGCACGATATAAAAATAGTTAGAGGATTCTTTGAACCAACACTTACATTTAGGACTGCTTATGCACATCGCAATAATTTGACTTGCTTACTGTCGCCTGTAGAGAAGAGCTTTGATTATGCTTATACTGCAATCAAGACGCAAGGCAAATTAGCTATAGATGCATTACACGTAGGTAGACTCTGTGTATATAGGCCGAAATCTGATCAAGACAATTTGTTTGTGGGCACGAGTGAGTGTAGGCATGTGTTTTTGTTTCAGAGTAAATGGACCTTTATGTTGAATGGACAAGATCCAGCGATTCCTGGAATCTATTACATTTGTGGGCTAAATGCTTATTACCGTCTCCCTAAGGGATGGTATGGGACATGTTATTTGGGGATAGTATTCCCAACGATATACCAGATTGACGACTTAAATCAAATACCTAAAACGTCTGAATTACAACATCCTAGACAAAGACGAGAATCAGTGGCGGCTGTCATTGGTGATATATTTGGAGCCATAATCCCATCAGTAGGGGTTATCTTGAATTCCATAAAAATTAAAAAGTTGTCTACTATAGTGGATAACATGTTGACAAATTTTACAGGAGCCATACTCCTGATGGATACTGAACTTGCTGCAGAAAGAGCTATGACTCTTCAAAATCGGCTTGCTTTAGACATTCTTTTAGCTAAGAGTGGAGGGGTCTGCAAAATGCTTAACGAGCGTCATTGTTGCTCATTTATACCTGATTACAGTAAAAAAATTAGAAGCATGCTTACTAACCTTACTAGAGATTGTACAGATTTGAAGGATCTGAAAGAACTTGGTGTTTGGGAGAAATTTGGAAAAGGAATTGCCCGAGTCGAAAGCTGGTTTACCAACATTTGGAATGGGGTACTTGCAAAGAATTCTCAGGGGTTTACTAATCTTTTTGGTTTGTCTATTAGGACTATGGGGGGCATGTAAAATTAATGACAAAGGAAAAAGAAATTGGACTAAAAGAGCCAGAAGAAATGAAGAAAGTGAAAGAGAGAAAATGTTCAATGAGATATGGGAAAGCTCACATAAAGGGCAAGATGTTGAAAAGCGTATTATGCGCAAGGTGAAAAATTAAAAACACAGAAATATTGTGTGATGACGAGCGTCATCAGAGGAGGGACTGAGAGAGCGTAGTTTAAATATTGCATATTAGATGTGAAATGCTTATACCTAACGATGCTGTATACAAAACGATCGCAAAATATTATTCACTTGAATGTATTCTTAACGCAATTATAAGTGTGAAGCTGCTACTGTACACATATACTAATACATATACTAATGTCGACTTTAAGAAATAATTGCTTGCATTATGATTAATTGAATATGTCAACATTTACGAAGAGTGCGTTTATTAGAATCCATAAGTTTTAAGTTAGCATGAGCCGAAAACTTAGCTGTATAACTCGCATATTAAAGCATATTTTTCTGTTTCTCCAGTGTGCTGATTCGCAAAAGGCCATGACCCAGCATTTGTTCTTTTCTTTGTTTTATGTAACAATTTGTACGTTTTGCAACAAATATGGAAACTTTCAAGGACATTCGACCATGGAAAAGGGAACTTTTGACCTGAAGAACGTGCCAGAATATGAAGTAACCCCGGATGTGCCACCTACGAAGACGTCAATTATGAGGACCAATCAAAGTGTTATAAATTATCGTGGAATGACAAGTGCATTACTTAATGTATAATTTGATAGGTTAAAGATAGTGGGGTGTAGCGACTATCCAATAGAATTTTGGGGGAATGTATTGTGAAAAAGGGATAAAAACCCATGACACAGAAGCCTCGAGAGAACTAGGTAGGGAATGATATTGATTGCATCCAGAAACTCTGTCACTCTGTTTGGTGATTTGAGACTTAAAATCATCCTCATCCATAGACTGCCCCATTACACTTTCCTCCTTATGAGGGAAGTGTCCCTTGTTCCTTAGACAAATTAGATTGACGGCGATCTAACTGATGTCCTGAAGACGAAGACTGATCCTGTATGCTGACTCAATCTGAGGAGGGTAATTATGACAATTACTACTGGGATTTGTCTACCTGCTTTTCCTTTCTAGGTACCAACTGCTGTATTTTTGGATAGAGACCTTAGTTAGGTGTTTCTAAATTAGTGTTCTAAATTGTTTTGCATGAAGTACAACATGCTAATGCTAATTAGTGGTTAGATTTGGGGGTCACCTTGAACTGACGCGATGAATGTGACTGATATTGTGCTATTCTGAATGGAGACAAATATGATGTTCTATGTACTCTGATCTGTGTATATCATATATTGATGTTTTTATGTTCATCATCTTCGCATTGTCAAAATCTTATCACAGTTGCCATATCGTGACTATGTTCCTCTGCTTCTTGGTTTTGAGATTGATATTCTCGCTACTAGATTGGAATCAATAGGGAATAAAATTCACAAAACTCCAATAAGGGTGTGGTTATTCATGACTGAAAGGTCATGGTTGCGCCAGCAGTTTAACCAATGTCTAAAGTGAAGTATATTGTGGTGTTAAACGTTGATAATATTATCGATATATTGCTTTACATATTGATCAGTTATCTCTTTCTACGGTGTCTCACCACTGGGTCAAAAGATTAATCAGCCTAAAACGAGTCCTAATGTGTATAAATGAACATAGAGGGACACGTTATCAGTTCTGGTAGCAGAGCAACGGTTTGTCCCCTGAGGGCCCTGGGACGGAGATTCATTGTTTAATTTGTTTTTCCGTGATAATGCAATTCGGAGGTATGATGGGTTTCTAAGTTCGCCATGGTTTTCCCGGGATCTCGGAGCCTGCCTAAATGAGTTGGGAATGTTCTCGGCGCCATAATGTGTGTGGTTAGGGTCTTCGCGCTTGCTTAAGCTTATGCATCTTGCAGGTGATTGTGAAAATCTGGGTGTATTTAGGCCAAATTAAGGCCCGTATTTATACTTTTTTAGCGCCGCATTTGCGCCGCTTTTTAACGCAAAAGCGGCGCAAACTTTCAAAATCCAATTGGATTTTGAAAGTTTGCGCCGCTTTTGCATTAAAAAGCGGCGCTAATGCGGCGCTAAAAAAGTATAAATATGGGCCTAAGTGTTGTTTAGCAGGAGTGGGCGTACTCCACAGTATGAGAGTAGGGAAGTCGGCGTACTTCATGTGAATGTAGCGCTTGTTGCTCAAAATTATCCAAGTGGTTGGTTGTTGTGTACGGACCTGTTGAGGTCTAAGACTCTGGAGTATGAAGATAAGTGTGGTTTTGTAATCTGTGTGGTTTAATAGGTCAATCGGGCGTGGTTGACAAGTCGAGTTTGAGTTATAATGTGTGTATGAAACCTTCAATGGAGATTTGACAAATTCTAAAGTGCACTAGAAGGAGTCATTGACAAGTCGAGAGTAGAATCTGCGGTCGAATTCTGCTTGCGTATGCGGGAACTGATAAGGAGAGAGTAGCGGCTGAGGCTTCAAGTGAAATCTCTGTAAAGTTCTGAAGCGAATGTGGTACCCTTCCCGTAGTAAACCGACAGATTTGTGTTGTCATTTTAAGGTGCTCGCAATAATTTGCATTAGTTTGTGTGAACTGTAGAAGTCAGTGAGGAGCGGACAAGCCGCAAGACTTTGTCAGCTGCAGTGTGTGAGTGTGACGTCAGTGGTGCCGCGCTAAGATAAGTCAGATGTAGAGAGGGGTCGCGCACGGATTGGCTGCCGTCCGTGAGAGGCAATAGGTTGAGAAAGGGCGGGTGAAGAGTGTCCTGGGAACTAAGCCATTTTTGATTGAATACAAAATAAGAGAATCGCAAAAATAAATTTTGTCAAAGCATTTAGGAGCGCTCTAAAGGGAGATGTGTATATTGTCGCAACCGATGGGGAACCTACACCACCTGAGGGTACTCCAGCTTATACAGTTATGGAAGAAAAAGGTGTTGCACCTTGTTTATGGATGAAACAGTGGCGCAAATTGACAGAGAAAGAGGGGTGTCTAGCGTTCCCAGAACATGGGACATTTAATCCAAAGGTACTAGAAAATCTAAGGTGGAAGTTAAGTACGCAGAAACCACCTCCGAGACCGGCACAATACGAGGCTTTGGCGATCTGGGACTTGATGGCTCTTAAACATAGACAAGAAAGGATTCAGAGAAGACTGAGAAGGGCAGAGAAATCCTATGCAGAGGCTAGATGGGACAATGAGAGCAACATGTGGAGACGGGGAATTGTAGATGGGTTGAAGTTGTTCCCAGCAATAACACAGGGAGAAGAGACGCAGGGGAAGAAAGCCTCTTGTAAAACCAACAAAGACTCAGACAAATCTAAAGAAAATCAAAGATCTTGGGAAGAGGAAGATGATTCAGATGATGAGGAATTTATGGATAGATTGTTACATGATCGACCACCACCATATGCGGTGAGCGACAGTGCTCCAAGTACTAGCTTGGACCCTGGGAACCAGACGCAGGAAAAGGGAGTTACTGATACAGTACAGACTAGCGATACAGCTTTGATACAGAATGGTGTCAGTGTACCCACTGCACCAGACTTGCCGATACAGTTGCAGTCTCCACCGCAGATAAAGAGAATCTACCCTGATGTTCCAGTGCTTGAGACTACCACAAACTTGATAGTACCGCCAGACCCGATATACACAAAGCCAAAACTAATACAGATTGAATCAACTCCGAAATTAGTGTCCCAACCACCACCACAGCTGATACCAGGGTATAACCCTGTAGCGGGACCACCATAAGTACCGGTTCCGGGTACATTGGAAACGACCTATGGTGTTGAGACTCCAAGAGGTCTGGGTCCAGGTCAGACACCTGCCACTATATAGTTACCCATTACCGTTGGTCCCCCCGTTCCATTGTATGCACAAGGTAAAACAGGGGTGTGTGATCAGGGAGTGATGACACAGGAAGCGATAAGAGGAGGGCCTATGGGAACTCAACAGATAATGGCCCCTGGAGAACACGTAAATGAACCACCCAGACCATTAATGGACCTTAGTCCGATAGGGGCACCTCTCGAAGCAATGCGTCAAGCAGGGTTAGGAGTTTTAACCCCGCAAACCATGAGTACGAATGCCTCACATTCTCCAATGATATATGCAGGGAATATTTCACTGCAAGGTTTTACAGTACAGCAGTTAAATGAATGGTTAGAGAAAACATATACTTCACAAAAGACTGCAGTGGCTACAGTTGAACCTGAGAAAGAAAAACAAGATGAATACCTGAATCTTGTACGAATAGGGGCAGAAGCTGCTGAGTTAGTGGAAGGGACAATGGGAGTAAATAGATTGGAATCATACACTGAGGCAGAACTAAGATACTTGTGTCCCAAGATTACCAAAGGAGTAGGCAAAGTACATCAGCGATTAGCGAACTTAGCAGACAAATACAATATCGATATTGGGAACACTAAGCATCTGAAAAGGAGTTACAGGCTAGATTTTGTCTCAAAAGATGTTGAACATATGAGATCCGCAGGCATGAAGGCACATCTGAGGGAATTATTACAGAGCGCGCAGATTTGGGGTGCATTGGAGAAATGGGAAGGCCGATGGGCAAAGAAAAGAGATAAGGGAAAGGGTGATAGCCCAGGATCTAATCAAGCCAAAACCTCGCCTGATTTAGAATCGGTTAAAATATAACCTATGAGAGAGACAGCTGGCGGTGTTTTAGTACATGGGCTGTGGACTAGAGGAGACATTTTATCTTTTACAAATGATTATCCTAGATTAAAAGAGAAGCCGATCGAGTGGTATCAACAAACGGACAGGTTTGTGAAACTTACAAAATGTCTTTGGGAAGACTTGAATACTTTGTTTGAGATCATTGTTCCGCCTGATTTGTGGCTCGAGTGCAAGAGAGGAGTAGATTGGCCGACAAAGGAGCCGGCGAGAGATAAGGTGACCTGAGCACCTTCAGAAGAGGTGATGAAATATTATCATAAAGTAATTGATTTCTTGAAAGAAAAGGTGTCGCCGAAGGTGGCTGATTGGCAGAAAATCGACCGGACTTCTCAAGAGGTTAAGGAGTCAATACATGCTTATTATGAGAGGTTGTTAAAAGCGTTTAAACATTACAGTGGTACCGAGACTATCGAACCGAAGAATATGAATCACCTTGTGTTTAGATTCGTCGAAGGCTTAAGACCGGAGGTTAGCCAAATGACTAAGAATCATTTGATTTGTTGGCAAGCTAAACCGATTGATGAGGTATTGCAGTATGCAAAGTACTGTAGTGATGAGATCGAGTTGAAGCAGAAAAAGTTAAAGGAAAAGGTGATGGTGATGCAGATAAGGGCTGCACAGGCTGGAATACAGGGAAATGGAGTTCAACAGATGATACAGCTCCAACTGCAAATGGATGGTGTGTTTCAGACTCAACCAAGAGGCCGAGGTCGAGGGTTTGTGAACCGTGGTTCGGACATGAATAATGTTGTTGTCCAAAATGATGTTCAAGGGGTGAAAAAGATGTCGCCATGTCACGTGTGCGGGGGCGTGGGGCACTGGAAACGGGAGTGCCCGAATATGGTACAGGATGGTGCAGTTCAGCAGACCACTAATATTGGTACATTACAGAATTCACGAGGTCCGAAGGTGAGACATCAAAGCCCGAATTTTCAGAATAATTTGGTACAAATGCAAGGGGTACAGCCCATGCAACAGATGCAAATGCCGTGTTTCCAATCAATACCAATGCCACCAGTGCAACAGCAGATTCCTATGGTGCCTAGACAGTAAATGCAATTACCAATGGCTCCGATGGGACAGCAGCAGGTGATGCTTCATCAGCAGGTCACGGGTCAGGTAACAAATCAAAACAATACTGTGCAACAATTCCTGTTACGAGGTGAAAATGGCATGAATGATGATTGGTCAGATGATAGCTCAGACAGTGAGGAGTGCAGGCTTGCAGCATCCTTAGAGGTGGATCAGGGAGGCCCATATGTAGAAGGGAAGGTGATGGGCTATAAGGTTTCATTCCTGGTTGACACAGGAGCTATGCGCTCCACAGTTAGAAGTGCAGAAGTTCCAAGATTACCTCTCTCAGGGCGTACTATACAAGTGGTTGGAGTAGCAAATCAGTACCTGACTAACCCGATTACAGATCCAGTACAAGTTGAAATTGGCAACTTCCAAGGGCTACATAGATTTGTAGTATGTGATTCAAGTCCAGTATCCCTACTGGGAAGGGACTTACTCTGTAAGACAAAATGTTCAATTACCTGTTCCAACGATGGAATTGAAGTACAGACAAATAGCGACGATGAGGGAGATGAAAGCCAATTTACAGAGGAAGAAGCAGGGACAAATGAAGATTACCCTTTGATTACTTTATTCCCAATGTATACTTTGATTGACCTGCCTGTCGAATTGCAAGGGACAGTAACAGAAAAAGTGTGGGATTTGACCGGGAAAGAAGTAGGATTGATAAAAGGAGTAGAACCAGTCAAAGTTCAGATAAAGCCGAATGCAGTGTTCCCGCAGGTGTCACAATATCACATGACCAAAGACGTCCTCATTGAGGTGTCACAAATAATTGCAGATTTTCTCAGACAGGGATTCCTGAAAGAAGTCTTGAGCAGTCCATGTAACTCCCCCATAATGGGTTTAAAGAAGCCCTGTGGGAAAGTTCGAATTGTGCAAGATTTGCAAAAAATAAATGAAATTGTGATAAAATGCTGCCCTGTGGTACCTAACCCAGCAGTAATAATGTTCCAGGTTCCCTGTGATGCTGAATGGTTTACTGTAGTAGACCTATCACAAGCCTTCTTTTCGATACCTCTTCATGAGGACAGTCAATTTTTGTTCAGTTTCAAATTCCTGGACAAGGTGTACAGTTGGTGCAGAATTCCTCAAGGGTTTTCTGAGTCACCATCCATCTTCAATCAGATATTGAAAAAGGATTTGGAACCTCTTGTGCTGCCTTTTAATTCAACTCTTGTGCAGTACATCGATGATTTGCTAATTGCATCCAAAACCAGAGACAGTTGTAAATACGATACCATTGCATTACTAAATCATCTGGGAAAGAAAGGACACAAGGTGTCACCCAGAAAGTTACAATATTGTCAAAAGGAAGTGAAATACTTGGGACATTTGATTGAGTAAGGATCCAGAAGAATATCAAAAGAAAGGATAACAGAAGTTTTGCAAATGAATCCTCCAACAACAAAAAGAGATGTCAGGATGTTTTTGGGAATGGTGGGCTACTGTCGCCAGTGGATACCTAACTTCTCAATCATCTCAAAGCCATTAATAAAACTGACAGGAAAGGAAGTAAAGGATGAGCCATATACTATAACTTTGTCAAAAGAGGAGCTTGAGTCATTCTTAGAATTAAAGGAATGCATGTGCAGGGCACCAGCATTGGGAATGCCAGATTACGAGAAACCTTTTCTGTTGTTTTGTCATGAACGTGATGCTTGTTCTTTGTCTGTCCACGGAGATGCAAATCGACCTGAAGCCTATTTTTCAGCTACCTTGGACCCTGTCTCAGCAGCCTTACCGGGTGGTTTGCGTGCAGTTGCAGCAGTTGGTCAGAGCCTTTTACAATGTGAAGTCATAGTCATGGGATACCCTCTGACAGTAATGGTTCCACTTTCAGTTGAAATTCTGTTGACACGAACTAAGACTCAACACATGACAAATGCACGTCTCACTAGGTATGAGACGATCATACTGGGGTCACCACATGTCACACTTAAGAGATGCACTGTACTGAACCCGGCAACTTTACTTCCTAATGAAAGTATTGAAATCAAGGATGGGTAAAAATTTGAACATGATTGTCTTGAAGTGACTGAACTGTGTACCAAACCTCGCCCAGACATACAGGATACCCAGTTAAAAGAAAATGATTGTATTATGTTTGTCGATGGGTCCTGTCTAAGAGATTCTGCAGGAACATTGAGAGCCAGTTATGCAGTATGTACCATAACTGGCATTGTCGAAGCCTCCTGGCTCGAGAGAGTGTTTTCTGCACAAGTGGCAGAATTAATCGCCCTTGCTAAGGCATGCCACGCAGCTGTAAATTTGAAAGTCACTATCTATACTGACAGCAGATATGGATTTGGAATTGTGCATGATTTTGGCCAACTCTGGTCACAGAGGGGTTTTATGACTTCCTCTGGTTCCCCTGTGAAAAACGGTGAACAAATAAGAGATTTGTTACATGCGATTCAGTTACCTCTCAAAATTGCAGTGGTGAAGTGCAGTGCTCACATCAGATCACAAGATTTTGTGTCTATCTGAAACGGCTATGCAGATCAAGTCGCAAGATTTTGTGCATTGATCTGTATATCGTTTAAAGAGCAATGGGAATTGTTATCACAAACTGAAAGTGACACAAGCTTAAATCTAGCATTACGGGAGGTCGATACCTTAGACTAACTAAAAACATTACAAGGTCGTGCTAGCAAGGAAGAGAAATGTTCTTGGCAAAGAATGCAATGTGTACAAAGAGCTGATGATCTATGGGTCTCAGAGGAGGGAAAGTTGGTTTTGCCAAATAGTCTTTTATCACAGTTTGCCCGGCTCTATCATGGACAGACACATCTGGGAAGAGATGCCATGATCAGATCCTTTAAGATTGATTGGTTCAATCAAAAATTCAGACATGCCGCAGAAATCACTTGCCACTGGTGCGTCATCTGTCAACAGATGAATGCCGGAAAAGGAACTGTGGTAACTTTGAGCCACATTGGGAGAGCTGGAGGTCCATTCAACAAAATGCAAATGGATTTTATTGAAATGCCTGTTTGTGGAGGATTGAAGTACGTGTTGGTGATTATGTGTGTTTTCAGTCATTGGATTGAGGCATATCCCACACGTAGGAATGACAGTCTTACAGTTGCAATACTACTAGTTAGGGAACTGCTACCAAGATTTGGGTTTCCGGTTTCTATAGAATCAGATAGGGGAAGACCCTTCGACAATGAGGTGATTAAACTTCTGTGTGCCGCACTCAACATTGAACAAAAGCTGCATTGTAGCTATCGCCCTGAAGCATCAGGATTAGTAGAGCAGATGAATGGTACCTTGAAATCAAGGATGGCAAAAATGTGCGCAGCAACTAATATGAAGTGGCCAGATGCCTTACCTCTAGTGCTGATGTCAATGAGAAACACTCCAGATAAGAAAACAGGACTGTCCCCCCATGAAATCCTCATGGGCAGATCTATGAGATTACCAGCAGTACCTGCAAATGCACTAGTGAATATTACAGATGATATGGTGTTGGATTACTGCAAAGGTTTGACTGACGTGATTCGCTCTTTTTCTCACCATGTGGAAGCTAATGCGTTGCCACTGATTGGCGATCCAGGCCACTCTCTACAAGCTGGCGATTAGGTGGTTGTCAAGAAGCACGTGAGAAAATCGTGTCTAGAACCACGTTGGAAAGGGCCATGTCAAGTAATATTGACGACTACTACTGCTGTGAAGTGTGCTGGAGTTCCCAACTGGATACATGCCAGTCATACAGAAAGGGTAATGTGTCCTGTTGAGGAGGAACTTGAAGTTTCCGGCACAGTGAATTCAGGAAGAGAAGTCTCAGGGTCAGAAAACAGTCAAGAAGGAACTGAGACTACCGGAGAGCCCACTGAGAACAGCCTTGTCCCTCAAACTATCAATGAGTTCGAGAGAGGTGACAGAGTGCCTATCTCAGTAGAGGCAGCAGGAGAACTAAGCCAAGGAGAGGTTATCCCAGAAGTAGACGAATATGGGTTAGAATCGGAACCCAACATAGAACCAGAAGAAGAAAGAGAAGGAGAAACTGTAAATACAAACGTGTCAGAGTTTCCTGAACCAGTTGCAGGTCCATCAAGAGAAAACACCATATCAAAAGAGGAGGGTGCTGTCCAACGTCCTGAAGAAAAACATCAAACCAAGACACACAGAGGTGACAATTGGCTAGACAAGCTACACTCTAAGATAAGAGAGGTATCAAATGACACAATAATAGAAGAGAGTGATACTGCACAAGCAGATGATTTGAGTGAGGGAGAACAACAAGGTGAACGAAGACTAAAAAGGAAAAGAATCGCAAACAGAAGATATACAGGTCCTGAATGGGCATACGCCACAACCTCTGAATGGCAACAAGAATTCCTAGCATTCTGTCTTGATCGAGAAGTACCAAGTCAATACTACGGCACCTGAATAAGATCGAAAATTTTGTTTGGCTAAAATTGAAAAACTGAAAAGAGTGAGACTTTAGAAACTACCGGAAGTGACACTAGAAAAGCGAATTTGACTTTTAAAGAAACCTGATTACGACAAGCTGCTAACCTGAATTGACGAAAAGGGTCCTGGAGTGAGTGAAGACGCTGTAATATACACAGAAAAAAAAAAAAAGTGTTTATCCTCGAGTTGATTGTTGATCTACTATTCTGATTCTATACAAACATGGCTTACAATAGAAATAGTAGCAAAGGGAGTAAGGTGTGTGGTTGGTTAGGTCTTATAATAGGTGTTGTGTGTGCAGTGATGATAGTGGGAGTGATTGTGGGAATGCCATGGAGAGAGAAAGAAACTATTAACGCAACTCCAAAACCTGAAACTACTACTGCACTAACACAGTGGGAGAGATTGAGCAGGATGCAAGACATATGCATGAAGGAACTAATGCAAAGGGAGAACTATCTACTAATGTCTTCTATCGCTTACTAAATGAGTATGTGGAAACAATGGATGCGAAAGATTGTTATGTATGTACTAAAATTCCTTCGTCTGTGCAGGAGGGAGTTACTTATCATAGTCTCCCTCTTACCTATGGAATTAGTTACAGCTTACTACTAACAAGATTTTATAATCAAGAGCATGTGCAATAGTTTTATTTGAACTTGGATGTTGTGTTTTCCTTTGTACCTGTGATTGAATTCTTAAGTAAATTAGCTAAAGAGCACGATATAAAAATAGTTAGAGGATTCTTTTGAACCAACACTTACATTTGGGACTGCTTATGCACATTGCAATAATTTGACTTGCTTACTGTCGCCTGTAGAGAAGAGCTTTTTAGATCACAGAGATGATAGACGTAAAGTACTAAAGGAAAGGTTAGAAAAAGGATTAGAGAAACGTACCTATGCAAATGATTATGCTTATACTGCAATCAAGACGCAAGGCAAATTAGCTATAGATGCATTACACGTAGGTAGACTCTGTGTATATAGGCCGAAATATGATCAAGACAATTTGTTTGTGGGCACGAGTGAGTGTAGGCATGTGTTTTTGTTTCAGAGTAAATGGACCTTTATGTTGAATGGACAAGATCCAGCGATTCCTGGAATCTGTTACATCTGTGGGCTAAATGCTTATTACCGTCTCCCTAAGGGATGGTATGGGACATGTTATTTGGGGATAGTATTCCCAAAGATATACCAGATTGACGACTTAAAGCAAATACCTAAAACGTCTGAATTACAACATCCTAGACAAAGACGAGAATCAGTGGCAGCTGTCAATGGTGATATATTTGGAGCCATAATCCCATCAGTAGGGGTTATCTTGAATTCCATGAAAATTAAAAAAGTTGTCTACTATAGTGGATAACATGTTGACAAATTTTACAGGAGCCATACTCCTGATGGATACTGAACTTGCTGCAGAAAGAGCTATGACTCTTCAAAATCGGCTTGCTTTAGACATTCTTTTAGCTAAGAGTGGAGGGGTCTGCAAAATGCTTAATGAGCGTCATTGTTGCTCATTTCTACCTGATAACAGTAAAAAAATTAGAAGCATGCTTACTAACCTTACTAGAGATAGTACAGATTTGAAGGATCTGAAAGAACTTGGGGCCATACTTATACTTTTTGACGCACAACTGCGCCAACGCAGTTGTACGTCTATAAATTTAACGCCGGCTAACGCCATTCTGAAGCGCCATGCGGGTGCCGTATTTATTCAATGACGTTAGCCGGCGTTAGCCGCCGGAGCTGCCTGGTGTGGGTAAAAAAAATGACTTACACCAGGCAGCGCCGGCGTAGGGGAATATGGAGCTTGGGCGTCAAAAAATGGGGCAAGTCAGGCTGAGGCAAAATTTTCGCCTCAACCCAAATTGCGCCGTTTTTTTTTACTCCCAACCCCCATTGAAATGACTCCTGTCTTAGCAAAGACAGGAGTCATGCCCCCTTGCCCAATGGCCATGCCCAGGGGACTTATGTCCCCTGGGCATGGTCATTGGGCATAGTGGCATGTAGGGGGGCACAAATCAGGCCCCCCTATGCCACAAAAAATAAAAAAATTAAATACTTACCTGAACTTACCTTAACTTCCCTGGGATGGGTCCCTCCATCCTTGGGCGTCCTCCTGGGGTGGGCAGGGGTGGCAGGGGGTGTCCCTGGGGGCATGGGAGGGCACCTCTGGGCTCCTCCCGAGCCCACAGGTCCCTTAACGCCTGCCCTGAGCAGGCGTTAAAAAATGACGCTAACGAGGGTAGACGTCAATTTTTTTGACCCGCCCACTCCCGAGTGTCATTTTTGCCCGGGAGTATCAATACGACGCACATGCCTCGGAGTCATTTTTTTGTAGGGAACGCCTACCTTGCATATCATTAACGCAAGGAAGGTGTCCACGATAAAAAATGACGCAAACTCCATGAACTTTGACGCTAGACGCGTCTAACGCCAGAGTATAAATATGGAGTTCGTTTTGCGTCGTATTTGCGTTAAAAAAAACGACACAAATCCGGCGCAAACAGAGTATAAATATGGCCCTTGGTGTTTGGGAGAAATTTGGAAAAGGAATTGCCCGAGTCGAAAGCTGGTTTACCAACATTTGGAATGGGGTACTTGCAAAAAATTCTCATGGGTTTACTAATCTTTTTGGTTTGTCTATTAGGACTATGGGGGGCATGTAAAATTAATGACAAAGTAAAAAGAAATTGGACTAAAAGAGCCAGAAGAAATGAAGAAAGTGAAAGAGAGAAAATGTTCAATGAGATATGGGAAAGCTCACATAAAGGGCAAGATGTTGAAAAGCGTATTATGCGCAAGGTGAAAAATTAAAAACAAAGAAAAATTGTGTGATGACGAGCGTCATCAGAGGAGGGACTGAGAGGGCGTAGTTTAAATATTACATATTAGATGTGAAATGCTTATACCTAACGATGCTGTATACAAAACGATCGCAAAATATTATTCACTTGAATGTATTCTTAACGCAATTATAAGTGTGAAGCTGCTACTGTACACATATACTAATACATATACTAATGTCGACTTTAAGAAATAATTGCTTGCATTATGATTAATTGAATATGTTAACATTTACGAAGAGTGCGTTTATTAGAATCCATAAGTTTTAAGTTAGCATGAGACGAAAACTTAGCTGTGTAACTCGCATATTAAAGCATATTTTTCTGTTTCTCCAGTGTGCTGATTCGCAAAAGGCCATGACCCAGCATTTGTTCTTTTCTTCGTTTTATGTAACAATGCTAGTTATATTCCCATCCGCATGCTAGCTGTTTTAGTATAAGTTTTGTATGTTTTGCAACAAATATGGAAACTTTCAAGGACATTCGACCATGGAAAAGGGAACTTTTGACCCAAAGAACGTGCCAGAAAATGAAGTAACCCCGGATGTGCCACCTATGAAGACATCAATTATGAGGACCAATCAAAGTGTTATAAATTATCGTGGAATGACAAGTGCATTACTTAATGTATAATTTGATAGGTTAAAGATAGTGGGGTGTAGCGACTATCAAATGGAATTTTGGGGGAATGTATTGTGAAAAAGGGATAAAAACCCATGACACAGAAGCCTCGAGAGAACTAGGTAGGGAATGATATCGATTGCATCCAGAAACTCTGTCACTCTGTTTGGTGATTTGAGACTTAAAATCATCCTCATCCATAGACTACCCCATTACACTTTCCTCCTTATGAGGGAAGTGTCCCCTGTTCCTTAGACGAATTAGATAGACGGCGATCTAACTGATGTCCTGAAGACGAAGACTGATCCTGTATGCTGACTCAATCTGAGGAGGGTAATTATGACAACTACTACTGTGATTTGTCTACATGCTTTTCCTTTCTAGGTACCAACTGCTGTATTTTTGGATAGAGACCTTAGTTAGATGTTTCTAAATTGGTGTTCTAAATTGTTTTGCATGAAGTCCAACATGCTAATGCTAATTAGTGGTTAGATTAGGGGTTCACCTTGAACTGACGCGACGAACGTGACTGATATTGTGCTATGCTGAATGGAGACAAATATGATGTTCTATGTACTCTGATCTGTGTATATCATATATTGATGTTTTTATGTTCAACATCTTCGCATTGTCAAAATCTTATCACAGTTGCCATATCGTGACTATGTTCCTCTGCTTCTTGGTTTTGAGATTGATATTCTCGCTACTAGATTGTAATCAATAGGGAATAAAATTCACAAAACTCCAATAAGGGTGTGGTTATTCATGACTGAAAAGTCATGGTTGCGCCGACAGTTTAACCAATGTCTAAAGTGAAGTATATTGTGGTGTTATACGTTGATAATATTATCGATATATTGCTTGACATATTGATCAGTTATCTCGTTCTACGGTGTCTCACCACTGGGTCAAAAGATTCATCGGCATAAAACGAGTCCTAATGGGTATAAATTAACATAGAGGGATGCGTTATCACTACTATATGAACACATTCTAAATCAAGAGTCATGAGCAGGACCTTTGGACCTAGTCACTATCCCTCAATCTCTTGGTAAGAACATCTGTTCTTTATTAAGCAACAGATCATTGACATAAACAACGACGTTCCAACCAGCATCATTCTGTAATCATTAGTGTAAGATTTCACTAACCCATACACTTACTAGGCTGGCAATACCAGCCAAAACTGTCCTTAAATCAAGAACCATTTTCTTTCTTTAGCATCCCAGAGCCCTTCCAGCTTATACATATGCAGTAAGTTGTTGCATTTTGTCAAGTGGCTCAAATCCTGCAGTTCTTCAAGGCAGCAAGACTTAAAATACGCAAAAGATGTGTCTACAAAGGCAATCACCAAACACACTTGGACGAAATGAGTGAATCTAAAAAATGTCATTCTAATCAAATGATCACTCAGCCTCTCAGCAAACCTATTTCTGAATAAGGTGGAGTAATGTAGGCTATTAATGCTGAATAAAAACCCTTTCTTTCTGACAGTTAAATGTTATCACTAATTGAATAGACTTCGTAACCACAAAGGTCATTCTTTCTATATTTCTAGAGACATAAGAATGAGGCAGATCAGCCTCTTTATATTTTATTCCATTGCTATTCAAAAACTGAATAATTTGCCTTTGACTCAAACTAAACTTTCTTGCATGACACAAGTTGTACTGACTTGAAAAAGTCAACAACTGCATATGTAGTCACTGCCCCCGCTAGTCATGTCTCACACTTCTAAGGAAAACAATCCATCAGCCGAAGTACAAACATTTTGCCCTTCTGATAACACCGAAATCAGTCCCATTATATCTATAAGCAGCAACAGCGATGACCCTGTAGACAATTCAAAAGGCACCATTGTGGGAGCGATAAAAAGGTTCCGCACATTTATTGATTGCATTCTGATTCATCATTCAAAAAAAGTTCCTTTTCATCACATATCCACGGAGGTTTACCAAAATTATCCATCGTCCCCTTTTAGCAAAGGAATTCCCAAATTACCTTCCTGGGCTAACTTGATCAAACTTTACCTTTATTTTTTATTCTATTCTCACACAGCAGTTCTCCTTTCACCTAGCCTATACTGTGCAATACCCCTATAAAGTCATGATTATGAATGAGCGATGAAGGAATGAATGAATGAGTCATTTATATAGTGTGCAGCTGCCAAGGAGACGTCCCGGTGCTGAAATAGCTAGACGGGGTAAACCATTGAAGGCTAGTGGATACTGAAAAATAACCACATTGTGGTTGCATTCAGTACCAGTTGCAGACAACAGAGTAAGTAATTAGGAAGGCCACTGGAAATAAAATATTTGCATAATCCAGACAGGAAGTGATCAAAGAATGTATAACGATTTTTCTAGTATACACTGGAATTGTGCTAAGGATCTTTTTAAAGCTTTTTAAGAGAACAAAACAGGATTCTATTACTGGCCATACCTAAGAGAGAGAAGAAAAATCCTTATCAAATTTAGCACCAGGTTTCTCGCCTCATCTGCCAGAGTGCGAGGTGACCCAAATATATTGTGCCACCAGGCACTGGACCAAATAGAACGTGAACACTTGAAGAGAAATATTTCAGTTCATTTATTCATTTGGTAACTTTTACCATGCATGAGTTAAAAGAGTCCTGTAGCTCACAGTTGTTTCATAAAAAGAGACCATAGGCTCGATATCATCAGCATAGAACACCACCTTTAAACCAAGCCCATATTGGGCATGTAAGCATTCAATAGACTAGAATTTAGGGCAGAACCTTGCGGTAAATGGATTGGTGACGGTCAAATAGAAAGGACTTAAGCCAAAGTAAGGCAGAATCACTTATACCGCTCTTTGCTAGGAATCTAACAGAGTAGAGTAGAACATGGTATCAAAAGCAGCTAAATGATCCAATGGTGCCAAAACTGCTGCTTCACCCGTGTCTAGGCTCTCTTTCATGATTTTGAACTACTATTAGCCTTATTACAACAAAACTGGCTCCGTGCTGTGACATGACTGAACACCAGAATGAGTACTATGAAAGAGACTATTGACCTCAAGATCCCGATTGATATGAACGTTTACTATTTCCTCCAAGCATTTTTGATAATACCAGTTGGAGGATAAGTGGTCTAAAATTTGCTAAGACTTTGGGATCTGTGGAAGACTTTTTTAATAATGGAACCACCTGAAGATGTTTCAAAGCCTTAGGAACTACTGCCTGTTGCAGCAAATAATTGAACAGGTAATTGATGACCATATTAAGTATATTGTCTGCCTTTTCTAGAACATCAAGTGGACAAAGATCTAATGACATACGGCAGTCTGAAATCACCTGTGCCAAGACATCTAAAAACATATGTTCAAAGTCAGATAGAACCAGTCCCGGAGCTCTGCTGATCAGTAAAAAGGAATCAGAGTCTGGCACCTAACCTGCACTTATATCAAAGTGTGCATAGATCTTTTTACCATGAAAGAAAAGAGAGAGGTTTTCACAAAGCTCAGCAGAGGGAGTAACAAGAGATTTGTATACTTAGGGCACAAGGAGATTGAGCTATTTTGAATAAATCTCTCTATATCTATTGGCAGCACATGGAATGTGGTCAGAATAAAATAGCCAGCTTAACCTGACAAATGGCTTGATGATCGAATGTTTTTCCTCATGCATGTTCCAGTCTCTTGCATTTAGTTATTTCCTCCTTCAAAGCAACAGGGAATCAGGGGGCAGAAGGACGTGATCTGGAGGGAACTTTACATCAAAAGTAGCTCTGTTGTTAGTAGTTGATCAAAGCCACTTATTTATTGAAGCTGCTTGATACTCCAGATTGCCCTGGAATGTGGGAGGTTCCATGGATAGATTTTTAGCCATGTTGGCCTTGTTTGCATTAAACCAAGGGTGAGAAGTGGAAGGTTTTTCATTGGTAAACACAGCTTTGGAGGAAGGTTAAAAGACACCAGAATCAATTAATTGTTGACCTGGCATCTAAATTTACTTGCCAGGCCCAGAATTCCCCTTTTACTACATGTAAGTCACCCCTAAGGTAGGCCCTAGCTAGCCATATGGGCAGAGTGCCATGCATATAGACGGTGGGATATGTGCCTAGTAATGTGGCTTGTCCTGGAAGTGACAGTCTATTTGGTTTCTCACTGCTGTGAATGCTGCCTTCTCATAGTATTGCATTGGAAATGCCCTGCCTTATATGTAGGGGTATTGTCTGATTTATGAGGGGTAGAGTAGGCATGTTTGGTATGGTTGCAATGGTGATGAGAAATGCTGCTTACTGGTATAGGTCGATTTTTTATTATAATTTCAGAAATGCCACTTCTGGAAAGTGAGCATTTCTCTGTGCTTATAACTTTGGTGTTTTGCAGCTTGACTTCAATCCACATCTGGCAGAGTGACAGTTGGGCTTTGTGCATATTTTTCAGACAGCCTGTACACAGGGAAGGTGAGGTGTCACAGAGGTGCATCTTCATACTGAATAGTGTTCCTGGGCTGAGAGAAGGA
This sequence comes from Pleurodeles waltl, assembly GCF_031143425.1. NCBI lineage: Eukaryota > Metazoa > Chordata > Amphibia > Caudata > Salamandridae > Pleurodeles > Pleurodeles waltl. Next base: position 281,917,520 of record NC_090450.1, read on the forward strand.
AGAGGTGGGGCACAGTTGCATTTGTAAAGGCTGCGCCCTGGCCTCACACACTAGGGTCGTTTACCGCCAACTGATGTTTGGAGCCTGTGCTGGAGGAGAGAGTGGGCACTCCCAGAACCAGTTGTAACTGGCTGGAACCTCCTCTCCCCTTTCTTTGTGAAACACACTGTAAAACTGAGTATAAGTATAGGGGAGTTTTCACCACGATATGGAGACATTTTGGAAATGGACACTGAATGCAGGAAGGGCTCAACGGGAAGCGCTATGGATTACTGCTGCTGTGCTGACCTGTGATCTACTTGGTCACTGTAAGGAACTGCCTGCAACCCCCTTGCAGTGGCCTGGTGCTGGGAACTGCCACATGTGCTCCTTTTTCCTCAACTTTGTTCCCCAGGGGCAGGGTGCTGGGGCCCCTGACCCCTGCAACTACTTAAAGCATGAGGAGTGCTTCATTTTTCACCTTATAGAGCCTGGAATGCACTTTGTTGACGTTTGTGTGAGCGCTGGGAGGCGCGCTCTGCTTTAATTATCGTCCAGTGCCTTGAGAGCGCTTTCGTTTTACGTGTGGCACACTTTGGGAAAGGCTTGTGCTGATTTTCAGAGTCAATGGGCTGGACTGGATTCTGAGCGGGTCAGAGACGCGCTGTACCCTGTGCCCCCAGGACACCAATGGAAGTTACCTGAGGAGCAAGCGTGCTCCTACTGTGTCCCCGGGGCGAAGCACACTCTGAGGCGTGCCCCCAGGGGACAAGCAGGTACCCACTTTGGTGCCTGCACACCGCTGCAGGGTGGGCCTTTTGGTCACAGGAGACATCGGGCGGGGAAGGAAGCCTCATCAGAGGCTCCCCGGGCCACTGGAGCACCTTTTGTTTTGTGGACAGGCAGGGGGGAAGGAAGCCTCATCCGAGACTCCCCCTGCCCCAATGAAGCCCCTCGTGATCCGCTGAGAACGCAGGTGGGGTGGAAGCCTTGCCGGAGGCCCCCTGTGCCACAGGTCCCCCTTGGGGGCAGCCGTGAGAGTCGGGTGAGGCCGCCCTATCTTTGGCCCCACTTGTTGTTTCTTGAGTTTGGCCCACTCTTCTGGAGGGCCAGGTACAGCCCGGGGGAGGTGGGGGGTCCCCAGACATCGCAGGCCCAAGGAGGGGCCTGCTATGAAAACCAGATGGGGTGCGTGCTGCCCCCTCCCCCCAGGATCAACACGTGGCTCCCGTTTTGTGAAGTGGAGCGCCGGGAGCCTCCCTTATCAATCCTTCTGGCACAGGGAGTGCTTTACATCATTAAACCAGGTACTTTTTAAGGACCTACATATGTCTTAGGCTCCTAGGACGGACATTATGATAACCTGCCTAGTTTTATGATGTTACATATGTGTTTGCTAATGTTTCTTTTATGGGCATAACAGGCTAATATGACTCTATGAATTGCCATATATTCTATTATGTTCCTTATATGGATATTTCTGATGTGCTTATGATCTTTTATAATGTGATTCCTGACTACTGCTTATGTTGCAGAATCCTGAGTACTTACGTGTTCTAATGTGGCTACAGCTTATTCTTGCAGATTATTAGTAACCTGTTTAACGTTCTAACAACTGCTAAATGAGCAGGGCATTACTGACATGTAATGTTTGGTCTAATTATGTTTTGTGCAATACAGTTTATTCTTACATAGCTCAGTGTTGTGTTTACTTTGTGGTGTACATATTGTGTCACATATGTTGTGTGTGTTGTGCAAATGCTTTACACATTGCCTCTGGGATAGGCCTGACTGCTCGAGCCAAGTTACCAAGGGGGTGAGCAGGGGTTATCTTGGACATGTAACTCCCTTGCTCTGACTAGAGTGGGTGGGTTCTGCCTGGCTTAGGTGCATACCCTAGACAACCATAAACCTCATTTCTAACATGTATGTTCTAAAAGGTATTTAGTTTCCTGAAAATTAAAAAAAATGCTTTGTTGGGATTGTGCCAACGTAGGATAGACATGGTGTGAGTTTGTTTCTTTTCCTCCGATGCATTTTTGGAGCTGAGCAATGTTCTTGTTTGTGAAGTAGACTTTTGTTTTAGGGCTACCTCCCCTGTTTGTTTTAATGAGGGGGCATCACACACCTGATACTAGGGACTGTGATAAGGAAACTTTTTAGGCTCTTAACTTGGGGTTGGAAGTTTCTAATAAGATACAAGGCACATTTGCCTCTTACTTTTTAGATTTAAGTTTGCCTTGACTATATTCCAATTCCATCAGCCAGACAACTGTTAGGTTCCATTATGGATCTCTTCCAGTTAACTCTTTTTGTATAAAATCCGAAGTTTCTGGAGTTAAGAGCAATGTATGCCCTGATTGCTCAACGGCAGAATAAACTATTGCTCACTTTGTATTCTTCTGCACAGGTTATAAACACTCAAGGAAGCACTGGAGTTTGCCTATCGACAGACAGTTTGGTTGCAGACAATGCTCTGTGACATTAAGGTTGCTGCATGCTGAAACCATGTAATCCATTGTCAGTGGTGCTGCTAAATTCTGGATTAGTAGAGCTCAGGCTCTGGGGTAGTTTTGATTCTCTCTAGACATATTTTTACTTTTATGGCAAAGCAAAGTTATATTAATTTTATTTGCACAGACTGTTGGATCTACCTATGCATTTTAATGATTTAGGACTTTTATTCATGTGGCTATAGTAATGGTTTTGAATTGTTTTATCATGGCACAAATACCACTTGTGTTCCATCTGTGAATAATGTTCTTATACTGCCTTGCGGCAATGTGAAGTGAAGCTAGCCTTATGTTGAACAGTTTGTTAGATCTATTTACACACATAAACAGCTGAGAATTTCCACCTATACATTTTTTTTATGGTTCTACGTTGCTCTGCTAGAGGACAATTACCACCTGTGTCTTATTTGTGAATAATGTTCTTGTACTCATTTGCACTAAACTATCTTTGCACATTAGCTTAATGATTTCCAAATTTAATATTGCTCTAATTTCATTACTTTATCATGTAAATGTTATCTTGTGTGTGGTAGCTGTGTATACTTTAATGGTCATTTAACTGAATACATTGTTATACTACCTCTTTAATGAAAATCTGTGGAAAAACTCTTGGAGTGCATTTTGTTTGGAAGCATGTTTTTGTTTGTATTTACCATTGCTCTGTCCAATCCTCTCAGTATTTGGAATGGTGGAGATCTGAATTAACAGTTTCATTATCCGCATCTTCTCTTGCATATTTGTTGGTGTTTTATTTCTACCTCTGTTTCTCCTTAAGTGGTTTGTTATGATAATTTCACAATGAATTTATTTTGTTCTGGGCAGTGCTGTGTGGAAAATGGTTGCTTTTAAGTTATGGTGCTTTGTGCATGTTACTGCCCATCATTCAATGCTTCTTTCTTACTCCACTGAATGTAATAGGTGACTGACACTTTGAGTTTGCCTTCTAATATGTGGCTGTGAGATAAAAGAGGGCAAGTGGTGCTCTTCTCAAGGTGTCCTGTGTATTTGTGCTGCTCGTGTTTTTTAATGTGGGTAATTTCTTGTTTTAATTTATTTTCTCTTTTCTAAAATTATTAGTTAAATGTGAATTCATTGTGTTTTATCATTCTAATTGTTTATTTTACTTCTTCATCTCATTTGCATGTGTGAACTAAATGTTTTTTTTTTCTTTTTATTGCAGCGCAAACTTTTGTTTTCTCTGTGGTGAGTACTGCTTGCAGTTTCAGCGTTGTTAGATCTGTAGTAAGTGTAGATGCACAGGTTTGGTAAGGAAACATTTTGCGGTGTTTCAAACCAGTATCACTGACCTGCTTAAAGGTCTTTTTTTCTAATTGGTCTAAAACTTTCACCATATTTAGCCTCTGCTTTTTGTGCTTCAAAATTAATGTTTCGATTTTTTCAAGACTTATAATGTGTTGTTTTGTGGGTAATTGTGTTTTATATTTTACCTTTCTGGAAGGATATCATTAGTACTTGCTGTGTCTATGCAGAGCAGTTGCAGTTGATCCTCAGTCTTGCTGTCTGTCTAGCTGTCTATGGCAAGTGAGGGCTATATCAGTTATTTTTTGTAGTAGAAAGTTAATTGGTGGTTTGCATTGATAGTTTCTTTACCAATCCTTATATTTCAATTTACTGTTTGATACAGCCACAGTTGGTTGAGTTCTAATTTTTCGCAGTATAGTTTGGTGTCAAGTTTTTTTCTGACAGAATTATTGATAATCATGATGTCTGTACACAGGCTGACCAACTAGCTGCTTGTTGATTTGCATTTTGAATCTGCCTCCGAATATGATACTGACACTAACTCTGCATCTGAGAACCAAGTACAGTATCCTGACGGTGAATTTTCTGTCCAAGAGGATTCCTCTGATCTGCCTCATTTAGAGGAGGACATTGAAATGCCTGTTGGCTGCTTGTGTAAGCTGGGTGGGGCAGCATGATCTAATGTCTTGCATGATTTAGAATGGAACTTTTCTGGCTCCCCGAAGACTCTTTATCAATGTGATGTAATCACTAGAATAGAATGTAATGAGCGTTTGGTTTAGAATGTTGGAGTTCACCGGTAAAGGCAGAGGAATAAAGACATGTGTAATACAGTTTTGTGTGTGACCTAGTAGTCACCTAGTGGTACCAGCCACGGGAAGACCCTACACATAGGTAAGCTAGGTTGCAGTGAAGAGCTGGATGGCTTCTCATTGGAAGTGATTAATGCTGGATTGCTGTAACATGGTGCAGCCTCCTGTGCCGGCCTTTAAAGTTGTTGCAGGATGTAGAGTAAATACAGAGAGCATTTTGACAATACATTTCTTCCAACCGTTTATTGATGAAGCAGTTCTGCGGTGTAACTTCTTTGACTGAATTACTAAGGAAGCTATCATTGTCTTCATATTGGTCTACTAGTTCCTTGATGGAACTACTATTTATCTATCAACCATGAGCAGAGATCAACTTTTATTTCTGCCGTGAATGCTGCAGTTTGAGGACAATGCTTTTTTAGTATATCATTTCTCAGAAATCTATGTTCCAGGTCAAAATATTGCCGTGGACAAGTCTCTTGTCAATACATACACACTGCCAGCCAACTGTTATTCAAGCTTGAAAGTCCATTTGGTTTTCAGATAGAATAGAACCAGCAAGAGAACACTTTATGGTATTGAGCTTTTGTGTGAAAGGTCTGCATATTTATTTTAGGGGTTCACACTTCTTCATTGCATGATCCAGGTTGTCATTGCACATTTGGAATCAGTAAAAAAAAGTGTGTGAAAACCTCCCTTGTACACATTTTCACAAAGAACCCTGGTTATACATTGACAATTTCTACAGGTATTATAATTATTTAAAGAATTATTTAAAGTGACACTGCAGCAAGTAGTGCAATCTGCTGTAACCTTAAACATTGCCCTAAAGAGCTTCTGTGCATGAAACCTCAAATGAAGCAGAGCAGTGCCTTGTATAGTCTTCCTTTCAAATTCTCAGACAAAACAGACGTCCACATTCTCACAACTCTTCACAATGAAAGCACTTCACCTTTGACTGCCAAGTAGCAAAAGTGCACAAAACTGTGTCTATTGCAGTCATGTGGGCAGTGTAGACAAAGCAGATCAAAGTTTGGTGCCTTATAATGCTGCTAGTAAGTAATATATCTGGTATAAGAAGTTGGCCACATATTTGATTAATTCGGCATCCTTTAATGCTTAGGTTATTTTCAAAGATCATGTTCCAGTTACCAAGATGACGTGTGTACAGTTCCAACAGTCTGTATTAGACAGCATTATTGGAATAAAGCAAGCACATTTTCCAGGAACAGGAGTGTTTGAGTATGTTGCCTGATTGAAAGATCAGCACTTTCCTGAATACATTTCTCCAACACACAAAAAAGACTTTCTTTGTTGGTCGTGTAAAGTCCATGTCCGAAGAAGATTTTTAAAGGAAAGTTGCAATTAATGCCCCATTGTCCTAATACTGATCTATGTGTGGTCATATCTAGTAAATTTGTGAATCCCCACAGATTCCTGAAATTTCTCTCATAGAGAAGTGTGTTTTAGTGTTTTTCCTGTTGCAGGCGCTAGGACCACCCACCCAGTGGAGTGTCCTGTTTATCAGGACAAATATAGCAACACTAGATGGTAGGATGGTTATGATTTCATGAAGAGTATGGAACGTTAGATCGCAGAATCATGAGGAAAATGCATGTTTGTAGCCAAAGATTGAGGTTTGCTATGGGATCTGGGTGAAAAAATACCTCCTAAGATCCTCAGAAGTTACACCTCCCAGCATTTTCCTGGGTGTCCATTTTTCAGAAACGTTGTTTTCTTTGGATGGCAGCTGAGCTCAGGCCCATAATCCACATTGATCCACATTGCAAAAGAATTGTTAATTTTGAGTGGAATAACTTGATATGTCCATGATGTGTTTTGGGGTTTTTCCTGTTCTGGCGCTAGGCCCACCCACACAGGTGGTGTACCATTTTTGCGGCAAGCGTGGGAATGCTGGTTGGTAAGAAATTTGTTGATCTGCACAGGTTCCAGAACTTGCTGCCACAGAAATCTGAGTTAAATTCATGTGTTTGGACAGAGAATTAAGTTTGCAACGGCTTCTGGGAAAAATGGTGGTAGTGTTTTTAGTGGGAGGGTGTGGGAGCATATAATAGTGGAACATTTGTTATTACCCATTGGATTTCTCTGCATTTTTGGTCTCCAAATGTAAGCCAGTGTGGATAAAAGAAGACTTTTGGAAAATGCCCTCTGAATCACACAATGGGCCTCATTACGAGTTTGGTGGTTCGAAGATGACAACGTTGGTGGTGGTGGTCAGGCTCCCACCAGGATGGTGGAGAGGACTGCCAAACAATGACTCTGGCAGTGATGCATACAATATCAAAGCACCGATGGCACCGCCAGTGTGGTCAGACCGCCGTGGACGATTGAAGGCACCAGCAGGCCGGCGGCTGACCAAATATATGTCGGACCTATTAAAAGCCAGCATTTCCCCCGCAGCCAGACCACCAAGAAATCCTAGGCGCATACGAACTGTATAAAAAGAGACACTCACCTCCAAGAAGCCATATTTGTCCAGAGCTGACATGAAACCACAACTAGACTTCATCCCACAGCTCCTGCTTCCCAAAGACAACGGAATCTTCGGGAACAATGACTGCAGCAACCGTAAGCACACACACTCACCTGTTACAGTTGTATATTGTGACATTTTCTACTCTTACATAACATACAATAGGGAGGGGGCTGCGAGTGCAACGCACACACATTCCAGTACACTGGCATGCACACTCACATACAACAACAAAGACATACATAGCACTCTCACTGCAGCAAGCACACACACACACCACACATTAAGAACACACACTTACTCACGGCAATGCAGCACAGGTCCAGTAGCACACCGTTCCACACAACATACCAACACGTCACAATAGCACTACATCCAGACCATCGCAATCACATTGTCAAGCACTCACAACTGACTCTAGACAGGGACTCATCAAACATACATCACAATGTACAAGCAACTGGGAATGAACACACATTTTACAAAATCATGCAACTTAGCACACATCACACAGCACATAATACCCATCATATCATGCACAATATACACACGCTCACAAAGTCAAAACATACAAAGTGACACATTACAACAACAAACACATGTCAACACAAACACCACACAATTGCATCACTACAACATGTCTGCAACAAACACATCCCCAACACACACACAATGCCTGGGGGACAAAAACACTGCACATACCCTCACATACTGCCCAAACAATACAGGAAGCACAAGCACAACACACATGCTAATACTCACACACAACCAATGTCAGGCATGAACAACAGAAACCTAGGAAAGCAGAAGCAGGACAAAGATGTAACCTGAAAACCAACAAAAGGTCGGTCTGTATATATTTGTGGCATAAGAAATATAAAATACATCTCGCACTTACTAAGGAGGTTCACCTTGTAACAGGTCTGAATACGTTTTGCTAGTATGGTATGTGAAATTTCATATGGACATGGTGGGGAGGAACAACCACCAGGACAGGAAAAGCCGTACAGTGGTACACATATGACCCAGTCACATGTGTATCATCATATGCTTCTGTACAGAGGGAACAACATAGGAGCGTAATATGTCCCTATACAAATGAGATTGTGCACACCTGTGTACCAATGTAGGGGACTGTACATTAAGGGGGTCATTCTGACCCCGGCGGTCATGGACCGCCAGGGCCAGGGTTGGCGGGAGCACCGCCAACAGGCTGGCGGTGCCCCACAGGGCATTCTGAGTGCGGTGGTTTGGCCGCAGTCAGATGCTGAAAACCGGCCGGTTTTCCGCTGCCCAAATGAATCCTCCATGGCGGCGCAGCTCGCTGCGCCGCCATGGAGGATTCTGACACCCCATACCGCCATCCTGTTCCTGGCGGTTCGCCCACCAGGAACAGGATGGCGGTATGGGGTGTCGTGGGGCCCCCGTAAGAGGGCCCCACTTTGTATTTCAGTGTCTGCACCCGTCGCACCTTCCCACTCCGCCGGCTCAAGTCCTCGTGGGAAGGGTGTTTTGCACTGGGCTGGCGGGCGGCCTTTTGGCGGTCGCCCGCCAGCCCAGTGCAAAACCCAAAATACCCTCAGCAGTCTTTCGACCGCGGAGCGGTATTTTGGAGGGGGAAGTCTGGCGGGCGGCCTCCGCCGCCCGCCAGACTTAGAATCACCCCCTAAGTGTTTTCCTTGGAGATCTTTGACCCATTGCACTTACCACATTTTCACAGCTTAGAAAATTTCACATCACACACTATCCTGGTAAAGGGATGAAAATGTGTCAAGTGTGTACTTACCCCCTTGTGGCTGCTGTGCTGCCCTCAAATGCCCATCCGACTCTTGGTAGCCCACCACCAAAATGCAGGCCATTAGGAGGGTCAAGGTTAGATGGGCACCCTGTCCTCTTTGGGTGGACATCCCCAGCTGAGCCTCTGCGGTCTTCCAAGCCCAGCATCTCAAGTCCTCCCACCACTTCCTACAGTGGGTGCTCCACCGGCTGTGGACCCCACAGGTCAGCACTTTTCTTGGCGATGGCACGATAAATCCCCTTTTTCTGATGGGTGTTGACCTGCATGGATGACACAGACAAGAAGAGTATGTCATGTCTACATACACAATACAAGTGACAACACAAGTTAATGCAACCAGTCGTACACACACTGCCTACAACATCCTGTTGAGACAGGCAGACAACGAGCAAATCTAGCACCAGGTGTCAGCTTAAAATATGTGACCAGACCACAAGCATATCTCTAAACATGGTATATCGTACTGAATATTTTTCACACCACCTTCAGTGATCACGTATTACAGGCTACAGTTGGGCCAGGGTACATACATCACCCATTCTCTACTATGTATACATATGCACAGACCCATCAACGCACACATTTTACCACAATCCTTCATTGAACCACATTTCCTGTACATCATCACAAGCTTCACCCTTAAAACATTGCAGTTACATTGCAATTACCTTCTCCTCTGGTGCACCATAAAGCTGTCCATACAGTTGTAGGACTTCGTCCAGAAGCTTTTCAAGCTCCTCGGGGGAGAAGGCAGTGCCCCTATCACCTGTAGGACGTGGCATGATTGTGCTCAGAGGCAGTACACAGCAGCTCAGGTTGTTGAGGTCTTGCAGGAAGCAATGTCAAGAGTCAAGTGAGAGATCAAGTATGAGATGGCGGTCACGTCCCAACGTAAAAAAACGTCACCGCCGGTGAACATCGCCAATGGACCAAGACCGCCAAAGACAGCAATATGTTCCAATGGCAATATCTACCACGGTCATATCTGCTTTCTGCCATGACGATTTCTGCTGGTGGACTTAGTTCACTGCCTAATGTCCAGTACAGTAGGTCAGGCAGCTGCCATTGTAAGGCTCACATAAGAGCGAAAAATCTATTTTAAAATTGTGTCACAAACTGTGAAACATATCAACTACATTGTGTTCACTGCTGGGTTTGAACAACCTAGTAGAAATGTGTATAAATTATGTACAGGATTTTAAATTGATGTATTGCAAGTTATGGAAATGTAGTAGCATAGTCAGCAGAGAAATGGCAATCCAACGTGTGGTTTATGTGTCCCATATATGTGCAACATGTTAAGCATGTGAATGTCACATAGACTGTCAGTGACATGTTTTTTCTGAAATATGATAGAGGAAAGGGGATTTGAATGGAGTAATAAACCATTCTTTAGATCTGTTCAGTGTACAGTGTTTCAACAGTTTAACGTGGCATTTCAGAGTATTATCTGTGACACAAGTATGATCATACTGATGATGTACAGAATGAGTGATACACAAGCATTCTAGTTTTCTCACACATAGATACCCTGGCACGAGAAGAGTGAGAGATCCTCCAGTGTACTGTCTACTGGTGGACCTGCAGACCATGGAGGAGCGACATGTGATCCAGATCTACTGCCTGGATAAGCAATCAATCATGGATCCTTGTTGGCAGTTGGAGCCATATTTGATGTCTGCCAATCGAAATTCCCATAGCACACCACCCATTGTACAAGTTATGTCAGTGCTGCACTTCCTGGCCACAGGCTCCTTTCAAAATACAGTGGCAAACAGCAGGGATGTCTCAACTTATGTTCAGTCTGGTCTTGAAGGCTGTACTGTCTGCATTGTTGAAACACCTGGACAGCTAAATCAAATTTCCACAACATAAAGATTTGGCCCATGTAAAGGCTGTTTTTTGGGCTCCTGAAGGCAATATTCCATAACATCGATAAGTCTGGTGGAGCCCTCCGCTACTCAACCAGTATGTCAAATCATTGTGCCTGCTGCATGCTCCACAACCTCGCCTTGGGATGTCAAATTCTATCTATACCAGATAAGGGGGAGCCAGAAGTTCCAGTGGGTGAGAATGTGAATGTGCCAAGTGAGGATGAGTATGATGAATGAGAAGCTGGAGATATCAGGGCAGATCTCATCAATCAGTACTTCACCTGACTTTAGGTATGTGATGTTATGTTATTTAAGTAACTCAATGGGGTATTGGTGGGGCTAGGGATGCTTGATAAGAGTCTTAGCATGACCATCAGAGAGGTCATAAGTAGCTTCAAAGCCCTTGGCTCAGATTTATGTGCATATTATTACACGGAGTAGTGTGCAGCTTTTTGATCACCACAGTCTGATTTTCTCACAATGCACAGTTCGAGTTACCATTGTATATAGGAATTGGCTGTATAATGTACTTGTTTCAACGCAGTCTGTACCTCATGTTTGAAATTTATGATTTGCAGATTACATCAGTAATCGGTCTAGCGACCTCTCCTGAAGCCATTCTTATATTACATGATTGTACTGGCAATCTTTTTTATTTGGATTCCAGTGACTTCGCTGTGATTTTACTGGTATCTTTTTATTTGTTTTAATTGCTGTTGGGGGATATTTGGGGGCATTTCTATTTTTAACTTGTACTCGGTAGCGCCAGCGCCCGTGTTCAGAGGCTTCCGGCTGCTCCGTTTTATTTCTTTCCCTTCTTGTGTTGGGCCATTTTTTGTCCACCATTTTTGTTGCTGATCTACTGGTTCAGATCCTCTGAGCAAGGCCAGGAGTCCCGCATGGTTTATTTAAAGTGACGGATGCCGGCCGTGTACGGTATAGCGACCTCTCCTGAAGCCATTTTTATATTGTATGATTGTACTGGCAATCTTTTTTATTTGGATTCCAGTGACTTCGCTGTAATTTTACTGATATCTTTTTATTTGTTTTAATTGCTGTTGGGGGATATTTGGGGGCATTTCTATTTTTAACTTGTACTCGGTAGCGCCAGCGCCCGTGTTCAGAGGCTTCCGGCTGCTCCATTTTATTTATTTCCCTTCTTGTGTTGGGCCATTTTTGGTCCGCCATTTTTGTTGGTGGTCTAGTGGTTCAGATCCTCTGGGCCAGGCCAGGTGCCCCGCATGGTTTATTTAAAGTCTGACGGGAGCCGGCTGTGTACGGAATAGCGACCTCTGCTGAAGCCATTTTTATATAATATGATTGTACTGGCAATCTTTTTTATTTGGATTCCACTGACTTTGCTGTAATTTTACTGATATCTTTTTATTTGTTTTAATTGCTGTTGGGGGATATTTGGGGACATTTCTATTTTTAACTTGCACTCTGTAGCGCCAGCGCCCGTGGTCAGAGGCTTCCGGCTGCTCCGTTTTATTTCTTTCCCTTCTTGTGTTGAGCCATTTTTGGTCCACCATTTTTGTTGGCGGTCTAGTGGTTCAGATCCTCTGGGCCAGGCCAGGAGTCTTGCATGGTTTATTTAAAGCCTGACGGACACCGGCCGCGCAGCTGGCGCACCGCTGGCTCACCAAAGGTGCCCATCCGCGCCCTGAAGCACCCAGAGCCCAGAGAGCCCAGAGATACTGCTCCTCCCATTACCATTAAGCTGGCCTACTCTTCTTCGCAATTACTGGAACTCAGAAGCACCGGGCCATGTCTGGCCCCTGTAAGTACTTTTGGGCCCCATGTTCCCTCTCCATGTCCTAGTTGCTCTTCGACGCCCACTGCTGCCTTACCATCTAACACCCCCTTTCACCAATTGGGTAGAATGTTGCTGCTCAACTGCTGTTCCTTACCAGCCCACTCCTTACACATCTATACTCTCCTAGAAGACCTCCTACCGGATGCTCTGTTTCTTACAGAAACATGGTTGGGTAAAGAATCTTCAGTTGAAATCTGTAAATCTGTGCCTTCTACTTACTCTATAGCCCACTTTTACTTTCTCTGGGATCCTTCTCTATCGGCCTGTGGGCCCCTGTGCCAGCTTCTTAGAAGCCTTACCCGATGTTGCGGCTAGCCTCATCTGTAAATTCCCTAACTTAACTATCCTTGGGGATTTTATTATCCACCTCGATAATGCAGACTGTCCTTTGGCTAAATCGTTTTTAGCCTCTCTTATTGCACTTGACCTAACTCAACATGTAACTCAACCCACTCACCTTAAGGGCCATACCTTGGACCTCATATTTAGTAATATTTCTGATCTTACCTCTCTATCTCCTCTGCCTCTATTCTGGACAGATCATTCTCTTTTATCATTTGCTTTCCCTTATAATGCCCCTGGGGATCTTCAACCCAGTTCTATAACCTTTGGGCGTATCTGGTCAAAGTTGGTCTCTAGTGAATGGCACAATGCACTTGGTGCTTCCTCTATAACTAACAACTTTTCTGCTTCGACTGCTGCAGATTCCTTCGATGAGTGGATCTCTTCTTCCCTGGATTCTATTCTGCCTATTAAATCAAGAATAAAAAAATCATCTCACAAGGCCAAACCGTGGTTTTCCCCTCTTTTACTAGATCTGATAAAGAACTGTAAAAAGCTAGAGAGAATCTGGAGAAAGAATTATAGTCCCTCCGCCAAAGAAACCTATAGGCAATCTATTAGACTTCATCATCAAAATATTAAAGCAGCTCAGTCTACCTACTATGGAACTAAAATGGAAAAGTCCTCCAGATCACAGATTTTTTTTTTCAGATCTTTAAAGAGCTCACCACAATCCCCATGCCTGCCTCTTCTATAGAGGCATCCACTAAACATAGTAACCGATTGGCAGCCCATTTTCAGGACAAGATCATCAAGATATACTCTGGGTTTCCTTCCTCTTCCCCTCAGGAACCCTCAGATGATCAGGCCACTGATCCCTCTCATTCAGGGATTTTATTACCTGCTTTTTTTACCACTTACAGATGCTCTAACATCCAATCTACTGCTTAACATTAAATCCTGCTCCCCCCTGGACCCCGCTCCTCCTCTCGCGTGCTTCAGACATCATTGTCCCACCTCTCACAAGAATACTAAACTATTCCCTTTCCTCAGGTTCTCTTCCTCAGTCTTTTAAGCATGCCATTATTAAGCCCCTCCTAAAAAACCCTAAGTTGGACCCCTCTTCTCTGGAAAACTACAGACCTATTGCTCTTCTCCCCATCTTAGCTAGGATCCTGGAGAAACATGTGAATCATCAATTACCCAGCTATCTCGAGAGCCACGAGCTCTTACATCCTACCCAAATGGGTTTCAGAGCTCAACACAGTACTGAGTCGGCTCTCCTTACAGTGACCGAGTCTGCCCGTCAACTTCTGGATCAAGGGGGCCACACGGCCATTATCCTACTTGATCTTAGTGCAGCATTCGACACTGTGGATCCTAACCTTCTCTGCTGCAGACTTTCTAAGATGGGGATAGGAGGCACGGCACTCTCTTGGCTCTCCTCCTTCCTCATAGGAAGATCTTTTCAAGTTATGGACCGTTCCTTCCTATCTGATATTTTCCCACTGACGTGTGGAGTCCCTCGGGGCTCCTCCCTGAGTCTGATTCTTTTTCATATTTATTTATCACTGCTGGCTAAAGTGATTGCTCCCCATAACCTTTATATGGTTACCTATGCTGATGACACCCAGCTAGTGGTATCCCTCTCCAGCACTGGAGATTCGTGCGCTGCAAATCTTTCCCACTGTATGAAGGATATTGGTGATTGGATGATTCAATCCAAACTCAAATTCAACGACGGAAAATCAGAGGTAATGATTGTAGGTAATAGCCCCCCCTGCTCTTCCTCTGGCGTCGGACTCAGAGGTTTTTAATAATCCCCCTCCTCCAAAGGCGCATGTTAAAAGCCTTGGTTTATGGCTTGACCCTTGTTTAACCATGGAACTTCAGGCCAATAAAGTGTCTTCCATGTGTTTTGGTCTCCTAAGAACTCATAGGAAGATCTTTAGGGGGTTATTCCAACTTTGGAGGAGGTGTTAATCCGTCCCAAAAGTGACGGAAAAGTGACGGATTTACCACCAGCCGTATTACAAGTCCATTATATCCTATGGAACTCGTAATACGGCTGGTGGTATATCCGTCACTTTACTGTCACTTTTGGGACGGATTAACACCTCCTCCAAAGTTGGAATAACCCCCTTAATCTCTTAACTTTTTTGGCCAGAAGAATCCTCATTCAAGCCTTGATTCTTTCCCACCTTGACTATGGGAACTCTTTGTTTCTTAGCTCCTCTGACTATGTGACAAAGAAGCTGCAAATAGTGCAGAATGCAGAAGCCAGGCTCCTTATGAATTCACCTAGACACCTCTATGCGAAGCCGGCCCTTGGAGTGCTTCACTGGCTTGCCATTAAGCAGCATATTCATTTCAAAGCTCTGTGCATTACTCACAGGCCCTTACATGATAAGGGTCCGCTTTTCTTCAGAAAATGGATCTCTATGTACGCCCCTACCAGAAGTTTGAGATTATCCTCCACCCGGCATGTTCACATACCTCGGTTCAAGAGAGCCTGGCGAGGCAACTCTTTCTCCATCAAGGCTGCCCACCTTTGGAATGCCCTCCCCTCCGAGCTCCGTCATGAACCTTCTGAGCGTCTTTTTAGGAAGAAGCTAAAAATCATCCTTAATTGTAGTTAACTTTTTTTCGTATCCTTTTCTTTGTTTTCATGAGTCGTCATATACCTTTAGCGCTGGGATGCCTTAGGGTAGCTACGCGCTTTAAAAATTCATAAAACTAAACTAAACTAAACTAAACATCACAAGGTCATCCTCATTTGGAAATATCAGACAGTGTCACAGGCAGGTGGGATTTGGAGACTGACAAGTGAAGTGAACTTCGATTGAATCAGGAACTGTTGGGCATGTGATCTGGGGTGTGTGCGTTCTCTGCCCAGACTGTCAGGACCATGGGATGATAATGCCCAATTCCACTCAATAGACCTGTTTGGCAATTGAGGATTGTTCAGTGGTGCAATGCCTGTGTACTTTTGTCTCTCACACATGTCATCCTGTGCTATCCATACCCTCACCCACCAGAATGGTTTGTATTGGTAATAAGTACCTTGTATGCAGTTGTCACCGGGTTTCCTTGCTGCAGGCCACTGTGCATGAGTATCAAGACTGACGTAGGTGAGTGGCATGCCTACTGATACCTGACCATTGTAAGTGGAAGGTTCCAGGACTGGGGACATTAGTACTGACCTCTGTCTGCATCATGGGATATGGTAATTTGGGAGCTATGGTATGGGTATGTGATAAGGCTTTAGATTTTTATACATTGAAACAAAATGTTTGCCTATTGGGATAGTGAAAGACTGACATGTTCGTAACTTCGGTTGTCTGTGGGCTGGTAGTGACTGGCAATTATACTGAAACACTGAAGAAGCTGCAGTATTTCACTGTGTGATCATTGGCATTCTCCAAACCTGCATGTGGGAAACTTCAATAAAAGTGATTTGCGTTATGTCTAGCATTATTATTCAATCCAAATTCTACCCTGATTAAGCAGTACATGTGAGATAGAACACTGAAACTGTCTTACATTTGTGACAAGCTTTTTTGTGCAAGAGGTGTCATGGATAACAGTTAAACATGGTTGTTGTTTTTTTTTTATTATATCTTTTATTGCTTTTATAATAGTACAATAACACACACTCAGTAATGTAATGCTGTTTAGAAAGAAAACCCCAACATTGTATAAATTCCCTCCTCCCCCATCTTGCACAAGATTCATTTGTATCGGATCATAGATTTACAATTCTCGAAATCAAAGCATACTTCACAAACGTGCAGTGTTCTAGGTTAAAGGTGTAGAGGACTGTTCGGTTTCAGATTCCGAAGTGGTGTTCTCTTCTTCTGATAAGGGGGCATCAGCAGTTCTCAGATTCTCCAGGATCACATTCCATTGAGTAACCTTTTCACTGGATCTTTGCCCTTGTATAGTTTCTTTCCTCAGCACCGTTTCCTCGGCCACTGCCCATTTTTCCACTGCATTTTGCCACCTAGTCACTTGTGGGCCCATCGCGTTCTTCCAGTGTGAAGTTATCTCTCTTCTAGCTAGAATCAAGCCAAGGTCAATGAACCTGTAGGCTATTTTGTTGGCTGAGGGGCGGGCAAAGCCTCCCAATACTGCCACTATTAGGAAGGGGGGTAATGTTCTCCCGGTACAAGAGGACATTTTCCTAAAGATCACTACCCAGTAGTCTTCCAGCAGAGGGCAACTCCACAACATGTGTAGTAGACCTGCTGCTGGCTCAGTGCAACGAGGACAGCATGAGTTAGTCGCACCATAAATTTTAGTTATCATTAGAGGAGTTAGGTAAGCTCTATGGTGTATATATACAAATTTATTAATTTAAATCTTGCATTTCTCGACACTGTGTATATATGGGATGTTATCCTGGCCCATTGTTCATTGTCCATGGCAGTCTCCAGCTCTGTCTGCCACTTGGTTTTGAGCTTGTTTAGTGGTAAACATGTGCTGTTCAGCAGGGATTTATATATACCTGAAATCACTCCTTTTTGTTGCCCAATTGAGCATACAAGGTTACAACCCTCATGAGTAGATGGTTCTAGTGTGCCCGCTCTCCATTTCTTATTAATAGCTCTAGTTATTGCACTATGTATGAGGAACATTCCTGGTGGAAGGGCAAACTGTTCTTGTAATTCTGCGTAGGTACATAGTCTCCCATTACTAAACAGGTCACCCAATTTTGTAATATTATATGCCTTTAGTTCAGCAATGCCTATTATTATATGGTTTCCCATGGAATGTGCCAGGCATGTAAAGGGGGCCTCAGGTGCGTATGGTGTCGCAGTGCGGGTGCGCTTTAGGTACTGCTCCCAGCAATGTCTGGTTGGTTCCCACTCCATAGGAAGGGGTTGTTTCTGCCTTTTGGGGTTCAGTAAGATGCCCAGGATTTGTGTTAGTGGGCCGTTCAGTGGAATCTGCAAGTTCTTGGGCGCTGGGGGTTCTGTAATTAATTTTGCCAACCATCGCAATTGGCCTGCCCAGTAGTAGATCTCGAGGCCTGGGACTGCCATGCCCCCCTCAGTGGTAGGTCTCTGGAGAGTGTGCAACGCTATTCTATGTCTACTCGTTCCCCAAATGAAGCTCGTGACCATGGATTCTATGTTTTTGAATACCATTTTTGGAATTAAAATTGGAATAGTAGAAAAATAGTAAAGCAATCTGGGCAAAACTATCATTTTAAGCAGGGCAACTCTTCCAGAGACTGTCAGGGGGAGTGTCTTCCAGAACTGCATACTTTCCCGGATCACTCTAAGTGTTCTATGTATGTTCCTTTCCAACATGTCTTCTGTGGTGCGGTATATATTAACTCCTAAATATTTAAATGTATTCGAGGTCCATGGCAGGCCTCTGGTATCTGTGGGTTCTTTGGTGTTTTTTATTGCTGGGAAGATAGAGGATTTTTTCCAATTAATGCGGAGACCGGATGCTACTCCATATGTTTCCAACATATCCATTGCTCCCGGTAGCCCCACTTCCAAGTTCTCAAGAAAAAGTAGCATGTAGTCTGCGTAAAGAGCAATATGATGTGTCCAGCGATTAATCAAAATACCCTCATAGTAGCCTCGGATTCTGGCCATTTGAGCAAGTGGTTCTACTGCTATCGCGAAAAGAAGAGGTGATATAGGACAGCCCTGTCTGGTGCCTCTACCTATGGGGAAAGAGTCAGACACATTACGATCCGTTCGGACTCGTGCTGTGGTATTGTTGTATAGAAGTCTCGTCCAATGGACGAAGCCCTCTCCGAGTCCCATCTGTAGCATTACCTGCTCCAGATAGTCCCACCTCAAGCTGTCAAAGGCTTTTTCGATGTCCACCGACATGATCGCCACGTGTGGTGTAGTTAGTGGTATGTTGTGAAGGATTGAGAGCAGGCGTCTGATATTTTGTGCAGGGCTGCGTGAGGGAATAAAACCGGATTGATCTTGATGGATCAGTGAGGTCATATGGGGTAGTAGCCTATCTGCTAACACTCTGCTAAGTATTTTGTAATCAAGGTTGAGCATGGATAATGGGCGGTACGATCGGACATCGTTGGGGGGCTTATCAGGTTTCAATAATGGAATCATTATGTCCTCAGAGGTCGACCGAGGTAGATTATTACTATTCCATGCTTCTATGTAAATTATACAGAGTTGTGGAGCTAGTACGTTTTGGAAACTAAGATAAAACTCCACTGGGAGTCCGTCCGCTCCTGGCACTTTGCCCCTCGCCATGCCTTATATTGCTGATTTGATTTCTGCAATTGAAATAGGTGTCACCAGAGTCGCGCAGTCCTCAGCTCCCAAATTAGGAAGGGCGAGGGCTTCCAACTCTCGTATCTGAGTCTCGGTTATTATACCAACAGGGGGTGCCTACAATGCTGAATAATAGTTAAGGAAGCTCATGTTTATCTCCCTTTGCCCGTAAACATTATTACCTGGGGTGTCTTCAATCTCCACCACGACCGTTTGTTGTGTGTGGGGCCTGGCGAGCCAGGCTAATAGGGCACCTGACTTATCCCCCTCCGCATGCTGGCTGCTCAGATGGTGCTTATAATCAAAGCGAGACAGTCTAATAATCGCCTCAGTTATCTTATTTCTAGTTTTGAGTAGTAAAGGGGACAAATCAGGTTATGTAGGGTGATTACGCTCGAGATCTCTAAGGGCGTCTTCAAGCCTCTTGAGTTCTATTTCTAATACTTTCTGGACTCCCATGTTTTGACTAATGCATTGACCCCTAGTGACTACTTTGAACGTTTCCCACTCAGTGGATCGGGAGGAAGCAGTTCCTGCATTTTGTTTGAAGAAGTCCTCAATGTTTTTATGCAGAATTTGTTTAAATGCTTTGTCTTCTAGAGCACCCGCCCTTAGACGCCAGGTTGGTATTGAGGGTCTTTCCCCACTCCAGGCTAATGAGAGCATCAGGGGATTGTGATCTGATATGGTGCGACTGGGATATTCAGCTGTCATCACCGTATTGTGCACTTCTGGTGACACCAAGAGGGTGTCCAGCCTAACATGTAAAGCATGTACAGCTGAATAATATGAGTAATCTCTGATGTGTGGGTTGAGTTGTCTCCAGCAGTATTTGAGGTGCCAGTGTAGTTGCCAATTTTTGATTCGTAAGGCAGTTTTGCAAATCTGTGATTGTGAGAGAGGTGGGTGCGACCTATCCTATTCAATGTTAGCTATGCAATTAAAGTCACCCCCGATTATTTTGGGGCCCGTCATGAGTGGGCCTATGTCCCGTGATACTTTGTCGAGGAATTTCCCTTGCTCTTGGTTTGGAGTATATATTCCACTAATGGCTATCTCCCTTCCTTCTAATCTCCCTGCGACTATTACATATTTTCCATCCTTGTCTATGATCTTGTGCAGCACCTGGAAGGGCACCCCAGGACGGATCCATAACAACACTCCCCTAGCAAACGCTGAGTAAGTAGTGACAAAGATTTGTCCTCTCCATCTTTTTTTCAGGGCATTAACTTCTTGCTCTATTAGGTGCGTTTCTTGTAAGATAGCTATGTGAATACCATTTGGTTTAAGGTAATTGTGCCCTTTGTACCTTTTAGACATATTATTTAGGCCTCTAACATTCCATGTTATAATTTTTTATTGTGTAGTCATGATCTATATTGTTGGTATGACATGGCCCGTGCCTGTATTCCTGTTGCAACGTTTGGATAAGTTAGGTTTTTTTAATAGAAATCGAGAATTGCTTGGCTCATTGCCTATTTGTGCATTTAGTACTCCAAAAACTAATTTAACTGACTCAGTTCCCAACTCCCCTTCCCCAGGACCGGTATCTAGAACTCTCCCCGTCCAAACCATATTAACAGTCTTAGTTAATGTCCTAAAGGTGGGTGGTGTGCCAAAGGCTGAGAGCTGTTGCCCCGGGCCGTTCCCCCAGCCCGTCCGTGCTACTTCTGCTGCCCAGTAAAGTGCATTTTAGAGGTTTCGTTAAGTTCAGCTTCGTAGTTTCTTTCGTCTAAGTTATGTAATAGTTTCGTAAGAACTCAGATCAATGTTCTTGAAGTTTTTAGTTCGTCCAGGGAGATTTCAGATAATCTCATCTGCTGTTCTCAGAGTCACTGGGGGTAAGCTGACAAGGGTGTCTTGCAAGGACCTCGAGGACCCCTGACCGCACGATTCAATATCCGAGACAACGCCAGAGGCTGGGAATAGTGGAGGGGTTCTTCCGCTCAGAGTCACTGCTGCGTTTATGGCCTCTCTCATCTCCTGTAACGACTGATGTCTTGGGGGTGCTGCCTCAGTAATCTATTTTCTAGATCTACTGTGTTTCCTTCCAGGGGTGCGGAGGGAACGAGGGTTGGGGACCTGTTTGGCCAAGTCCAGGTGTTCCAGCCAGTCTTCTGCTGCTTGCGGAGATAGAAAGAAGTGTGTTGTATTGTTATATTCTACTCTTAGCTTGGCCGGGGAGATCATTGTGTATTTTATATTATTCTCATGTAGGACCCATTTGGGTTCATTGAAGGAGGCCCTTTGTGCTTGCGTTCCTCTGGTGAAATCAGGAAATATCATGATTCTCCGATTCTCATATAGGATCTCACCTCTCAGTCGAGATTGAGTTAGTATGTGGTCTCTGTCTTTACAATGTAATAGTTTTGCCACTATTATTCTCGGTCTGGTTCCAGGTGGTGGTGTTCTGCTGGTTACTCTGTGGGCCCTCTCCACCGCAAAAAACGGCGAGATGCCTTCAGGCGCCACTGCGCTTCTAAGCCACTGCTCTTGGAAAGCCTCCATGTTGATTGCCGATGATTCCGCTCCTTCTGATATACCAACTAGTCTGATGTTACTCCACCGAGCCCGGTTTTCAGCATCTTCTGCCCTTGTTTCTAGTATTTTGACCATCGATGTGAGTTCCTGAAGCTCTGAAGATGTGGATTTCTTCGTTGTGGTCACCAGTGTAATATTTTTTTCGTTCGTTCCTACTCTTTCAGCCAATCTCCGGTGGTCATCCCGCAGCAGTGAGAAGTCAATTGTCAGGCCCTCTATTTTACTTTCAAGTGCCTCGCGGGACTCCTTAATGGTGAGGAGGACGGTATCTAAGGTCGTCACCTGTAGTTCCTGGCCTTCTTGTGGGCCTGCGGATTGGGATTGTTCAAGCGGTCTGGAGGTAGTGGCGCCATCTTGAT
This sequence comes from Pleurodeles waltl, assembly GCF_031143425.1. Lineage (NCBI taxonomy): Eukaryota > Metazoa > Chordata > Amphibia > Caudata > Salamandridae > Pleurodeles > Pleurodeles waltl. The sequence continues at coordinate 281,939,520 of NC_090450.1, forward strand.
GGTGTTCCTCTCGTTTTTTGGGCTTCCCCATTCTTGGATCAGTAGATCAGGCCGGGGAAGAGATAGGTTTGTTCATGCAATTTAATGTGTTCCACCTCTAGATAGCATCATCTGATTGTTCCCCTGCTGGTTCCGGTGCTCTCCATCCCCCACGTAAGTCGCGGATTTCAAGTCATTTGCAAAAGTTCCAGATCCGATATTTCCTCAAGCTTGTTACGGTTCTGTGGGTTGTGGTATAGCAAGAAAGAGAAAACAGACTATGGGTCCAGGCAGATGTGTGTAGGAAACGGCAGGTGTATTGTTTTGGCTTCGCCAGTGAGCCCCTGGTATTGATTGTGTAGTCAGTGTTACCCTCTTCTCCAGAGGTGTAAAGCGTTTTCTGAATGGAGCGAGGGCAATCTTGTGTAGGCTCTCAGGTGTTTCCCTCTCGAATCTCTGCCAGTGCTCCTTTCACTGGGTGGGGCGCTTCTGTCACCCGTGTTCCACCGTTGCCTCTGTGTCTCTTGCTGGGGGGTGGGTTGCCCTCCGGTGCCCCCTCAGTTATTAGGCCCCCTTCGTTCTTCGGTCGCGCTCTTATGTCTCTGGGTCCGCTACAAGTGACAGGTCCGCCATTAGCAGGTGGGCTTTTCCCAGGATCGGCGCTGTTTCACTGTCCTAACGGTGGTCCTGGTCTCCGCTCTTCGCTCCGTCTCCCCCGGCCGCAGCATCATTTGGTTGTGGCCGTCATCTTGGATCTATGCGGCTGCAGAGAGAGCCGGCCACGGCATGGCAAATTCTCCCAATTTTCTCCACCGTTCAGGTTCGCGTTGATATCTCCGTATACTGCCAGTGTTCCGATATCTGGACCGTTAGTTTTGTTTGCAATCGTGCATTATTAGTCAGTTTTATATTGATCGGGCCCGGTTCGCGGCCCCGGAGCTCCACACTAAGCGTGCTGCTGCATCTGCTGCAGGCCACGCCCCCCAGTTAAACATGGTTGATATATGACTCTCACACATGATCTGTGGTTAAGTGGTATTTATTAAGAAGTGCACAGCAAAAATAGTAAATCTGATCAAGTATGACACAAAGGAAACAATAAAGGGTTCTATCATGGTGGATGAAATGATCAGGGTAGCTGCTACAACATTTGGAGACAAAAGTCCAGTTTCCCTGTACCATAGGATAATGGAGATATGTTTCAGAAAAGTTAACATGATGTATCTGCGCTACACAAGGCGAACCAATCAGTAGAGGTTTACTTCCTGGCAGTGGTTTTGGTCTTTGCATCTGCTCTTCCTGGATACTTTGGGGGATATCTACATTTTTGTGGGGTTCTTCAGCTACAGAGGGAGGGGTGTCTGGGGCATTTCATCCCCTTTGCAGGGCCTCCATTCCACTAGCAGCCACAGATGTAGAAGGGATTGGTGTTTTATTGCTACTGGAAGGGGCCAGCTGGTGTGTACAAAACCAACTCAGTGTGGTGCTCATGTCTCTCAGCACCCCTGCAATGGATGCCAAGTGGGTATTTTAGAATTGGCACTGCTGCATGACTTCCTAGTGGTTGTCCTCATGCAGCTGCTTGATCTCCCCGATCATGGTATGTACCTGTCCCTTCATGCCTTGGGATTGTTGGTAAGCTCCCACGACTTGGGAGATGGTGTCTCGTCTAGTTGTATCTCCAGGAACTTCCATCCACTGGCCCACGCCATCCCTTCCATGCACCCTACTCCCACGTGCCTGTGTCCCTGGCACAGTTTTGCTACTTCCACTGGTGCCAGGTCTATCATTGTCTGGGTTTACAACAGGAGACTCAGATACCTGTTCTGGGGGTACAAGATGGTAGACACTGTCTTTAGAACACAGGTTTGGGGGCAAATGGTTGCCTGTGATGTTGAAGCAACAGGGCTGGGATGAGTTAATATGGGCAGGGTGAGACTCACCATTGTTGACTCCCCAGGTGACCCGGATGGGCCAGCTTTGTTCTCTATGTCCACACATCCAGGGGTGTCTTCCTCACTGAGAGCTTCATCCAGAGGGAGAGTTGGAGTCTCCGGTGTTTTTTCCATAGTGACATTGGTTAGGTTACCTGTAGGAGAAGTGGAACACACAGTTGTTGAAAGTATGCAACAAGTGATATCAAACTTTGAGAACAAGACATGCTATGTGACATGCACACAAAGCCTTTACTTGATCCCCTGATATGATAATGACACCTGCATCAAAATCTGGGTTACGGCTATATGGGACACAGAGATTTCCAATTTCATACACCCTGCTACAAGATGTTTGAGTATCTTGATGGTTAGATGATTCTTCATAGGTTCATATCTTGTCTGATTGATGACCTGACATTTTAGTGATCTCCAAGTTAGGTGTATGGTATCATTGAGTCAACTGACAGCTGCACAAAGTACTATGGTAACAATGAGGGACAACAGTATAGATGCAACCATCATACCTAGCCCTCTGTATGGGTGTACTTCAAGAACATGCAGCTTCCAATATTGGTACCTCCCAGGTGAGTACATGACATTGATTGGATGCTGATTTAAAGACCAGTTTAGTAGGGAACATATCTGTAGCTGTGTGTTGCTTGTAATAGTACTGACAGATGGCATAGCATTGATGTCATTGCCATGGGATGTACAACAGTGGAGAAGTCACATGGGTTTAATTGATTGTTACTTTCACATGCAAGGCTATTTAACTTGCAGTACAATCTTCTGGTTTTCTTAATGATAGAACAGTGCATGCTTGGACTTATAGTGCTGTCAATCCCTGTACTATCCATGCCATACACAGACAGTGTGCCCCCAGGTGAGTTTAGTTGACATGTTGTATGCCAGAGAGGATGTTTGGACATAGGGGTGGTGAGTAGGTTGACTGTTAAGGTGCCAAAGGTGATCAGTGTGCATGCAGGACATAGCAGTTTGGTGACAGTTGTTATATTGAGACTTACCCAACTCCACTCCCCCAGGTATTCCTGTCAAGCCCTCAGGATGCAGTATATCCAAGACCTTCTCCTCCTACGATGTGGGAGGAGGTGGGGCCACCACTTGTCTTGAGGAATGCCAGCTAGTGCCTGGCAACCATGAAATGTACCTTCTCTCTGAGGTCATTCCACCTCTTCCTGAGGTCCTCACTAGTGTGTGGGTAGCTGCCCACTGAATTGACCCTTTCGACTATTCTATGCAACATCTCCATTTTCCTGGCGATAGATGGACTTGTGCTCCAAAAAGGTGTGACTACTCTGATGTTTTCATCCACCATGACCTGAATTCATCATCTGTGAAACAGGGATGTTTTTGTTGGGACATGGTAGTGGTGGATTAGATGGTGAGGAAGCATTAAATAATAAAAGGAAAAATTGGTCATGAAGTGTGGGTGCTGTGGTGTGAGTTGTTGACCGGTCCTGTTGATTGTATGTGGTACTAATGTATGTGTTGAGTGTGTTGTGTAGTTGTGGGATGAGTGCTATATAAAGTGCGTAGGAGTGCCTATTCTATGGTCAGTTCTTTTTTTGTGTTGCCTCTATCTAGCAGTTTATGGCATTCGGGTTGCAAAGGATTATGGGGTGTGAAGGGATGTGTTTTATAGTGCAGTGTGTAGGTGTGTCAGGCGTGTGGATGTGTGTCAGGTGTGGGGTTTTTGAAATATCAAATGTGGTGTGGTGTTGTACTGATGTGACTGCCACCTGCCTAGGTTCACATCGTCATTGGTCTTCCACCATGGAAGAACTGCTATCGTAATTTCTGGGTGGTAATTGGATGGGAAGTTTTTGGCGGGCTGGCGGGCTGGCTGTGCTAGTGGTGAGACCACCTTTTTCCCGCCCTCCAGTGTCCTGAGAGAATCACATTTTTGGCTGGATTTTGGTGGACTTTGCTGTGTGAGGCATAAAACAGCGGTTGGATTACAGTGAACATGGCAGTCTTTTGGCGGGTGCCACCATATCGGTCTTATCGTCAGACTGACAAAGTCATAATGAGGCCCAATATCATGGGCAATCCCTAGGTCAGAGTGGCACCAATAGTCAATGTTTTTATACTCAGTTGTGCTCATTTTAGAAATACATAGGTTTGCTTCACACCTGTATTTGCTTTATACACAGTTTTCATTTATTACATTTTACTATATGAAATGCTCTATGGTTGGCACACAATTATAAGCTGCAGCTCGGGTGTTGGCTCTTTGAATCACTTGTTTTTGGAGAACCTACAAACCATATGTATCCTTGTGACCAGAAGGGTCTATTGGATGTAATAGTGTATTGGATTTGTAAATCGACCATTGTGACAAAAATGTACTGATGAAAAAATTGTCACTATTGTTTTTTTCTCCACTTTAATTATTTTTTATTTCACTGAGTTTTTCTTTTTGAAAAACTTGAGAGACCTACATAAAGGACCCCTTGCTGGATTCAGAATTTTGTCTAGTTTTCAGGAATGTATTACTGTCCGGGATCACCCTTGGGTTTCATACCTGTGTCGATAACACACTGCAAGTAGTTGGAAGCCACAAAAATGAGGACCATCTCTTAGAAAAGAGGAAAATGGTGGTAAAAATGTTTTTGATGTAACTATGCTTGCTCCTAAAAGCTGTAAAGATTGTGATACTATCACAGCAAACCTTTAATTGATGACAATTTTGGAAAACAAATAAACTCTTCTGCACTGCAATTCTGTCCCCATTGTCCTCCAAAACAGAAAATATAGGTATATTTTGGCATTTTACTTGGTTCCCTCCATGGGAGCCCAAAAACTATCAGCACCTTAAGGCCCTGATTTATACTTTTTGGTGCAAAACTGCACTAATTCAGTTTTGCACCAAAAAGTTTAGCACCAGCTTCAACCATTTCTGTGTACCAACTGGGCACCATATTTATGGAATGGTGCAAGCCGGTGCAAAGGGTAGGCTAGCGTAAAAAAAAATGACGTTAGGCCAGTTATAGTAAATACAAATGACTCTAACCTGCTTAGAGTCATTTTCTGATGCCATCCCATCCATACCACATGCCTCCTGTCTCAGAAAAGACAGGAGTCATGCCCACCACCCCAATGGCCAGCAAAGGGGATCAAGGTCCCTTGGGCATGGCCATTGCACCCTGTGCCATGTATGAGGGCCGATTTCAGGGCCCCCATGGCACCTTAAAAAATAAATGCAATACTTGTCTGTACTTACCTGTACTTACCTGAGATGGGGTCCCCCATCCTCCACAGTCCCTCTGGTGTGAGTGGGTTGTCCCTGGGCCCTGGGGAGGGCACCTGTGAGCTTATTCCATGGTGTTCCACCAGGGAAATAGGTCCACAGGTCCCCTAACACCTGCCCTGACCCAGGCGTTAACAAATAGGGCAAAGCAAGCTTTCTACCATTTTTGCATTGGAGTATAAATATGGCGTTAAGGCGTAGAGTCATTTTTTGCACGGGAACACCTACCTTGCATCTCATTAAGGCAAGGTAGGTTTACACTTCCAAAAAATGACTTTAACTCCATAAATGTTGTGCTAGATGGGTCTAGCGCTAAAGTATAAATATGGAGTTAGTTTTGCACCGAATTAGAGTAAAAATAAATGATGCTAATTTGGTGCAAACAGAGTATAAATATGCCCCTTATAATCACCAAAAAAGGCCAAAGATTTGACCTGGATACCTTATGTGGAAAAAACGTTATGAAGGCTTTGGTGCAAAGTGTCCAAATGTCAACAAAAGAGCTTCACATTCTAGGGAGACAAGGATTAGCAGCCAAGGGATTAATATGGTTTAGAAATAAATATTAATAAACCATGAGTGTTATAAAGAGGATTAACTGTGTTGTTGTTTACTGTATTTTTGAAAGCGGAGTTCTTGCTATTGAGTCTACTTATGGTACAGATGAGTTGTTGGAGAAGAGTTTTACTTTTTTTTTTTTAAAGGTTTGTTTGGAGTTGGGTTAGTGATCGTTCCATTCCTAGATCCTGGTAGCTTTGTTCTTTTTGAAGTATTTTTAGGAATTGGTAGAGAGTAGGGTGGCTTCTTCCATGTGTTCCTTGGAGGGGATTGTGTTACTCTCCCACTGCAATGTTTGTCTTGGCTTCTTGGTACATAGTTTCATCATAAGCTGTGAATCCATGGCTGATGCCTTCAGCCTTAAAGGTGTACACGACACACCAAAATACCCGCAAAAGAATCCCCTAGTAGAGATACTTTAGTTTAGTTCCATGTAGGGGTATTTCAGAGCCATATGATAATGTTCTGTGATTTATGTTATATGGATATATGCTTAGGCTATTAGCTTTATTATTTGTATGTGAATTATAGGTTAGCTGCAGATTCCATGCTCATGCTGGAATTTTGGATGTGCCTTTAAAGTCTCTGGTTAAAGCAACAGCAGCATCTTAAGTTGCAGTTTGTGGATAGACCTTAAGAATGGTTGAAAATCTTGCTGTTCAAAATCTATGATGATTCTTTTGGGTTATGGTTGGTAGTTTATTGTTTTATATCTGTTAGCATTTTATTGTATGTTGCACTTTGTTTGTTAAGGCACAGTACATACACTGATAAGATTTTTGTATTTTGATATTGACCATGTATTGTGTATGTTTAACTGAATAGTGGAGTGCATTACTTAAAGTTGGTATCCAACATCCATGTATCAAATCTTTAAGGCTAGTAAGTTGTTACTGGTAGCATAAACTATCATTTCATATTGTTACTGTAGTTATGATTAAGGCTCCCAATTTTCAAATTTTCCTGAATTGTACAGAAAGATACAGACACAAAAATTGTGTTTCCAGTCTGTATTTATTTTTAAAACATACAAAAATTCAGAAAAACTGTGCTTCTTGTGAATGACTTCTCATGCTGGCCTTCATAAATTCCAGACCAAAATCTGAGCAGATGGACATCATGAGGAGTTAAAATCATGATGAGATTTCCTGAAATGCAGGAATATGTTAAAATATGTGTATACATCCTAATATTTACCTTTGGGGTATAGTGCTTTGATATATCTGGCTGTTTAATTTACCAGAAAGCGACAGGCATCAACGTAGGAGTGTTTACCAGTTAAATACATGTGGAAATATACAATTTTATGACTCCATTTAATCACAAAACACACAATATTACGGATAAATACTAATAAGATAACCAAAAAATAAATATGGATAAATAGAACTGGAAAAATAAAAAAAAGGAATACCATAAAACTGGGATCCCTAATTCTAAAATAGGAAAATGCCTTTTCATGTGTGATTGACATGTGTTGCGTTATGTCTATATATTTATACTTGTAGGTGGTGTTGGTTTTTCCCCGGCTGTTCTATGTGTTTAGGCAACTAATCTTCTTAGTGTTCCAGGGAGTTGGTTTGTTGCTTGTTAAGGATTGTATGATGTAATATTTTAAATTATTATTTCCACTGGCCCTTGTGAGCTTGTATTAGCTTCTTTTAAGTCCAGTAAAATGTTACTTCTAGTTCACTGATATTGTGGGAAGGTTGTTGTTTGGGACTTTCTACATTTTGCTGTTTATGACATTTTCTGTGGGTTTTAGAGTTCAGAAAAAAAAACATTAATTTTATAAAAAAAATACATGATGCTAAATTTGTTTTAACATTTTAACATTGCTGGACTACATTTTAACTTGCATACAGGAAGATGTTTATACTTATTATACTACATTCTAGTTGTAGAATTTGCTTGCAGGTCTTTTTCTTGTTGTTTTTGGCACAGTTTTCTTTTGTTGCAGTCTGTTGAGAGGAAACAAGTGTTAGTTGTCTAGGTTTTTTTTTATTCTAAAATATAGTAAGGGGTGTGTTTGTTTGATCTGATTTTTTAAATATGTGAAAGCGTTATTTATAGGTTTTTTTTAATTCTGCACTTTCAATTATTATACTTACTTTCAGTCTCCTTTAATGTTTGATTAATTAATTGTCTTTGTCTTCACTGTCTTTTCCATTTAGCTTTTTTCCTTCCTGTAGAAGATGCAACTCTAATTTGGTGAAAGAAACATGGAGCACAATTTCAATTTGTTCTCTTAACATATTTTCAGTTATCTAATTTGTGAGCATTCATTTATTGTCAAACTCACTGTGGTTGTAGATTTTAATTTTTTTGTTGAAGTGTTAAGGTCTTCTTTTGTGAGTTTGCAATCCAGCAGTGACACTGTCCTATTATAACTCTTTCTTAGAAATCATTTTGTTGTGTGTTTTTGTGGCCTTTTTATACTGTTCGTGAACTGGTAATGTGTTTATATTTGTTAGCTGTTTTTAAGTCTAATTTGATTAGTTGGTTGGAGACTAGTCTGCCTTTTCTCTGCTCTATTTATGGTAAATGCTAATCAGTGTTTTTGTTATTTGCTTAAAGATTATTAATCTAATTTTGCCCCATTTTCATAAATATATTTGACATAATATTATGTGTTTTATTTAGGAATATGTTGATTTTTCATTGTTCAACATTTTGGGTCTGTTATACTTCCTATTTATGCAATATTTGTGTCATCAATATTTCTGGGTTTACCCTTGGTTGAAATATACGGTAGCAATATTTTAGTTTTGAATATTTTTGGCAATATTTGTGTATGACTATATTGTTTTTCTTGATATAGTGTGATACAACCAGCAGGAGATTATGCTGAAATTTAGTGTACCAACAGGCAAGATCCTTTAAGTGCAGGCATGAACAGCAAGAATATTAGAATATTCAATCCTATTCACACAAAGTACGAGGGATAAAAAACCCTGTATTGAGTAGATCAGAGCAGGAAGAGTGGAGGTGCCAAGAATTGTGGTTATTTTCCATGATCAGAGAAGGCCTCACAAATAATGTTATCTTAGATACTGGAAACCGCACTCTAGGCTTATTCAGGTTGGGTGTTTACATTGCCATAGGAAGTGGTTTTATGAAGCTTCAAACTCGGAGAAGTAAGAAAGATATAAATTGGGTTAGCATGAAATGAATACAAAAATGTAAGTTAATAATGTATATGGGATTACAACATCCCAGTACATCTAGAGGAATCATTTCACTTTTGTAGACAATCTGATGTTTTCTCAAGTAAAGTTTCAAAGCTGAGTGAAAACATCTAGTTGATTTGAGAAGACAGCTTAGTCCAGCATAACTTAAGTGAGGTGACATGGCATGCATGTGATGTGTCTGACTGACAATTATACAGGATCTGGATTTCCCCAGGATTTACAAAACCATCACAAACTGTACAGAATTGCAAAGCTTCAATACAGGAAAGTGCAATGGCTAGGATGGATGTGAAAACAACCATATCAAGTCATTGATGAAATATCAGCACATGTGCACACTGTCAAAGGTGTCTCTATATATAGAGTAAAAAGTTGTGGCAATAGTGGACCTCCTTGCCTTGTGCCTCTTACTATTAGAAATCTGTCAGAAACATTGTCCATGCAAAGTATTGGTGCTGAAAGCCATCATAAAAACACAAGATTCTATCAAGAAATTTAGGGGCATATTTATACTCAGTTTGCGCCGAATTTGCGTCGTTTTTTTCGACGCAAAACTTACTCCATATTTATATTTTGGCGTTAGACGCGTCTAGCGCCAAAGTTCATGGAGTTAGCGTCATTTTTTGGCGTGAACACCTTCCTTGCGTTAATGAGATGCAAGGTAGGCGTTCCCGTCTTAAAAAATGACTCCCAGGCATGTGCGTGGTATTTATACTCCCGGGCAAAAATGACGCCCGGGAGTGGGCGGGGCAAAAAAACCCGCATTTGTGCCTCTTTTTACTGCCTGGGTCAGGGCAGGCGTTAAGGGACCTGTGGGCTCAGAATGAGCCCAGAGGTGCCCTCCCCTCCCCCCAGGGACACCCCCTGCCACCCTTGCCCACCCCAGGAGGACACCCAAGGATGGAGGGACCCATCCCAGGGAAGAAAAGGTAAGTTGTGGTAAGTATTTTTTTTAATTTTTTTTGTGGCATAGGGGGGCCTGATTTGTGCCCCCCTACATGCCACTATGCCCAATGACCATGCCCAGGGAACATAAGTCCCCTGGGCATGGCCATTGGGCAAGGGGGCATGACTCCTGTCTTTGCTAAGACAGGAGTCATGTTAATGGCATCTGGGCGCCCAAAAGAAATGGCGCAAATCGGGTTAAGACGATTTTTTTGCCTCAGCCTGACTTGCCCCATTTTTGGACGCCCAAACGCCATTTTTCCCTACGCCAGCGCTGCCTGGTGTACGTCATTTTTTTTCACGCACACCAGGCAGCGCCGGTCGGCTAACGCCAGCTAATGCCATTCAATAAATATGGCGCCCGCATGGTGCTTCAGAATGGCGTTAGCCGGCGCTAATTTTTTTGGCGCAAAACTGCGTTAGCGCAGTTTTGCGTCAAAAAGTATAAATATGGCCCTCAGAACCAAACTTGGACCTGATTATAAGGTAAGTGCGTTGGCGGTCTGACCACCACCTCCTTTGCAGTCTAACTGCCAGATTACTGAGATGGCAGTTGGACCACCACAAGACCAGCGCAACCTCCAGGATCTTGGATCCTGGAACTGCAGCGGTAGGGAAAGCTGTGATCAATCACGGCGGTGCCAATGCCAGCACCACCATGCTGCTCACGACCTGCCTTTCCACCAAGCTTTTCATGGTGGGGACCCGTCATGAAAACCTTGGCAGAAAGGTGGAGAATGGGCCCCAAAACATTCCCAAGGGAGACTTTTCCCATTGGGAAGTTTAGCCATGGGGACAAAACTTGCCCCCTATGCCTGCACTGTTGGTGACAGTTTGCCATGCACAACATTGTGCATGGCCACATTGTGCCCAAGGTGCATCAGGCTCTGCACTGCAGCAGCATGTGCTTCAGGCTCATTTTGTAAGCCAAAGCATACCATCAGAGTGCCACTGCCACAGACACACCACCAGCTCGTTGGTAGTGTTGTAATGGAGCGGTTGGGATGGTGCTGGCTTGGTGTCTTTCTCCCAACCGACACAACGGTGGTCCGGTGGTCAGACCTACAAACTCAAAATCAGCCCGTCAGTCCTAATGTTGCAGAGATATGGCCAGCAGATCCTGTTAAAAGCCACCTCTGCATCAAACAGACTCATCCCGAAAATTGAGGTCACTAAGTTAGTATTTAAAGTGGTATCTCAGACACGAAACAAACTGTGTTTTGAATCCATTCTGTAATCAATTTGGTCAAATCTTAGAGTAAAGATTATATTCACAATTTATAAGTGGTAAGGTCTATACAATATGCACAATTTTGTATCTTTCACCTTTTTTGATGAAAACAGTGATATGGATATTGCACCATGATGAAGGTGGTTAGATTTTGTTGCCCAGCAGAATAAGAACAAGGAGAAAAATCAGTCAAAGTAGATTTCAGAGAACTTTATAACATTCCGATGAAATTAAATCTGAACCAGAAGCTTCCCTTGCCAGAAAAAGTGATGCAGTTATTTTGAGCTATGCCATTGTGAAAGCAGGATGCGGGGTGGCTCTTTGCTCTTCTGTGACTACCCTCACCAGTGCTGGGATTGTGTAGTTTATTATAGAATCCCTGGAGGGCTGAAAATCACAATTGTCATAAAGATCAGTATAAATGAATGAGAGACTTTCAAGATATTTTCTCCATCTTATATTGGTTGACCCTGAGCATTTGTGAATTAAATTTGTGGTAGGCTGGTGCTTTACCTGGAGACCCAGGATGCTACCAATATTTTTAGTAATTTCAAAAAGGTCAGTATACTGCTGCGGTTTGCTTTAATATTTTTTTTGCTTATTAATATTTTACGCACGTTTTTAAAGTAAGAAGTTGTTGAAATAGCTGCCCTTCCTGTGTCACAACTTCCTGTTTCTAAATAAGGATTCCATGCCCCACTTCCAAAAGGCAGTAATAAATGATGAAGCTGTTCTGTTTCTTAATAGTAAAATGTCCCCTCTCACCACAGCTTTCCTGGAATCTCACAGGATACATAAGTGGTCAGATGCCATATAATCTGAAAAAAAAATGAATACAATTGTTTTCATAGATTTTATGTGGTGATTATGGCCAAGGAGTGACCTTTTGAAAGTCTGTCTTCTCAGTAGGCGTATCATACACAAGTATTCTTTGGAAATACTAGTTTAAATAGGGTTATAGTCAGATAGAACACTGAGATATAAAGAGATGTGTGAAAGAAGAGCCTGGTCAACCAAAACGCATCAATTCTACTATATTGTTTTCAGGATGTTGAGTAATAGGTATTTTCAGCGATGTAGGGCAGAGATATTGCCAGACATCCACCAGCCCAAATGTTGCCATAAGATTGCACACAGCCACCCAAGATCATTGCATGCTGTGTTTTTTATATATTTTAACAGTCAACAGATGGATATAGTGAAAGTTTGGCGTCCCATACATTAGACGGAGGCTATTTCAGAAGTCCAGCTGTAGAATAATTAAGAAAACATCATGAGCTCATCCTTCTAATTTGCAGCACACGTAAGTCATCCTCTTTCCCTGATTTAGCAGTCAGCAACTGCTCTGAGCCATCCCCATAAGTATTTGTACAAAACTAAGAGTTATCCTTTGCCAAAATTACAATCCCTCAATTAGTACCTTTTCTGTGTTCTGTTCCCTAAGACTTTATAGGCTTGCATTGAGAGATAGTCTCTTGCAGGCAAACAAGCTTGGGCGCTATTAACCCTAACCCTTCTTGAACATTATGCATTTTTCAAGGCATCATACATCAGTTAGCATTCCACAAAAGGATGCAGATACACTTAATATGTTTGTCTGCATAATAATTTTCACTATATCTGTGCTTTTAGCTAATCTGAAACTTAATAATTTTTTCCTTTAATTTCCTTAGGCCATCCCAACACAAAAGTGACAGACACAGCCTGCCCACCCCACACTTGCTCGCATGCCTTCACCCAACAACTGTTCATTGGCTCTGTCAACTGCAAATAAAATTGATGTAGATTCTGGTGTAGAGTGCATTGCTGTTGTCATGCTTGCTTGTGTTGAGTGCTTGTGAGACGGTCTGTCTGGTGATCTTCCATAACATGTGTAGGATATAGAAGCATTAGGTGCTCACTGCATTGACTTTTGTCATCATATTGAGCTTGTGATCTTCTTGTGTGGTCGGTGGGTGTTGGTCCTAGCTCCAGCAATCACCATGCAGAGTCCCATGGGGAGGTCTTATTTCCGTGGACACGTATTTCCATCTTCTTGGCATTGAGCTTCAAGCACTTGGTTCTCATCTATGCTGCTAACATGATCATGCAGTTAGTGAAGTTGGTTCTGGTGGTGGCTGAGTGTCATTAGAGCAGGAGATGATGATAATGTCTTAAGATGATGTTGATGAGTCATGTCATGTAGACGTTGAAGAGGGTGAGGGGGGGCTGAAAAAGGATCCCTTAAGGACTCCACAAATAAGGTTGTTGGTAACTAACTTTTAATCCCTAGAAAAAGAAAAGGAAAAGAAGGGGAGTTTGGGGACTTTATTTTCTACCCAAAAAGGGATGGGGTGGTTAAGGAAAAGAAAAGGATCTGGTTTGCGAGGTGTTCGCTCCTTAAAGCCTTTTATACATAGCAAAACATTCTATGGCACTTTTAGGAGTGGGGGTAAGGTTTACAGGAGACTTGGTGGGGAGTGCATTATTTTTGGTTGTTTAATTTTGGGGCAAGGGCTTTTATTTATATTCTGCAGTAACTGTATTTAGGGGTTCAAAATGGGTATTTTTAGTATATGGGTATTTGTTTTAATTTTTCAACAGTTTTTTAACAAAAGTAGTTTTAATGTTAGAAGTGGGATTTAAGGGTTTTAGAGTCCCTGTGTCCCTGGGTGTGGACTATGTTATTGTTTGGTATTTCATTTTCAAGTGTTTTTACTTTTATCGTAGGGTAATTTTAATTTATATTAGTCAGGATTGATATTTATTCATTTTTAGTGTGGTATTGTCTTCTTTAAAGTGTGTGATTCATGAGTTAATAGATAGGGACAGTGAAATTACCAGGAGCACATGGGTGGGTATTGTCATTTTATTATGCATTTATAGTTTAAGTTTTCAAATCTATATCAAAACACACGTGTTTTCTGTTATTTTATTTCAAGAAAAGTTTAAAACTTTCAATATTAAATAATTACTTTGACGTTTAATCATCAGTGAAACATTTACAATTACAAATTACATATAATGTGAAAAAAATCTTTACGGTTTAATGTAAACTCATTTTAATTACTTTCTTCAATAATCTTATACCTGCAATGTAATTGGAGAAATGTGTTGCTTTTTTACATACTACAGAGAAAAGGCCATATATTATTAGTTATTTTCTTAAAGAAATTTAACATACTTAACCTCTTTAGTGCGGGCGTCGGCCACTGGCCGATGCCCACACTACCTCCCTGGTGCGGGTCACGACCAGTGGCCGACACCAGGGAGGGGGTTAATAAATCCTCGGGTGCGTCGCAGGGCGACCCCCTATGGGGGCAATATTTTTTTTAGTTGTTGTAGGGTTTCTATGTAGATAGAAAGATATATATAGAGATAGATCTATATATATATACATATATACATATATATATATATATATATATATATATATATATATATATATATATATCATTTTTGTCAATATGTGTGTGGTTTCCCTGGGGGCTGCGATCGGACCCCAGGAAAACCAGACCCACATATAAAAGTGATGTGTATATATATATATGTATATATACATATATATATATATATATATATATATTTATATATATTTATATATATATATATATAGATTTGCCACCAGTTGTCTTGCAGTTGCAGCTTGCGTCTTCAAAGCAATGCACATACTTCAACTGACGCTTTTCAACTGTAGCTTTTAGGCAGCAATAAAAAAGTCAACTAAGTATTGTGATTATGTTTCTGCTACGAAAGGGTCAGACTTGTCTAGTGGCAATTTTAGTGCCATAAAGAAGCGCAGACGGTTTATATGCCTACTACAAAGAGCAAATCTGTATTTTATGTAAATAGCTGAGTACATTAGTAAAGTCAGCCATTACCTGCGCTATAATACAAATTAAATGTATGTGCGGGGTGGAGGGCGGCTATGGAGAGATGAAGGGCACTTTTGCTCGGTGGTAATGAGGGAATCCGAGGAGGAGGGAGTGGGAGCACCAATAATGATTGTTGGACTGGGGGCAGGAGATGCTAAAGACTGTAACGAATGGTATGTGACAAGGGGGGTTATTCCAACTTTGGAGGAGTGTTAATCCGTCCCAAAAGTGACGGTAAAGTGACGGATATACCACCAGCCGTATTACGAGTTCCATAGTATATAATGGACTCGTAATACGGCTGGTGGTAAATCCGTCACTTTTGGGACGGATTAACACCTCCTCCAAAGTTGGAATAACCCCCTAGGTGTTTTTTGAGTGTCTTGAAAGAACGTGCTGATTGAGGGAAGAAGCGCAGGTAAGGTGGCTTCTACTGTTGCACGTATCTCTCACACACCATCGATTTTGTGACTGTCTACGTAGGCTAGTGTTTTAGAGCAACAGTTTAGCCAATAGCAGAGATGGCATCTTGATGGATGACTGCTGCCGTCACTCGGGTTATAGAGGACAGCTCTGACATATGATCAGAGACTGAGACATCAGATACTGAGACAGCATCTGAGGGATAGGACAATGGCGCAGACTCCGGGAGTGATTTTTCAATCGGAGGAGTCCCATTCGATAACTCCTCTTCCAGTACATTATGAGGGAGGTGATGAGGACAGTCCTGCTGTCCCTTCGCAAGCAGTCTCTGCAACTGGGTAATAGTGGGTTAGCCCAACCCAGAGAGCAGGTGAATGCGGCGGCAAGCAGAGAGAGAGAGAGTGCTCTCTTGGGAGCTCCCCAATTTAGTTCAGCCCCAAATTCCACCGCCCAAATCGTATTGTGGAGACATCAAAATTATCTATCGCAAAACAAACTGGTTTTGTAGGGCAGGCACCTGTGTTTTTGGTCCTGGGTTCGGCAGCCATATAGAGAAACACACTAAACCCAAACATTTCTGGAAACTAGACATTCAGGGGAGTCCACAGAGGTGTGACTTGTGTGGATTCCCCAAAGTTTTCTCACCCAGAATACCCTGCAAAGCTGAAATGTTGAATAAAAACTCTATTTTTCTCGCATTTCTGTCACGCAAACTACAGGAATATGCTGGGATCCACAAAATTCCTACCACCCAGTGATTCCTCACCTGTCCTGATAAAAACACTACCCCACTTGAGTGCCTACACCTAGTGCCTGCGTCAGGAATGGATCACCCCAGGGTCAACAGCTGTCTCATGTAAGGACCAACATTGACCGTTGTGTGATCTTTTCCTGTTGCGGGCACCAGGCCTACCCACACAAGTGAGGTACCATTTTTATCGGGAGACTTGGGGGAAGGCTGGGTGGAAGGAAATTTGTGGCTCCTCTCAGACCAGAACTTTCTGTCACCGAAATGAGAGGAAAAAGTGTTTTTTTGGCCAAATTCTGATGTTTGCAAAGGATTCTGGGTAACATAACCTGGTCAGAGCCTCACAAGTCACCCCATCTTGGATTCCCCTGGGTTTCTAGTTTTCAAAAAATGCCCTGGTTTGCTAGGTTTTCCAAGGTAAAGGCTGAGCTAGAGGCCAGAATCCACAGGTAGGCACTGTTTTCTATGAAAAAATGTGGTGTCCACGTTGTGTTTTGGGGCATTTCCTGTCGTGGGCGCTAGGCCTACCCACACAAGTGAGGTATCATTTTTATCGGGAGACTTGGGGGAACGCTGGGTGGAAGGAAATGTGTGGCTCCTCTCAGATTCCAGAACTTTCTGTCACCGAAATGTGAGGAAAACGTGTTTTTTTAGCCACATTTTGAGGTTTGCAAAGGATTCTGGGTAATAGAACCTGGTCAAAGCCCCATAAGTCACCCCATCATGGATTCCCCTAGGTCTCTAGTTTTCAAAAATGCACAGGTTTGGTAGGTTTCCCTAGGTGCCGGCTGAGCTAGAGGCCAAAATCTACAGGTAGGCACTTTGCAAAAAACAGCTCTGTTTTCTGTCAAAAAATGGGATGCGTCCACGTTGTGTTTTGGGGCATTTCCCGTCGCGGGCGCTAGGCCTACCCACACAAGTGAGGTATAATTTTTATCAGGAGACTTGGGGGAACGCTGGGTGGAAGGAAATTTGTGGCTCCTCTCAGATTCCAGAACTTTCTGTCGCCGAAATGTGAGGAAAACGTGTTTTTTTAGCCCTATTTTGAGGTTTGCAAAGGATTCTGGGAAACAGAACCTGGTCAGAGCCCCACAAGTCACCCCATCATGGATTCCCCTAGGTCTCTAGTTTTAAAAAATGCACAGGTTTGGTAGGTTTCCCTAGGTGCCGGCTGAGCTAGAGGCCAAAATCTACAGGTAGGTACTTTGCAAAAAACAGGCTCTGTTTTCTGTCAAAAAATGGGATGTGTCCACGTTGTGTTTTGGGGCATTTCCTGTCGCGGGCGCTAGGCCTACCCACACAAGTGAGGTATCATTTTTTTCGGGAGACTTGGGGGAACATAGAACAGCAAAACAAGTGTTATTGCCCCTTATCTTTCTCTAAATTTTTTCCTTCCAAATATAAGAGAGTGTGTAAAAAAGACATCTATTTGAGAAATGCCCTGCAATTCACATGCTAGTATGGGCACCCCGGAATTCAGAGATGTGCAAATAGCCACTGCTCCTCAAAACCTTATCTTGAGCCCATTTTGGAAATGCAAAGGTTTTCTTGATACCTATTTTTCACTCTTCATATTTCAGCAAATGAATTGCTGTGTATCCAGTATAGAATGAAAACCAACTGCAGGGTGCAGCTCATTTATTGGCTCTGGGTACCTAGGGTTTTTGATGAACCTACAAGCCCTTTATATACCCGTAACCAGAAGAGTCCAGCAGACATAACGGTATATTGATTTAAAAAATCTGACATTGCAGGAAAAAGTTACAGAGTAAAACATAAAGATAAATGGCTGTTGTTTTCAGCTCAATTTCAATATTTTTTTATTTCAGCTGTTATTTTCTGTAGGAAAACCTTGTAGGATCTACACAAATGACCCCCTACTGAATTCAGAATTTTGTCTAGTTTTCAGAAGTGTTTAGCTTTCTGGGATCCAGCATTGGTTTCACACCCATTCCTGTCACTAGCTGGAAGGAGGCTGAAAGCACCAAAAATAGTACAAATGGGGTATGTCCCAGTAAAATGGCAAATTTGTGTTGAAAAATGTGGTTGTCTGATTCAAGTCTGCCCGTTCCTGAAAGGTGAGAAGATGGTGATCTTAGCACCAGAAACCCTTTGTTGATGCCATTTGCAGGGAAAAAAACACAAGCCTTCTTTGGCAGGCCTTTTTTCCCATTTTTTTGGAAAAAACGAAATTTTCACTGTATTTTGGCTAATTTCTTTGTCTCCTCCAGGGGAAACCACAAAGTCTGGGTACCATTAGAATCCCTAGGATTTTGGAAAAAAAGGACGCACATTTGGTGTGGATAGCTTATGTGGATAAAAAGTTATGAAGGCCTAAGCGTGAACTACCCCAAATAGCCAAAAAAGGGCTCAGCACTAGGGGGGGGGGATACTCGAAGGGAGGATTTTTAAAATGTTAACTAATATTCCTCATGATAAAAAATGTTAAAAATGTTTCTTAATTAAATACATATCACAAAGTACTGATAAGAATTTCAAACTATTTCCTCAGTACTTTTTAAACCTATTACATCAGATTAGTATTATAATATTTAAAATATACCATAATGTTTAACAAATGTACATAATGTAAAGAATGATGTGTGTTAACAAATGTATACAATATGTTTAGAAACATTTATAACTGCAACTAAAATGTATGCACACTCCAACTATATAATATGTGTAGTTGCAATTATTCTGAAGTAAATAACATGTTCTGTGAAATAAAAACATCTAAAAACAATTATTTAGAAAAAGTACATAACAATAAAATATGAAAAAAACTAAACAAATGCTGTACAGAGTAAAAAAACTAAATCAAAAGCAACCAATATATTGCTATCACATTTACTATTCACAAAAAAAGCTTAGCCCCATTGGAGAAAGTGTTTTAATTTGGGGAAAGTCTAGTTCACAAAAGCCACTCTGAAAGTCACCACATTGGGGGAAGTAAAATTGGGTGTGGGGACATATTTGCTATTCACATGCCAAACTAAAGCACATTCGTGTAGGTATTAGATTTTGGGGTTCATATGTACTACTCCTACTCCAACATTAACCACATTTGGATACTGTTGAAGTTTAGAAGGGTGAAACAATATTATTCTAACACCCACGTTCACCACATTGGCGAAAGTGCTGGACTTTGGAGAGTGTGAGACATTAGGTTGAAGTTTGACTGGGGTGTGAGCCATGGTCAAGCAACACCCACAATCCCTTGCTGGGTAAACCACAAAAAGTCACTAATTTAACCTGTGCTTGACCATGGGTAGTTTGGCACAAAAAGCTGTGAGGCAAAGCTTAAAGCCAATGTGTTAAGTATTTATGCAACACTCAAACAGCAATAAAGTGAAAACACAAAAGAATAACACTTCCAAACAGTTTAGTAAAATATAGGACATTGCAATAAATTATTAGACACCACAACCATCAAATTCCAATTAGTAGAACCGGAAATATGAATGTTTAAAGTTTAAGGTTCAAAATGGCATGTCCTCAGTTTTGGAATATGTTCACCGGCGACCTTTAGCATCACAAACAAAGTTCCAGGAGTGGATGGAAACCCCTTGGGGGTTAAAGAGTCACTCAAGATGTGGGTTGACGATATAGGGGGCTGTTATATCCTTGTAGATCTGAACAGGAGTCCAGCTAAACTAACCATTGAAGACACTTTTGAAGTCCTCTGTGCAGGTAAAGATGCACGGCTTCATGGCAAGGCTGCCCTCTGAAGGTTCAAGGCAGGCTCCAGACAGCAAAGCAGTCCTTCCATGTACAGCAGCAGTCTGGTAGAATGCACAGCAGGTCACAGCAGCATGCAGTCTTCTGAGAGTCCTTCCGCAGATCCAGTAGTGAACTAAAGAGTAGGTCTGAGAGCCCTATGTTTATACCCTGGTGCCCTACTCCTAGACGTTGGGAGGAGTTTAAAGAAGGGTTTTTTGAAGTTCCAGAAGTTTCCTGCCTTCCATGCCCTGGCTCCCTGCTAACTGCACTGGCAATACAGGGTTGTTAAGCTTATTGTCTGGTAGCAGAACACAGCCTATTCAGGTGCAAGTGGTCTGTGCTTAGCTCCACCCCCATCAAGTCAGTTAATGGCACATTCAGGCTTTGCTAATCCCACTGTTGTGTGATTGTCTGGGGTGAATTCTCAAGGTCTCAACTTTCAGATACACTCAGTCATGTGATCTAAGACAGGCTGCAGGCACAGAGGACTAAAGGAAGGAAACTGGCAAATTTCTAAAAGTGGCATTTTCAAACTTGTAATGATAAATTAGACTTTGCCATTAAATAGTGTTTATCATTACAAGTTAATAGACACCAAACATGAGATATCAATCACCTCTGGTTTAGGAATTACAGCCTAAATATAATAGAGAATCACCAATATTATCTTATGGGTGGGGTAGTCCTCACAGTAGTAAAACCAAATTTAGAGTTTTTCACTACAAGGACATGTAAAACTAAAACAAACATGTTGTACCTTTTAATTACGCAGTAACCTGCCCTATAGGTCAAAGGGCCTACCTTAGTGGTGACTTATATGTAATAAGGAGGGAGTATAAAGGGTTTTAAATGGCAAGTCGACATGGCAGGAGGACACTGCCTTCAGGTGGCAATGGCAATCCTGGGATAGGTTTTAGGGTGCTACTTAAGTGGGTGGTACAGTAAGTGCTGCAGGCCCACTTGTACTATTTATTTTACAGGCCCTGGGTATATAGTATACCACTCTGCAAGGGACTTACAAGTAAATTAAATTTGTCAATCAGGTATACACCAATCAAATCATGTTTTGGGGAGAGAGCACAAACACTTTAGCACTGCTTAGCAGAGGTAAAGTGCACAGAGTCCTAAGGCCAACAAGCAAAAATCTAACAAAACCTAAGAAGACGAAGGCAAAATGATTGAATTGACCTAGTAGAGAGAGCCATTTCCAACAGAGAGGTTCAGATTTACTGTCCATACTCCAAACATAACCACACTACAAAATTTACTGGCCTTTAGAGGGTTTAGATGTACTATTCCTACTTCAAACATAACCACATTGGAGAAAATGATGGACCAGATTTATTTTTTCCACTGAAATGCCACCACATTGGGGAAAGTGTTAGACTTTGGTGGGCAGTCAGACTTATCATTCCCTCTCCAACTTTACCACATTGGAGAAGGTGAACTATGGATGGTTCAGATGTACTATTCCAACTGTAAATATAACCACATTGGGGAAAGTGTCAGGGTAGTGATCAACTTTGCTTTTCCAAATCCAAAGGTAACCACATTGAGAAAAGTGCTGTACATTTTTGGGAAAGGGACAGGCTTACTATTCTCACTTCAAACTTGACCATATTGTAGAAAGTGTTGGACCTTGCAGGATTAGTGGGGGGAGTATAAAATTCTGACACCAAACTTCAACCACACTGTGTAAATTGTGGGACTTTGCTGGTTTCAGACTACTATTCCTACTAAAAGCTTAACCACATTGGGTAAATTGTTAGACTTTGAGGTTGGGGTAAATATACTATTTCCAATCCACACTTAACCACATTCTGGAGCACTGTGGACTTTGGTTTGTTCAGATTGATTATTTCAACATTAAGGTTAACCACATTGGGGCATAATGCTGAACTTTTGGAGTCAGGGCCAAATTTACTATTCTCCCTCCAAACATAACCACATCATTGAAAGTACTAGACTTTGGAGGGTTTAGATTTACTAGTCCCACTCCAAATGTAACCACATTGTCAAACGTGTTGAACTTTGGGGGTTCAAATGTATTATTCCCAGTACAAATGTAACCACATTGGGGGAATTGCTAGTATTTGAGAGTGGTGATCCGATTTGCTATTCCACTCTAAATTTTATTTCATTACAGGAAGTGTTGGACTTTGGGTGGGTTCAGATTTACTGTTCCATCTCCAAACTTCACCACATTTGGAAAAGAGTTAGACTTTGGAGGTGGAAATTCCTGCTTATCCAAACTTAACCACTTTAGGGAAAGTGTTGGACTTTGGGATGACAGTCAGATTCACTATTCCAACTCCAACCTTATCTACATTAGGGAAAGTGTGGTACTTTGAGGGGGAATCAAAGTTTTGATTCCCACTCCAAAGATAACCACATTAGGGTAAGAGGTGGACTTAGAGAGATTCATATTCACTATTCCACCTCCAAATTTAAGACCTGATTTACAACTCGACGGACAGGTTACTCTGTCACAATTTTCATACAACTACCATCCACAGAAATCTAAATCCTATTATGTGTTATGGGACTGAGATTTCGGCTGACGGTATATCCGTCACCTTTGTGATGGAGTAGACTATCCACCAAGTTTCAAAGCAGGACCTTAATCACATTAGGAAAGGTGCTATATTTTAAGAGTTGAAAAAAAAAATACTACAAATAAATAAATATTTAAAAAAAGAAAAAAATCAAAACAATGTTGTTAAGGAATCAGTTGTTAAATATTAAACATCATAAATTTGAAACTCCAAATACAAAACAAAATATTCAAATCACAAAAACACCATAATTCAAAAAAATATTAAAAACAATTAAGTTGAATTGTTTTAATTGATAATACTAATAACAAAAATAGTATTAAATATAAATGTGCCAAACATGTTTTATCAAATTGTTTTTAAAAAAGTAAACAAAAGTTTAAAGAAATATAACAATATTCATGCAAAATCAAAATGAAATAATTAAGCTCAAAATGTACAACTTACATAATTAACAACTAAATGTAGTACATTAAGGCCCTAATTATGATAATGGTGGTAACTGCCGCCTACCCCCGCAGCGACGGCGCCAAAAGACCGTCACCACGGCTAACATTCGTCCACCAGATTTCCGCCACAAGAAGGGCAGAAATACGGCTGTGGCCATACTGGCGGACGTTGTTAAGGTGGCGCTGCTACCACCAGCACCACACCAGTAGGCCACTGCCAGACGTATTATGTCAAATAATACAGCTTGGCGATGTTCTGCGAAGGGCGCTGCTGTCGGTAGCACCGCCCGTCCCCTGCTGGAAGACCCCCTGGATGCAGGTAAGTCAGGTTTCTGACAAGGAATGGGGATGGGGGTGTTTTGTGTGTGGAGGGGGTGCGTGAATGTGTGAGTGTGTGCATGACTGCGACTGTGTGTATAGAGTTGTTTGCGTATGTGTGTGCATATGTGAGAATTCATGTATGAATGAAACTGTGTGTCTGTGTGTCAGTATGAATGTGTGTACATATGTGTACGTGAACAAATGGATGCATGTGTGTAAGAATGCGTGTACGTATGTGTGAGTGAGTGTGTGAATGTGTGATGTGTGCTTGCGAGTGTGCGTGTATGGGGTGAATTAGAAGGGGGGAGCGTGGATTGAGGGGAGGTGGAGGTTGTCTGGGGACTGTTGGGGGGGTGGGTGGGCCTCCTACCAGTGTCACTGGTAGGGCCTACCGCCATGGTTTTCATGGCGTTACGAACGCCACAAATACCATGGCAGTAGGTAGGGTCAAAATGCCGCTGGTGGTACAGTAGCGGCTGCCGGGTTGGAGATTGTTATCTACAGCCTGGCGGTTGCTACCGCCATGGCGGTCGGTGTGGTATATTGGCGGGTTGGCTCCAGCCAACCTGCCAATGTCATAATGTGGCGGTATGTACCGCCAGCCTGTTGGCGGTACTACCGCCACATTAACACCGAAAGCCTGGGTCATAATGACCCCCAAAATGCTTCATAAACATAATTCAAATATTTTATTTTAAAGAGTTTTTTTAAAAGTTTAAATTTAAAGACGAAATACAAACTGCAACTAATTTAAACTTAAAAAAATATTTGAATTACTCTGCACCCTATTCTCTATAAACACAAAATCCAATCCTAAAATTAGAATACAAAATAAGAAACTTTTAAAAATCGGTACAGCATATTAAAACAGAAAATACACAAAATATACTTAAAAAATGATATAAATTACAACGATATAACACATAATTACAATATTAGGTATGATATTCTGATCCAGAAAATCTCTGACATCATGGCATTTAACAAACGATATTTGTTTCTCATGATGTTTTTTTACAATATTTTGTCAGAACACGTTATTACGGCGAGTTCTATTGTAATTAATAAATCGTTTTTTTTTTTTTTTGAGCTGTCATTATGTCCTTGTCACTATACAGTTGAAGTGTTTGTTCTTTTAGTTGAAGAAGCAGTTTCTGAAGAGAGCAGATCGGATTTTGTTTACAAAGATTCTGTGAACGGTTCCAGGTGGATTGTCTTTGCCAGGAACATTTTTTATTGTTTTTAGCATTTGGGGTTTTTTGAATGCGTTCCATTGTGTGTTTGTTCAATAATTGTTCATTTCTTTACTACGTATTTTGGATGGTATTTTTAAGTTGCAAATTTAATTCTTCATTTGGATAAAGAATGCTCCTCGATGATGACAGCAAGAGAAAGCCATTTAGCAAATGTGAGTTTAAAAATCATGCTTTATAAAGTCTACTTAGTAATGTATTCCAGGAATTTCATTTTAGCGCTTTTGGAGACGTTAGTGTAAGTTTTAATTAGTATGTAACATAGTATGAATTAGTACTCAAGAGTTAATGCTATCTTTCTCAGGTATTTTACCCCTTTTATTTGTACATAACTTAATTTACTTAAAAGTTGTGCTTATTGTCTTTTTTTAATTTTCGAGGCATACAGTAATTGCAACTGATTCAGTTTGCCTAATTTCATGGAAACTCTGCCCTTTCCACAAAGTTTGAAAGGGTAGGATTTTATTTTTGGCTATGGTTGAGTTACGAGAGTTGTGCCATCCTTCAATGTCACTGTTTGCTTTAGCTTTTCCTGGCAAGCAAGTTAAATAACAGCTCCAACAGTCTATTTTAAATGTCTCATATTTCACGATCTTTTTAAATGTGCGATTAATTTACCCTTAAAATGATATAAAACCCTCTATTACTTCATCTTCAGTAAAGTATTCATTCTGGCATAATGTATTATAGTGCTTCTCAACTTGCTCAGGAGGAACAAAAGCCAATGATGTTCCAGTTTATGCTATAATTTGCTATGTGTAATCTACTCTTGCATTAACTTGTTTTTTGGATTTCTATCCACACTTCCTACTCGAAGTGATACTCGAAGGGAGGAAAACAACCTCGCACCTATGTTTTTGGAATTGACTTTTCAAATTGTACTTAACATGGGAATTTCAAAGTCATTTAAAAGTTTTGGTGGTTGTATTTTAATTTTTGAAAGTAGCCAAGTTAAGAGTTTTGAATTTACATAAACTCTGTTTTCAGGGAGAAAATCATAAATTAAGGCTATTGTACTTTCTTGTATATTTCTATGTATTCTGCAAATTTGGGTGATGGGTAGTGGGCACGTGGTACCAGTCATCATCCAAATCTGACTCTATTCTAGTGTTAGTAAATTATTAGTTGCCGTGAAAGTGAATGCAGCTTTTCAGCGGTTTATAGACTTACTAATGACTTGCTGCTACAGGCTGCATAGTAGCCTATTCGAATTGACGGTGTTGTCTAGCCATTTTAGCTATAGTTTTACACAGGTTATTTTAGCAAACTAGGCCTGCCGCTGTGCACTTTAACCTAGACATACTTTATTCAGCTTCGTTTTTATTATTTTAACAATAGCCACATTTGTGGTCTTGTTTTATTTTCTCTATCTAGCTCTTCTTTGCCTAGGCCAGCACTGCGTTCTTAACCCCATCGCTGCCAGGCCTTTTCCCCCTCATGTCAGGCGCTTTTTTGGCTATTTGGGGCAGTTCGCACTTAGACCCTCATAACTTTTTGCCCACATAAGCTACCCACACCAAAGTTGCATCCTTTTCCAACATCCTAGGGATTCTACAGGTACCCAGAGTTTGTGGGTCCCCCTGAAGGAGACCGAGAAATTAGCCAAAACACAGCAAAAATTTCTTTCAAAAAAGGGCTGCAGAAGAAGGCTTGTGGATTTTTCTCTGAAAATGGCATCAACAAAGGGTTTGTGGTGCTAAAATTACCAAATTACCAATTTCCCAGCTTTCAGGAACACAATTGCAACACAATTTTGGCATTTTACTGGGACATACCCCATTTGTACGATTTATTTTGCTTTTAGCCTCCTCCCAGTTAGTGACAGAAATGGGTGTGAAACCCATACTCGATCCCAGAAAGCTAAACATTTCTGAAAAGTAGACAAAATTCTGAATTCAGCAATTGGTAATTTGTGTAGATCCTATAAGGGTTTCCTATAGAAAATAACAGCTGGAAAGAAATAATATTGACATTGAGGTGAAAAAAGAGCCATTTTTCTCCACGTTTTACTCTGTAACTTTTTCCTGCAATGTCAGATTTTTAAAAGCAATATACCGTTATAACTGCTGGACAGTTCTGGTTGCGGGGATATATAGGGCTTGTAGGTTCATCAAGAACCCTAGGTATCCAGAGCCAATAAATGAGCTGCACCTTGCAATGAGTTTTCATTCTATACCAGGTATACAGCAATTCATTTGCTGAAATATAAAGAGTGAAAAATAGGTATCAAGAAAGCTTTGTATTTCTAAAATGGGCACAAGATAAGGTGTTGAGAAGCAGTGGTTATTTGCACATCTCTGAATTCCGGGGTATCCATAGTAACATGTGAATTACAGAGCATTTCTCAAAGAAACGTCTTTTTTACACAATATCTTAAATTTGGAAGGAAAAAATGTAGAGAAAGACAAGGGGCAATAACACTTGTTTTGCTATTCTATGTTCCCTAAAGTATCCCTATAAAAACGGTACCTCGCTTGTGTGGGTAGGCCTAGCGTCCGCAACAGGAAATGTACCAAAACACACTGTAGACACATCACATTTTGCCAAAGAAAATGGAGCTGTTTTATGCAAAGTGCCTAGCTGTGGATTTAGGCCTCTAGCTCAGCCGGCACAGACCTGTGCATTTTTGAAAACTAGACACCTTGTGGAATCCAAGATGGGGTTACTTGGGCTCTCACCAGGTTCGGTTACCCAGAATCCTTTGCAAACCTCAAAATTTGGCCAAAAAAACACTTGTCCCTAACGTTTTGATGACAGAAAGTTCTGGAATCTGACAGGAGCCACACATTTACCCAGTGTTTCCCCAAGTCTCCTGATAAAAATTATACCTCACTCGTGTGGGTAGGCCTAGTGCCCGCAACAGGAAATGCCCCAATTCACCACATGGACATATCACATTTTCCCAAAGAAAACAGCTGTTTTTTGCAAAGTGCCAACCTGTGAATTTTGGCCTCTGGCTCAGCCGGCACCTAGGGAAACCTACCAAACCTGTGCATTTTTTAAAACTAGACACCTAGAGGAATCAAAGATGATAAAAATGATACCTCACTTGTGTGGGTAGGCCTAGTGCTCGCAACAGGAACTGCCCCAAAACACAAGGGGGGGCACCTGCGTTTTTGGTCCTGGGCTCAGTAGCATATAGGGAAACATACCAAACCCAAACATTTCTGAAAACTAGGCACCCGAGGGAGTTTAGGGAGGTGTGACTTGTGTTGATCCCCCCACTATTTTCTTGCCCAGAATCTTTTGCAAACGTCAAAATCTGTCTAAAAAAACACATTTTCTTCACATTTCAGTGACAGAAAGTTCTGGAACCTGAGAGAAGCCACAAATTTCCTTCCATCCAGTGCTCCCTCAAGTCTTTCGATAAAAATGATACCTCACTTGTGTGGGTGGGCCAGGTGCCTGCAACAGAAAAAGGCCAAAAACCTGTAGAGATTGCGGGGATAGCACAGCGAGTTGATAAGCACATATTTTTCTTTTATACATCTTTAGGCTGACTCTGCTTTGGGGACCCACACAAGTGAGGTGTCATTTTACTTGGGAGACTGAGGGGAATGCTGGGGAGTAGGACTTTTGTACCGGAGCGGTGATCTTACAAAGAAAAGTCAGGAAAATATGTTTTTTTACGCACATTTTGAGGTTTGCAGAGGAGTCTGGGTAAGAAAACATGACAGAAATGTGAAACTGAACATCTGAAAATATAATTCAGGCAGTTTACGCTCACGGTATTTCCCCAAACAAATTTGGGTGTGGTAACTCCTGAAACAGCCGGCCACACACAGCCCATGCTTTGAAGGGCAATCGGGACAGTACATCCAGCTCTCCCTCCGGATAACTCTTAGGGCACATACTCTACATTTCTTAGTGGGCAAGTCTTTTTTGGGTGTGGGAGGAATGTGATCTGGAAAGTGGCGATCTTTCAATCTAGCCACATCCTCCACCACTGCTACTCTAGGAACTCTTGCCTGTTCCACCTCAATATGGCTCTCTATCACTGACTCCTGAAATTTAACACATTTCATCCTTGACTCAGGTGAACAATCCTTGAACACAATAAAAGCATTCAAAGTTACAAATTAAATAAATGTAGGGCCAACTTTTTATACTACATGTAAGACTTACGAAGAGCAGTGTGAGGTTCCAACCTCTGATCTACTCTATCAATACCACCCATGTGCCTATTGTAGTCCAAAATGCACACAGGCTTGCGCACTTCAGCAACCTGACTCCAAACAGTCACAGGGGAAGTACTCTCATCATGAATGATAGATAGCATGTACACATCCCTCCTGTCTGAAAATTTCAGAGCTAGCAGCTCATTACTCCACAAGGCACTGCACTGTCCCCTCTCAAGGTTTTTACAGACAAGCTCCCTTGGATAGCCATTCCGGTTAGAATGGATTGTGCCACAAGCAACAGTGTACACTCTGATCAACTCCTTGAATAACTGCACTCCAGTGTAGAAATTATCTATGTACAAATGGTGATCTTCGTTAAACAATTATCTACCAAGTTCCCACACAATTTTCTCGCTAACTCCAAAAGTGGACGGACAACCAAAGGGGGTCAATACTGGAATCCCCACCAGTGTAGACCCGTAAATTATACACGTATCCTGTACTACTTTCTGATAGCATATACAATTTAATTCCATACCGTGCCCTCTTAATAGAAATGTACTCTTTAAAAACTAAACGCCCCTTGAACAGGACCAAAGACTCGTCCACACTTATCTCTTTGACTGGAACATAGACCTCTGAAAACTGAGCTACAAAAGGACAGGCCTAATCTTAAAAAGATGGTGACAATCAGGGTGATCTTGTGGCAAGGCTAAAGCATTGTCTACAAAATGCAGCATACCAAGAAGAAGCGAGTAGCGATTATGAGTCATAGTTGCAGGAAATATAGCCGTTGCCATCAAGGGGCTAGTAGGCCAATAAGAAGCAGTGACAGCTTCCTTATCAACTCCATCAAAAAAGTCAAACCTAAACACCTTTTCATCTCTTCCAGGTATGTGGGTAGCTGTAGACTGAGGCATAAGTCTGGCAGCATTGTCCCTCAAATATTGCTCCCCATACAAATTAGTCTGCTCAACAATCTCTTCCAAAAATACATTGTCCATAAACAAGTGAAAGAAATTGACAGGCAAAAAGTTTTCCGTATTGACTCTACACTCTGGGAGACCAGTAAATGCAGGTAACTGTGGCTGCTCCATGTTTGGGGCAATCCAGGCATCAAATCTTCTAATGGGAAACCCTGCAGCCCCAGGCTGCTGCACTCTTGGCACATCAATGTCCTCCTCTAACACAGGCCCTTCATCTGCATTGAGAGTGACTTCCTCATCAGAAGAATCCTCTCAGACAGAAAGCTCACTGCCAGAATCTCTCACTTCCTATTCTGCCTCAGATGCAGAGTCAGTCTCATAATCATGGTCAGAAGACGACTCAAAAAGCATGCCAACAGCCTGATGAGCGGTCACCCTGCAGCTAGCCATGATCCTTTCTAACAACAAATGGATTGTCAACAACAACCAGCACTAAAATAAGTAATACACAAAGTGTAGCTTTATCACAAAGAGTTATGTACTAAAAAACTATCCCACCCACTTGCCAGAAAAAGCTACTCACCAGCAACTACTCTGCACAGAGACAGCAATCACCAATGATATCCCACTAAACAGAAAAAAAAGAAAATTAGACATATGACAACACAAATATCATTGTGCTCAAATATAAGGACAATTTCACATATAATCCTGCATTTAGTACACCACCTACAAACACGTCATTCAAGCATGTCAACAATACTTCTTTGGAGTAAATTGCTTTTACTTACCTAAAACATGCAACTATGCAAACCGCAGGACAACTACTGCCAAAACCGCAAGAATCCACAGCAAAGGAAGCAAAAGCTTTGAGCTAGAACAAAAAGAATAAATAACCTGTTATAATCACAAATACTTCGCCAGTTGACAAACACCCCTCCACCAAGAACTTAGAAATTGTCCCTGGTGCCTAAGTGGCTTTTGCCCCCCTTGGGGACAGATGGGCCTAAAAAAAATAGGCTGATCTGCCCCCAAGGGGAGCAGAAAAGGCCATCAGTAATGTGCCCCCCTTAGGGGGGGTTGACCCCTGCCAAAGAGGCCGCCCCCCCCACAAAACACACACACACAAGATCTCTGGTGCCTAGGTGGATTACAAAAATAGACCAATCTGCCCCCAAGAGGGTCAGAAATGGCCAACAGCTCTGTGCCCCCTTCGAGGGGCAACCCTTGTCAAAGGGGATGCCCCCAGCACACAGAAAAAATAAGGGAACCAAAAGCAAAAAATCTCTGACGTCTTGTGGCTTCTGCCCTCCTTGGGAGCAGATGGGGCTAAAGAAAATAGGCTGATCTGCCTCCAAGAGGGGCAGAAATGGCCATCAGTAACGTGCTCCCTTTGCAGGGGCGACCCTTGCCAAAGGTGCCACACCCCACACAAAACACACACAGGATCCCTGGTGCCAAAGCGGATTCTGCCACGTAGGTATTAAAAAAGGTGAATCTGCCCCCAAGGAGGGCAGAAATAGCCAAAAGCTCTGTGCCCCCTTTAGGGGACAACCCTTGCCAAAGGGGGCGAAAGGGGGCGCCCCCAGCACAAAAAAAGGGGAAAAAAAATAAATCCCTGGCGTATTGATGGTTTCTGCCCTCCTTATGGGCAGAAATGGCCAACACTAATTTCCCCCCTTTGGGAGGACGACCCTTGCCCAAGGTGTACCCCCAAGACACAAAATACACAACACACAATCCCTGGGGCCCAGTGGGTTTCAACCCCCCGGGGACAAGATCGGCCAAAAACATGGCCGATCTAGCCCCTGGGGTCCAAAACAAATTAAAGAAAATTGCCCCTGGGGCAGCGACCCTTGCCTAAGGAGTCGCTGCCTAGTGGGTTTCACCCCGCCGGGGGCAGATCGGTTGAAAAAACAGCAGATCTGCCCCCAGGGGGGGGCAAAACAGGATTTATGATTGCCTCCTTGCCCAAGGGGTCGCTCCCCAACATAAAAGTCAGTGTAAATCCATGGTGACTAGTGGGTCCAGCCTTCGATTGTGAAGCAGGAATCCACTGAATACAGCCACGGGGGGAAGGAAAAACTTTTTTCCTTTCCCCCTGTGTCTGTTCCCCCCCCTAGAACTCCCAAAATAGAAACTCACTTGAAATGGGTCCTTTCTCTAGACGCGCTGGAAGCAAATGGCTTCCAGTGCTTCCTCTGCAGCTTCTGATAACATCGGCGCACTGTGAGCAGGGGGGTTGGGGGTTGAAGGGGAAGTGAGTCCCCTTCCATTCCCAACTGGGGGGTGTGGGAGGGAGGCCAACGGGGCCAGCACTAGCGCTCCCCCGGTGGTCCGCGTGCAAGGAACCGTGTGCCTGCCGAGACCAGCTTGCCCCAGGCACCCTTGGGGTTAAACAAAACCTTTCTTTCACATTTCTTTCACTCTGCTTTTCTGAAGGCTGTAGTAAGATAGGTTGCCGGCAAAAGTGGTACGCTTTGTCTCTAGTGTTCACAGAATCATAAACACTCTTACTTGGAACATCAGCTGTTTTATTATAAAAACACTACTGTGATCCATGTACATTAGAGGGGGATTCCAGCCAGATGACCATGACTGTATGCTGATTGCTGAGTGCTTCACTGCAGCTGCTTATGTAGACTACAGGCCTCTTTCTCAGGTATGTGGGATGATGTCTTCCCAGGGGAACCTGAATGGCAGAATTAGAGCTTAAAATGCTTTGCTCTAACATAGCCTAGGTAGGAGCTATTAACGATTTCATTGACAATATGGTAGCGTTTTATGTTTCACTCTCCTTGTCACAATTTTAATCCTGTCATGCTTCATCGTCCTAGATATTGCAATCCATGCTTTATTATATAAGATTCAGTTACTTCAATAAATTATTAAGCTATATTCTGCCTCGATTGTCCTTGCATATGTGAGACTAATGTAACTGAGGGAAACTCATGAGATCTGAGTGACCACGATTTCCCTGAGGAGTCAATTGTGTCATGCGCTCGGTTGCCCAACCATCCCTCCTCTTGGGTGGAGATGAGGCACTGCTAGTTAGCCTGAACGAAACCCTGATTAGGCCAACAGGTGTCACCTGTAGTAGGTTCAGACTCAGTCCCCCACAGTGTAAGTGATTCTGCAGCCTGAATCCAGTAGTCTCATTAAGATAATAAGAGCCTACACGACAAGGGGACAGCGTCTCTCTAGCACTACAAAAGGTTTTCAACTGTTTGGGGGCTTACTACGGACTCACTGCATCAGACAGCATTGCACCCTGTTGGTGTGGAGGAGGTGCAGACTCTCTAGTGCTACAAAATGCACTGCCATATCCACAGTGCAGGCCGTGCTTGGGATGTGCCCATGCTGTACCTAGGCAAAGACAGGGCCAAGAAGTCCTGCCTGAGCCTGTCATGCCTGAAAAAGTAGGGCTGGGCCCCCCGATTTGCTTTTTCTGGGAAAACAGCTTGAAAATAGGAAGAGAAAAACAGCTTTAGTATCAATGAGTGAGGAGAACAGTTAATCTTCAATCGTAAACTTTCTAGCTAATAATATTGTGGATATTAACAAGTACATTAGCAACATGGAAAAAACGTAGTCACTTATCATGCAGTTTTGGAAGCTGCAACTTCTGCATCATCTGCATCTTCCAAAGACCATTATACAAACCTAATACTGACAGAAAATTGTGGTCCATTTGTAATTGCTCTTGTATTTCAACTGATTGTCAGATTATGGAACTCACCTCACCAACTGATTTCTCTGTGCTACCTCCTGCAGAGAAAGAAAAAACAGCACAATGGGTAGGTGCCAAAGAATTAAAGCTCAAGCAAATGCTTGTGAGAGAGGAATCATAATTGCAGATTCAAAGCAAGGTTTTGGAAATGCAAGAGAAGATTATTTTAAAGAGTTATTTGATGGAGAAACTTGACAGTAATTTTCATAGTCCTCTATGAAGGAGATGTTTAATGTTGTTATGAGAAGACATGAATCTGTGGAGGCTATATCTACCAATTTTTTAAACTTGGTGAAATGCATGTAGACTTTGTCAACAAGACAGAATATAAGTGTTCTTTCCAATACCTGTGACACTTCTAGGAAAACCACCCTGAGCCCCCTCGTAGATGCAAGTTTGAGCGAACAATACCTAATGTTTTAAGATCCCAATTGGAAAACAGGAGGAGGGAACATTCACTCCCATCTATGTTGGTAAAACCTGACTGTCCTGATGTTTGGGGTTTTGAAGCTTCTACTAATCATTTCCAATTGCCTTCTGAAGCCACTCTATTCATAATTATTTTAAATAATATTCCCCTTTATGTAATAGTCAGAACAGGGGATCGAAAGAATTGAGAAATAAGTTTTTTTGGGAAATTAGGTTCATATCAGTAATTTTAGTATTTGGACTGAACCAACTTCATGCAATTACAATGTTCACACTTTTAATCGCTTCTCACCACTAAGTTCAATGAACATACCAGATTGACAAGAGCCCTCCATTACTCCTCATCAGGGATACCAACTGGAAGAAAGAGAGGTTGGAATGGTTTTTGGTACCTCTTTTTTTCTTTCCTCTTCCCCACTCATTAATATGAATGAGCTGCCAATGCCCCACCTTTAGTAACTATTTGTTCAGTTTCATGCTCAGACAATTTAGTGAAGGTTATTTGTGCACTATAGCTGGTGCCAGGTCAAAAGTTGTTAACCTTGATAGGGTGAGCCTTTTATGGATGTATTGTTTTGTGTTTCTAAGAAAGTTGAGCAACCAGCTTCTTTTATGTAGGTAGTTATTTGCCATACTGCTATTTTGAACTTGTTTCAAGATTTGGAAGAGTGAAGGAGTAGATGGTTAGCTACTTTCAACACATTTTCCTGGTAAACGTGTTAATACTGCTGTATTACAATGCAAACAGGCAGGACTGCTGCCTGTTATTCAAAAAAAGGCAAACCACCAGTAGCATGGTGGCTTGTATCTAGGCAATCTGACCTCCGGTGCCGTCAGCACCATGTACAACCACCGATCCTATTACAAACACACAGTGGCCATGTTGGTCTCCTTGCGGCGGTTAGCCTGTGATGGTTGGCCAACGAGGTATGCATCCAGCAAAGTAACAAACAAGTGCACATTGGATGAATTAAAAAACAATACAGGTGACACACATTGGTCCAGTGGACACACCTGCAAATTGCGCTATAAAATACACGCTTTCACAGACCACAATCGTTTGCATTTTTACAAGGAGCCAAAGAACCATGGCTACAAATAATTTAATTTTTCATAGATTATGTACCCCTTTGTCAACCATCTTATAGACCACCCTGCACACATAGCTGTTCATTTACTCCCTATTGCACTTCTTCTGTTAAGTAACTCCCTGTCACCCACTTTTTTTGTCCACCATGTCATGTTCCAAAAATCCCTGTTTTTCAGAAGATGAGTTGAGAGTCATGGTGGATGAAATTAGTAGAGTCAGTTATTTGGAGCCCAAGTCCATCACACTCCTCTCAGTAATAAAATGGAAATGTGGCACAGGATAGTGAAAGGAGTGAAGGGTATAGGCACCACCCTCCTCACAAAGGAGGACATTAAGAAGAGGTGGGACAACCTCAGGGGCAAGGTCTGTTACTTGGTCTCCAGGCAGCTGCTGGTGGCCAAGATGACTGGTGGTGCCCCTGCCAGTGTCCCATGAAGACTCTTTCCCTGGGAGGAGAAGGTCTTGGCCATCTTGCATCCTGAGGGCTTGAAAGGAATACCTGGGGGAGTGGAGTCTGGTAAGTTACAACATAAAAACTGTTACTAACCTGCAATGTTATGCAGCTCACAGCTCATCTTTTGCCACTGTCTTGTTCATGTATCTCGCCAACATTCAATACCCAGAGTATCTGAGTTTTTACACTGTCAATGTGCAATATTGGTTCCAACATCATCTACCAAGTCCCATCACATGCCATATGTCCAAATGGTGCCTGTAAATCTCACAACACCAAAAACACATTCCACGACTCATGGTACGTCCCAAAATGTAAATGTATGCTCAAACCTAAATGCAGTCTGCATACAGATATGTAATTTCCAACATTTGTCAAGTGTTGGGGAATGGAGGGAGTGACCTGACTGCAACTCCCATGAGACCCTGTTTGTAATCTCTTTAATGCTCTTCACTCACCTGGGGGCATGCCATTTGTCAAGTTTTAGGAAGTAGACGTAGTAACCTGACTGCAACTCCCAAGAGGCCATGTTCCTGTAACTCCAAACACCAGCCCACTGTGCACTTGTCCCAATACATCTGTAAGTGAACTCCAACATGTAGGTTACTTGCCTGGGAGGATACCATATGTCAAGTGTTGGGACGTAGAGGGAGTGACCTTACTGCAACTCCCAGGAGGCACTGTTTCTCTTACTCCAACCACGAGTCCAGTGTACACTTGTCCATAAACCCTTGTTTGTTAACTCTCACTTGAAGTGTACTCACCTTAGAGAATACTATTTGTATAGTGTGTGTAGTAGAGAGAGGACCTGACTGGAAGTCTCAGGAGGCCTTGCCTCTGTAAGTCCAATCACCAGCCCAGTGTTCAAATACACCTGTTTTTAATCCCTCTACTGTTATTCACTCACCTGGGAGTATGCCATTTGTCAAGTTTTGGGAAATAGAAGGGTGGCCTGACTGCAACACCTAGGGGGCCATGTTCCTGTAACTCCAAACACCAGCCCAGTGTGCACTTGTCCCAATACATCTGTAAGTGAACTCCAACATATAGGTTACTTGCCTGGGAGGATACCATATGTCAAGTGTTGGGACGTAGAGGGAGTGACCTTACTGCAACTCCCAGGAGGCACTGTTTCTCTTACTCCAACCACGAGTCCAGTGTACACTTGTCCATGAACCCTTGTTTGTTAACTCTCACTTGAAGTGTACTCACCTTAGAGAATACTATTTGTATAGTGTGTGTAGTAGAGAGAGGACCTGACTGGAAGTCTCAGGAGGCCTTGCCTCTGTAAGTCCAATCACCAGCCCAGTGTTCAAATACACCTGTTTTTAATCCCTCTACTGTTATTCACTCACCTGGGAGTATGCCATTTGTCAAGTTTTAAGGGAAATAGAAGGGTGACCTGACTGCAACACCTAGGGGGCCATGTTCCTGTAACTCCAAACATCAGCCCACTGTGCACTTGTCCCAATACCCCCTTTTGCAATCATTCTAATGCTCTTCATTCACACAGGAATATGCCATTTGTCAAGCTTTGGGAATTAAAGGGGGTGGCCTGACTGCAACTCCAAGGACGTCATGTTCCTGTAACTCCAAACAGCAGCCCGGTGTGTACTTGTCCCAATACAGCTGTTAGTGAACTCCCACATACAGTCTACTCACCTGGGAGAATACTATGGCCCGTATTTATACTTTTTGACGCTAAACTGCGCTAACGCAGTTTAGCGTCAAAAAGTTTAGCGCCGGCTAACGCCATTCTGAAGCGCCATGCGGGCGCCGTATTTATTGAATGGCGTTAGCCGGCGCTAGCAGACCGGCGCTGCCTGGTGTGCGTGGAAAAAAACCACATACACCAGGCAGCGCCGGCATTGGGGAAAATGGCGTTAGGGCGTCTTAAAAATGGTGCAAGTCAGGTTGATGCTAAAAAATCGCCTCCACCCGATTTGCGCCATTTTTAACGACGCCCAGACGCCATTTACATGACTCCTGTCTTAGTAAAGACAGGAGTCATGCCCCCTTGCCCAATGGCCATGCCCAGGGGACTTATGTCCCCTGGGCATGGTCATTGGGCATTGAGGCATGTAGGGGGGCACAAATCAGGCCCCCCTATGCCAAAAAAAAAATTTTTTTTAAAAAAATGTATACTTACCTGAACTTACCTGAATGTCCCTGGGATGGGTCCCTCCATCCTTGGGTGTCCTCCTGGGGTGGGCAAGGGTGGCAGGGGGGGTCCCTGGGGGCATGGGAGGGCAGCTGTGGGCTCATTTTGAGCCCACAGGTCCCTTAACGCCTGCCCTGACCCAGGCGTTAAAAAGAGGCGCAAATGCGGGGTTTTTTGCCCCGCCTACTCCCGGGCGTGATTTTTGCCCGGGAGTATAAATACGACGCATTTGTGTCGCAGTCATTTTTTGGGACGGGAACGCCTACCTTGCATCTCATTAACGCAAGGAAGGCGTTCACGCAAAACAATGACGCTCTTTCCTCATACTTTGGCGCTAGACGCGTCTAACACCAAAGTATAAATATGGCGTTAGTTTTGCGCCGAATTTGCGTCGAAAAAAACGACGCTAATTCGGCGCAAACGGAGTATAAATATGCCCCTATATGTCAAGTGTTGGGAAGCAGAGGGAGTGACCAGACTGCAACTCCCATGAGGCCATGTTTTTCAAACTCCAAACACCAGCCCAATATGACATGTCCAAATACCCTTGTTTAGTAACTCAAAATTGAAATGTACTGACCTGGGAGGATACGATTTGTATAGTGCGTGTCGTAGAGAGAGTAACCTAACTGCATCTCCCCTGGAGGCCCTGTTTCTGTTACTCCAAACACCAGTGTGCACTTTTCCAAATAGCCCTGTTTGGTAACTCTCAATTGAAATGTACTCACCTAGGAGTGAGCAAGATCCAGGTTATGCTCAACTCAGAGATGTGTCTGTCTCCTAGCTCCATCTTGACCTGCTTACCCAAGATGAAACTACTGAGGATGGGAATGGCACCTTACCCACTGTGTACCACATGTATTCCTAAGACCTCAAGCTGCAACACCAGATTGGTAGTGGCAGCAGACACATTGACACATCAGTGTGCATATGATGACTCCAGTCATATATACAACAAAGTTCTGAGTTTGCCTGTATCCCACTCAACTAGGCCTCCAAATGGTCAAAGCCATATGTTGTCTCTCCACTGTGCAGCTTCACTGGTGGTAAGATCTCATTTTCAGTCCATCTTCTTAAGTGCAACTGATCTGTAAATCTCATCAGCTGCTTGAGTCAAATAGGTTTGGAATGCTTCACACATGTCATGTCAAATAACCCAATACCATAGTAACTTGTCACAATAGGATTACCTACAGCCTAACTATGTCCACTGCCTCCGTTTACTGTAACACAAGACCTTTGGCGGTAGATGTTACAATTCAACCAGTAACAATGTATGTTTTTCATTAACAGGTGGATCTGCCACTGGGCACACAGAGACTACAGCACAGACTACCACTACCCCCTGGATAAAGCACCTCCGAACCCTGTTATTTCAACATCCCAGTCAACGATGCACCTCCCCAACCAGTGTACCTAGCACAGTTTCCACCATCTTGTGCCCCCCAATCCTGGATCCTGAATTGCAACTTGCCATTCCAGACACTGAGGTTCCAGGACCCAGTTGAAGAGGGCGCCCTTTGTTAAGGTCATGGGCTTGTTGGGGTTAGTGTGCATGGCAGGGGTCCCTCAGGCTTGTGGAGTGAGGCCTCTGGGGCTGCTTTTGAGCAGGACACCAACAGCCATGTCATGGAGGGTCTATCAGGAGTCCCAAGACATGATGGGCCAGTTGTTGACTGAACTCTGGGACATTAAGCAGCAGCAGGGGATCATGATTGAAAAGATTGATGCCCATCAAACCGAAGTGGGACCCTAACAGAATGCTGCAGGAAATTTATATCACACTGATCAGGGCTTTACTCTCAACATCTACCCCTCCTGTGTGGCAACTACACACTGCCAAGCTACATCTGTGGCAGACATAGCAGGGGAGACCATGACAGAGGCACAAACAGCCACCGACTACTCTGCTTCTGCAGCAGCTGATCCCCGCTCGGAAGGTGAGACATCCAATAAAGAATGCGGGAGGTGCAGATAGCAAGACACCCACCACCACTGTCAGCAATAATCTTCTTCCCTAAGGTCCTCCTTTGTGTGTCAGGCATTCCTTCTGTGGACTGATGCTAAACCACATTCCATTTCCAATGGGAGGAGTACTCTGGACTTTGGACTTCCAATAGTGTGGCATTTATTCCAATGATCTCATTCACCAGGACTGACCCCTTTACATTTCTGTTTTTTGTTGAGTCATGTCACATACATTTTCTGTTAGTCATAGCCTCCTAATAAAATCACCCATCATTGACCCATTGTCTGCTGTTTTTGGTTTCACATTTAGCCATGTAAATATGTCATACCATGTGAACCATACAATAATGATTCAAGGTCTTGTTTAAAATGGTATATGTTGCATGTACAGTGTCCAGCTTAGGATTACAACCATCCCACACAAACATATACATACAAGTGTCTGGTCAAAATAAAATAATTATTACATTGGTCTGCACATAGGCTGTCAATATGTCTGGACTACTGGAAATCATATATGATTAACTCATACTGTGTAAATGAACATATTTACAGGTACAGACCTCCAGACCACAGAAGGAGGGGATTTGCCAGCCAGAGGGCATAGGCAAACATTGAAGTGGTTGATGTCATCAGCTTGAGCCTTATCAAATACCACACCAAAGTCATACCACATCACATAATCCAAGATTCAGACAGATGGCAGTAAAACAATTTCGGAACACAGGGTCATTATAATCCAGTGCTTATGCATCTGGTGGTAGGACACAAACATATGTCAGTGTTTTGACACAGACACTGTGGTATACAATGATGAAACACATCAACAGCTACATACAGATCATGCAAAAAGAGTGTGTAGCCCATGTGAAGGGGAACTAACTGACATGGCCTAGGACTACATATTTTCTGACCACATGATGACAGACATGATGCATCAGGCCCACCACTGGACAAAAAAAAGTCCAATGGACACTTCTAAACTTCCTTGTAAACACTGTGCAAGCTGTCTTGGCACAGGTCTCCTACACCCAAACTCTGTGACCTACATTATCTGGAACAATCCATGTCCACTTCGTATGTCAGACCAGCATCACATACCTGCCAATGTCACAATTCTGAAATGTCCACAAAAAGATGTCATGGTGATGGTAACTGTACAAAGCAAGGAGTATAGTCATGAAACCATACATATGACACAAGTCACATAGCAAGCATCTAGAAAGCAAAGTATATTGCAAGAAATCTAACACAAACAAAGCAACATCATCAAGGTGGAGATGTGTCAAAAGCTATCTCATCAATTGGTCTTTGACTGATTTTTGCAGAGCATCAGCTCCCTGTTTAAAAAAACTCAACTCCACACATTCTCACAACTACAGTACATTGTATAATCGCTGTCATGATATCATATTACACTCATGAGAAGAAGCTGTGGATGAGATCTTGTCGGAAGTCATCTTGTTCCTCTTCACCACTGTCATCTTCATTTGGCATTCCAGGATTCTCACCCAATGGCACTGCAGGCTCCCCCTCCTCTGGACTGTATGGGATATTCCTCTGCGGGCGATGTTGTGGAACATGCAGCATTCCACAGTGATCTGATACACTTTCCTGGGTGAGTAGAGGAGGGCACCACCAATCCTGTCAAGACAGTGAAATCTGGCCTTTAAGTGCCCAAAAGCCCACTCAAGTGCCTGCCATGTTCTTTCATAGGCCTCATTGAAACGGACTTCCCTGGCCTGAAGAAGTGTGATTTTTCAGCAGTGTCAATAACCAAGGATGATTTGGATATGCTGGGTTGCCTGCTAGGAATCAGACATAAGTGCTACAATGAGTCAATGACTTCTTGATTGTAGCACCTGACATTGCTCATACACAATCAGGACAGACGTGACTTACCAACTAGCCAGGCCCTCTGTTGTTGAAGTTGTGACATCAGCTGGGGTATGGTGCTGTTCTGCATTATGAAGGAATCATGAGCTGATCTAGGAAAACAGACACAGTTGTTTGAGCTGTAGAGATTTTGTGTTGCAATAGACTTGTTCAGAGGCCTACGATGACACCAAGGCAACATGTGTGCCATCAATGGCTCCCACTACATGTTGGAGGTGGGTAAAATCATAGAAGTCAGCCTTCACATTGGCTAAATCCTCATGCTGGGTGAACCTGACTTAGCTGTCAATGTGCTTCAACATTGCTGAGAGGAAATCTCTCAACACCAGACTGAACATAGGTTCGGACATACCACCAGATAGGGCAAGGGAATGTTGGAAGGACCCTGTGTCCAGGAGTGCAACACTGCCATGACTTGAACAATGTGTGATATGCAGTATGGATTACTGTTTGCTGGCATCACATCTGGCTCCAACTGACAGCATACATGTACTATTGTTTGCCTATTCAGACAGTACAGCCTGATAATGTGGTGCTCCTCCTTGGTCTGAAGGTATGGCAATGGATGGGAGACAGGAGGTTGTTGCATCCTCCCTCTCCCAGGGTACCTATGTGTGAAAATAACATGATTTGGAACATTATTCATTGTGTCCAAACCAATATACATGATGCATACCAACAAAATCATGTGACAAAGCATTTCTGACTGGAAATGCATTACATCCAGTACACATCGCAGCTGGCAACTACACAAGGGTTAAATGTGACACCCATGTGTCCACAACATGGATTCAGGTGACACCCAACTATCTGCTACTCAATTGCCCCTTGAAATGTGGCAGTCTTTTCCGACCACCAAAAATACTATCAGAGGTGGTGGACAGCTCACCACAGTCATATGCCATCTGTGACCTAAAACACAATACACTGATGGGGGTTGTGTAGCAGGACCTACACAACAAGACAGATTCAGGATGGCTGTGATTATCCTACACATATAGTGGGTCATTTTGACATTGGCAGTAACCAGCGCTTAACGCCGTGGTGACTACCGGCAATGTACTGCCCTGGAGGCAACCATCCGTCCACCAGATTCGAGCACTGCCTGACTTCCGCCACAATTAGGGCAGAAATCAGACAGTGTTCATGCTGGCGGATAGTGGTGACCTGGCGCTGGTAATACCAGCACCGCCCCGCCAGTAGAACGCTGCCAGCCATATTTTGCCCAGGAATAAGGCCTTGCAGGGTTCTGCTGGCGGGGCGGTGCTGGTGTTACCATCGCCTCTTCCCATTCCCTGCCGGACGACTTCCTCACCGGACAAGGTAACTCGGGTGTCCGACAGGGGAGTGGGTTGGGGGTGTTGTGAGTTTGTGTATGAATGTGTGAGTGGGAGTCTGCATGTCAGTGTGTATGAGTGCCTGAGTGGGTGTCTGGATGTCTGTATTGATGTGTGTAATCATGTGTGTTGGTATGTATGAGTGAATGCCTGTATGGCTGTGGGGGCAGTTGTGTGGTGGGTGCGTGTCTGCATGTGCATATGAATGGGTATTGTGTGTGTGAGTGTGTGCATATCTGTGGGTGTGTGCCTGTAGGAGGGGGCGATGGGTCAGTGTATGGATCGGGAGTGGGGGGTCAGTGTATGGATTGGGGTTGGGGGTCAGTGTATGGATCAGGGGTGGGAGCTGGTATTTGTAAGGGGGTGGGGGGCCAGGTACTTGTTGGGGGGTGGGGGACCCACCTGCGGGTGACAGGGAAGGAATTCCCTGCCACCGATAGTCCTACCACCATGATTTCTGTGGCGGTGCTGCCCTGCAGAAAACACGGCGGTAGGCCAGGTCAAAATCTTGCTGCCAGTACTCTGTGGGCCACCGGGTCGGACATTAAGATCTCTGGCCCGGCGGTTCATACCGCCTTGGCTGTATGAGTGGTGTTGTAGTGAGTTGCCATCGGCAAACTCGCCACGGTCATGATGTGGCGGTACATGATACCACCACATTTACCTTGACCGCCAGGGTCACATTGACCCCCATATTGTTGTTGAGAAACATTTTACAGGGCCATATACAGTATTTCAAACCACCAAAATGGCGGATACCTGACCTACTCCACTGGGCATCAAGTACCGCCCCAGCCACCGGCAGAAGTCATCCACACAGTGACCGGTACCAATCGTGGCATACACAGTCATAGGCTAAAGTTGTTGCCTGTGGCGGTCACGGGCCAACAGCCATGTCCATCGGCGGTGATAACCGCATATGTGATGTATGTGTACACCGCGTTTTGCAAAATCAGTCATTTAATTACTCACTGCTGTCAGCAATGAATGTATGATAGAGCAACTCATGCGGGAACCAGGCATGCCTTAACAATTTGGTCAGAACAACAACCGCGCTGTTTCCACGCATGCCTGTACCACAGATGTCTTTACAGCGATTTTTCATTGTAAAAGCATGCCTAGTAAAGGCATGGGTGGGAATAGCATGCGTAGTTCTATCATGCCACCCCCCACCCGCCCTAAGGCCCACAAGTACCTCATCACTAATACTTAAGCTACCACGACCCCTCTTGCTCTAAAACCAAAACTACCCAACCTCTCCACCCCATCCCTGATAACTGAACTACCTCCAAAATCCCCACCCACACTGAGCCCTAAAACCTTCCC
The DNA here is from genome assembly GCF_031143425.1 of Pleurodeles waltl. Taxonomy (NCBI): domain Eukaryota; kingdom Metazoa; phylum Chordata; class Amphibia; order Caudata; family Salamandridae; genus Pleurodeles; species Pleurodeles waltl. Next base: position 281,983,396 of record NC_090450.1, read on the forward strand.
TGACCACCCACCCTATAAACAACAGACCCCTCACCAGCCCTTAAAACATAACTACCCAACCCTTCCACCCTGTCCCTAAAACAAAACTACCCAACCCCCAAAAATAAAATCACCTGAATCCCCCCAGCCGCCCCTGAAAATAAAACTACCCCGACCTCTCACCCTGTCCCTAAAAATTGAACTACCCCGACACCCCTACCCACCGTGAGTCCTAAAACCTCCCCACCCAACGCCCACCCAAAAAACAAAATTATCCTTCCCCACTGCTAATAACAAAACTTCCCCGAATCCCCCACCCACCCTAAAAACAAAGTTACCCCAAACCCCAACCCATGCCCACTCAAAAATTCCCAAGCCCTTAATCCACCATACCCCTAAAAACTACCCCAACCCTGCCCAGCCCCACTTACCTGACCGCACCCTCTCCCAATCCACCCTAAAAAGTAAAATCCCAACAATCCCCACGCAGCCCCTAAAAAGAAATAGCCCAACCCCCTCACCCTGACCCTAAGACCTTTCTCCACCCCCAATCCTAGCAACTGCCCCCAATCCCACTTACTTGACCGCGTCCTCTCCAGATCCACTCTGCCTTTTTCTCTGCCTTAAACATGCATATACTTAGTTCTCAGCACATGCATGGCTAAGGCAGAGAAAAAGACAGTTGCTGTTTCAGCAAGCATGGTTGCTCTTGGGTGGGAAATATCTGCCTTGTTCCCAATGCGTTGTTCAGGACGCTTCCCGACAGAAACACCTCCACCACATCAGCTGCTGTGGGCCACCTGTGGGAGCAATCATGCCACAGCCAGGGGTTGAAAGGGCCCCTGCCTTCTCTTCAGAGGAGCTGGAGAAGATTGTGAACAAGGTTATTCCCCTTTATGATCAGCTCTATGGCTCACCAGAGAAGCAGGTAAGTACTTCAAAGCAGAATTGACTCTGTCCAACACCATTCTTTCCCTCCTTAAGGGCTACAGTGTGCACTTGTGTGCCAGTTAGACTTCTTGTGTGCCTGTTGTTGCAGTTTGTGTGGCATCAATGGGATGTACATGGTACAGTATTGGAGACCAGTACTATATGTTGTGGACATTCACATTGCATTGAATGATGTTTTTGAGGCCCTAGATCCTCCTTGTGTTGAATGCACATATCTAGGCAAGTATGTGCCATACAGTGGCATTTCTTTGTTTAAGGTGGTTGTCAATATTAGACAACATATATGTGCATGACAGCATCAGCTGTGTATGCATCTTGTCTGAGTTATTTGAGGATCTTGTAAGCAATGTGTACTGTGCCACTGATCTTTCCCCCCACCTCTGGCCTTGAAAACAGTTGTCTGGAAGGCATATCACGACTTTCTGTGGCCTGTAAGTGACCACACAAGCTACATGGCTGATGGCAACATGATATACTGTTGTGCATGGAAATGAGGGAAATGTGAGTGTCATACAGGTTCTATATCCTCAGCCTGCAAAGCCTAGAGCCTGGCAAATGTATCTCCCAGAATGGGACATACTCCAGTCTGTGGGAGAGTCATTGTGGATATCCAACTGTGGCACTGTGCCCATTCCCTGTAGACCTGCAGATCCTGTCATGTGGCCAGTATGAGGCTCTAGTGGCAAACCTTGCCCTGAATACCTCAGCCGTTCTGAGATAAATCCATGAATTAGTCCCTATGTACATTTTGCATCATTGTCAATGTGTGGCTTTGACTCATGGCAGGTCCCTTACTCTCACAGCTCTGTTTTCACCTTCACATAAGTCATATTTGTCCAGTACAGGCGTATTGCTCAACTGACAATCCCACAGTGCAGATAATGTGTACATTCCAGGGACGCCATGAAATGTGACTCAGTAGCTTGGTTGCATAGCAGAAATTGACCCAAACATACCTTTGTATGTTGGATGCCATCTCAGTAGGTTTACAACATATTTTCAATGTATGTTCTGTGGTGCAGGTGCATACCACAGAAACACACCCTGAAGTGGCATGAGTTGGAATTTGGTAGGCCACATGTTCACACATGCAGAGGGTATAGACTTTCCGAACCCACCATGCCAGCCCTTTCATATGCCACTCAAGTCTTAGGGTGAAGTCAGCACTATGGTAGTTGCCTGTAGGGACTTATACAGTGAGTCAATGTTGCAGAGTGTAACTGTTTATGACCAGTCAGGCCTAAGGAGTTTACCCTTCAGAAGCCACACTGATGTGTAATGTTTCATTATGGCTCTCATCACAGTACATGTTGCTGGAACATGGGCTACCTGATGTCAGTAGACTTGCTTAGTCATCGTAGGCCAGGAGCAGGGTAGTGCTGGAACATGGGCTACCTGATGTCAGTAGACGTGCTTAGTCATCGTAGGCCATGAGCAGGGTAGTGGGGCAGTATATAGATAACTCCAAAAGTGTGTAGTCGGGTCACTGTACTTATCGTACAGTGACCAGACCATTTGTGCCAAAACTTGCGTTTGTAATCTTTTGATTTGTCTCTTGCATCCATACATGTCAACGCCCATCACAATAAGGGGATTTGGAGAGCCATCGCCTGGAAAGTGCAAAACCCATGGGGTTGATAGCTGGAGGAGCATCCACTGTCAGAAAAGGTGGGAAGACATGAGATGTTGGGCCCTGGGAAATTTCTGGGGTCAGGCTGGGGCTGTCTTACAAATGTGGGTGCAGCGCACCTCGGGCTCTGAACCCCTAACGGCCCTCATTCTGGCAGTGGCCTACCCGGAGCTTGGTGGGCTTTTGTTGGAGCACAGCAGCCACAAGAGGGTGAGTACAGAGGATATCCCTGCATGTCACATAGCCAAGTTGATGTGTTAGTTTTTGACATCCCCCCATGATGACTGGGGATAGGCCATGTGTGACACACAAGATGAGTAACTGCTTGTGTGGGTACGGACTCTCGTACATACTGATGAGCCTTGCTCATTATACCAGGGACCGAGGACACAACCGAGTATAGTTCACAAACAACTTCCTCTCCAGAGCCAACACATGGCTGTGCACAGTGATCAATCAAGTAGTGCTGGTTGTTGTTGTGGGTGTAAATTGTACACAACAGTCCACCACTACTAGTCAGTGTTAGAGTCCAAACAAAATGAAAGGATGGATCACTGTTCTCAGCCATGTTTCTGCTTAAGTGAGTAAATTGCCATCTGCCCCCAAGTGGCCACTTGTGTTCAGTGTGTCATGAGTGCTGGTGCCTCACTACTGTTTGTCATGTGAAGATGGCCATCATACATGTTTCACAGCATACATTGTTCTTTGGGTGCAGCTGCAGACCAATACTTTCCCTTGGTAAGTGGGGAATGACCATTGACATGATTTGCATGACATCACTGTTGCCAAAATTCTGTTGTGCCTACATGTTAGCATGTGTTCCTTTCACTTTTGACAAATTATATTCACTGCTGTTTCGTGCATGGTCTACCTGTGCTCATGGGAGGATTTCTTTATTCTCTCACATATATGTGCATGCCAACATGTGTTTGGAACTGGACATATCACATGGGGCCACATTTCATGTGGTGCCACAGACAGGAGTATGTCACCATTGATTGTTGCTCACACATATCCTCACACGTCATTGCATGTCATTTGGCATGTACAACTGCAGTAGCAATGATGGACATGAAAGGTAGAACTACCGTTTTTTACCCACAATGTGCACTTCATGCCACTGATGTTACATCATGTACCATAGTGCTCTGTACATGTGGAATGGGGAAGGTTTGTTACCTGACTGCTGCCGTGCATCATGAGGTGGTTTGCAGTTATGCGGGACTCATACGTGGTTGGGTACATCCATTCATCCATGGACATGTGGGTTTGCAGGACCAAAATGGAGACAGTGATATAGCTTCCCATTGGGCAATATGTTGAGTGCCTTCTACAAGTACTTGAGAACCCGTGCTCCTCTCCAACATTCAAAGGACTATTGTCTTCTACTGATGCAATCAGAGTATGTAATTGTAAGTGGTGCATTAAAGGTGATTTCCCTGGGGCTAGCTGATCTATTGTGTTGTGGATTTTAGCGACATATCTCCCTGACACTTTGCACATTTTGTTTACAGTGTACATTTCCATGCCAAATGTGTGGTATATCTGAGCAACATTAGTACAACCTCCATGACAATTTACACATGGTGAAGTGAGCATTGTTGATTCCAGTGTAACATGGGTATTTCCATGTCACTTCCTTCAGGCTACAGCACTTCTGTCAGCAACATGCAGGATTTTGGACCATCATTTCTTATTATTGTGGTATTGTGTATGTGACAAATAGATGTATGCATGAACTTGTGTGGGATCTGTGGGGAACTCCTAATGGCCGCGGCGGAAGTGCGGCTGCATTGGCGGCCGCCCGGCGGTCCAACCTTGACGGGCAGCTTCAGCCGCCCGCCAATGTTGTAATGACCCCCTATATGCCCTACTCTTGAAGTCTTATTTCTCCTGGTTTGATCATTTAAGACAAATGAATGAGCAACCTTCTACAGTAATGTCCCCCACTTTAACTTAGACAATACAGGATGAGGTGTCAGTACTTCCAATACTGCTTGAGTTTGACCTACTTAAGGTTATTATTGCTGTCACTAACAGCAGTAAAAGGAAAGCGCCAGGCCCCATTGATGTCCCACTGGATATGTTTAGTGACAATATAGATCTATGGGAACCATTACCGACAAATGTCCTGAAAGCAGCTTCTAGAAGCGGGCTTCTTCTGATGTGTGGTCAGTCACTAGTAGTATGGATTTCAACAAAAGAGGACAGAACAGATCCAAGGTGCTGTGGGTTCATTTCTCTACTAGATTTAACAGTCAAGCATATGAGAGAATTCTGCTATCTAGGATTAAATACTTATTTTGAGTCATGTATTATATGGTGTTGGCACTTCTGAACAATGTTCAAATCTAAATCCATTAAGCATTAAATACAAAATGGAAAAATGCACTATGTATCACGCCTTCGTAGACTTTTTGAGTGCCTTCGACTATGTCAGTTATTCTAAGTTGTGGGCCCTCACAGTCAATATGTGGGTCAATAATTCTATTGTCTCATTTTTTAGGCGGCTGTGTTGTTGCAATAAAGCTAGAGTCTGTTACAGTAGAAATGGAGAGTGTACTGAACGATTCAGAGTCTATAAGGGAGTGAGGCAGTGATGTATCTTAGCCCCGTTCCTTTTTACATTTTATATGAATAACATTGATCAGTTATTAATGGATGAGGGCAAGGACAAACCCATAATTGGTTCACTTTCAAGCTTTTTCACTGGTACACGAATTAGGCCCTCATTATGAACACGGAGGTCGAAACTGTTGTGCTCATGCTGGCGGTCTTACTAGTGACCGCCAGCTCCCCTGGAACCCCACCGGCCGTATTAAGAAAATTCTTCTGGGCTGGGACATTGACGGCGGCTCCACATGGAGCCATCGCCAATGCCTCGGTGCGGCGGGTGAAGCTGCACCAGTTGTGCAGATCAGTGGCTGTAAATCGGGCAGTGACCTGCACGATGGGGCCCCCAGGTGTGCCCAGGTGCACCCCTTCCGCCAGCCTGCAGGGAAAGGCTGGGGACTGAGGGATTATTATCCGAGGGGCAGCACCGCTGCCTTGTCGGATGATGATGCAGACCGCCGTCAGCCTGCCTAATGGAGGCAGCCTGGTGCTGAGTGCGGGCCGCCTATGGTGGCCCTCCAAGGGTTCATTATGTGGCAGTGTGGGCCCACCGCTGGCATGGCGGCCCACACCGCCAAGATCATAATGACTGCCTTAGTCTTAAACAACTTTTAAATAATTTCATAATTGAAATGATGATTTGTGGTCAGCGACAAAGAGAGTATGGATACATTTCATAAATTGGACAAAAATTGCTAATGCTAATACCTTCTAATACCTGGGTCTGCATATTGATTCCTTAGGAACCTTGGGACAGCTTAAGGAAAATAAGAAGCTTCTACATGAGAAACATATTGCTGCAACGTTTACGTTTGTAATTTGCTTGGTTCAAAACTGAACAAGTAGATGTTAACTATAGACATGAGTAAATGTGTATTAGTGGCTTATTATGGTGTGGTTATTTAGGGACACACTAATGTGTGAAGCACGATAATTACCTTAGGAAAATGCTAGTTGTCGATCATTCTCCATATGCCATTCAGAACTAAGCAATCCATATTTTGAAGAGCGTATTAAATTAACTTAATTATTATTTTGGCACTATCTGGTCCAAACATGAAACTGCACTAAGCTGAGAGATTTCTTGTGACTTTCTCAAGATAAATCATGCAGATCAGATATGTTGGCTGCCAAAAATAATGATTTTGCGTCAGAATTTAGGTATCCCCCACATATTTTGAAGATCTAGCATCTACGTAGAGAATGAGCAAGGGGAACTTAATGCACTTTTTTGGCAGAGGAAGAGGAGAAGTCAGAGTGAAGACATATGGTCAAAAAGCCACAGTAATATCAACGTCACTTTTGTTAACTAATGATGGTATTCAAACGTATATCACAGTGGTTACAAATGTGTTACATAGATTTGTCCTAACAAGGTATCATCTAAATGTTGCACATATGCTGGTTATTTTTCCAGGAAATGATTAAATAAGGGGGGTTCTCCCATTGTGTTCTTGTGATGAAGTACTTATTTTATTTTAGGTTTTTATAATGTTCATATGAAAAATTATATGATGCAACTGTTGAAGAAGTACGTTTTATTCAATGTAGACACACTATTACTTTCCTACAACAATTGCCAATGAAAATTATTTGTGTATCTTTTATCAATTTTATCTGTCAGTCTAGTGTAATTAGAAGGTCACTAAATGTGTTAAAACTTTTTTAACTCTACTGTGACTAAGGGGGTGATTCCAACCGCCAACACAGCCCGCCACTTTAACACTCCGACCGCCACGGCGGGACACACAAACAGCGCGGCGGTCACCGCCAACAGTCAGGCGGCAGACAATGTAACGCCCACCCTATCACAACTCACCAATCCGCCACCTTTTCCGGGGCGGGAAGCCGCCGATAAAAACACGGCGGAAACAGACTACGAACGGGAAAATGCTCACCTCCATACACTCCACGAGGACGGAGGACAGCATGGAGCCCGAATTAAACATCCTACCAGCTATTGTCTACCTGCTCATCTACCACGAGTACGATCTCCGGCGCAGAAGACAACGGTGAGTACCGCACCTACGACACAGGGGAGGGGGGAGGAGAAAAGGTTACGGCCACACACATACGCCCCCCCCCAACCATCAACACACCAATGCAGAGCAACAACTGAGTGACACCCCCCAAACCCCCCTGAAAAATGCAAAGACATAATAAAAATGTTAGGTTAAATTTATGTAAAAATTAGGTTCATTGAAGTCATGGAACATTTACAAAATAAAATATCAAACCATAAATAATGAACAGTGCGAAAGCTTTGTATAAATCAATGAGTCCATCTCAGTTTTTCGAATATCCACAGTCCGTGGGCCAATGTCCACCAAACACATGGGCAAAGCCCACACAGGAGACCTGAGTCCGTTGGAGAGAACACTGCTGGGGCTTCAGATGACAAAACGACAGGCACCTCAGGGGGAAGGTAAGGGGGGGCACCTCAGCACCATGAGTCCACGACGCCAGAACCACGAAGGGGCCACCATGCCCACTGTCCCATCCTGGGGAGTGCAAAGCCACAGTCTCTCAAGTCTCTACAGTGGGTGGGTTGCCCACTGTTTCATCCTGGGGAGTGCAAAGCCACAGTCTCTCAAGTGGATAACAGTCTCCACTGGTTCTGGAGGAGGCAGGGTGCCCAGAGTGCAGCGTGAACACTAGCTCGAGACAGAACCGGCACTGTCAATGGGCCAGCGGTGCTTGACAGGAAGGGCCCAGAGGAGCGGTGCTTGACAGGAAGGGCCCAGCGGAGCGGTGCTTGAGATGAAGGGCCCAGCGGAGCGGTGCTTGACAGGAAGGGCCCAGCGGAGCGGTGCTTGACAGGAAGGGCCCAGCGGAGCAGTGCTTGTGATGAAGGGCCCAACGGAGCGGTGCTTGACAGGAAGGGCCCAGCGGAGCGGTGCTTGACAGGAAGGGCCCAGCGGAGCGGTGCTTGAGACGGCGGGGCCCAGCGGAGCGGTGCTTGACAGGAAGGGCCCAGCGGAGCGGTGCTTGACAGGAAGGGCCCAGCGGAGTGGTGCTTGACAGGAAGGGCCCAGCGGAGCGGTGCTTGAGACGGCGGGGCCCAGCGGAGCGGTGCTTGACAGGAAGGGCCCAGCGGAGCGGTGCTTGAGATGAAGGGCCCAGCGGAGCAGTGCTTGACAGGAAGGGCCCAGCGGAGCGGTGCTTGACAGGAAGGGCCCAGCGGAGCGGTGCTTGAGATGAAGGGCCCAGCGGAGCGGTGCTTGACAGGAAGGGCCCAGCGGAGCGGTGCTTGACAGGAAGGGCCCAGCGGAGCGGTGCTTGAGACGGCGGGGCCCTGTTCAGCGGTGCCTTTTTTAACGGCGGGGCCCTGTTCAGCGGTGCCTTTCTTCACGGCGGGGCCCTGTTCAGCGGTGCCTTTCTTCACGGCAGGGCCCTGTTCAGCGGTGCCTTTCTTCACGGCGGGGCCCTGTTCAGCGGTGCCTTTCTTCATGGCGGGGACCTGTTCAGCGGTGCCTTTCTTCACGGCGGGGCCCTGTTCAGCGGTGCCTTTCTTCACGGCGGGGCCCTGTTCAGCGGTGCCTTTCTTCACGGTGGGGCCCTGTTAAGCGGTGCCTTTCTTCACGGCGGGGACCTCTTCAGCGGTGCCTTTCTTCACGGCGGGGACCTCTTCAGCGGTGCTTGTCCAGTCATTCAGGGGAGCCAGACCTGGCCAGGACTCCCCTGCTTAGTCGCCCTCCGACCGTGCAGTTGCTGGACCCTTCTGTGACGGAGTCCTGGGCCCGTGGGTGTCCTTCGTCACACGCGGGATGGGGCTTGTGGGGCCCTCCTGGTCCGCGCCCCTGCTGGCTGACTTCTCCGCCCTGCTTCCCTTGCCCTCCTTCGATGAGGCTCTCTGGCCCTTGCCTCCCCTGGATGTTGTGGCAGGTGACGGCCCAGGACTTTGCTCCTTGGGGGCAGCCGTGTCAGTCTTCTCGCGGCGGCCCTTGATTTTACGGGTCCTCTTTCCAGGGGGGGGCTGGCTGTCCCCTTGCTGCTGGCCGATGTATCAGTGCTGGGAAAGGGGGGACTCCAAAACCCGTGCACAATACTGACACTTGAAGCAGGGCTGGTGGTGGCTGAGGTGCTCTTCGGACTCTTACCAGATGGAGGGGGTGGGTCAGGTGGGGCAAAGAGGTTAAGTTTAGAGAGGTAAAGTTTTTTAGGACCAATGTAAAGGGTAGGTGCAGTGGGAATGGGAGTGGAGGAAGAGGATGTGGTTGTAGGAGAGTCAGGTGTGCTGTCTTTGGGTGCAGGTGCTTGTGACGTAGGCTGTCGTGAGGTGGTTGGCTGTTGTGTGGGTGGCTGCCTGCGTTTGTGTGTCTTGGAAGAGGGGGTGACAGACACAGTGGGAGAGGACACAGGGGGCGTGTAAATGGCAGTGGGGGTGGTGACTGCACGTGTGCGGACTGTACTGGAGGGTGTGCTGGTGATGGAAGTACTGGCTGATGGTGGTGTGCATGCAGGTGTAAGTGGAGACGTCACAGGGAGGGAGGAGGGAGACAAGGAGGAGGGGGACACAGAGGTGGTAGTGACTGTTGGCATGTCTGCATCTGGGTGTTGCTTGGGTGAATGCTTGTGGGATCTGTGGTGCTTATGTCTGGATGAGCTGCCCTTGGGTGTTGAGGTGTGTGCAGGCTGGTCTGATGGTGTGGATGGGATAGGCTGAGGAACAGGAGACAGAGACAGGGTGGAGTCAGTCAGAAGAGGGAGGCTGGAAACAGGGACAATGGCTGCCGTCAGTGCTGAGGCCAGAGTATTGAACGATCGTTGATGGGCAGCCTGACCCGAATGAATGCCCTCCAGGTATGCATTGCTCCGATGCACCTCCCTCTCTACACCCTGGATGGCATTCAAAAGGGTAGACTGCCCAACAATGATGGTCTGTAGGAGGTCAATGACCTCCTCACTGAGGGCAGCAGGGGTAACTGGGGCAGGGCCTGAGGTGCCTGGGGCGAAGGAGATGCCCGCCTTCTTGGGCGAGCGGGCACAGAGCGAAGGCTGAGGGGCTGCTGGGAGGGCGGAGCTGGTGCGCTGGGTGGCAGCTGTACCTGTAGAGGCGGGGGCCCGGATGTTGCCGCCACCGCTAGGGAGCTCCCATCCGATGACGTGTCAGTGTCGCTGGTGTCACCACGGGTCCACGTTGTGGTGCTCCCCTCGCCCTCCGTATCACTTGGGACCTCGGTGTCTGTACCATGGCCCACCGGGGCCTTGTGAGTCGCAGCTCCCTCGTGCTCCGATGGCAATTCTCCTCCGCCTGATGATGCTAATGCACACATGCACAAGAAGATAAAGAAAAAGGGTGGGGGGAGAAATAAAAACAGGTTGAGTGCATGCATTGTCAACACCGTTGGCGGAGAGGACAGACACAGGAGCCTCATGCACTAAGCCGCGCAATCGGGGTACACTACTCAGTACTTGTGACTAGGCCAACAGGTCTATGGACAAAAAATGCGCAAATGGGTGATGCTGGACCATCGATTGCTGTACTTGTCACCCTACAGAGGTGGGGGGCGGGGGCACAGGGCCATGCCTAAAGGAGGGGACTACACTACAGAAAGCGCCCTGGCCTAATGTCACCCACAGCCCTCCTCCCCCACCCAGACGCCTCCACTGCGTGTAAAGATAGCAGAATGTGCTGGTACTCACCCCCTTGTGTCTGCTGTGATGTCCTCACGCGCCCATCCAAATCGGGGTAGGCCACCGCCAGGATCCGGGACATCAGGGGGGTCAAGGTACGACTGGCACCCCTCCTATGTTGGGAGGCCATCCCCAGCAGAGACTCTGCGGTCTTCCTGGTCCCACAGTGGATGTCCTCCCACCTCTTGCGGCAGTGGGTGCCCCGTCTGTTGTGGACCCCCAGGGCCTGGACTTCCTTGGTGATGGCACGCCAAATGTCGACTTTCTGATGGGCGCTGACCTATTTGACATGTACAGGGTGGAATAGGAAATATCATCATGTTTCTGTATGTTAGATGTGATTACCCCCCCCTCCCCAACCTTGCCATGTGGCACATGCTCTCATATGTCGTGCCTTGCACTCCTCATTCTCTCTCCTCCCCACCATCTTACATCCACCCCACTCAACACAGGCATAGCCCATTCAACGTGCACCCTGTGTACTTACCTGTTGGTCTGGAGGACCGTAGAGTAGCGCATACTGGAGGAGGACCCCATCCACAAGTTTCTCCAACTCTTCAGAAGTGAAGGCAGGGGCCCTTTCCCCAGTTGCAGCAGCCATTGTCTCTTCCAGACCGAGGTCGCAGCAGCACTTGCAGTATAGGTCCTCTCCTGTGGATGATCAGGTCTCGAGTGATTAATCAGAGTGACGATCCTTTGCCATAGCTCCGCCTTCCTGGCTATTGTGGTGTGCTGCATCTGTGTGCCGAAGAGCTGGGGCTCTACCCTTAATATTTCCTTCACCATGACCCTGAGTTCTTGGTCCGAGAACCTGGGGTGTCTTTGGGGTGCCATGGGGTGGTGTGGATGAGGTGTGGGGTGGTGTTCGTGGTGATGTGAGTGGTGGTGTGTGGTGATGTGTGCGTAGATGTGGTGTGGGTGATGATGTTGGGTTCCTGTGTGTGTTGTGATTTGTGTTCCCTGTGCTCTCTCTCTGTGTATTGCGCCTTGTCTCTGAATTTCTGGTTGTAGGGGTTTGTGGGTGATGTGGGTGTGTGTTTTATATGGTGATGGGTGTGTGGGAGTGGTGTTTGTATGTGTCTCAGGTGTGTGTATTTCAAATTGTCCAATGTGGCTGTGTTTTGTATGTGTGTGTGTATTTTGACCGCGGCGGTGTGTACCGCCAATGGAATACCGCGGTTGTAAGACCGCCGCGTGGATTCGTGGGTCGTAATGGCATGGGCGTGTTTGTGTTGGCGTGACGGTGGAGGTTTGGTCATGTCCAGTTTATCGCTGCCCGCTGATGAGGCAGCCTTCCGTGGATGTCGGGTTTTTGGCGGTTTGCCAGTTGGAGGTCAGAATGACTGTGGCGGTTTACCGCGGCGGTATAATGGCGGACTTCTGACCGGCGGAAAGGGCCTTTTACCGCCGAGGTCAGAATGACCCCCTAAGTGTTTTTATCTTTATGGCCATTATGTTTTTACCAGTTATGTTGTCGTTTCCATAGACATGATGCGTTCCTTTCGGTTTTATGTGTTTTTATTTGCTTTGAAATGTTTATGATTGTGCATTTTAAACAAATGTATGAATTGCAATGTATTCTGTCTTTTATGTGTAAAGGTTATTTGATTGATTGAGTAGTCTTTTTCATATTATTGTCAATATATTCTTGTAGGAAACATTTGCTCATGTGTGCTATTTTTAACATATCATTTAATAGATAGTTAATGTCAGAAAATCTTATTGGTTCAGGGAGATTCTTTGCATTGATTACTTTTTCTATTGATGTTTTTTTTTAAGTTAGGTACCTGAAAGTGAGAAAAGGAAACTGTGGTCAGATATCCAGACCAAAATGTGCGCAGTGGGTGTTGCGCAGCGCTCTGTGGAGGAGATACGCAAGAGATGGTATGACCTGCATTCCCGTACCAAAGAAAGGGTAGCCAGCAGGCTAAAGGAGGCAAGGAGCATCGAAGGAGGACCACCCACCCAAACACCGTCCACACCAATGGAAGATATGGTGGAGTCCACACTGCTACCTGAAGTTGTCAGTGGTGTCACTGACATTGACACCTCAGGGATACCCAGCACCAGCAAAGGTAAGGCCACCAATGATGTGTATACCCATATGTGCATGTACAAATTCCCACTAGGAAATAGCTATTACTTAGATTCATTGTGATACGTAGTCCATGCCACATCTTACATAAAACCCAACTATCCCTTAAGGGAATGGTAGTCCACAACCCTAAAGTCAAAATAACACATTAAAAGCAAGTTTGTGTTCAGCCACATAGAGAAACAACACACACAACTCACAGTGATATGATGACAGAGCACAATTTTTACTATTGTGCAACTTATTGAGATATTTATACACAATTGAGATGCTGCACATTGTAGTTGCAGATGTACCATTCCCTGCTGCAGCAGAAGGTGGAAATGTGGGGGATGTTAAAAAACATTCACCGTCCGACTCCAACACAAGTGAGTCTTTCAGTATTGCACCAACTAGATGCAGGGAAGGGTGTTACCTCTCCCAGAGTATAACCAGGATTCAGATGAGATGCTGGATGAAGTCCCCACACCACTTCCAGAGGCTAGATCCACAGAAAGACAGCAGTCCCTGCCCCAGAGTCAGTCAACTCCCCTCAGGAGGCGTCACGATGCAGGCAGACAGTGCACAGAGGAAGGAGAGAGCCCATCAATCTTCAGCTGCCTTGAAGCTTCCATGCTGAAATTGCAGCGCCTGCAATGCACACACATGAGGTTAATGCACAGGCAGTTGGTGGCAATCAATCTGAACATGGGCACAATACACAGGCAGCTTAAGTCTCACAGTGACAATATGGGAGAACTGCCAGGCAGATGGATGCACTCAATGAAAACATTGCATGTCGCAATCAGCATCTCGCAAATTGCGCCAGGAATTTGCGGATCGCTTTCAGCGAATCGCAAAGCTTTGTCGCAGTTTGCATCTCACAAATAGCGATTCGGTAAATCATGTTGCATATTGCGATACGCTATTTGTGACACGCAAAACCATGTAATATTCGGAAAAATTTGCAAATTTAGCAATTCCTTATTTTCACACTGTGACTGCCTTTCATACATTGAGGGAGGCATTTTTGCATTCGCAAACAGCGTTTTTTTGCAATTCGCACCATTTGTAAATGCAATAAAGTTTGATACATCTGGCCCTAAGACCCATATTTATACTTTTTTAGCACCCCATTTGCGTAATTTTTTGACGCAAAATCGGCGCAAGCGTACAAAATACTTACAAAATACAATAGTATTTTGTAAGTTTGTGCTGTTTTTACATAAAAAAAATGACGCAAATGCGGTGCTAGAAAAGCATAAATATGGGCCTTAGTTGTTGGTTGAGGTGGTTACGGACCCACCTCAAGTAATAGCCACAATCCTTGTCACATTGACCTAGTAAAGTCACCAACTTAAATTGAGATCAACCCTTGGCACCTGTGGCATAGATCAGACAGCCTTAACTTTGAGGCAAAGTGTTGAGTATGTAGGCCGTACTACAACAGCTAAAGCACAGTATAATAAACAAACTGACACAAAAATGGCAAAAATTTAATAAAGAGAATCAAAGAAATACTGTTTAAAGAACAGGCACTAGGCGCACGCAATTTGACACTGATGTTGATGGACACTGGGTTGGATACACTGACTAGGCTCATGTTAATCAAAGATTTTACCTTCCGACTTCAGTTATTTAAGTCCCAATCAACAATAGGAGTGCACTTTTAAAGAGTTCAGGATTTCAGGGGAGGCACTTAAGAGAATCACAATGTGGCAGACAAAGGCTAATGGAGGGTCCAGTCCAGATGCAGTTGCCACTGGTAAGCTAGACAGTTGCAGAAAAAGGCCTCTGGTAGCTTGTTGTGTCGCTTTAACAGGTGAGACTTATGGCCCTCGGAATCCAGTTCTTCATCTCGGGTACAAGAGAAACAGTAGGTCCAGTTTTCTAGGACTCTTTGTAAGTTGCAGACAGCAGTTTTAGTTCTCTTCTAAAATTCCCTAGTTACAGGAGTGTTCTGAAATGGGTGCCTCATTTATGCCACTGGTGGGAAGGCCACATTCATGCCACTGGTAGGAATGCCCCCTGGGTCATCCTAACAAATGTTCCAGGGTCTAACTGTACCCACTTTTGGAATTTCCAAGATGACTGAGGTCTTTGGACATACTAAAAAAGAACTTTGAGGGCTGGGGTCTGCATGGGGAGTGTACTATGGTAATTGTAGTGTAATCCTATGTCTATCACCAAACACCAGTGTTAGGTAGTCCCTGTACCCACAACAACCCTGGAGACAGAACAAAGCTGAGTTTTCAGCAACCAGATATGGGATACAAAAGAATTGTTTTGACATCTCAACTTTGCCCTTTGAAGCACACTCTAATTATTATACGTAAACCCAGCAGACATGCCAAACTAGTTGTGCCACTTTAGTGTCAAATAGAAGCCCACTGTGATTGGCACCCAACTGGCTGGAGGACAAAAGAAGGGTGCCTTTCAAGCACAACTGACATGTTAAAGTCAAAACAGATCCTCCCAGACACCTTGCATATTCAGTCAAGTTCAAGTGGGTCATCTCTGCCCATTCAGGTGATCCTATTGTTTGTTCCTGGGAGCAAGTTCACACCTCATCCATGTATTTTGAAATGCTAATTACTGGCTTGCTGAAATGTGAGAGCAAAGTGTAGTTTTAACTTCCAAGAACTTCAAGCAGGGCAACAGTAACTTTTAAAAAATTACTTTTCCGTAACACTTAAAGAAAATCTGACTTCATCATTGAATTAGATTTGTAATAATTTTTTTTAATGGTTTACTTATTTTTCTACGTAGTCCTTTTCCGTGAGATACAGCAATTGTATTTAACATTGAATTACAGGGTGTTCCTGTGGAACAGCCAGCCTACAGTGAAAACAGCTCTGAGGTGCTAGTCACTGTAGTGACATGTTTAAAGTCTAGGGGCCAGATGTATCAAGCTCCCGGTTTGCATTTCTTAAATAAAAATTTTAAAGAAATTACTATTTAAGAAAAGCAAAATGGGATGTATGAAAATTGCGAGTCGGTAATAGCGATTTCTTAAAATTCTCAATCGCTATTACCGAATCGCAATTAGGGAATGGGACTCCATTCATCCTTATGGGCCTGTTTGCGAATTCCAGTTAGGAATTCGCAAATTAGTTAATGCAGACCCCAGGGTGCTGGGGGACTAACGCTCCCCTTGATGCACCCCAATAAAATATTTATGGACATGTAAAGCGCAAGTGCGCTACAAGTCATTTTTAAGAATGTATTTTTAATTGCACATGCTTACCACCAAATTTGAGATTGTGGTACTTGCATTTCCTAAATGACAAATTTGCATTTAGGAAATGCATGATACATTTGAATATGAAATCGCAAATAGGTATTCCCTATTTGCTATTACCTATTTAGGGAATCACAAATTGCGATTCCTTAAAGTTGCACTGCCAATTCCTTTCATAAAACATGAAAGGCGATTTTACATTTGCAAACAGTGGAATTTTGCAATTCGCACCGTTTGCAAATGCAAAATCCTTTGATACATCTGGCCCTTCATCTCCTACTTTTTAATGCCGTGGACAAATAGGCTGACTTAGGGGTGACATAAATAATTGAAATCAAGGTTAAGGCCTGTCAGAAAGAGATATTTGACAGGTTGAATTTGCAGTTACAACATGGAAAGCCAGGCTACTGCTGGTAGGCATTCAGTCATGTTTAAATTGTCACTGTAATGGATGGCACAATAAGTGCTCCATCCACTTGGGACATTTAACCTACAGGCACAAGGTAATCTTGGCACTGTATACTAGGGATTTATAAGTATGTTAAATATGCCAATTGTGTATGTCCAGTTCCATCATATGTAAAGGTGGAGCACATGCACTTTACCACTGGTTAGCAGGGGTAAAGAGAACAGAGTTCTGTAGCCAGAAAAGTATGATTTGGCTAAACGGCAAAGAAATCAAAAGTGACCATGCAGAAAAGCCAACAGTTGGCTCATTTATTATTTACAGCTTATGTATTCCATTAAAAGTGATTAGTATGTTCCAGCTTCTTGAAGTTTTGTAAGTTGCCTCTTCAAAGTTCGTCATTTTAACTGTTTCTGAGAAAAAAGTTGTTAAAAATGTATTTTTTTAAAATGCACACACACAGTCTAGTGTTTAAAAGAGGAACTATTAGTTTCAGTTGCGGCAAAATGTGGGTTTCTAAATTTTTGAATTATTTTTTTCTGTTTATGCTGTTTAAAAGAAAGCAAACGATACAAAATAATCCTGTTTTTGTCAAATACTTTTTGTATATTTACCTAAAAAAATTATGTAACTATTTTTTTATTAAACTCCTCCAATTTAGTAATGTTGGTAAGCCAAGATAACAGAAGAGTATTGTATATCACTCGCTTATGTAGATTTCTTTT
The DNA here is from genome assembly GCF_031143425.1 of Pleurodeles waltl. Lineage (NCBI taxonomy): Eukaryota > Metazoa > Chordata > Amphibia > Caudata > Salamandridae > Pleurodeles > Pleurodeles waltl. The sequence continues at coordinate 282,000,652 of NC_090450.1, forward strand.
GAACCAATGTCTAAAATGTATAGTTTTCTAATGTTATAGTTATTATGCTATAATCAATGTTCAGTACTAAAAACTGTTGGCTAAATGTAAAAAAAACTCCTTTGATGACCTCATGGCCAACTGCAGTTTGTACTCTCTGAAGTTCTCCTCAGCACAAACACACTCCAAGCACTCTACCACTGTTATAGTATTTTTAATATTAAACATAAAAGCCCTCATTATGACTCAAGCGGTAAATCCCACTTACCCCCATGCTGACGGCTGCCAACTTACAGCTGAGGTGGCGAATATCCATTCACCATATTATGACACACACACACCGATCTGACAGAATACAGCCACATACACAAATCCGCCATACTAAAGGTCAATGATAAACTGGCGGTATCAAAACCCACACCATTACGCCAACAGAACAACGCCCATCACATTATGACCCACGAATCACCACGGCAGCCATTCAACGGCAGTAAACCATTGGCAGTACATACTGCTGCACTCAGAATAGACACCCACAGACAAAACAACACCACATTGGACAATTCAAACAACACACACCTGACACCCATACACACACACCACACACACATGCACCCACACCACTATAAAACACACACCCACAGTACCCACAACCCCTTATGAATACAAATCATTGGCACAAGACTGACACCAAGACCACTGCCACAACTAGTTATACACACTACATACACCCATACATCCCTGACGCACCCCACTTCACACACACCAACACACTACCCAACACACCCTCACCACACACATTACATAAAACCCATGGCATCACAAAGGCACCCCCGTTTCACTGAGGAGGAGTTAAAGGTCATGGTGGAAGACATCGTCAGGGTAGAGCCACAGCTATTTGGAGCAGAGGTGCAACAAATATCAATAGCCAGGAAGATGGAGCTATGGTGAAGAATCGTGGACGGGGTCAATGCTGTGGGACAGCACCACAGAACAAGGGATGACATCAGGAAGAGGTGGAATAATCTACAGGGGAAGGTACGTTGCATAGCAGCAAGACACCAGCTCACAATCCAGAGGACTGGCGGTGGACCCCCACCTCCTCCCCCACAACTCATGGCATGGGAGGCCTGGCCGGAGTCAGAGGAGGACAGGCCTCTACTATTATCACTACCTACCTGCATGTCATCACATACCCTCACCCTCACTGCCATCACTCCACTACATCCCACACTCCACCAACACATCTCACTAATCCGAATGCCAAACCCTGCATGCTGTACCAATGCATGGACACCCCTCATAGCCCTGCATGGACACCCATCACTAAAGCATGAACAGCATAGAGAACTAACAATCCCACCATACACTAACATACAAAAGTGAAAGCTGGTAGGGCAAAACCAACCATAGAGGGGAAGCCAGGGATGTACAATATGTTATACACATTAACCATAACACTTCTTTTACATCCTCACAGGTACCCCAGACAATGCCACCGGAAAGGAGGTGCCAGCACTATTTAGTCCCCCAACAAAAGAGGCCCACAGTGATGACAGTAACTCTGGACTTCAGGATCTGGAGGATCCAACCTGGCCCATCATGGACCACTGGACAGCCGGTTACCCAAGCCCAGTCACACACAACCCCAGGCCTCCCCCTTCAGGAAACACCACAACAGCACCCACCCAGCGTACCCACACCTCTGTCCCCAGGACACGTCAATCAGCAGTGTGTCCACCTCTACAGGGACCCCAGGCCACACCTCTCACACAAGACAATCAGGGTCCTAGGGTCAGTGGCAGTGGGCACACGGTTCAGGAAACAGAGGCACAGGCCACCAGGGAAACTGGTAGGAGTGCTGTGCACCGGTGGAGGACAGTCCCAGGGAACCGACTCTCCAGGAGGCACTCTCTGAGAACCTGGGAGCCTACCAACATTCCTAGGACATGATGGGCCAGATCTTGGACAACGTGCAGAGAACAGGCAGCTGCAGGAGGGACAGTACCAGGGGATCAGGGAGGACTTGCAGGCCATCAACAACACCCTGATCTCCATAGTAGGGGTGCTGGCAGACATGGCTAACATTATGAGGGAGGCAGTCTCACACCAGCGGGCCCCTGCCACTAGCCAGTCATCTGAACAGCCATCCACTTCCGCTAGTGGCCTGGAGGCCCAGCCCCCGGACTCACAGGCCAACAGCACCCTTCCCCCTTCAGAAGGTGAACCACCCCACAAACGTTTCCTGTGATCCAGACAGAAGCCAGAGGTACTTGCCAAGACCCACCAGGCAGTCAATCATTGTGAATGCCACCCAGGAACTGGCATCCCAGATGCAGCAATGCAATGCATTCCTGGACAGCATTCACAGTGGATTGGCGGCCCAACAGAGATCAATTCAGGCTATGGCCTTCTCTCTGATGTCATCCATTGTCCCTGTTTCTACTGCCCCCCCTGCAACTTCCACTTCCCAGTCCCATTCTTCTCAACCCAACCCATCCCATGCACACATACAGACAAGCATGGACACAAGACAACATCCAAGAGTAGCACAGGCAAACCCAGGCACCACACTTCATCCCACAAGCACTCACACAAACACCATACAGTTGCAGACAGGAAAACATCCAATCTCTCCCTCTCCTCCTCCTCCTCCTCCACCAATTCCCTCCCAGTCACGTCCACACTCACACCTGCATGCACTACATCAACATCTACTACCAGCATCACCATACCAACCAGAACACATACCTCACTGGCAGACACATCCCCAACATCCATGCACGCTTCCCCTCTGTCCTCTCCCACTGTGTCTGCCCCCCTCCTAAAGGACACAAACGTAAGCACTCAGACACCCAACAGCCATCCACTTCACATCAGAATACAGCCCATGCACCTGCACCCAAATCCAGCAGACATACACCTCCAACAACCACTCCCTTAGCCTCCACTCCCATTACTACTCCCTCCTCCTGCCCCAACGTCCCTAAAAAGCTTTCCCTTTCCCAACTTGACCTCTTCCCTCCCTTCCCCCCGTCCTGCATGTATGAGCAGGATACAAAGGTCACAGCCCAGCACCTCAGCCAAACAGTCCACGGGGACAATGGTAGCACCACCTACTCGTGTTGGTAAGGATACCACACCTCCAGGCAAGAAGGGGAAGGAGCCTGCACCACCAGGCAAGAAGGGGAAGGAGCCTGCACCACCAGGCAAGAAGGGGAAGGAGTCTGCACCACCAGGCAGGAAAGGGAAGAACCCATCCACCTCTGCAAGGAATGGTGAGGGATCTGCACCCATGTACTGGAGGAGACGAAGCCCTCTACAGCAGTGGAGGCTGTCAGGGTGACTCCTACATCACCACCAGCTGTCACGGGCCCCCACTGCCAGCTGATGAATTGCAGCCATCAGAAAGTGCAGAGGCTGCCCAGGAGGCTCATCCATCCTCCACCACACTGCAGCCATCAGAAAGTGAAGAGGCGGCCCAGGAGGCTCCTCCATCCACCACTACACTGCAGCCATCAGAAAGTGCAGAGGCTGCTCAGAAGGCTCCTCCATCCACCACCACACTGCAGCCATCAGAAAGTGCAGAGGCTGCCCAGGAGGCTCATCCATCCTCCACCACACTGCAGCCATCAGAAAGTGAAGAGGCGGCCCAGGAGGCTCCTCCATCCACCACTACACTGCAGCCATCAGAAAGTGCAGAGGCTGCTCAGAAGGCTCCTCCATCCACCACCACACTGCAGCCATCCAAAAGTGAAGAGGCGGCCCAGGAGGCTCCTCCATCCACCACTACACTGCAGCCATCAGAAAGTGCAGAGGCTGCTCAGAAGGCTCCTTCATCCACCACCACACTGCAGCCATCCAAAAGTGCAGAGGCGGCCCAGGAGGCTCCTCCATCCACCACCACACTACAGTCATTATCGCCAGCAGATGCCATGTAGGCCACACTACAGGGGCTGATGTACGAGTTGCCCCCTCCACTACAGAAACTGTGGCCTTGGACTCCCCAGGACAGAGCAATGGGCAAGTTGCCCCCTCCAGAACCAGTGAGAAAGTCACCCACTTGAGAGACTATGGCCTTTGAGTCCCAATGACAGAGTAGTGGGCAAGTTGCCCACTCCCAAACCAGTGGGAAAGTCACCCACTCCAGAGACTGTGGCCTAGCACTCTGCAGGACAGAGCAAGGGGCATGGAGCCCCTTCATGAACCAGTGGGCTTCTTCCCGCATCTGGCCGAGGTTCCCGCCCCTCCCCCTGAGGTGCCTGCCTATTTGCAAACTGATGCCCCTGCAGTGTAGTATCCAGATGTGGTCAGGATTCGAGTTGAGCCTTAGACTGTGCCCTGCGGCCATGTGGGCCCTTTGAACATTGGATTGGGCAGTGTACCTTTGTGTACATGTGTACATATCTGTTTCATTGACAAATCGAATTAGTTATTTTGATGTGGATCTGATTAAAATCACTTTCGTCCATTCCTGTCACTCTTGTTTTCCTCCCTCCCTTTCTTATGTGCTAGGCGTCTGTACTCACAGTCGTCGTCTTCGTCAGCCTTGGTGTTCCAGGTGGAGCGTTACGTAGAAGATCATCGGAAAGACTTGCAGTTCAGGTTCTATGGCTGCGTTCTTCTTCCCTCTGTCTCCGATGGTGAGTCCTTTCTCTTCAGTGATGCGTTTCCACCAGGGTTTTGATGGCACTGGTACTGCCCTGGAAAAGGTGGTGGAGTGATGTGTCTTAATATGGAGGGCAGTACATTGTCTTCCGCTTGGCTTTTGGTGGCTACTGCTGTGTTGAGAGCTGTTTTTGCCCTGGCAGTTGGTGTGGTAGATTGGCAGTCTACGGGAGTTATCACCGCCATGGTCATGTTCTGGCGGTAGTTACCGCCAGCCTGTTGGTGGTATTAAGGCGGTATTAAGGCCACTTTATAACTCACCACCAGGGTCATGTTGAGGGCATAAGACTCTTATTATTTTGAAGATCCATAACTTGACTTGTTTATGTTTGATTTTTGTTGTTTTGGTCTTGGTTTGTTTAGATTAATGGCTGGCCTGGTTTGTAGTGGGTACCTTGGGTACTTACACCTTACACCAGGTCCAGTTATCCCTTATTATTGAAGAAGTAATGTTCCAGCAGCTTAGACTGATAGAGATAGCTATAGCAGAGTAGCTTAGGCTGACCTAGGAGACAAGCAAAGCTCATGCATTACCAGTTATAGTTACACAGTACTTATACACAAGTAAAGACAATACTCAGTGTTCCCAAAAATGTAGGTAGTTTATTTGGGTGACACAGTACCCAAAATATCTTAGAGGCAATACTCCTTCTGGAGCCAAGTATTATCATACACAATATATACACTAGGCACCAAAATAAGGTAAGTAGTTAGACATAGCATGGTGCAAACAATAGGAAATGCTATAGAATGCAAAGGGACAAAATAGGTTTAGGGGCAACATAAACCATATACTAAGAAAGTGGAATGCGAATCACAAATTCCCCCCTAGACAAGTGTAGTGTGTGCAGAATCGCTAGGAGAGTAAGAATACACTGCAGGTAAGTAAATTACCTCACCCCAGGTCCCAGAAAAGCAGGAGCAAGGTACCTCAAGGTTCTTTAGGACACACTTCACCTTGTGATATGGTTTATTGCAGTAACCAACCAAGTATGCAAACGGCAACTGCTGGATTCCTGGACCTGAAGACCTGCAAAAGAAGGGGACCAAGTCTAGAAGTTGAAAGAAGTTCCAGGAAGGGCAGGAGCCCCTGCCAACCCAGAAGAGGGTGCAATAGAAGAGTCCCCGGTTGGACGAAGACTGCAGGAATCCACCCTAGGAAGATGCCAGCGTGTTCCTGCATGATACAAAAGATGTCCCATGATATGAATATGGATGCAGTGATTTCATGTTGCAATTCGCCAACAAGCCTTGGTTACGAAAAATGTGCATTTTGCGTCAAAATGGCGCTGGCTGGACCCAGGAGAGACCTGTGGGCCTTAACTCTGTGTGAGGAGGAAGAGGGGGCTCTCAGCACTTTAGGATGCCAGACAGCACCCACGAGAGTCCCAAGACAAGGTGTCAAAGGAGGTGCAAAACACAGTTGGTGCAGCACTACAAAGAAGAGTCCCACGCCACCGGAGGTCAACTTAGCGAGTTGAGCGTCACAGGATAGAGTATTGGGGACCTGGCCCAGGCTGTGCATGAAGGAATTTTGCAAAAAGTGCACAGAGGCTTCAGGAAGTGAAGAAGATGTGGTGCACAGGGGTACTTTCGCTGTCAGGGAAGGCAAGGTCTTACCTCCTCCAAATTGCGTCAGCGGGACCTCAGGACAGTCTGTATCAATGGGGTCCATCCTCTGTGTTTCTAGGAGCACGCTTGTCACTGTGAGAGGAGTCCAGGAGTACCGGTCATCGACTTGGAAGGTGCCTGCGTGAGCACGGGAGTGACTCTGTCACCCCACGGGAGATTTCTTCGGTCCTTCTGGTGCAGGATGAAGACATGGAGTCCTCAGAGCATGCACATCATGGAAACTGTTGCAGTTGCTAGCTGGAGCTGAAGTTGCAAAAGAAAAGTATCCCTTGTGGATACTTTGTTGCTGTTACAGCAGTTCTTGGAGCACGCTGCGGTTGATCCGAAGTCAGAGGATGAAGTAGTAGTTGCAGAGGATTCCTGCTTGAAACTTGCAAGTAGAATCTGAAGAGAACCAACAGCAGAGACCCTAAACAACCCTGAGAGGGGGATTGGACACCTTATCAGGTATGGACCTCTCAGGAGGGGTCTCTGACATCACCTGCTGGCACTGGCCACTCAGAGACCTCCAGAGTGTCCCCACACCTTGCAAAGCAAGATGGCTGAAGTCTGGTACACACTGGAGGAGCTCTGGGCACCACCCCTAGGGTGGTGATGGACAGGGGAGTGTTCACTCCCCTTTGTCCAGCTTCACACCAGAGCAGGTGACAAGGGGTCCCTGAACCGGTGTAGACTGGCTTATGCATGGAGGGCACCATCTGTGCCCTTCAAAGCATTTCCAGAGGCTGGGGGAGGCTACCCCACACCAGCCTATATACCTATTTCCAAAGGGAGAGAGTGTAACACCCTGGTCTTGAAGGAAATGCTTTGTTCTGCCTTCCTGTGAATGAGCTGCTCAGATCCCAGGAGGGCAGAACCCTGTCTGTGAGGTGGCAGCAGCTGCAACTACAGTGCAAGCCTCAGAGAGCTGGTTTGGCAGTACTGGGGGGTCAATGGTGGAGCCCCCAGGATGCATAGAATTGGCTCCCCAGTACCAGATTTGGAATGGGGGGGGCAATTCCATGATCTTGGACACCTTACATGGCCATATTCGGAGTTACCATTGTGAAGCTACACATATAGGCATTAGAGCACATTACACCTCCACTGATGATTCAAGTCAGGAGGTGTAATGGCAGCCATCCACATTAAAATGTGCACATTCAACTTTTCAAAAGGTCCACTTCACATACCTGTATGTCAGTGGAAGTACTGAGAGATGAGCGATGTCCTAGAGTCAGCTCCTCCTCTTTCCTCTGGCTCTTCATCATTTGCCCTATCAGCATTACCAGCCACTGGTCCAGCAGCCTCCCCCTCATCTACTGTCAATGGTATCTAATGTCTCAGGGCTAGATTGTGAAACAATGGAGCAGGCAATGATTATTTGGCATACCTTGTGAGGCGAGTAGAGGAGGGCACCTCCAGAAAGGTCCAGGCACCTGAATCTTGCCTTCCCGAATGCTCGCTCGATTACACGCCTTGTTCTCCCGTGGGTCTCATTAAAACAGAGTTCCCCTGGCGTAGCTGGCTACCTCACCAGTGTCAACAGCGAAGGAAGGTTTGGATAGCCAGAGTCACCTGTGAACACAATGGTAGAACAAAACATAACTAGCTTCTGCGACTAACTATGATGTGATGACAGGTGATTCAACACTGAAACACACACTACAATGCATACTTACCAGGCAGCCAGGCCCTCTCTGTTTGTAGCTGTGCCATCAGATGTGGGACATTGCTGTTCCACATTATGTAGGAATCATGCAGTGATCCAGGAAACTTGGCTGTGACTTTTGAGATGTACTGGTTTGCCAGACACACCACCTGTACGTTGATTGAGTGGCAGTTCTTCCTGTTCCTACATGCCTGTTCATTGGCACTGGGCACTGGGAGGGACCAAGGGTACATGGATGCCAGCATTGGCTCCAAGCACCTAACATCTGTAGGGAAAGTGCAGGACTGCTGACATAATATACAGACCATAGATACGCACCTACCCTCATTGCAGCACACTGGCTAACATGTAAATTGGAATGTACATAGGAAACTTATGTCATTGTACATATGTGGGTGACTTAGCTGTCCTGGGCTTATCACACATATGTTTTGGTATCTACCTATATACGCCCTATGTACTTCAGAGTAGCTTTACCTAGTTCACAACATATAGAAAGCCTCAACATGTCATTGTGTAAAGATTGTCACAATATAGTGCACAACCATGATGACCCAACATACGGTTACATGGAAAATGGGGGAGTAAGTGACTGATGCAGATAATTTAGCACTTCCATCAATTACATGTGCCCAAAATGGCAGATGCCTGACCTACTGTAGTGGATAGTTGTAAGTGACTTAAGTTCGCTGGCGAAAGTCGTCATGGTGGTAGGCGGTCGCAGCAGCCGTGCAACTTGTCATTTGTTAACTTTGCTGCCTTTGGCAGACTGGGGCCAATGGGCAGGACTACCAGCGGTGACGATCCTGTATGTGGTGGCCCTGACCAGCATTTTCTGCAGTTTTACTCACTCAGACCTCCACGATGTGAGCTGCTGTGTACTGCCTCTGGGAGCCATCATGCCACGTCCCTGTCTTCACCTCGGCACCCCGGAAGAGCAAGATAATCTAGTGGAGGAGGTCCTACCCCTGTAAGAACAGTGATATCGGGGCACCAGAAGACTAAGGGGCTCATTACAACATTGGCGGTAAAAGCCGCTTACTGCCGTGTAGAAGACCACCAATACACCGCCGCGGAATTCCGCCACAGCTATTATGACACATATCTCGAAATCCGACAAAATTCAGACACCCACACAAGTCCGCCACACCAAAGGTCAGTGATAAACTGGCAAAAACAAAACCTCCACTGTCACACCAACAGAAATACGCCCACACTATCACGACACATGAATCCACGCAGCGGTCTTTCAACCGTGGTAAACGATTGGCGGTACACACCGCCGCGCTCAAAATACATACACTTCTACAAAACACGCCACATTGAACAGTTTGAAATACACACACCTGATACACATACACAGAGAGAAGGCCAGAGAGAGACACTACCATCCACAAACTAGCAGCCACAGGCACACAACACCATCACTCACACAACTTCCACGCACATCACACAACACACCACTACATATCACCTCACTTATCACCCCACACACACCACCCCACACATTACCTACACCACCCCATGGCACGGCAAAGACACCCCAGGTTCTCGGAGGAGGAGCTCAGGGTCATGGTGGAGGAAATCTCTGGGTAGAGCCACAGCTATTTGGAGCACAGGTGCAGCACACCTCAATTGCAATGAAGTTGGAGCTATGCCGAAGAATAGTTGACAGGGTCAACGCAGTGGGACAACACCCAAGAAATCGGGACGACATCAGGAAGAGGTGGAACGACCTACGAGGGAAGGTGCGTTCCGTGGTCTCAAGACACCACCAGGCAGTTCAGCGGACTGGCGGGGGACCCCCATCTCCTCACCCACAACTATCAACATGGGAGGAGCAGGTCTTGGCGATTCTGCATCCTGAGGGCCTCGCAGGAGTCGGTGGAGGAATGGACTCCGATAAGTCAAACCTTTAACTACCATATCCCCTACCCTACCTGCATGCTATCACATACCCCCACCCTCGCCCCCACCCCTATCACTCCAACTCCTCACAAATGTACCAATATCACAAACCCCCATCCCAACACCAAGCCCTGCATGCAAAACCAACGCATGGACACCCATCACTAAAGCATGCCCACTGCACATACCCATACAAACCCCTAAACCATTATCACACAAGCCCCCACACAGGAATGCCAGCACTGGGGTACACGGTCACCCACCGATTGCACACCCTGACACACACAGATGCAATAATCATGCTTTTCCACCCCTGCAGGACCACTACCCAACGTCACCAGACAGGTGGGTCCAGACATCTCCACCCCACCCACAGAAGAGGCCCACAGTGATGACAGCAGCTCTGTCCAACTGGATCTAGATGACCAGCCCGGACCATTGTGGGCCTCGGGACAGTCAGTTCCCCTCACGCAGGCACAGGCCACCACAGACCTTTACCCCTCTGGTAACACCAGCACAGCACCCACTCAACGGGCCCATACCTCCGTCCCCAGGACAGGTCAATCAGCTGTGTGTCCACCACTACAGGGAACCCAGGATAACCCACCACCCCAACAACAACAGGGACCTGGGGGCAGTGGTAGTGGGCACACGGTCCAGGGGACGGATGCCCAGGAACACAGGGGAACTGGGAGGGCTGCTGTGTGACAGGGGGCGGACAGGCCAAGGGAACCCACTCTCCATGAGGCCCTCTCCTCTATCATTGGGAGCATATCACCACTCCCAGGAGACGATGGCAACGCTCCTGGCCAAGTTTCAGGAGACCCAGCGCATACAGGAGGAACAGTATTTGGGGTTCAGGGAGGAACTCAGAACCATCAGCTCCGCCCTGGGCACCATCGTAGGGGTGCTGGAGGAACTACTCAACACCAGGAGGGACACTGTGGCACTATAAGGGGCCCCTGATACTAGCATTGACGATGAACTGCCCACCACCTCTGCCGGCGCTAGTGGACAGGAGGCACCGCCACAGGACCACCACACCAGCGCCCCACCCCCTGCAGACGGAGAACCACCCCGCAAACGGTCCCTGAGATCCAGGAACAAGACAGAGCCTGATGCCAAGACCCCCGCCAAGAAATGAGACCACCCTGATTGTCAACCCACTGTCCCACTTTGTCACTCTGTCCATATTGAAACTGCCCCAGCTCCACTTCCTATGCCCATTTGGGCAATGCACCTGTGAGACTAATAGACTGGACTCTGCCATGGACATTTCTCCGCCATCACCCCTCACCATTTTACAACCCCCTCCAATATTGAGCACTTAAATAAACACCCTTAAAGCACAAAACAATCTGGAGTCAGTCTGTGATTTCGGAATACTGTATTAGCAATAACTGTTACTCAAAGCTCTTTCATTTGTAATGTCAACATACCTATGTCACACAGCTCTAGTCCATGAGGAATCAAAGCAGATGACACACTGTGGGACCCAGATCTGTGAAATCGTAAGGGAAAGTGACAACTCAGTGACCATACACTGGGTGAAAACGACAGACAGTAGAGAGGCAATACTGTTTAAGTATATGTAGTAGGCAGCTCTGTATTCTTACCTGTGCTTCACTGGAAATATTGCTAGATGCCTGAGTCCCTGTTGTCAATGTGTTCTTCCTCTGCTTCCTCCTCATCACTGTCCACAGGCTCCACAGCTGCCACAACACCGCCATCTGGACCATCTTCCTGCAGAAAAGGCACCAGTCGTCGCAAAGCCAGGTTGTGAAGCATACAGCAGGCCACAATGATCTGGCACACCTTCTTTGGTGAGTAGAATAGGGATCCACCTGTCATATGGAGGCAGCGAACCTGGCCTTCAGGAGGCCGAAGGTCCGCTCGATGACCCTCCTAGTTCGCCCATGGGCCTCATTGTAGCGTTCCTCTGCCCTTGTCCTGGGATTCCTCACTGGGGTCAGTAGCCGTGACAGGTTGGGGTAACCAGAGTCACCTAACAGCCACACACGGTGCCTCTGGAGTTGACCCATCACATAAGGGATGCTGCTATTCCGCATGATGTAGGTGTCATGCACTGAGCCAGGGAACATGGCATTCACATGGGAGATGTACTGGTCGGCCAAACATACCATCTGTCCATTCATCGAATGATAACTCTTCCGGTTCCTGTACACCTGTTCACTCCTGTGGGGGGGGGACCAAAGCCACATGGGTCCCATCAATGGCACCTATGATGTTGGGGATATGTCCAAGGGCATAGAAGTCACCTTTCACTGTAGGCTAGTCCTCCACCTGAGGGAAAACGATGTAGCTCCGCATGTGTTTCAGCAGGGCAGACAACACTCTGGACAATACGTTGGAAAACATAGGCTGGGACATCCCTGATGCCATGGCCACAGTTGTTTGAAATGACCCACTTGCAAGGAAATGGAGCACTGATAGCACCTGCACTTGAGGGGGGATTCCTGTGGGATGGCGGATTGCTGACATCAGGTCTGGCTCCAACTGGGCACACAGTTCCAGGATTGTGGCACGGTCATATCTGTAGGTGATTATCAGATTTCTTTCCTCCATTGTCGACAGGTCCACCAGTGGTCGGTACATCGGAGGATTCCGCCATCTCCTCACATATCCCAGCTTTCGGTGCCTATGAAGGATAACAGCGACCAGAGAGTCAAACAAGTCAGAGGTATGTACCCACAGTCTACACAGAACACGATTCATACTCAAAATCTGGCCAGTATGTGTGTTGAGAGTAGGCCTAGGTATGTGTGACGCAGTTGGTAATTAGGGCCTGTGGGCCCCTGAAATGGGGGCTGCCTTACCTGTAAAGTGGGACAATGGGATGTGAGGTAACTGCGCTGGCGTTGTTCACCGTCGTGGTAGGCGGTCGAAGACCGCGGCGCAATGCTGCATTGGTTAACATTGGACACTATGGGTCCCAGGAGCCAATGACGATGTACGCCGGCGGTGATGATACGCAATGGTGCGGACGTGACCGCCGCGGACGTGACCGCCATTTTCTATCTGTTGAATCACTCAATACCTGCTCTTCGACAGGAGAGGACCTACACTGCAAGTGCTGCTGTGACCTCGGTCTGGAAGAGACAATGGCTCGTCGTCTGGGGAAAGGGCCCCTGCCTTCACATCGGAGAGGCTCGTTGACGGGGTCCTGCCCCAGTACACGCTACTCTACGGTCCTCCAGACCAACAGGTAAGTACGCAGCGGGCATGTTGTATGGGCTATGCCTGGGTGGAGAGGGCTGGGTGTAAGAAGGAAGGGGGCAGAGAACTGAGTGCATGAAAGACGGTGGGTGCATGTGCCACTTGGCAAGGTTAGGGATGGGGGCCACTCACTTTGACGGCGCAGTTGTTAATGACTTCTCTTCTTCCCCTGTACATTTCATGTAGGTCAGCGCCCACCAGAAAAAGGATATTTGGCGTGCCATTGCCAAGGACATCTGTACCCTGAGGGTCCACCACAGACGGAGCACCCACTGCCAGAAGAGATGGGAGGACATTCGCCGCTGGAGCAAGAAGACGGCGGAGGCTCAGCTAGGGATGGCCTCCCAACGTGGGAGGGGTGCCCGTCGAACCATGACCCCCCTGATGTTCCGGATCCTGGCGGTGGCCTACCCAGAGTTGGTCGGGCGCTTGAGGGCATCACAGCAGACACAGAGTACACTTTCATTCTGCTGACTTTGCGCGCAGTGGAGGGGTCTGGGTGGGGAAGGAGGGCTCTGGGTTTCCCTAGGCCAGGGTGAGTTCCGTAGGCTAGGCCCCTTCGTAAGGCATGGCCCTGTGGCCCCCCACCCCACCTCTGTAGAGTGCCAAGTACAGGTATTCATGCACCTGTGTCATCTATGTGTACAGATGTCGTTCATAGCCTTGTAGGCCTTTTCCCTTGAATTGCACTGTAGAGCCCAACAGCGCGACGTCTGTCTTGTACGGCAGCTGTAAGCCATGCACTCAAACTGTCTTTCTTCTGTTCCCCCCCCTTTTTTGCGGTCTCCCTGTTCTTGTGTGCATTAGCATCATCAGGCAGAGGAGCAGTGGCACTGGAGCATGAGGGAGATGCGTCCCACATGGCCATGGAGGGCCACACTACAGACTCAGAATACACCAGTGGGACGGAGGGCGAGGGGAGCACCACAGCGGTGACAGGAGCTGATACCAGAGTCACGGACTCGTCCTCCGATGGGGGCTCCCTTGTGGTGGCGGCAACATCTGTGCCCCCCACTACTACAGGTACAGCTGCCACCCCCCCTACCAGCACCGCTCTCCCAACAACCCCTCAGCGTGTGCCCTGTGCCCGCTCACCCAGGAGGGTGGGCATCACCTTCGTCCCAGGCACCTCAGCCCCTGCCCCAGTCACCTCTGCTGCCCTCAGTGAGGAGGCCATTGACCTCCTCAGGTCCCTCACTGTTGGGCAGTCTACCATTCTGAATGCCATCCAGGGTGTAGAAAGGGAGTTGCAACAAACCAATGCATTCCTGGAGGGCATTCATTCTGGTCAGGCTGCCCTTCATCGAACCTTTCAAACTCTGGCCTCAGCACTGATGGCATCCATTGTCCCTGTGTCTAGCCTCCCCCCTCCAACTTCCTCCACCCAGACCCAATCCCCTGTACCTCTACCCATCCCAAGCACACCATCAGACCAGCCTGCACACACCTCACTACACAAGGGAAGCTCAGGCAAACATAAGCACCACACATCCCACAGGCACTTACGCAAGCATCACACACATACAGACACACCAACATCCACTGCCTCCACTGTGTCCCCCTCCTCCTCGTCTCCCTCCTCCCTCCAAGTCTCGTCTACACTCACACTGCATGCACTACCACTACAGCCACTACGTCCCGCACCAGCACACCCCCACCACACCCCGCTCACGTGCAGTCACCACCCCCACTACCATTCACACGTCCCCTGTGTCCTCTCCCAGTGTGTCTGTGACGCCCCCTCCCAAGATACACAAACACAGGCACACACCCACCCAACATACATCCACCTCACAACAGCCTCCAGTCATGCACCTGCACCCAAAGCCACAAAAGTTACATCTCCTACAACCACCACCTCTTCCTCCACTCCCAAACCCCTCCAGCTACCTGTCCCAGTGTCTCCAAACAACTTTTCTTGTGCACCCTTAACCTATTTCCCACCACCCCCCCCCCGGTCCAACTCATAGGTCCTGTACTAGCACCTCAGCCACAAAATCCGCGGGACCAGTGGTGCCTGTTGTCACAGGTATGTGGAGTGCACCGGCCACCAGGCCAGCCAGTGTATCACGGAGCCAGAGCACAGCCAGTCGCCCCCCCTGTGAAGACCCAGAAGTTGGCCAGTGCCCAGCGGGAGAGGGGGAAGACTCCAGCCACCCAAGCCGCTCACAGGGGTCCCGGGGGGAGTGTGGACACAGCTGTGACTCCTCCGATAGTGGGGAAGGGGCAAAAGAAACCCACAAAGTCAGGGAGGAGCACCACAGCGGAGAAGACCGCCATCATCTGTGCTTGCCAGGAGGCCACCGCCAGCCCCATCATCGCTGCCCAGGAGGGCCCCGCCAACCCCATCGTCGCTGCCCAGGAGGGCCCCGCAGCCCCATCATCGCTGCCCAGGAGGGCCCCACCAGCCCCATCGTCACTGCCCAGGAGGACCCCGTCAGCCACAGCCCAGCTGCCCAGGAGGGCCCCGCCAGCCACAGCCCATCTGACCAATGAAGGACCGCCAGCCCCAGCCCAGCTGGGCAATGAAGGACCGCCAAGTCAAGCACCATTGAACAGGGCAAGGACCGCCAAGTCAAGCACCGCTGAACAGGGCAAGGACCGCCAAGTCAAGCACCGCTGAACAGGGCAAGGACCGCAAAGTCAAGCACCGCTGAACAGGTCAAGGACCGCCAAGTCAAGCACCGCTGAACAGGGCAAGTACCGCTGAACAGGGCAAGGACCGCCAAGTCAAGCACCTCTAGCCCATGAGCGGCAGGGGCAGTGACGCAACTGGGACCGTCTCGGGGTGAGTGATGCACTCTGGGCACCAGTCCCCCTCCAGAACCAGTGGAGACATGCATCCACTCCCTCTGTCCTGCACAGGATGAAGCACTCTGTGCACCAATCCCCCTCCAGAATCAGTGGAGACATGCATCCACTCCCTCTGTCCTGCACAGGATGAAGCACTCTGGGCACCAGTCTCCCTCCAGAACCAGTGGAGACATGCATCCACTCCCTCTGTCCTGCACAGGATGAAGCACTCTGGGCACCAGTCCCCCTCCAGAACCAGTGGAGACACGCATCCACTCCCTCTGTCCTGCACAGGATGAAGCACTCTGGGCAACAGTCCCCCTCCAGAACCAGTGGAGACACGCATCCACTCAGTCTGTCCTGCACAGGATGAAGCACTCTGGGCACCAGTCCCCCTCCAGAACCAGTGGAGACATGCATCCACTCCCTCTGTCCTGCGCAGGATGAAGCACTCTGGGCACCAGTCCCCCTCCAGAACCAGTGGAGACTGTTATCGACTTGCGAGACTGTGGCTTTGCACTCCCCAGGATGGTACAGTGGGTAAACCAACTACTGGAGAGACTTGAGAGACTGTGGCTTTGCACTCCCCAGGATGGTACAATGGGCAAACCAACCACTGGAGAGACTTGAGAGACTGTGGCTTTGCACTCCCCAGGATGGTACAGTGGGCAAACCAACCACTGGAGAGACTTGAGAGACTGTGGCTTTGCACTCCCCAGGATGGTACAGTGGGCAAACCAACCACTGGAGAGACTTGAGAGACTGTGGCTTTGCACTCCCCAGGATACATCAATGGGCATGGAGCCCCCTCGTGGATCTGGCGTTGTGCACTCATCCGGCTGAGGTGCCCCCCCTTCCCTTCCCCCTGAGGTGCCTGTTGTATTTCTAGCTGATGCCCCAGCCTGTGGAGGTTGTATGTCAGTCAGGAGTCAAGCAGAGGCACTTGGATGTGCCATTTGTGCATGATGCACATATGTGTTTTGATTGGCCTATGGCCTTCTTATTATGTACATAGTTATGTACATCTATTTATTCATTTATTTCCATACATCTGGGCCATCCAGTTGTTGGTTCAAAAGTTACAGTGTTATCCTTCTTTTCATTCCTTATGGCTGTTTTGGTCTTGGCTGCTTTAGCTTGTTTGTGAGAAAATGTTGTGTGTGTGGTGGTTGTGCTACCAGTTGTGTCTGGCCAGCATGTTTGGGTGTGTGCATTGCATTGGTCCTGCTGTGATGGCTGTGCATTGTGTGATGGGCATGTATGAGTTTGGGACATGGATTTATGTTGATATTGTGTATAGTGATTGTGTTGACATTTGGTATTTGGAGTGTTGTGTGCCCTTGTTTAGTTGTACTGTCTGCATGAGAGTGTGTGGGGATTGGTATGTCAGATCCGTTGTGATGTGTGTTTGCAGGGTATGACATATACCTTGTATTGATGTGTGATTGTGTGTATTGATTCTCTGGAGTTGTTACATAGGTGGTCATTCTGACCTCGGCGGTAAAAGGCGCCTACCGCCGGTCAGAAATCCTCCATAATTCCGCCGCGGTCGCGGTAACCCGCCACGGTCATTCTGACCCGCAGCAGCCAAACCTCCGAAAATCCGACAGCCACAACAGACCGCCAGACCAGCGGTCGGCGGAGAAGTGGAGGTGACCAAACCTCCACCGTCACGCCAACAGAAATACGCCCATGCCATTACGACCCACGAATCCACGCGGCGGTCTTTCAAACGCGGTTTTCCATTGGCGGTACACACCGCCGCGGTCAGAATACACACAAACAAACAAAACTCAGCCACATTGGACGATTTGAATTCCACACACCTGATACACATACACACACCACTCCCACACACACAATACAATATAAAACACACACCCACATCACCCACAAACCCCTACGACCAAAAATTCAGAAAGAAGCACTGAGAGACACATCAGCGATCACAGAATACCATCACACAGAGGCACACTACACCATCACCCACACAATATCCACACACAAAACAACACACACCACCACACTCAACACACTTAACTACACATACTCCACCCCACACATCATACACACCACTCCATGGCACCCCAAAGACACCCCCGCTTCTCAGACGAAGAACTCAGGGTCATGGTGGAGGAAATCGTTCGGGTAGAGCCCCAGCTCTTCGGCACACAGGTCCAATACACCAGCATTGCCCGGAGGACGGAGCTATGGCAGAGGATTGTCGACAGGGTCAACGCTGTGGGACAGCACCCCAGAAATCGGGAAGACATCAGGAAGCGATGGAACGACCTACGGGGGAAGGTGCGTTCCATGGTATCCAGGCACAACATCGCCGTGCAGAAGACTGGCGGAGGACCCCCACCTCAACCCCCACAATTTACAACATGGGAGGAGGAAGTCTTGAACATCCTGCATCCTGACGGCCTCGCAGGAGTCGGCGGAGGAATGGATACTGGTAAGTTGAAGCTTCACTACTGCTTCCCCCCCACCTGCATGCCAAATCATACCCCAACCCTCACCCCCATCCTCGAACCCCACCCTCACCCCCACCCCCATCCTCACCCCCACCCTCACCCCCACCACCATCCTCACCCCCACCACCATCCTCACCCCACCACCATTCTCACCCCCACCCCCAGCACACCTATTCCCTGCCAATGTCTCACCATCACAACCCACACATCCCAAAACCTAGGCCTGCATGCGTCCACTAAGCATGGACACCCATCACCAAAGCATGCCCAATGCATATACACATCCCCCCCACAAGCCACCCTCACCAAAGCCCCCACACACGAATGCCAGCACTTGGGGACACGGGAACCCACAGATACACCCATATGCCACACATTGAAACTATAACCATACCTCTATACCCCTGCAGGACCCGACCGTCAACACACCGCCACGGAGGGCCCAGAATTCTCCACACCCCCCACCCAAGAGGCCGTCAGCGATGACAGCAGCTCTGTCGACCTGGACACTGATGACCAGCCCGGACCATCGGGGACCTCTGGACAGTCGGTTCCCCTCACACAGGCACAGGCCACTACAGACCCAAACCCCTCTGGGAACACCAGCACAGCTCCCACCCAGCGGGCCCATGCCTCTGTCTCCAGGGCGCGTCAATCTGCGGTGTGTCTACCACTACAGGGCACCCAGGATAACCCACCACCCCAACAACAACAGGGACCTGGGGGCAGTGGTAGTGGGCACACCGGCCAGGGGGCAGAGGCCCAGGGAAACAGGGCAACTCGGAGGGCAGCTGTGCGACAGGGGGGGGACGGGCCCAGGGAACCCACTCTCCACGAGGCCCTCACCACCATCATGGGAGCATACAACCGCTCCCAGGAGACGATGGCGACGGTACTGGCCCGGTTCCAGGAGATCCAGGTACTGCAGGAGGAACACTATCGGGGGTACAGGGATTACTTCAGAGCCCTCACCTCCACCCTGGTTACCATGGTAGGGCTGCTGCAGGACCTCATCAACACCAGGACGGACACTCAACAACAACAAAGGGCCCCTGCCACTAGCCTGGACCAAGAACAGCCAACCACCTCCGCCGGCGCTAGTGGACAGGAGGCCCCCGCACAACAGCAGCCCACCAGACCCCCACCTCCTGCAGGAGAAGAACCACCCCGCAAGAGGGCCCTGAGATCTCGCAAGAAGACAGAGTAGGATGTCAAGACCCCCGCCAGCAAAGGATACCACCTGATGTCATCCCACTGTCCCACATTGTCACCCTGTCCATCCTTGAACTGCCCATGCTCCATCTCTCCACAGGCCTCTGGACAATGCACCTGTGTGACTGTTACTCTGGACTCTGCCATGGACATTCCTTCACCATAGCCCCCACCCACTTGAAACCACCCATCCCATTTTGAGCACTGAAATAAACACCTATTTTGCACAAAACTATCTGGAGTCTGGCTGTGATTTCAAAATATTGTAATTGACATGACAGTGCAAATATGTCCTTGTACATAGTGAAGTCAACAAACAGCTGCCACAAAGCTGTAGTCCATGGGGAAACGAAGCACAGGACTCGTAGTGGGGACCCCAGATCTGAAATAGGGAGGGAAAAGCCACAACTCAGTCATCATACACTGGGGCAAATAGACAGGCAGCAGAGATGCAGGAGAGTAGTTCACATTTACTGAATTATGTTTGAATTGTTACCTGTGTCCTATTGGAAGTACTGTTCAATGATTCTGTCCCTGTTGTCTGTTTCAGCCCCGTCGTCTTCCTCCTCGTCACTCTCCACAGGTTCCACAGCTGCCACAACACCACCGTCTCGACCATCCTCCTGCAGGAAAGGCACCTGGCGGCGCAAAGCCAGGTTGTGAAGCATGCAGCAGGCCACGATGATGTGACACACCTTCTTAGGTGAGTACATTAGGGATCCACCTGTCATATGCAGGCACCTAAA
Organism: Pleurodeles waltl; assembly: GCF_031143425.1. Classification (NCBI taxonomy): domain Eukaryota; kingdom Metazoa; phylum Chordata; class Amphibia; order Caudata; family Salamandridae; genus Pleurodeles; species Pleurodeles waltl. The sequence goes on from NC_090450.1 coordinate 282,020,955, forward strand.
CCTGGCCTTTAGGAGGCCAAAGGTGCGTTCGATCACCCTCCTAGTATGCCCATGGGCCTCATTGTACCGTTCCTCTGCCCTGGTCCGGGGATTCCTTACTGGGGTCAGTAGCCACGACAGGTTGGGGTACCCAGAGTCCCCCAATAGCCATACACGGTGTCTCTCTAGCTGTTCCATCACGTAAGGGATGCTGCTATTCCTCAGGATGTAGGCGTCATGCACTGACCCTGGGAATTTGGCATTTACATGCGAGATGTACTGGTCAGCCAAACACACCACCTGGATGTTCATGGAATGGTAACTTTTTCTGTTCCTGTACACCTGCTCCCTGTCTCTTGGGGGAACCAAAGCCACATGGGTCCCATCAATGGCACCAATGACGTTGGGAATATGTCCAAGGGCGTAGAAATCACCCTTCACTGTAGCCAATTCGCCCACCTCAGGGAAAATGATGTAGCTCCTCACGTATTTCATCAGGGCAGACAACACTCTGGATAACACCTTCGAAAACATGGGCTGAGACATCCCAGAAGCAATTCCCACTGTTGTCTGAAATGACCCACTTGCCAAGAAATGGAGTACTGACAGGACCTGCACCAGAGGGGGAATCCCTGTCGGTTGGCGGATGGGGGACATCAGGTCGGGCTCCAGCTGGGCACACAGTTCATGTATAGTGGCACGGTCAAGCCGGTAGGTCAGGATAATGTGGCATTCTTCCATTGTCGACAGGTCCACCAGCGGTCGGTACACGCGAGGATTCATCCGTCTCCTCGCCAAACCCAGCGGACGGTGCCTAGGAAGGACAACATGGAGCACAGAGTCAAGCAACCCACAGGTACGTACTCACAGCTTGCACAGTAAACGATTCTATATGCAGTGAATGGCGTGTCTGAGTGGCTATGCAAGGCCTAGGCCTGTGTGACGCAGTTGAAATTGAGCCATGTGGACCCTCGAAATGGCGCCTGCCTGACCTGTGAAGTGTGACAATGGGATGTGAGGTCAATGCGCTGGCGTGGCACACCGCGGCGCGAAGCCGCATTGGTTAACATTGAAGCCTATGGGTTTCAGGAGCCAATGGCGAAGGGCGCCGGCGGTGGCGGTACGCACCGCCGCGGTACGCACCGCCGCGGGCGTGACCGCCATTTTCTATCTACTTATCCACTTGCGACTTGAACTTTCACAGGAGAGGACCTATACTGCAAGTGTTGCTGTGACCTCGGTCTGGAAGGGACAATGGCTGCTGCGACTGGGGAAAGGGCCCCTGCCTTCACTGGAGAGGAGTTGGAGAAACTTGTGGATGGGGTCCTCCCCCAGTATGCGCTACTCTACGGTCCTCCAGACCAACAAGTGAGTTTAATTCAATATGGATTTGGGGCCACTGGCTGGCTTGGGGGCCTGGCGGGGGGCCTGGCGGGGATGGGGGGCATGTTGGGCCTGGCGGGGGGCCTGGCGGGGATGGGGGGCATGTTGGGCCTGGCGGGGGCCTGGCGGGGATGGGGGGCATGTTGGGCCTGGCGGGGGGCCTGGCGGGGATGGGGGGCATGTTGGGCCTGGCGGGGGCCTGGCGGGGATGGGGGGCATGTTGGGCCTGGCGGGGGGCCTGGCGGGGATGGGGGGCATGTTGGGCCTGGCGGGGGGCCTGGCGGGGATGGGGGGCATGTTGGGCCTGGCGGGGGGCCTGGCGGGGGGCCTGGCGGGGATGGGGGGCGTAGGGCCACTGGCAACGAAAATGCAGACAAACTTGAACGTGGTATTTCTCCCTCCCTGTACGTGTCACATAGGTCCGCGCCCATGAGAAGATCGGGATTTGGCGTGCCATCGCCAAGGAAGTCCGGACCCTGGGGGTCCACCATCGACGGGGCACCCACTGCCGCAAGAGGTGGGAGGACATCCGCCGCGGGACCAAGAAGACCGCCAAGTCTCTGCTGGGGATGGCCTCCCAACGTAGGCGGGGTGCCTGCCGTCAACTGACCCCCCTGATGTTCCGGATCCTGGCGGTGGCCTACCCTGATTTGGATGGGCGCGTGAGGGCAGCACAGCAGACACAAGGGGGTGAGTACAAGCATTATCTACTCTGTTGTCGCGCAGTGGAGGTGTCTGGGTGGGGGAGGAGGGCTGTGGGTCCCCCTAGGCCAGGGCGATATCTGTAGGCTGGGCACCCCCGTAAGCCCCTGTGTCCCCAGCCACCACCCTCAGTAGTGTGTCAGTACAGCCATCCCTGGGCCGTGTCATCCATGGGTGCAGTTGTCAACTCTAGGCGTGTAGGGCATGTTCCACGGATTGCGTAGCGGACCCCAAGTGCGCAACTTAGTGCAGGGGGCATCTGTGTCTGTCATGTCCGCTAACTGTACCGGTGATCCATGTACTCAAAATCTCTTTATTTCTCTCTCCCCCCCCCCCTTTTTGTTTGTCTTTCTGTGCTTGTGTGCATCAGCATCATCAGGCGGAGGAGAAGTGGCATCGGGGCAGGAGGGAGCTGCATCTCACATGGCCCAGGAGGGCCATGCCACAGAGTCTGACTGGACCAGTGAGACGGAGTGCGAGGGGAGCTCCACAACGGGGACGACTGGACCCTGCAGCGACACGGACACGTCCTCGGAAGGGAGCTCCCTTGCGGGGGTGGCACCATCCGTGCCCCCCGCCATTACAGGTACAGCCGCCACCCAGCGCACCATCTCCGCCCTCCCAGCAGCCCCTCAGCGTTCGCCCCGTGCCCGCTCTGCCAGGAAGCCGGGCATCTCCTTCGCCCCAGGCACCTCAGGCCCTGCCCCTGTTACCCCCGCTGCCCTCAGTGAGGAGGTCATTGACCTCCTCCGAACGCTCATTGTTGGGCAGACTACCCTTTTGAATGCCATCCAGGGGGTGGAGAGGGAGGTTCATCGCAGCAATGCGTACCTGGAGGGCATTCATTCGGGTCAGGCTGCCCATCAGCGATCGTTCCAGGCTCTGGCCTCAGCACTGACGGCAGCCTGTCCCACCCACACCATCAGACCAGCCTGCACACACCTCAACACCCAAGTGCAGCTCATCCAAACATAAGCACCACAGATCACGCAGACATTCACACAAGCAACATTCCGATGCAGACATGCCAACAGTCACTACCACCTCTGTGACCCCCACCTCCTCGTCTCCCTCCTCCCTCCCTGTGACGTCTACACTCACACCTTCATTCACCTCACCATCAGCCAGTGTTTCCATCACCAGCATACCCTCCACTACAGTCCGCACACGTGCAGTCACCACCCCCACTGCCATTTACACGTCCCCTGTGTCCTCTCCCACTGTGTCTGTCACCCCCTCTTCCACACCACACAAACGCAGCCACCCACCCACCCAACAGCCATCCACCTCACGACAGCCTCCCGCTCCTGCACCTGCACCCAAAGACAGCAAACTTGTCTCGCCTACAACCACATCCTCTCCCTCCACTCCCATACCCACTGTACCTACCACTCTCCATTGTCCCAAGAAAATCTATCTCTCTACTGCTACCTTCTTTCCTGACCCTGAGCCCCCCCTCCTTCTCGTCGGGGTAAAAAGAGCACCTCAGCCACCACCAGCCCTGCAGCCCCCTTGACAAGGGTGCAGGGGTATTGGAGCCCACCAGCCCGCAGGTCTGGATCTTCGCCCAGCAGCAAGGGGACAGCCAGCCCACCCCCTGGGAAGAGGAGCAGAAGGCGGAAGGGCCGCCGCCGGAGCCCGGATTCGATATCCCCCAGGACACTAGCCAGCCACCGTCAACAGCCACAGCTCCAAAGGGAGGAAAGGGCCAGAGACTCCCGACTAAGGAGGGCAAGGGCAGCAAGGCGGAGAAGTCAGGCAGCAGGCCTGCTGCCCATGGAGGACCCGTCACAGCTGCCCAGGAGGAGCCCGCAACCCCCATAGCCGCTGCCCCGGGAGGAACCGGCACAGCTGCCCAGGGAGAGCCCACCACCCCCATAGCCGCTGCCCAGGGAGGACCCAGCACAGCTGGCCAGGAGGGCCCCACCACCCACAGCCCAGGTGGGCATTGAAGGAGCACCATCCCCGCTGCCCAGGAGGGCACCACCAGGCAATGAGCAGTTGGCCATAGAATGGCCGCCGTCTCCAGCACCGCTCTGCTGGGGACCGCCGTCTCAAGAACCGCTGAACTGGGCCCTTCAAGGCAAGAACCGCTGAACTGGGCCCCGCCGTCTCCAGCACCGCTCCGCTGGGGACCGCCGTCTCAAGAACCGCTGAACTGGGCCCTTCAAGGCAAGAACCGCTGAACTGGGCCCTGCCGTCTCCAGCACCGCTCCGCTGGGGACCGCCGTCTCAAGAACCGCTGAACTGTGCCCTTCAAGGCAAGAACCGCTGAACTGGGTCCCGCTGTCTCCAGCACCGCTCCTCTGGGGACCGCCGTCTCAAGAACCGCTGAACTGGGCCCTTCAAGGCAAGAACCGCTGAACTGGGCCCGCCGTCTCCAGCACCGCTCCGCTGGGGACCGCCGTCTCAAGAACCGCTGAACTGGGCCCTTCAAGGCAAGAACCGCTAAACTGGGCCCCGCCGTCTCCAGCACCGCTCCGCTGGGGACCGCCGTCTCAAGAACCGCTGAACTGGGCCCTTCAAGGCAAGAACCGCTGAACTGGGCCCTTCCAGGCAGGAACCGCTGGCCCTTTGGCAGACGTGGCAGGGCAGGATCTGTCTCGGGCAGGGCTGCAGGATGTCCTCTGGCCAACATGCCTCCTCCAGTGGCAGTGGAGTCTGTTATGGACTGTTTGGACTGTGGCTTTGCTCTCCCCAGGATGGCCCAGTGGGCAGGCCACCCACTGTATGGACTGTTTGGACTGTGGCTTTGCTCTCCCCAGGATGGCCCAGTGGGCAGGCCACCCACTGTATGGACTGTTTGGACTGTGGCTTTGCTCTCCCCAGGATGGCCCAGTGGGCAGGCCACCCACTGTATGGACTGTTTGGACTGTGGCTTTGCTCTCCCCAGGATGGGCCAGTGGTCATGGAGTCCCCTCGTGGATCTGGCGTCGTGTACTCAAGTGGCTGAGGTGCCCCCCCTTCCCTTCCCCCTGAGGTGCCTGTCCTTTTTTCTTTCTGATGCCCCTGCAGTGTTCTCTCCGTGGAGTTCTTGTCGTGGGACTGGGCCTTGCCCCTTTGCTCAGGACCCCTGTGGTCCACGGACAGTGGTTGGACTACATTTAGTAGCTGTATATATTTTGTACATAGTTTATTGATTTATTTGGATTACTGCTGTCCATTTTTCAATATATCTGCCCGTTTGAGATCTCTTCTTTTGGTCTTTGCATTATTTCGGAAGGGGGGGGTTTGTGGGTTGTGACAGTGATCTGTGGGAATGCATTGATGTGTGTGTTGTAGTGGGTGTGGGTGGGTGGTTGTGTGCCGGTAATCTTTTCCCTCCCCTGTGTCGTAGGTGTACTACTCACCGATGTCTTCCGCGCCGAAGGGCGTGCTCCTGGTACAGGAGCAGGTATAGGAGTGCGGGGATGACCTGCAACTCGGGTTCCATACTGCCGGAATCTCACGTGGAGTATGTGGAGGTGAGCGTTTTCCCGTTCGTAGTCTGTTTCCGCCGTGTTTTTATCGGCGGTGCTCCCGCCCCGGAAAAGGTGGCGGATTGGTGGGTCGTGATAGGGTGGGCGGTACATTGTCTGCCGCCTGGCTGTTGGCGGGGACCGCCGCGCTCTTTGTTTGTTCCGCCGTGGCGGGCGGAGTGTTAATGCGGCGGGCTGTGTTGGCGGTTCCCGCCAGGGTCAGAATTGCATATTTTGGACCGCCGGCCTGTTGGCGGGTTGGCCGCCGCTTTATCACCGACCGCCAGGGTCAGAATGAGGGCCATAGTGTTGTATGTATGGTATGTCAAGCGGAGGTGTATTGTCAATGAATGATGGTGCTTTTGAGGTTTTGCGGCTGTGGTGGTTTTGTGTCATTTGATAGTGTTGTGTTTTGTTGTGTTTGACTATGTTGGTGCTGTGTATCTGCGGGTTGGGGTGTGTTTTGGAAGTGTGTGTGTGTGTGTGTTGGCAGTAGTGTGTACTATGTATGTGTGTGTGGGTATGTGCCTGTGTGTGAGTGTGCATGTTGGTGTGGGGTTATGTGTGTTTGTCGCCCTCGCCACCTGTTTTGACATTTTACAACAGTGACAGGTAAGTGTGTGTACTCATGGTTTCTGTTGCCTTCGGCATCGCTGGTTTCAGAGTCGTTGGGTGAGCAGGAGCACCCGGAAGACATGTAGCTCAGGTTCCATGGTGGCTCCAGGTGGGTTTGTGTTACTGAAGGTGAGTGTCTCCTTTTATAGAGTTGGTTTCCGCCAGGATTTTTGTGGTGGTGCGACAGCAGCAGAAACCATGGCGGTGTGCAGCCTCGTAATCTGTCCTGTTGGAATATGGTCCCTGCCAGCCTAAAGGCGGTGGCTCGGCTGTATTCTGTTGGTAAAACCGCCATGCTCATAATTTGGCGGGCTAATCTGCCAGCCTATCATAAGACAGCCAAACTTGTAATGCCCACCACAGTATTTGAAACCCCCTAGAAGCACAAATGAGCACTAAAAGTATTGCAGCGTAAAAATCAACTCCATTGCATATAGGTCTCACTTCATTTCGCAAACATCCAGGGGCATATTTATACTCCGTTTGCGCCGAATTTGCGTTGTTTTTATCGACGCAAATTCGGCGCAAAACTAACGCCATATTTATACTTTGGCGTTAGACGCGTCTAGCGCCAAAGTATGAGGAATGAGTGTCATTTTTTTGCGTGAACGCCTTCCTTGCGTTAATGAGATGCAAGGTAGGCGTTCCCGTCTAAAAAAATGACTGCGACGCAAATGCGTTGTATTTATACTCCCGGGCAAAAATCACGACCGGGAGTGGGCGGGGCAAAAAACCCCGCATTTGCGCCTCCTTTTAACGCCTGGGTCAGGGCAGGCGTTAAGGGACCTGTGGGCTCAAAATGAGCCCACAGCTGCCCTCCCATGCCCCCAGGGACCCCCCCTGCCACCCTTGCCCACCCCAGGAGGACACCCTAGGATGGAGGGACCCATCCCAGGGACATTCAGGTAAGTTCAGGTAAGTATAATATATTTTTTTTTTTAATTTGTTTTTTGGCATAGGGGGGCCTGATTTGTGCCCCCCTACATGCCACAATGTCCAATGACCATGCCCAGGGGACATAAGTCCCCTGGGCATGGCCATTGGGCAAGGGGGCATGACTCCTGTCTTTACTAAGACAGGAGTCATGTAAATGGCGTCTGGGCGTTGTTAAAAATGGCGCAAATCGGGTTGAGGCGATTTTTTTGCCTCAACCTGACTTGCCCCATTTTAAGACGCCCTAACGCCATTTTCCCCAACGCCGGCGCTGCCTGGTGTACTTGGTTTTTTTCCACGCACACCAGGCAGCGCCGGTCTGCTAGCGCCGGCTAACGCCATTCAATAAATACGGCGCCCGCATGGCGCTTCAGAATGGCGTTAGCCGGCGCTAAACTTTTTGACGCTAAACTGCGTTAGCGCAGTTTTGCGTCAAAAAGTATAAATATGGCCCCCAATGCCTACAGCTCAAAAGGTTCATCTTCATAATGGCCACATGAACTTTACCTACCATTATGCATCCTTTAAACATTATTCTTATGAACTGTGCCCCCAAATTAAATAGGCTGCTCATTATAGTCTGCATCTGATCAAAATCTAATTAGAATCTCATTATATTCCTTCAAATCAACAAGGCTGTTCGTAAGAATTTAAATAATTTCTGTGATTCTAGGTACCATTTCAATGTATGGAAGTCTTTATTCAGCCTTACAGGATTCTACCAATCTTTCTGTGTTTTCGCATTTACCAGGTGTGTACTATTCTGCAGCCACCTATTCACCGTCATGGAGGATTCCTCTGTTGCATTTTAAAGAGCATCAATCAGAGTGGCAGGTACACAACCCTCTTCTTTCAGGTTTCGGACATACATTACTTTTGTTTGATATCAGTTTTTCAGATTTCACTATGCTAAGGTGTTATCATTGCATTCTAAATGTTCTAAGCTAATCAAGTGACAAGCTAAGACTGTTTTTTCAATGCACATGTGGTGGTGTGTTAAACAAATTAAAATATTGTGTAATTAACATGTAGAATACGCTTGTAGGCCTAAATACGAAAAGCAGTACTTAAACATAGATTTTCACAGAAAGCTTCCATAGTCTCGTGTAGTTAGCTAAAGTCACTGACTAATGCATTTTTCTTTCTTTCTTTTACCCTGACCCAGATTGGAAATTCAAGATATAAACGTTGGATATATACTTGCACACCATTTGTTGAATATACTAATGTAAAAAAATTTTACTTTAAATTCTGTAGAATGTTTCTTTATGAATAGGTTTTGTAAATAGAATCATTTGGGAAAGGGAATGACTTCGTCAAGTAATGTAATGCTCTCGCCATGATCCAATTTTGTTTTAAAGCAAGAACTGCTGGGAAATTAAACTCAATTGATAATTGTGTCACATTTTGTGGCATATTTGTGTCTCAAGTTTAAGATGCTCTTTGTTTAGTTTGCTTAGTTGACGGAAGCTGTTCTGTTCCCTTGAACGGACTGCTGTCTGATTGTATGACAATTAACTACTGATAACATTTGTCAGACTTGCTAATATGAAAAAATTAATATAACTACGTGTTCCTAAAGTAGCGAGAGACTGTCTTTAGATCCTCTTTAGTCTTCTCTTTGGAGACCTGAATTCAGATACATTCCGAACCACATCCTTTGCTAGCACTTCTCAGTTTCACTTTGAGAGACTCTTTATTTCCTTGCCGATTCTATGCTGCTCTGAAACTCTACTGAGTTTCTTGATCCTCTGTCTATGGGAAGTTCAGCTTGTGATTTATAAAAAAAAACTAATGCTTTCAAATCTGAACTAAGAACTCTTCATGGGTTCTGTTTGATTGTTTACTCACACTCTCCTTAGCTCAGAATAGGAAATACTTTATATGGAATGTGCTTCATGCTTTGGTCTATATTGTTTTGTTGTTTTATTGATTAAAATTGATGGCTTTCAATAAAGAATTATTTACTGAAAAGATTCAATAAAGCTTTGAAACTCACACCAAAATCTTATTATTGACACCCATGAAAATGTAATTGAATTGTGATGATGTATAGAATGTTTTAGAATTGCAGTTCCTGGTTTATTCTCTACTTAAGGCAAAGGTCTCCTGACCTTGGGCCCAATAAGAGCAGGAACTTTACTTTTCTGGATAGGTTTTTTAAAAATTGATGCTGTAAAATGGAAAATTATTTAATTCGAGATTACCAGAATTTGTCCTTAGAGCTCCTGCACACAATATGTCACAAGGTAATATATATTTATCAACAGTATCATGTCTCAGTCACTTCTTGGTTCGATCTTCAGTTTAGCAGCATCAGTTTGGCTTCTAATTAATTTCCGCAATGTTCTATTAACTCTCCGAGTTTTTTTAGTTTTTTTTTAAATTTTACAAGCTCTTTTTTAGTTTCAAGGCAAGTCCCAAGCATGTAAAAAAAAATTCTCACCTGCTTGGATTTCTCCATTGCATCGACTGAAAGGTGCATGTTTTATCCCTGTAAATGTATTCATTTTGTAGTTTGGAAGTAGCAAGATGCCTTATTTGTAGCCTCATCTCTTTTTGTGCGGTCATAATCCATTTGGCTCGGGTGTAACCTTAAATTGCAATTTTAACGAGAAAGATTTAAAAGGTGATAAGCTCCCTATTACTAACCCATAATCTTCATTATTCCGAGTTTATGCTTTGCACCTTACAGTGTTCCCACCCTCCGATTTCTCTGGATGTGAGGCCACAGTTTGGACATGGTCAACAACTGGATATAAAGTGAAGTTTGACTCTTATGTGCCAGCGGATGGGATAAGCAAGGCATAGATTAACCCAAAAGTAAAGAGGACAGATGCGGTTATTTACTTAAGGTGCAAAGTGACGTGGAGCTCTCCATCAATTTCCTAATTGTTATAAAAGCCTACATACTCGGTAGAAATTGTGCAGGCCACTCAAGCATTTGTGCAAGCCTCAATAGAGCAAGGCTTAAGCCCTTATAACATGAATGCCAGTCTCTGAGTTGAGACTTTTTTTCAAGTAGTAAGGACTGTGAAGAAGGTTTGGAATAAAGACGATTACTATAATTAAATTGGTTAATCAACGTCACACATTTTACGCTCACACACACATTGCACGTTTCACAAACCATACCTACCAGAACACCACCAAATAAAGCATATTTTTTTTAAATAATCCGTCATACTTTTGGCCTCAATCGAGCAGAAATGAAAGTTAACATAAATGTGTTCTAAATAAGGCACAAGCATTCTGGAATTTTTGCAGCATGTCTTGCTTTAATATGGGTTAATAAGATATGAGATGGTGTTAACTCTCTTTCACACTTATTTGAGATATACTTTCACTGCAGCGGACATAATAATTGGTAGAGTGTAAAGATACATGTTAACCTAATACTAAGCAAATATATTATAAGTAGAGTGCAATCAAAACTACTAACTTTTACGTCCATTACTGGCAATGCACGCAGTATGATGTTGGAAAGCACAAATACATGTGGTATATGTGCCAAGTGTGCATGTATGGAAGACTCTCCCACTGTGGTGAATGTAAAGGCTGAGGCAGGAGAACTGTTCTGGTTTATTATAATACAAAGGGAGCCCACGTAAAGTGGCAGCAGCTCTGAGGCCATCAAGGTCCAGCTGTGCTGTGCTAGGCAAGAACATTGAACTCCATTTAAGCTTCTATAGATAACATTCTATACTTGAGCACAATACAAAGGTAAGCATATAAATGCATTACTGGTATGATACATCGTCTTCCCCCTTAAGAGAAAAATACAATAAAAAAACAAATAAAGCAATAACAAACACCTTATATGTATTAGGAAAGACATGGAGGAAACAGTTAATGCATGCAAAAATCTAAAAATCTGACAGGTAAATTGGTTTTAAAGAAGGGGCTGGAAATTGCAACATCGGGTCTGCATCTATCCTCCAAATCTACATTGTCTGGCTCTAATGTTACAAGATTTGTATGCAAATTTCTGTCAATGCCAGCTGCAGATCTCCCATTAGCATCATTAAAAGACCTTACCCTAGATGGACCATCACTTCTGCCAGACGTGCCACCATCACTTCTGCAGAAGTAACACTCCACCAACAACCCTCAACTTTATCACTCAAATTCTGACCATCTGTAAGTTTTGAGCCATTTAACATAATATTAGCCTGTTCAGTCGATAATTTAACCAAGTGCTATCTACTCCACTAGCCTTTTCCGTCAACTAATACTGCTCCTTTAGAGACCTTGTTTATTCTCTTAGGTGGCATATACTTGGATTCCTCTTTTCTGACCTTTTAAGGTTTTTTAAGTAGCACCAATATCCAGTGCCATCTCTTTGACATTATGCTTTCTATCAAAATATTATATCAGATATTTTTGCCAAACCTGATCAGTCACTCAACTTTTTGCGCAGTTAAGTCCCCCAGTTAATCATAGCAATATTGCCTTTCAACCAATCAGGTCATAAAGAAGTTCTAGGGTTCCTTTTGTTCTATAGCGTAAAGGGAGAGGCTCCTGTAGTACTATGGGGGTGTTGTTAAATAAGCCCAAACTTTCTGCCTTAGGAACACCTAGACATCCATGCCAGTAGTTAACACAGTTTGGATATCCTCGTCCAAAACCCTATTCATACTCCCCACAGGACCATTAGAGTTTGGAGAATACAAAGCTACTTGAAGATGGGTGAAATGATGCATTTCAGTGCAATGCTTTGTTAACAATGAAGTGAAAATGTGATCCATTGCCAGTGACAAGAACCGAAGGGGCCTCTTTAATTTGCAAAAAATCATTCAGAACTGTTATCACTATTATTGTGTTAGGATTAGCTACAAACTCAAAGTACACCCACTTTGAAAAGTAATCAACCAATGCTAACATATATTTATGTCAGAGGGCAAAGTTCTGAAATGGTTCCACAAATTCTAGGGAAACTTTGTCCCAAGGATTCTCAGGCAAGGACACTACATGCAACGATGACTCCACAGTCTTCCAGTTCTTGTCAGATTGAAGTCACACACTGCAGGAATTTACCCTTCTAATTACTTAGCTATCTATTGAAGGCCACCTGCAGTACTGCTTCAGATTCTTGCATGTAGTGCTGATGCCTAAGTGCCCCTCATGTGATAGACTGATGAGCTTAGCCTTAATAGCAGACGGAAGAATGCATAGATCCTGACGATTAGCCAACCATTGACAGCTGATAGTTCTTCAGAAACTTTTGCAAAAAACTTAATACCTGCATGCAAGTTACTCATTTGCAGCCAACCATCATAGATATACTTCAAGATATACTTCCAACCCAGATCTGAGTCAACGGCTTGTAAATAGTCAGATTTAGAAATCACTCCTTTGTCCTCTAACTAATCATCCAGTGACGCCAAGTCACAACCTCCCAGATCAGCCAAGCCATCAGATTGTACAGACATTCTAGATAAGCAGTCAGCTCTGCTGATTTTGCTTCCTGTGATGTACTTGATAGTAAAAGAAAATTCCTGAAGTCGTGCCAAAAGCCTCACCAACCTAGATGATCCTTTGCCAGTCTTGTTGCCATTTCAAAAGATAAATAAGAGGTGTATGGTCTGTATATATCTCAAAATTAGTACCCGGTAAAAAGGTTTCACGTTTCTCCACTACCCAGCAGCACAAATGCTTCTTGCTCTTTTGAGCTATAATTGGTCTCAGGCTATCTTAAGGTGCGAGATGCAAATGCTACACTCTGTTCTTTACCGTCCTCCCACTGGGAAAGGACTGCACCTATACCAATTTGACTAGTGTCCACTGCCACAAAACATCTTTTGTCAGGATCAAATGAAGCCAGTGCAGGAGCAGAAGTGATTAAAGTTCTGCATTTTTTAAAAAGCCTGATCATACTTTTTCATTCCAAATTTACTTCACACTCTTCTTCAACAAACATTTGTTATGGGCATGCAATAACGGCATACCTTTTTATGAACCGGGGATAGTATTCGCTAAGTCCTAAAAAGCATGAGGAGTATCCTTGGGAGGAACTGTGTCTTGAATGGCTTGCACCAGACAAAATGTATGGTCATTTCTTCATAGGAAATGTCATGACCCAAATGCTCTTGTTCTCCTACAAGAAGCTTGCATTTCTCTTTACTTAATGTAATTCCAACATCTTTGACCGTTCTAAGGATCTTTTCCAATATTTCATTGTGCAACATTTTCTTCAAATATCAGAACATCATCCTGGATTCCAGGATGACACCAGTGAGCCTTTGAAACACACTGGCAGCAGAGGCCAGCCCAAAAGGAAGACACAGGAATTTAAACGTCCCAAAAGGTGCAATAAAGGTAGTCAAATCTTCTGACTCCTTTGCTAATGGAATCTGGTTGTATGCTAACCATCAATCAATAAGTGAAATGAATGTGGCCTGCCCCAAATTGGCTAGTAATTCCTGACCTTGGGAAGGGGATGACAGTCCGCAGTGATGTCTTTTTAAGGGTGCAAAGGTCCACACACAAACAGATTTCTGCAGATTTTCTTCGATCCACTACAATCGGGCTCACCCATTCTGCAAACAGTCAGCACAATGATTCCTTCAGATAACAAATTTTGTAGCGTTTCTTTGAGGTCATTATGAACACTCAGAGGAACTAGTCTGACTTTGTGGGCAACAGGGTATGCATTGGACTTCAATTTAATTTTGTGGTCAAAATTATTGATGCCTTCAATATTGTCACCAAGAAATTTCCGTAAATGTCCATGACATTTCCCATTTTGAACATGGTTAGTGGTAGATACGTTCTTGGCAGCCTCCAATAATGGGGCATCAAGTTGTGAAAGAGCTGTGTCATCAGGTAGATGTTTCAACCCAAATTCGGCTAAGAACGTGTCAACTACTACAACTGGTGTTTCTGAACAGGGAATTTGCATAAAGCCCAACTTTGCCATATCTTGCCAGGCCAACCAACCCAATTTCTCTCTTTCAGAGCAAGATACATTTTGGTAACTGCTGTTCTCCCAAGATAAGTGAAAGATTCAAGATAATACCTTAATAAAATGATGTCCTGCACCCTAAAAAACTTTAGGATGCATGCCAGATTCTTAAAGAAGCACTGCTTCACCCCAGTACTTATAAAAGCAACTATCAAACAAGACTGCAAATAGGGCTCCAGAATTGGCTAAGGTCCTTTAACATTTCCACTTACACTGTTTACACCGGGTTCATCAGAAAAGGCATTGGTGTGCACTGAAAGTAGAACTTTAGACAAATCCAAATTAGACATTTATTCTCCCCTACATCTACACTATTACTTTTAAAGGATGGTTTGCCACCTTTGCAAACTGCTTGGGAATGCCCCACTTTTTTACATTTGTTACACTGTTTGCCCATGGCTGGACAGTTATCTTCTAAGTGGTAATTTGAATCACATCTATAACACATTTTTTAAGACCTGTTCTTAACAGGTTTGTCTTTCATGTATACCACATTTACATGTTGTTCCTCTGAGCACGAATAACAATTGATATGTGAATTGTTTGAAACCTCGAAGGCCATAGGTTTGCTTGAAATCATGGAACGTTCTATAGCTTTTGCAACATCACCCACTTTGAACAAAGTGGGATCTCTGAAACTCACCAATCTTTCTTGGATTTTCTTTGAATCAAAAGTGAAATCAAATTGGTCTCCAATGTAGGTGCCTAGCAAATCACTAAAGTTACAGGAAGCAGCCAGACATGTGAGACCAGAAATAAACTCTTCAATACTTTCATCAGGTGACTGTTTACTCCTGTTAAATATCTCAAGCAGTGCACTGGGTTGATCACAGAACGTATTCTGCAGACATTCCAGGAACACATCCCAACCTTCATTATCACCTTGTGGTGCTGGCATGCCCGGAAGGTTGTCAAATACCTATTGTCCCTCTTGTCGCAGGTGGCTGAAAAATAAAGTGGCTTTCCTTGCAGGTTCAAATTTAGTGGCATCAATGGCCACTAAGTCATTTTTGAAAATGCATAAACATTGGGGGTCATTATGAGCCCGGCAGTTGGCGATAATGTGACGGTAGTACCTCCAACAGGCTGGCGGTACTTACCGCCACATTATGACATTGGGGGGTTGGCTGAAGCCAACCCGCCAATGTACCACTCTGACTGCCATGGCAGTAACAGCCGCAGGGCTCAAGATATCTATCTCGAGTCTGGCGGCCGTCGTTGTGCCGCCTACGGGATTATGACCCCGCCTACCGCCATGGTTTTCATGGCATTCGTAATGCCACGAAAACCATGGCTGTAGGCCCTATCAGTACTGATAGGTGGCCCTCACCCCCATACCTTTCCAAAGACCCCCCCACATCCACACCCCTTCACCCACACACACACGCAGACACACACTCATTCACACATACATACATACATACATACATCCAATCACACACACATCCGCACACACTTCAAACATACATGCAGGCACGCTTCACAATTACTATACACACACTTTCATACATTCACGCATGCACGCAGTCAACATACAACACACACCGCAATCACACACACACATATATGCACACACCCACCCCTCTCCCCTGTTGGAGACCCGACTTACCTGGATCCTCCAGCAGGAGACGGGACGGGGCGCTGCTACCACCAGCAGCGCCCGCCAGCAGAACACCGCCAGGCCGAATTATTTGTCATAATACGGCTGGTGGCGGTCTACTGCCGTGGCGCTGCTAGTGGTATCCGCCAGTATGTCCACAGCCGGATTTCTACCCTTCTTATGGCAGAAATATGGCTGTTGTCATAACATGGCAGAAGGCTGGTAGCCGCGGTGACGGTCTTTTGGCAGCCGTCGCTGCGGCGGTAGGCAGTTTTTACCGCCAATGTTGTATTGAGGGCCATTGTTTCCAGGCAATAGGCGGTTTAGTAGGGTTCTGAAAAAATGATGAAATCTGACTGGATAATAGCCATAGCAAGAACATAATGAAATGTGGTTTCAATTCCTAGTAATCAGTAATACTGTACATAAAAACCTCACACAAACACAAGGCCAAGTAATATACTACCTGTAGTATGGATGTAAAAATAGGCAAACAATTAGAAGGGTGAAGGAGCTGTGTGTTACCCAAAATATCCAGGCAAACCAGCAAACCTGAAGATTAGCGTGAAATTGTTTTCTCTAATGCCGTAAATAAATAAATGTCTGCTCCAGTGCGCTGCGATATTGTTCCGACACCCTGATCAAAGATGCAGAAAATAAATAAGTAGCTACTCCAATGCGGTGTAATGCTGCACAGTCACCCTAAACAAAGATGGCTGGTCTCTATGTGGTTGTGAAGCTATACTCGCCTGACCCAAAATGGCTGCTATGCCTATCGTAGACAAGATGACCACCTCATCCACAACTTCAAATGACTTCAGCAAAGCAGTGACTGGCTGCTGTGAAGTGCGTAGATGTGAAGACGAATGCCTCAGACTGAGACATCAAATTGATTCATCGAAGTAGTGATGTAACTTGAATGGATCCTTGAAAGACTCGCAAGGTGATCTGCCTTGAAGTGTGGCAAGGCTCACAAGGCAGAAAACAATCTTTAGCTGTAGTAAGGCTCTTTGCGGTTGTGAAGAAATGTCCAGCGCACTGCCACATTGTACTATAGCGATGAGGATGCGTGGCAGTGTTAGCATGTCAGACCTTATTAAGTTAACTCATGAGGGGACTCGTTGCATGTCGATGGACCTTTTAACTGCACTTCGGGTAGTTCCCACCTTGTAACCATGTACCAATACAAATCAATAGCAGTAACAATCAATTACGTCAATAATCAGTAGGATTCAGTAACTTCCACACACCATGACCTCAAAGCCATGAATAACCACACCGATATGTAAAAGATAGAATGTTTATTTGACTATATTAACAATGCTAATGTCACATAACTTAGTCGCAAAATCAAAAGATAAACATAAAGAAACAACACTGGCTGCCCAAAATTCCTAAAGAACCCCAATCTAATCAAAGGTTGGGCCACTACACATTCTAACATTTCAGTACAAATTAATAGCAAGAATAACTGCGCGAATGAAATGGCATATATTTAGATTCAGCAAAGAAAAGACACCAATGGTTATTTATTGTAGCATCATCAGTGAGAACCCTAACTGACTTCAGATTAGAATAGCATGTTTGGACTTCATGCAAACCAATTTAGGCAAGACAAATTTGGAAAAAAATCTAACTATGGCTCTATTAAAATTAGCAGTTGGTACGTAGGGACAAAAGCAAATAAACATAACAATCAGTAAGATCGTCTTATATCTTGCCTCAGTATGGTTCAGCAAGCTGTGACAATCTTCATCAATTGGACATCAGTTCGGTCAGCAAAGGCATCAGAGTTCAGCATTAAAGTCACAGGAAAAGCAAAGTTTCTACATGCAATTTGAAAAGAATAAAGCTAATGGATAAGTGGTGTCCTCCTCCTAGTGCAGTCTGGTTAAGTTGGATTTCCTAAAACTACTTCCCATGTCGGCATTGCTCAAGGAATCCCATGTTAGCTTTTAGTCCAATGAAAATAAGACCCCAAATCTAAGAATTTATTAGTACACAGTTCACATGTCAAAGACTGGCTCCTTTTCTCCTGTTCCCATCGCTTGGCTTGTCAGGTATCAATATTGTAGCGGCTTATACACCAATTAGTGCATCGATTGTTTTCTCCTGGGAAGGTCATTCTTACACATACTACTTTATACATTGTATCCCTAGCAACTACATCATATTCTAGCAAGCAGTTCTCATGAGAAAGAATTTCAGCTACGAGCACTTGGTCAGTACAGTGGAAAAAATCACAATTTAATTCTCTAAGCAGCCATTTTAGAAGCCACCTAAGAAATGCAGCTTGACATGAGGTCTTGCAACTAGGCCCATGATCTCTCTAAAGTTAAGGCCTACAATTAATAAAGCTAATACATAATACATAACCCTTAATATGTCATACTACTGTATTAATCAAAACATGAGCTCAACATTTTATATTAACAAGCCACTAACAAATACACCTCATGAATACTTGCGGCCACTCAAGTAGGCACAATTTCAAATGCATGCATTATTTTTCTACGTTAACTTATTTTCTATGCAAATTCAACACTCAGAATACATGAATATTCAATAGTAAACTTCAGCGTTAACAATCTCGGCTTGATGACATATGTGTCATCACACCTATATCTTCCCACGCAAATTTTCTGCTTCAGTTCAAATTCTGTCATCTCTATCTCTTTTAATTTCCGTTCCCTCTTTGAATTTTCCCTAAACAAATGTCCCCTTTTCATTTCTTCCCTACTCTGATCATTTACATATGTCCCATTCTCCAATTTCAATATTATCCCTTTCCCAATGTTGCTGAGCCAATTACCCACTGAAACAAATCCTTTGCCAACTTTCTCTCAAACATCTGGTTCTTTCAACTCTTCCAAATCAGCACTTTCATTTGTCAGATTAGTAAGTAAGCTTCTAACTTCTTTGCTATTATCAGGAATATACGAGCAGCAATGCTTCACCAACATCTTTTGCTAAAAGAATGTCTAATGCAAGGCGGTTTTGAAGAGTCATAGATCTTGCAGCCTTTTCTGTATCCATTAGGATCATGGCTGCTGACAAATTTGTCAACATGTTATCCACAATAGTAGACAACTTTCAAATCAGAAAGACACTCTCTCTTTTTTTTTAATGTGATGTAACTCAGTGATTGTCGGTAATCTTTTCAAGTCATCAAGTTGGAATGTTTTTGGGAAAACTATCCCCAAGTAGCATGTGCCTGCCATCCTTTCGCAAGGCAGTAATAAGCATCAGGTCCACAGATGTAATATATACCAGGAATCGCTGGATCCTGTTCATTCAACAATAATGTCCGTTTACTCTGAAACAAAAACACATGTCTACATTCACTCTTTCCCACAAAAAAGTGTCAGTACTAGATTTTGGCCTACATACACAAAGCTTTTCTACGTGTTGTGCATCTAAAGCTAATTTCCCTTGTGTTTTCATTTCACTAAAAGCATACTCATTTATAAAAGTCCTTTTCTCTAAGCCCCTTTCTAATTTCTCCTTGAATGCCTTTCTCCTGTCATCTGTCTGATCTAAGAAGTTCTTTTCTAGTGGTGTAAGCAAGCATGTCAGGTTATTCTTGTGGGCATATGCTGTGACAAACGTTGATGTAGGCTCAAAAAAATCTCTCAGTAATACTATGTCATTGTCCTTAGCTACTTTACTTAGGTGTCTAATTATGGGAACAAACAAAAAAAAACACAACATCATGATTAGAGTAGAAATATTGGATGCACTCCTGGTCATAGAATCTTGTTAGTAACAAACTACAACTTATCCCATAAGTGAGGGGCAAACTATGATAGGTTACGCCTTCTTTGACTGATAAAGGAATCTGCATGCATACATAACAATTCCTCGCATCCATCGTCTCAACATACTCACTCAATAAGTGAAAGAAGACATTAGAAGAAAGTTCCCCTTGTGCATTGTCTATGTGCAGATACTTCTCATCTAAACTAAACTTCTCTATCTCTGTTAGTGCAGTAGTTGTCTCTAAAGCTGAAGTATGGTTGGCTTTACTCTTGTCAAGAACAGTATTTCCAACAATCAATATCAGGCACAATATCACACACGCCATTGCCAAACCAAAATTCATATATTTACAGCACCTGTTCTTCCTACCCTGCTGGCTAACACTGCTCATGATCTGTAATGAATCAGAAAGTAGAAGAGAAAAAACTGTAAAAATGCAGGAAAAATTAAAAACAAAATCTTTACTCTTCTCTCAGCAGTGATTTACAGCCTTCAGTCTCACTTTCAGGATCCTTTGTCAAAATCGGTTTAGCAGCTTGTCAAATCAGGTTATCTTGTCAAATCAGGTTTTCAAAAATCTTTTCCAGTTACTTTCAACATTCTCTTTTTCTTTGCACCTTTTCTCAGCTTGTAATTTTAACAGTTCAGTTCATTGGTTTTCTTCATGTGCCAAAATACTGATTTGGAATGTCTTGATCAAAACAAAAAGACAAAAATTCTCTCTTCCATTCACTTGTTGTTGCATATGCCCTTTCAGGGCCAACGTACCTTCAACTTGCTATTCTCTTTCTTTTTAACTTTCGATCTCCATTCAATTCTCCTTCACTCAGATCTTCGTTCCTTGTTGTATCTACTTCTTTGATTGTTGTTATAACAATTGCCTCCTTTCTCTTCGCTTGTGATTCCGGCCACTTATCTCCTTTCAGTGGTCCCTTGGTCAATGCTCTTTTCAGTGTTGAGCTTGAAACTTCTTGCTCTGCAGGATTTTCTCTTGAAGGACCTGCAACTGGTTCAGGAGGAGTAAGACCACATTGGCTTTGATCTGCCTCAACTTCTCCCTCGAGGTCTGGCATTTGCTATATTTGTCTCTTAAAATCGTCAGAGCCCTCCTCTGACTAGACTCTCCTGCTGCCTCAATTGAGATTGGCTCAATGTCACTCTCCTGGAGGTCTTCTCCTTCATTTCTCACAGGAGTGAGTGAACCGTTCTTAATGTGCTCAGATTTGGTCCCAGTTCCTCTTTCTTTTCTTTCCAACTCTGAGGCTTGTCTGGTCATTGTTGGTACTCTCAACAACTCCTCTTCATTGTCCAAAGGACATGTCACTTTTCTCGTATGGCTTGGGGGATCCTGTTCGTAACTCCAGCACACTTCACAGCTGTGGTAGGATCAGAACTATTTGGAAAGGGCCTTTCCACCGAAGTTCTCAACATGTCTTCCTCATGAGTTTACGGACCACAACCCAGTCACCAGCTCTCAGGTTGTGTCCTTGATCTTGAGACGGTTGCAGTGTGGTGGCTTCGACCTGATGAGAGAAAGAGCAAACCACATCAGCCAGTAGTCCAACACCATATCATCTGTTATGTTCACAAGGTCATTTTCAGGAACCTCTAGTAACCACATTGCTCTGCCCATGAGGATCTCATGCGGTGACAATCCTGTATTCCTGTTGGGTGTGTTTCTCATTGTCATCAAAACTAACAGTAGTGTGTCAGGCCATTTCAGATTTGTGGACGCACACATTTTCGCCATTCTTGATTCCAAGGTCCCATTCATCTGTTCCACTAGTCCTGATGCTTCAGGGAGGTAACACAATGCAACTTCTGCTCAGTGTTCGAGGCTGCACATAGTAATTTGACTACTTCATTGTTGAAGTGACTTCCTCTATCTGATTCTAAAGAGATCAGAAACCCAAAACGTGGTATCAGGTGGATCATGCCCAGATGTGGGTCCCTTGCTCACTGTGCCACTGGATTCAAGCTAGCCTGGCTGATGAAGGGTGATACCCTGAAACCGGTCCCAGGATGCTTGTTTCCGGTTCAGGGAGGACCTGGCTTGGCAGTTCGGGCTGGACTGTTCCCATGAGTAACAGGGTCAAGACTGATTTGCATATGGTCGGTTCAAACTGGGGTGGCATGACGAGCAAAGGAACAATGGATTTAACCCAGATCTGTGACTGGGGTGAGTGTTTGCATTGTTCAGCACTCCATCCATCCTCATTTTGTGTTGCTAAAGTTGCCCTAAGTGGGAAGGGTATGCCCAGACGTGGGACCCTTCTCACCGTGCCACTGGATTCAAGCTAGCCTGGCTGATGAAGGGTAATACCCTGAAACCAGACCCAGGATGCTTGTTTCCGGTCCAGGGATGACCTGGCTTGACAGTTTGGGCTGGACTGTTCCCATGAGGAGCAGGGTCAAGACTGATTTGTATATGGCTGCGTCCAAACTGGGGTGGCATGGCGAGCAAAAGGACGATGGATTAAACCCAGAACTGTGCCTGGGGGTGAGTGTTTGCATTGTTCAGTACTCCGTCCATCATCCTTTTGTGTTGCTAAACTTGCCCTAAGTTGGAAGGGTATTCCCAGACGTGGGTCCCTTGCTCACTGTGCCACTGGATTCAAACTAGCCTGGCTGATGAAGTGTAATACCCTGAAACCGGTTACAGGATGCTTGTTACCAGTCCAGGGATGACCTGTATTGGCAGTTCGGGCTGGACTGTTCCCATGAGGAACAGGGTCAAGACTGATTTGCATATGGCTGGGTCCAAACTGGGGTGGAATGGTGAGCAAAAGAATGATGGATTAAACCCAGATCTGTGACTGGAAGGGAGTGTTTGCATTGTTCAGCACTCCGTCCATCATCCTTATGTGTTGCTAGGTACCATTTGAACCTGCTGTTTTATTGGCTGCAACTGTGTAATTTGTAGATGTGGCATTTGCACATTCTGCATGGGTTGAAAATTTGTATATGATTCCCATTGTTATGAAAATTTGGATTGTGACGTCTCATTCTTGGTACTCTCATGTTTTGGCACAAATTGATGTCACTTGTTTGCTGAACAACACTTTCCTGTAGCATAAACGGACACTCCTGCTTCCAATATCCGACTGCTCTGTAAGCGTGACAAGGTAACAATCTCTTCATTCCCTGCACATCATTCTGAACCACTACAGTACCCAAATCAGGTCTACGATTTCCATTTCTAATTCCTCTTCCACCTCTCATCTGATTTTGAAATACCACATTTCCCTGCTGCTGCTGTTGCTGTTGTTGCAGAAAAGTTCCCTGCATCCCTGTTTGTGCCGCTTTAATCTGCATCACCATCGCCTTTTCTTTCAACTTTCTCTGCTTCAACTCAGTCTCGTCACTACCGTACTTTGTATACTGCAATACCTCATCAATCAGCTTTGTTTGCCAGCAAATCAAATGACTCGTAATCATCTGGCTAATTTCAGGTCTCAATCCTTCCACAAATCTAAACACAAAATGAATCATGTCTTTCGGCTCAATTGTCTCTGTACCACTGTAATGCTTAAATGCCAGCAACAATCTCTCATTATACGTATGTATTGACTCTTTTGCTTCCTGAGCTTTCCTGTCTATTCTCGGCCAATCATCGTTTTTGGGTGAAATTCTCATTTTCAAAAATTCAATCATTTTGAAACAATATTTCTTTACCTCTGAAGGTGCTGCTCCTGTATCCAGATCTCTCTCTGGTTCTTTTCTTGAAAACTCTATGCTCCTCTTGCACTCCATCCACAAATCAGCTGGGACTACTATTTCTAATAGAGTGTTCAAGTCGTCCTACATGCATTTTACAAGTTTCACGAACCTCCCTGCCTGCTGGTATCATTCTACTGGTTTCTCGCTCAACCTAGGATATTTGTAAAAGATAGAATATCACTTCTGTCCAAGGGACATGAACACAATTCCCTCCTGGAATCTCTCTCGTTGGTAAAAAATTTACTGGATCCTTACCCTGTTGCGCATTTGCAATCACATACACAGAATCCATTTTCCTTTTATCTCTTTTCTTTACCCATCTGTCTTCCCACTTGTCTAATGTTCCCCATGTCTGGACACTTTGAAGTAACTCCCTAAGGTGTGCCTTCATTCCTGCAGATCTCATGTGTTCAAAGTCTTTTGTCTCAAAATCTAACCTTTAGCTCCTTTTCAGATGTTTTCTTTTCTCTAGTTCTATTATGTACAAGTCTGCTAGTCTTTTATGTACATTGCTCACTTACCTTTTAATATTCGGGCACAGATATCTCAGTTCTGCTTCAGTGTAGAATTCAAGCCTGTTCACACCCATAGTTACTTCATTGAGCTCACCCGCTTCCATTCCTAGTCTCGTAAAGTTCAAGTACTCCTCTTCCCTGGGAGCACTCTGCAGGGTATTCAGCTTGTCTAACCATTCAGTCAATTGTTGGGCAGTCAAACCTTGCAACGAAATGTTGTTGGCCAGGGCATGTGGCAATAGTTGCACAACTACATTTGGAGTCTGCGGTGTCATCAATTTCTTGGCTATGACTAACGTTCAACCCTTTTACAGTATCCGGAGGAACTCCAAATGGGCTAAGGTCTAGCAATGATCTCATTCCATCAAAGGTCTGTCCCACAGGAGAGACTACTTAAGTATTTTCATTGAGTCCTCCCCTCATTGAATTGTGACTCAGGACTCCCAGTCCCCTTGCACTGTTATTCTCTTGTGCAAACAAAGGTACAAATGGGCCAATGGTGACAGGTACAGATACAGCATCTGGGCTTGGTCTGACACTCAGGTTCTGTGGGTGCATAATTCCCGTATTCTGGCTCATCAGTACAGACAAATTTATCTGTGTCCCTGTTATAGGAGTGTCCTTTGGCATTGCTTGTTACTATACTTGAGGCAGTAAAAGTGGAGTTGGTTCTGTCTGAACCAATGTCGGTTTCAGGAAAACCTGTCCTCTTGGCACTATTTAGTTTGTGGCAGTTTACACAATATGTAAATAAGGGTAAATTCTCTGGACATTTGACTGTGACACCTGATTTTATGCTACCAGAGTAATAGGTGCAGTAAGACTGCTCTGCATTGAGCTCTGTGTCATGCTAGAATTAATCTGCACTAGGCTTGTTGTCATGTTAACCTGTGTCAGTGCTGAAGGATTTAGACTAGTGCTCGGACCACTCTCTCGTGCTGCATACGGTGGGGGATGATTTCTCGATAACTGCAAAATAAACTCATCATTGTCTGACTCTTCCTCTAGTATAAAAGATCTTTTAGACTCTTTTGATCTCCGCTCCCTACTCTCGGAGGGGATTGTATTTGTCTTTCTAGTGGCTTTCCTTCCTTCTCTCTCGCTGTCCTTTGTAATCGCAGGAAACAACTTAATCCCTTGTAAAGTCTTGGTTCTTCAAAATGTCTGATCACCGTCCCATCTACCCTCCGCTAGTGTCTTCTCTGCCTTTCTCATTCTCCTCTCATATTTCTGTTGCTGTTGCTGTCTGGCTACTAATTCCCATATTGCTAATGCCTCAAACTGTGTTGGTCTTGGAGGGGGTTTCAGATCACATAGCACCCTCCTCAGATTCTCCAAGCTCCCCAAATTAAATGTTCTGTGGGCAGGAAACGCTGAACTCCCATCTTTCTCTGTCACTTTGCACCATTGTTTGAGCCAAAGACATGGCAAAGCACTCTTTTCTTCAATTACAATGTAAGCTGGTGTACCCTCTAGCGGTGCAATATCCCCAGTACTTGTTGTAATGTATTTATCTCCCCTTAAGGCACTCCTCAAAGGTTTGAAAAATGCAATTTTTGCGACTTTTATGTTATTCTAAATTAAATCAGAAAGTGACTTTTAATCACAGAATTCTCTTCATCCACCTTTTCAACCAACTGCGCTTCACAGTTATCTGCCAATCCAACCTATCCCAGCGCGTCTCCAATGACGTCACATTCACACGTACTGCGTCTAACAAAGTCTTGCAGCTTGTCCTCCCAAACTCAAATTCACATGAAACTAATGCAAAACTATTGCGAGCAATAAACAAAATCAATACCCAATTTGTCCGTTTACTAAAAGTAAGGTAACACAATCGCTTCAGAAACTTTTAAGATTTTTCACTGACAGGTTTAGCAGATACTCGTTCTTTCTCAGTTTCTCTGATCCGCAAGCAAAATTCGAGCCTCAAATTTCATTCTCAACTAATCAGAGGATCTGTCCTGGTGCACAAAGGTCTCTCCAAATCTCAGTAGAAAATTCTTTCACACACTTTGAGTCACATTCTGACTTGTCGACCATGCCCGATCTACCTATTAAACCAGAAAAATTACAACAAAAACCAAGTGTCTCATACACTTTTTTCAATATACTCCGGAGTCTTCGACCATGAAGGATCCATGTACCAACAACCACACGGACAAACATTGAGCACAAAGCGCCACACACACTCCTTCTACAACTTCATTTGAAGTATGCAAACTCCCTAAACGCTCACAAACATCACAATTCACCTACGATTTGCATAAGCTGTGCAAGTGCAAAACCTACTTCATTCACACTGTCACTAGAACGCCGGAAACATCCTCAAACAATCATTGGCAAGCTCCACGGTTCTGGGAAAGTCATCCTAAGCACTTAGGGGTACATTTTCCCTTCACTTTGAATCATCGAATCTGAAAAATCCATACTTTCACCAATTTCACCAAATCTGCTAATTACTTTGCTCTTTGTAGGAGACTAACCCTTACCGCACTATCATCTCTGGAAACACCTGTTATTCCTCACCTACTATCACTGGGGCCAAATACTTTACTACCTATCTCTGGACTTTATGATGGGCTCTTAAGGAGCCAAACCATGTACCAGGCCTTTGTGATAGGTTCTTAAGGAGACAAACCATCAATTTCTGTTTCCATCTCTGTTAGCGCGTCAGACCTTATTAAGTTAACTTATAAGGGGATGCGTAGCAGGTCGATGGACCTTTTGACTGCGCTTTGAGTAGTTCCCACCATGTACCCCCGTACCAATACAAATCAATAGCAGTAACAATGAATGACATCAATAATCAATAGGAGACAGTAACTTCCACACACCACGAACTCGCGGCCATGAATAATCACACCTTCATGTAAAAGTTACAATGTTTATTTCTCTATATTAACAATGCTAATCTCAAGTAATTTAGGCCCTCATTACGACCCTGGCAGTCGGTGATAAAGTGGCGGTAATACCGCCAACAGGCTGGAGGTAACTACAGCCAAATTATGACCCTGGCAGTTAGATCACCGAAAGACAGCCAATGTACCACACCAACCGCCAGGGTGAAAACAACAGTTACCACGGCGGTAGCCATCTACAGCCAGGCAGAAGACAAATTCCCGCCCAACATATTATGACAACACAATCCGCCACCTTTTCCGGGACGGTACCAACGCCATCAAAAGCCTGGCAGAAACACATTGCAGAGGTGAAAGGACTCACTACTGGAGTCACAGAGAAGAACCACATAGCAGTGGAACCCGAACTGCAAGTATTCCCAATGATCTTCTCCGTCATGCTGCACCACAAACACCAATGCTGGTGAAGACGACGACGGTGAGTACAGCTGCCTAGCACAAAAGGGAGGGGGGAGTAAAAAGAGAGTGACACACACACAACCCACACCCCACACACACACGCCATACACACAACCAGCTGAACAAGAAAACCATTTATCCCCGTAAATCGGCTGAATAATGCAAGGACAACTGGAATTGACTAAAATGATTGTATTAAGATCAATACAAAATTAATAATATGATTTGCCAATGTGACAGATATGTTCAAATGTACAAAAAAGGGACACTGCCCAGTCCTCAGTTCACAGGGGCCACATGGCCACAGGGAAAATTCCAAGGCCCCACTCATTACCTGCACCAATACGGAGAGAACACTGCAGGGGCATCAGTTGGCAAATAGGCAGGCACCTCATGGGGACGGGGGCACATCAGCCGGATGTGGAAACAAGACCGCTGTTCTGGAGGGGGCAACATGCCCTGTGCTTGGTCCTGGAGAGTGCAAGGCCACAGTCTCTCAAGTGGGTGACTTGCCAACTGGTTCTGGAGAGGGCAACATGCCCTGTGCTTGGTCATGGGAAGTGCAAGACCACAGTCTCTCAAGTGGGTGACTTGCCCACTGGTTCTGGAGGGGGCAACATGCCCTGTACTTGGTCCTGGGGAGTGCAAGGCAAACAGTCTCTCAAGTGGGTGACTTGCCCACTGGTTCTTGAGGGGGCAACATGCCCTTTGGTTGGTCCTGGGGAGTGCAAGGCCACAGTCTCTCGAGTGGGTGACTTGCCCAGTGGTGCTGGAGGGGACAGGCCACACAGCAGCCCATGGAGGCTGGATCACATGCCGTCTGCCGGCGGTGACGGCTACACTGTGGTGGAGGTGGTAGTGGGAGGCTCCTGTTCAGCCCCTGCACCCTGCGATGGCTGCACTGTGGTGGTGGTGGTAGTGGGAGGCTCCTGCTCATTCCCTGCACTCACTGATGGCTGCACAACCATGGCTGGCAGTGGGGGCTCTGTGACAGCTGCTGTTGCAGGCTTCTTCCCCTTCTTGCTTGCTGGTGCAGGCTCCTTCCCATTCTTGCTTGCTGGTGCAGGTTCCTTCCCCTGCTTGCTTGCTGGTGCAGGCTCCTTCCCCTTCTTGCTTGCTGGTGCAGGCTTCTTCCCCTTCTTGTTTGCCGGTGCAGGCTCCTTCCCCTTCAGTATTTGTGGCCTGGAATCCTTTTCCCCACGAGTAGGTGCTGATGGAACTGGGTCCGTGGACTGTTCCGCTGAGGTGCTTGGCCTCGTTCATAATACCATGGCCATACGCGGAGGACTGGCGTAGGGAAGAGGTCTATGGCGGAAAGGAAAAGCTTTTTAGGGTCATTGGGGCAGGAAGAAGGAGAAGTAATGGGAGTGGAGGATGAGGGAGTTGTTGTTGGAGGTGTTTGTCTGCTGGATTTGGGCGCAGGTGCATGAGTTGTATGCTGTTGTGAGGTGGATGGCTGTTGGGTGTCTGAGTGCTTGCGTCTGTGTACCTTAGGAGGAGGGGGATAGACATGGTGGGAAAGGACACAGGAGATATGTGCATGAAGGTTGTGGAGGTGTCTGTCAGTGAGGTGTGTGTTCTGATTGGTGTGGTGATGATGCAGGTAGTGGATGATGATGTAGTGCATGCAGGTGTGAGTGTGGACCTAAATGGGTGGGAGGTGAGGGAGGAGGAGGAGGGGGAGACAGTGGACACAGTGGATGTTTTTGTGTCTGCAACTGGATGGTGTTTGTGTGAGTGCCTGTGGGATTAAGTGCGGTGCCTGTGTTTGCCTGTGACACTCTTGGGTGTTGTCCTGTGTGCATGCTTGTCTGGCTATGTGCTTGGGATGGATTGGGGTTCAGGAGAATGGGACTAGGAAGTGGAATTTGGAGGGGGAACGGTAGAAACAGAGACAATGTCTGCCATCAGAGAAGAGGCAAGAGCCTGGATCGATCTCTGTTTGGCCCCCCAATCCAGTGTAAATGGCCTCCAGGAATTCATTAGATTGTTGCATCTGGACTACCAGCCCCTGGATGGCATTCACAATGGTTGTTTGCCCTACAGAGATGGATCTCAGGAGGTTAATAGCCTCCTCAATCAGGGCAGCAGGGCTCACTGGGGCAGGGCCTGAGATGCTTGGGGTGAAGGAGATGCCCACATTCCTGGTGAGCGTGCACAGGAAACTCACTGAGGGGCTCCTGGGAGGGGAGTGGAGGTATGGGGGTGGGGGTTGTACCTGTAGCTGGGGTGGTCACAGAGGTGTCCACCACCACCAGGGAGCTTCCATCAGAGGAGGTATCAGAGTCTGGTTGTCTCCTCCAGTCTCCGCCTTGGTGCTCCCCTCAAACTCTGTCCCACTAGTGCCCTCAGCATCAGTGGATTCTGCCTCCAGGGTCCTCTGGGATGCAGCTCTCTCCATCACCGGTGCCTCTGCTCCTCTGCCAGATGATGCTAATACACAAAAGGACAGGATGATAAAAGAAGAAAGAGGGGAGAGAGACAAAGGATACACTGGGTCAATGACTGCAACAACACCATCATTGGTGTACACAGCACCCTCACACACAGGGTACAGGCCTACGCACTATGCATTGCACTATCAGTGATATTGCTAGCCACCAAGGCATGAGGAGGAGCACACACCGCCAACTGCAGCACACCTGGGACCCATGCAGCCCTGGCCAGTAGTGGATGCTAACAAGCTAGGTAAGCAGTATTTTCCCTTCAGACCCTTAGCCAGCAGAGGACCTATACTGCTATGTCTGGCCTGGCCTAGGGACGCCCACTGACACACAACCACCACCCGGATACCACCCCACCTGGCATACTTTGTAATGATAGCCACTGTATTCACCCCCTTGTGGCTGCTCTGTTGCCCTCAAGCGCCCACCCAGCTCTGGATAGGCCACCACCAGTATGCCGGCCATCAGGGGGTCAGGGTTCGATAGGCACCCCTTCCTTGTTGGGAAGTCATCCCCAGCTGGGCCTCCGTGGTCCTCCGTGCCCAGCCTCTCAGGTGCTCCCACCGTTTGCAACAGTGGGTGCTCTGCCGGCCTTAGACCCCCAGGGTCTGCCAGGGTCTACACCTCCTTGGAGATGGAGATATACCCTTCTTTTGATGGGCACTGATCTGCTGAGGCAATACAGACAGGAAAACCCCGTTAGACAAACAGTCCAGCCAGTTACACAAATGGCCCACCATACCCGTTTACATCACTATTGGCACACACATAGCCCAACACTCAATGTGTACCCAGCCAGGAGGACATTCCTCCCCCTTACACGATACCTTCACAGACACCTCCACACATGCATGCCACATGCATCATGCCCACAGTGTTATCACCTGTTGGCCTGGAGGTCCATACAGCAGTCCATACTGGGGTAGAACCCCATCCATCAGTCTCTCCAAAGTGAAGGATGGGGCCCTTTCCCCGGTCACACGGGTCATGGTAGGTTCCAGACACAGGTCACAGCAGCACATGCAGTGTAGCTCCTCTCCTAGGGAAGGTCAGGAAACAAGTGAGGAAACTGATAGAAAATGGCGGTCACGTCAGCAGCTATGCATATCGTCACCACTGCCATAGATCACCATTGGCCACTGTACCCCATAGGGCCCAATATTACCTAATGAGGAATTGCACTGCGGTATACGACCGCCTCCCGCCATGGCACACAATGTCAGCAGCATTACCTCACTTTCACCTGTCCCTCCACACAGGACAGGCGGATGCTATTTCAGGGGGGCAGGTCTATGAAATAATGCTGCATTACAGGAGACATAGGCACATACTGGATAGATCACACTGACCCATTGCATGTATACAGATTGCAAACTACTGTTGTGGCTCCAATGTTCAGTTTGTGACAGGCTCCTCACTCTTTTATCCCTTAGATTCCTACCGCTGCGGATGAATAGGACATGGAGACATACTCCTGTGTACAGACCCCTGGTGGACTTGGCTACACTCGAGGACAGGCACATAATACTCAACTATAGACTGGACAGGGCCACAATCACAGAGCTGAGTGCCCAATTGGAGCCTGACCTGATATCTGCTGTCCGTCAACCCACTGGTATCCCCCTCTTGTGCAAGTTCTATCAGTGCTCCATTTCCTGGTTCTTTCCAAGTGACAGTGGGCTTGGCAGCAGGAATGTCACAGCCAATGTTCTCAATAGTGCTGACAAGAGTATTGTCTGCCCTGATAAAACACATGTGCAGCTACATTGCATTCCCCCAGGTTGAGGACTTAGCCACTGTGAAGGCTGAGTTTTATGCAATGAGACATATCCCTAATATAATTGGGGTGATTGATGGAACACATATTGCATTTGTACCCCCCCCCCGCCAGAATGAACAAGTGTTCAGGAATCGTAAGAGTTTCCACTCTAAGAAAGGTGCAGATGGTGTGCTTGGCAGACCAGTACATCTCCCAGGTCAATGCTAAGTACCCTGGGTAGCTGCATGATGCCTTTGTCCTGAGGAACAGCAGCATCCCAAATGTGATGGCCCAACTACAGCGGCACAGGGTGTGGCTAATAGTTGAGCCCTGTTTCCCACCCAGTATATGTAGGTGTATAGGTAGGGTCTGGGCCATATAGGATAGTGTGGCTAAATGTTGTCCCTCAATATTTACAGGTGACTCTGGTCACCCAAACCTATCATGGCTGCTGACCAATGTGAGGAATGCAGGACAAGGATAGAAGAAGGTTATAATGAGGCAGATGGGCAAACCATAAGGATTACTGAGATAACCTTTGGCCTCCTGAAGGCAAGGTTCCAGTGCCTCCATATAACAGGTGGATCCCTGTGCTACTAACCCAAGAAGGTCTGCCAGATAGTAGTGGCATGCTGCATGTTGCACAACCTGGCCCTCAAACGCCATGTCCCTTTTCTGCAGGAGGAGGAGACTGGAGATGCAGTTGACCCTGTGGAAAGTGAGGATGAGGAGGCAGAGGATGAGGAGAAGGACAACAGAACAGCTATAATCCGTCAGTACATCCAATGACACACAGGTGAGACAGTGTATCTTTACATTTCAATGACTTTGGTTGTATTCTGTGTGGCATTGGCATGCTGGTATTTCCCAATTCTATGGCCACTTTCTGTGCCCTCTGGCTATTCATTTTGCAGGTATTGGTGATATGACAAATACTCCTAGTGTGATCACAACAGCCAGCTACAAGTCATTGATTCTATGCTCATTCTATGTACAATTCATTTACACTGGTTGTACTTGTTTCAATCAATACATATTTGAAATACATTACATACTTGAAATCGATTTTCATCAAAGGGTGTTTATTGAAGTGCTAACATATAGGGGGAAAGTGCAATAGGATGGGGTGATGATGGAGGAAAATCCAGGGTATTGTTCCAATCTGTTTGTAGCAGAGGTGCATTGTCCAAGGGGACATAGAAAGGGGAGCAATGGCAGTTCAAGGTGGAGAGGGTGACTGCGTGGGACACAAAGGGGACAATCAGGAGAGTCTAATTTCCTGACGGGGGTCTTGGCAAGTGTCTCTAGCTTCTGTCTGGATCACAGGAAACGTTTACGGGGTGGTTCACCTTCAGCAGGGGGAGGGGTGCTGGTGACCTGTGAGTCCTGTGGTGGGACCTTCTGGCCACTAGCGGCATCGGAAGTAGAAGGCTGTTCAGATGACTGGCTAGTGGCAAGGGCCGACTGGTGTGACACTGCCTCCCTCACAATGTTGGCCATGTCTGCCAGCACCCCTGCTATGGAGATCAGGGTGTTGTTGATGGTCTGCAAGTCCTCCCTGATCCTCTGTACTGTCCCTCCTGCAGCAGCCTGTTCTCTTGCACATTGTTCAGGATCTGGCCAATCATGTCCTGGGAATGTTGTAAGGCTCCCAGGATCTCGGAGAGTGCCTCCTGCGGAGTGGGTTCCGTGGGCCTGTCCTCCCCCTGGTGCACAGCAGTCCTCTCAGTGTTCCTGTTGGCCTGTGCCTCTGTCCCCTGAACGGTGTGCCAACTGCCACTGACCCCAGGTCCCTGAATGTCTTGGGTGCAAAGTGTAACCTGGGGTCCCTGTACAGGTGGGCACACTGCTGGTTGACGTGTTCTGGGGATAGAGGTTTGGGTACGTTGGTGGGTGCTGTGGTGTTGTTTCCTAATGGGGAGGCTCTGTGGTGATCTGTGGCTGGGCTTAGGTAACCAGCTGTCAAGTGATCCCTGATGGGCCAGATAAATCGTCCAGATCCTGAAGTCCAGAGGTACTGTCATCACTGTGGGCCTCTTCAGTTGGGGGACTGGACAGTGCTGGCACCTCCTCTCCGAGGACATTGGCTGGGGGATGTAAATTATGTGTTATGGATAATGTGTATGACATATTGTACATCCCTGGCTTCCCCTCTATGGTTGGTGTTGCCCTGCCAGCTTTTACTTGTATATGTTGGTATATGGTGGGATTGTTAGTTCTCTCTGCTATGTATGCTTTAGTGAAGAGTGTCCATGCAGGGCTGTGAGGGGTGTCCATGCATTGGTACAGCATGCAATGCTTGGCACTGGGATTGAAGAAATGTGATGGTGGAGTGTGTGGGATGAAGTGGAGAGATGGGAGTGAGGGGGAGGTTATGTGGTGGAATGCAGGTAGGGGGGTGATAGTAGTAGAGAGTTGACTTTCCTGAGTCCCGTGCTCATCCGATTGCGGCCAGGCCCTGAGGATGCATTATTGCCAAGACTTGCTCCTCCCATGCTGTTAGTTGCGGGGGAGGAGGTGGAGGTCCACCGTCAGTCCTCTGGATAGCGAGCTGGTGTCTTGCTGCTATGGAAGGTACCTTCTCCCATAGGTCATTCCACCTCTTCCTGATGTCGTCCCTTGTTCTTGGGTGCTGTCCCATGGCATTGACCCTGTCCACGATTCTCCACCATGGCTCCATCTTCCTTGCAATGGATATCTGCTGCACCTTTTCTCCAAATAGCTGTGGCTCTACCCTGACAATTTCCTCCACCATGACCCTTAACTCCTCCTTTGTGAAACAGGGGTGTCTTTCTGGTGCCATCTGTGTTATGTGAGGTGTTTTGGTGAGGGTGTGTTGGGTAATCTTTTGGGGTGTGATGTGAAGTGCGTGAGGGGTGTATGGGTGTGAGTGGTGTGTGGCTCTAGTTGGCTAAGTGGTCTTGGTGTCAGTCTTGTGGCAATGAATTGTAATCATAAAGCGTTGTGGGTAATGTGGGTGAGTGTTTTATAGTGGTGTGGGTGGGTGGGTGTGGTGTGTGTATGGGTGTCAGGTGTGTGTTATTTGAATTGTCCAACGTAGTGTTGTTTTGTCTGTGGGTGTCCATTGTGAGCACTGCGGTATGTACCACCAATGGTTTACCGCCGTTGAATGTCCGCCGTGGTGATTTGTGGGTCATATTGTGGTGGGCGTTGTTCTGTTGGTGTAACTGTGAGGGTTTTGATACTGCCACTTTATCACTGACCTTTGGGCTGGTGGATTTGTGGATATTCCTGAATTCTATCAGATTGGTGTGTGTGTGTCATAATATGGTGAACAGATATCTGCCGCCGCCGCAGTAAGTTGGTAGCCATCAGCGTGGCGGTAAGCGGGATTTACCGCCAATTTCATAATGAGGTCCTTAGTCTCAAAATCAAATGCTAAACATACAGAAACAATACTGGCTCTCGAAATGCCTAAAGAATTGCAATCTAATCATAGATTGGCCTCTACACATTATAAGGTTAAAGTAGAAATTAATAGCAAGAATACCTGCGCAAATGAAATGGCATACATTTAGATTCAGCAAAGAAAAGACATCAATGGTTATTACATGTAGTGAGCATCATCAGTGAGTACCCTAACGGACTTCAGATTAGAACAGCATGTTTGGACTTCATGCAAAACAATTTAGTCAACACAAATTTGGAAAACCATCTAACTATCGCTCTATCAAAATTAGCGGCTGGTACCTAGGGACAGAAGCAAATAGACATAATTGTCAGTAACATCGTCCTATACCTTGCCTAAGTATGGTTCAAGAAGCTGTGACAATCTTCGTCAATTGGACATCAGTTTAGTCAGCAAGGCATCAGAGTTCAGCATTAAAGTTCAGGAAAAGCAAAGTCTCTTCATGTAGTTCAAAAAGAATAAAGCTAATGGAGAAGTGGTGTCCTCCTTTCAGTGCAGTCTGGCTAAGTTAGATTTCCTAAAACAACTTCCCACGTCAGCATTGATCAAAGAATTGCATGTTAGCATTTAGTCGAATGAATAAGATCCCAAATCTAAGAATTTACTAGTACACGGTTCACATGTTGATAATTGGCTCTATTCTCCTGTTCCCATCGCTTGGCTTGTCAAGTATCAATATTGTAGTGGCTTATACTCCAGTCAGTGCATCCATTGTCTTCTCCTCGGAAGGTCATTCTTACACATGCTACGTTATACATTGTATCCCTAGCTAGTAGATCATATTCAAAAATTTCAGCTACAAGCACTTGGTCAGTACAGTGCAAAATCACAATTTAATTCTCTAAGCAGCCATTTTATAAGTCGTCTAAGAAATGCAGCTTTACATGAGGCCGTGCAATTAGGCCCATGACCTAACTAAAGTTAAGGCCTACGATTGATAAAGCTTATACATCAACATACCCCTTAATGTGTCATACTACTACATCTATCAAAACATGAGCTCAATATTTTACATTAATAAGCCATTAATAAGTACAAATTGTGAACGTTGACGGCCACTCAAGTAGGCACAATTTCAAATGTGTGCATTTTCTTTACTATGTTAACTCATTTTCTATGCAAATTCAACACTCAGAATACATGAATATTCATTAGTAAAATTCAGGGTTAACAGTAGCAATAAGATGCCGTTCAAACCACAGCTGGATGTAGAAAGGGCAGAGTTACTCATCCGCAGCCAAGTCAAAATGCTGGCAGCTTATTCATACTGGGGACTCCCTTGAATGATCCTTGTCACAAAATGTGGTGAAAGTAAACACTGAGGCAGGAGAACTGTTTGCTCCAGTTTATTGTAATACAAAGGGAACCCATGTAAATTGCCAGCAGCTCCAAACCACCAAGTTTCAACTGTGCCACAGCCGAACCCAGTGACCTCAGAATGCCAAACAAAAACATGGAACTCCAGGTAAGCTTCAATAGATAACATTCAATAAATGAGTACAATACAAAGGTAAGTATGTAAGTGCATTTCTAGTATGGTACACCCACCCTCAAAACTACCAGTCTCGCTATCTGCATTATTTCACAGGCAACAACATGATCAGACTCAAGACACCCATGTGAACAAAATGTAGACCTTGCTTTTGGAGGAGCATAATAAAGGTTCTGTGTAGCATTTCAGGATCCATTTGCTTCTCTTTTACATGTCTTTTTCATGATCCCCCTTCGAAAAAATAGGAGTATTATAGGTCTTGGAATCCCAGAAAACATTCTACTTTGAAGCTATGATTTTGTTCCATTGTTGTTTCTTCTCCTGGCTGCCCATTCACTCCTTGGTTTAAATGCAGTTAAGAAAATGCTACAGTGTACTTAAGTTAGGATTCAACTGCCGCCAGCGCTATTTGATTCTTGGTTAGAGCAGAGGATAAAAAAAGAAATTAATGTGAAACAGGATGAGAGGATGATTGCAATAATAGAAATGGAGGAATTATAGCTTTGGAGAGTTACACATGGGAGAGAAACAGAGAGAAATACACAATAATGGGGAGTGGCAGGGGAATAGACTAAAGACAGTATTGAAGTGTATGTTTAGTTTCTACCCTGAAAAACATTTTGGATGCTCTCTCTCTCTCTCTCTCTCTCTCTCTCTCTCTCTTGACGCTTTAGAAAAACACAACTTAAAACCTAACTGACCAGTGAGCAGGGACTACTAACCCAGTACTGACACAAATAGAGGCTTTCAACTCACACCTCTGAAGTATTCTGCAAAAGCAACATTATAAAAAGTCACAGGCCTATTTAATAAAGTCAAAAACATGAGGATGGTTGCTTGCTTTTGTCTTTATATAAATTTCCCTGTTACTCTAGCCATTCTTTATTATTTTCTGTCTCCATGTTAGTTTCTGGTTCTTTATCTTTGTCTTTGTCACTATTAACATTTT
Organism: Pleurodeles waltl; assembly: GCF_031143425.1. Lineage (NCBI taxonomy): Eukaryota > Metazoa > Chordata > Amphibia > Caudata > Salamandridae > Pleurodeles > Pleurodeles waltl. The sequence goes on from NC_090450.1 coordinate 282,057,977, forward strand.
GTTATCTCATTTATTTCTGGCTTTATGTTCTATCACTCTATGGGCCAGATGTAGGAATATCCAATTTTGCGACTTGCAAATTGCGAGTCTGACCGGCTCGCAGTTTGCAAGTCGCAAAATTGGATGCAGAAAGGTGTCTCAGACACCTTCTGAAACTCGCTATGGGGTCGCAAAGACCCACCTCATCAATATTCATGAGGTGGGTCGCAGTTTGCGACCCCATAGCGAGTCCCTGCACTCACAGGGATGGTGGCCTGCTGTAGTCAGCAGACCTCCATGCCTGTGACTGCTTTTTCAATAAAGCAGTTTTTTTTCTTCATTTTGCAGCCCGTTTTCGTTAAAGGAAAACGAGCTGCAAAATGAAAACTAAACTGAAACCATTTGGTTTCGTTTTTTTCAGAGTAGGCAGTGGTCCATAGGACCACTGCCTGCTCTGAAAAAATATTTTTGGGGGCATTCACAAAGGGGAAGGGGTCCCTTGGGGACCCCTTCCCTTTTGCGAATGAGTTACCACCAGTGTGACACCGGTGGTAACTGCGAGTTGGTTTGCGACCGCATTCGCGGTCACAGAGCAACTCTGAATTGCGATGCGGTCGCAAATAGGAAGGTAACACCCCTTCCTATTTGCGAGTCGCATTCCCAAATTGTGAGTCAGTACCGACTCGCAATTTGGGAATGAGCATCGCGTTCGGCTGTTTGCATGCCGCAAACTGCGTTTTTTGTAGTTTGCGACATGCAACGGCTTCGTACATCTGGCCCTACGTTACTATTGCCTTCATGGGTTTTTCTTTCTCTCATCCTCCCTGCATAGCACTACCTTCAGACTGTCAATATTTCCTTAACACTTAAGCAGTAGCAGTGTCACATGCCCTACTTTTCACTATGCTTCGAAGACCTACACATATTTCAAACTCTTCTAGTGATAGAAGTTGCTTGATGAAGTAACAAAGCCTATTATGTTTTTCCTCTTGGTGCTTTAACAACACTGGTGGAACACTATTGAAGTGTAGTAGTAGTAGTAAGAACCTTCATTCAATCATTTAAAAATAATCATAAAGTTATATACAAATATAAGTACAAAATATTAAAAACATTAGGGAGGTCATTACGAGTCTGGGGGTCTTGGGATCGCCATGTTGTCGGTGGCGCTCGTACCACCAACAGGCTGGTGGAGAAGACCGCCAAATTATGACCATGGCGGTATGCACTACAGGACACAGCCAAACAACTGCTGGCAACGCCACTGCGGTCAGCTCGCACGGACCATGGTAGCCACCTCCAAGCTAGTGGACACCATGTTCCTGCCAGACACATCACAAGGCTGCACACTGCCAAGTTTTCCGCCATGGTCGCACCACCATGGAAACCCTGGAGGAAACTAACTCTATAAAAGGAGACACCCACCTTCTGGAACATATACCTGTCTGGAGCTGCCATGGACCCTGAACTGCATGTCCTTCCACTGCTCCTGCTTGCCCAGTGACTCTGTAACCAGCGACAACGACAACAACCGTGAGTACGCACACCTACCTGACACTGTAGGGAAAAGGCAGAGTACCCATGCACACACAACATACACATCCGGAAGGGGTGGAAAGGGCAGCACACAGACACATTACCTGACACTGATACACATATTCATATACAGCCACATACACACACCACAGCCAATACATACTTACAAAACACACACCAACCTGCAGACACACAACACCAGCACAAACACAAAAATACACAACCCCACAAAATCACACAACTGCATCACAACCGCAACATCTCAAATGCATCGCCAAGCAACCACAATGCACAACTCCACCTGACACTGCAGACATACAACAACAGGTAACAACATCTGACAACCAATACACACAATCACACAGCCATACAACAAAGCTTACGCCATATCTTGCAAACACACCACATAATAGTCCTCATAAAGCAATCATCAAACACACGCACGCACACAGTACAACACACAAGGGCACACAACACTACCAATAACAAATATTAACACAAACAATACACACAATAGCAACATATATGCATTTACCATACACAAACAAGTACAACACACAATTTACAGCTTTAACAGAGGGACAAATGCCAGGGCCACACTCACACATGCTGCCCAGACACAACTGCTAGCACAACCAACACACAGACAAAGTCACTCACACACAAACCAAAGGAGGCAAGACGAAAGCAGCCATGTGGAAAGTAAGGCAAGACAAATATGTGACCATGGAACCAAAAACTGGTGGGCCAAGATATACTGCAAATATCAATAAGCAAATAAATAAATTAGTATGTACAATATAAAAGGCAATAGACCAGTTCAAACAACAATGTGCTCAATGCACATAGGTCCCATCTGTGTGCCCCTACATGACTCCTGACTGCTAAATGGCCTCCACAGGGTAGGGGCATCAAGGGGTGGTGTGGCAGGCACCTCAGGGATTGAGGGGTTGAGGAGGGTTTTGGCTTCGATTTGGGAGGAGCACCTTTGAAGTTGGGCTTGGGAAGGGGGCTTTAGGTGAGGTTTAGGGGAGGGCTGAGAACACTTGGTAGGGGTTGACTTCTTGGCATGGAAATGGGCATGGGTACTAGCAGGGGTGGCAGGGGAGAACTTGGAGATGGAAGGGCTGGACTTGGGGAGGGAAACATACCATTTGAGAGTACCACAGGGTGGGATAGGAGTAGGGAAGAGGGAAAACTCAGAGAGGAACACCTTTTTAGACACACAGGGACGGTTATTGTAAAAGGTTTTAGGAGTGGAAGTAGAGGGAGTGGTTGTAGGAGGTGTCATAGTGGATGTCTTGGGTGCATGTTTGTGCAAGGTATGCTTGTGTGTGCTGGGTGTCTGTTGGGTCGGTGAGTGTGGGCGTTTATGTGTTTTGAGAGGAGATGGGTGCTGGAAGATGCCATGGTGGATGGGTGACAGTCTGTTGGGGTGGTGTCTGCAGGTATGGACGATGTGCTGCATGTGGGAGTGTTGGGGCTGTGGTGCCCTTTTGATGTGGTGACTGAGGTGTATGGCTGTAGATCTATTACTGTGCTGACTGTGAGTAGGATTAGAGGTGTGGTTGTATCGGTGAAGGTTGGTGTGGTGACTGCAGGTGTGTCCATTGTGCTGTCTGTGAAGGTGGGAGTGGTGGGGGAGTCTGTGCAGCTATTGGATGTTGGTGTGTCTACAGGTGAGTGTTGTTTGTGTGCATGCCAGTCTTGTGGTGTTTATGTCCGTCAGCTGTGGCCTTGGATGTTGAGGTGGGTGCATGCCGGTCTGTCTGTGTTCGTTGGATGAGATGGGGAAGAGGGATCTGGGACTAGGAAGAGGTAGGTGGAGGGGGGATGGAAAGGATGAATGGCTGCCATAAGTGTGGAGGCCAGAGACTGGACGGATCTCTGTTGGACTTGAGTTGCCAATCCCAGGATGGCATTCATGAAGATCGACTGACCCACAGTAATTGACCGCAGGAGGTCAATAGCCTCCTCACTGAGGGGAGCAGGGCTGACTGGGGATGGGGCAGAGGTGCCTGTGGCACAGGAGACTTTCACCCTCTTGGGTGAGTGGGCAAGGACAACTGGGTTGGGAGCTACAGGGAGGGCGGTGGTAGTAAGGGGGTGGTGGACTTAGATGGTGATGGGGTGGTCCTAGAAGGGTCCGTCTACCAGGGAGTGACCACTGGAAGAGTATTTTGAAGATGATGTTGAGGATCTGGTCTCCTCCGTGGCACTCCCCTCACTCTCTGCGCCACTGGGTCCCTTGCTGTTGCTGGTAGCAGCACTCCGGGTCCCGTGGCCTGCAGCATCCCCACTCGCCTGTGCCCCGTCTCCTTCGCATGCTGATGCACACAAATAGAACGAGAGAGAGGAAGGGAAAGAGAGGGTTGACATATTCCTCACATAAACCCACATGTAAGCATGCACATCCTTCGGTAAACGTCTCCTGGCTAGGCAGTCTTTGGTGGCAATACCCATAACCTACATCATGGCACAACATGTCACAACTACCCACCACTGTATGCCAACCCACACACCCACATCAAAAAGTAAGTTAGCACAACTGGAGTAGTCCACATGATCACCAGCAAAGCCATGTCTGCATGCACATCGTGCCCTGGCTGATATACAAATGACTACCTGAATCCTGATCATACCTCTCCATACTCCTATCACCTATTGGAAGAGCAATTGACTGAACAAAGCACACCAGGCCTGTACTGTAACTACACCTGATCAGTCCATTTCCATGTGCAATGTCGCTTGATAGTGAAGACATTTCCACTCACAGACCAAACAGCACCTGCCTGTCACATAACATGGCTGACCCAACATTCTGTACAGAAATGCCAGTATAGATCAAATAACTGATGTATCCATTACAAGTTGGACTCCCATACAGGTGACATCTGATGTGTAGAATACCTGTCTGGGGTACAGGCATGTATTTAGCCTGGCCCTATCACAGATGAAGATCTGCAGACACCAAGCACATATATACCAAACTATTTGTACATTTAAGTGCATCTCCAATGGCCTGCATTGCACACATGACACATCCATAGGCAATCAGTGAGTGCAGTGTCACAACTAATGAACTTGAGGAAGCCACATATTACACCATAGGCCACATACCAATCCATCTGACATGTAGTTACAGTACACACGATGATCAAACCACCATCACTCACACCATTCCTGACATTTGATTACCCGTACCTAAGTCCTGACAATGTATGTCAGACGGAATTGACAGGTACACATACTGTATACATGGACCTACACAACTGCCACTACACTGACAACATATCCCACTATTACGTAGGGCTGCTTCAGGAATGAAAATACAACTAAAAGGTTACATCACCATCTCATAAGTTACACAAAACCTTATCCGGTCCAAATCACACACATCAGCTAGGCCAAGGGTAGCAGTCATTGTCCCACTTCATCAGATGTGTCAACAAGTAACCATTGAGACATGACGTAGACAGCAACTAAGCTAACCTGCACTGTAATTGGTAGGGCATTGGCACACATGGCATTTACCGTGCACATTGTCAAAGGTGAGATCTTCCTAGGCATTTACCACCTCTTGAACATTCCCATTGAGTTGAAGGTAATATCTCCACAAGTCAACCACATGGAAATGCATGATGAGTCTAATTTAACCAAGTCAGGCACCCAAATCATATTGTCTTGCTGTTGCATCCTTCACATATCCCTTTGATTGAAGATGAACAGACAATGGGCAACTACCAAGCCAGGTACAGTCCTAAACAGGCCATATCTGTGGTGTAAATGAATTTGCTGCCTCACATGGAGTCTATACCTGTACTAGTACTATAAGTCTAAATTCCCTGTACCAAAAATGAGAGTTAGACATTTGCAAATATAGGTGATCAATACAGACGTGAGTGGACAGCCACCTTAGAGCCACTAATGCTCATATGCAGATGGGTGGACCAGGGCATACTTAATGGTTAGGGTGTTACACAAGCTTACATCTATAGAACAGGCAGGATGGAGTCACACATTAAGCATAGTCATTTGACCATTTTCACAAGCAGACATTATGATGTTATGGTACAGGAAATGTAAATCTACTGATAGCAATCCATGAAGCCACATCTACATTTAATAATCGGGCAAGGTGGGAACTACACATGTCCACTAGTCTACATACATGTTGCACTTACTACATTGTCACAGAAGCTACAGTGAGGCAGCAAGCACCAGTCAGCCTGAGCCAATTCCCAGGATGCAGTCAGTATTAACCCGCTTTGTGGCTGATGTGCTGCCCTCAAACATCCAGCCACCTCAGGGTAGGCCAACGTCAATATGTGGGCTATTAGGGGGGTCAGGGTCCAACGGGCACCCTTCCTTCATTGGGAGGACATCCCCAGCTCGGACTCCGTGGTCTTCCAGGCCCAATGTCCTAGGTCTTCCCACCCCTTGCGACAATGCATGCTCCAGTCAGTCAAGAGTTAAGTGGGCAAGGCTGCAGAATATGGAGATCACAGCCGCCAAGTATAAGACCGTTACCACCGGCGGTCATCGCCATTGGCCCCTGTCTGCCGAAGGCAGCAATGTTAACCAATGACAAGTTGCAGAGTGGTTGCGACCACCTACCTCCATGACAACTTCCACCAGCAGACTTAGGTCACTTACAACTGTCCAATTCATCATGACAGGCACCTGCCATTTTGTGCAAATGTAATCGATGGATGTGCCTAAATAAGAGCGCCATAGACATGCTAGCCCAAATGGCATGGTAACCCTGTGTTGTGTGATCATGGAAGTGCTTCAATTTGTGACATTTTTGTCACAATTAAGTGATGTAGCTGTATAATAGTTGATTGCCATGTTACAATACTCTGAGGCACGTAGGCGACATCTATATAGTGGTAAAATCTAATACATATTGATTGATCAGTGCAGGACTGTTCAATCAGCCACAGATTTTCAATGACACATGTGAATTATGCCATATACAACTTACATGTAAGCCAGTGCGCAGCAGTGAGGGTGTCCAATGCTCATAAGCATGGTCGTTATTGTGTATGTTATCATGCAACACATCCCCTACTGTGTCAGGTGTGTGCTGATATAACATGTGCTGCTGACATGTGCCTACTGCTTTATTCATTGTACGTTCTTTCCTCTCAACCTAGATATCCTGCCATGAGGAGATTGAGACAACCACCAGTGTACCATCAACTAGTTGACCTTGCAACCATGGAGGACAGCCATGTAATCTGGACATATTGTCTGAATCATCAGACAATCATGGATCTAAGTACGGAGTTGGAGCCAGATCTGTTGCCAGAGATACGCAATCCCTATTGCATCCCTCCCATAGTACAAGTCTTGTCAGTGCTTCACTTTCTTGCCATGGGCTCCTTTCAGAATACAGTGGCCTTAACATCAGGGATGTTTCAGCCCATGTTCAGTCTAGTGTTGATGGACGTACTGTGTGCTCTATTAAGGCACCTGGACAGCTACATCAGGTTCTTCCCAACGTGCGTACTTGGCCAATGTGAAAGCAGACTTTTATGATAATGGACACATTCCTCATGTGGTAGGTGCCATTGATGGCACCCATGTAGCCCTTGTCCCTCCCAGTGCCAGTGAACAGGTGTATAGGAACAGGAAGAACTACAACTCCATAAATATTGAGGTGATGTGTCCAGCCACCAGTGCATCTCACAAGTCACTGCCAAGTTTTCAGGATCTGTGCATGACTCCTACATTTTGAGGAACAGCAATGTCCCACACATAATGGCACGACTACACACAGAGAGGCCCTGGCTCTTTGGTATGCATGCATATGTGTTTCACTATTATTGCACCTGTCATCACCTTCTGCACAGCTGCTGTACATGTTATTTCACTGGTCCTACATTTGCCACTGGCTATAAAAACTTTTCCTGGCTGTTGACATTAGTGAGGTACCCTGCCATGGAAGGGGAACTCCATTTCAATGAGGCCAACGGAGGACAGGCGTGTAATCGAGCAAACATTTGGCCTACTGAAGGCCAAATTCTGGTGCCTGTCTGGAGGTGCCCTCCTCTATTCACCCCAAAAGGTATGCCAAATCATCATTTCCTGCTGCATGCTCCACAAACTGGCTCTGAGATGCCAGATTCTATTGCTAGCCAGAGGAAGAAGGTGCAGTGGACTGAGCCCACCAATCAGTACTTCCAGTGGCATACAAGTATGTTGAGTTGGATATTTCAAGTCCTGTATGTCCACAATCATTGGTGCCAATAGTCCTCCTGATGTGATTCTTGAGTGAGGGTGTAATATGGTCCTATCCTATGTGTAAGTTTTGGAAGCTGGCTGATAGACTGTAAGGTGTACAGTAAAAGTGGTTCAGATCGAACATGCGATCTCATTGCAGTTTCCTACATTCACTTCTCAAACGGACAGACCAGTATTGAGCTATGTGTCCCTCATTCTCCTGTTCTTATGCCATTCCACTCACTGGCTGTGGTATTTAAACCTGTGCCTCTGCTACCCATGGCTTGTGGAATTCATAGTCATTAGCCATTGGTACATGATTACAAAAATTAGGGTTTTACATTAGATTGCTGGTAAGGTGGATTGTGTGACTTTACTGTAACTAGTAATGTATAGGTAATATCTGGGGGGCCCTGCTTAGGAGGTATACTATAATGGCATGACATCTATGAGCTGCATATGTACGTTGTGTGACACATTGACTTCCATCTTGATGGTACTCTCTGTCATGCTCTTTGTGCAGGTTGGAATACTGACTATACTCTTGTGTGGGCCTCGATTCCAACCTCTCTGACATCTGTCCTGGAACATCTCTGTTGTAATGTGTCTCCTGCTGAGGGTGTCACCCTGTGCTGTCCATTACACTGCCTGTTCAATGTAGGGGGCATTACCAGACCACAGTTTGAAATCATCACAATTGTTGATGTTTATTACAGACACAAATATACTGTAGCTGTGTTCAGTGGTGTTTACTGTGCACCTCATGATTGTGAAAGGCAAAATGAAGGTGCTCAAATTGTCCAAAAGGTGATGAGTGAGGTCATGTGTTGAGATGGGGCCACTCACCTGAAAAGTAGGATGTCTGCAGAGGCAATGGTATGCCCGACCTCCTGGAACACCTCTCTGCACTTTCTGGTGGACACAGAAACCCTGGCAGGTGTCCCAAAAGAAAAGGGGGAGGGAAAGAGAAAGAGACAAAGCACTGCCACGTCTTGCCGATCCAGCCAGGCACCATATATCTTCAGTGGGGCAGGTCGTTGTTGATACAGTGATAGTAGAGTTAGTGCACTCAACTTCCTTGAAACTGAATCTCTCTTTCTGATATGGGCACGGGAGCGGTAGAAGAACACCAGGATGCTCCAGCACTTTTGTTGGATAATAATAACTGTGGTACAAATACTAACACTGCATCACCAAAAACCCAAACTGAGTACCATAACAATAAGTACTGCGGCACTAGGGCTGACTTCACAGAGATTCACTGTTGCACACTACAACTAGAGCTCTGGTTGCACTTATCATGCACAAGAAAGACAAACAAGGGCATTAATTATATCACGTATAACTTTCCTGCATGCATAGAGTTAAACTAAAATGAACATAAACAATTCAAGAAATACAAATGTCCACTCTGGGTTTAAACACTTAGGGTGGCACAGTTTGATTTGGTTTCACTGTGTGAAAAACCCTTCAAAAGCAAATTCCTCAAACTCGAAACACAGGCATGAATGAAACAATTTAAATCCAAGAGTTATGCTATTAGAGAAAGAAAAGTCATGTAAATGCTCTTTTAAAATTGCACTGCCACTTTTTGTAGTACTTGAGTTCAAGCAGATTTCCTGAAGCACATTTAGGCAAGTAACTACAATAATAATGTAGAATGTTCAGAAATGCATTTGTCTCTCCAAGATAAGCACTCTACCAAATTACGAGGCCTGAAATACACCAGCTGCTCTAGGAAAGCGTGGCGCTCAAAGAACAAACTCCCTGGAGAATACTAGTCACTTAGCTGCAGTCTTTTCTGGAGTGCTGGAGGAATGCCTGGTGTCAGCTGGTACAAGAAGGAAAAAAAGAATTGCCTCTAAAGTCCTGAATACAAGGATGACAGCAGGGGCTGGACTGCCAAATCAGATGCTGAGATCAGGAAGCAAAACAAAGCCAAGCAGGGAGGCATGCTTCACTCTGCCATTTATAGCCAATCAGGAAAGCAGTTGAGTTTCCACATGTGGATGAGTCACCACACCCAATTAGAAGCACATGTCTACACCACCCCAATTAGAAGCACATGTCTACACCTGCTCACATTAGCAAACAAGCATTGGTAAAACAAGCATTGATAAAACCAATTGTGTAAAACAGCACATTATTTTTACTTAGAAACATGAAGGATTAACCAAGAACAAAGATATGATTCAACCCTAATCCCTGGGGATGCTGACAAATAACACAGGAGGCACCTTGGGGATTCCTGACAGTCATCCCTACCAAGGACCCTCTCAAAGGGCAGGGCTTGGAAGGGTGCAGGAGATGGAATTTTTTAGTAAGACGTGGAGCATGAACTGTGGACGCGGGTTCCCAGGAATTGTCCTCTGGCCTATAGCCTTTCCAAGCCAATAAATAGTGTAGAACACCATGGACGCACCTGAAGTCAGAATTTTGGCCACTTCAAATTCCCATTGCCCGTGTACTTTTCACAGTGGAGGTGGTGGGGCAACACGGGTATCAGGGGAATAGGGATGGAGTAACGACACATGAAACACTGGGTATACCTTGACATCATCTGGCAATGTCAGTTCTACTTCCACATGATTGATTTTGGCAATAGGAAAGGGGCCTAGAAATTGGGGGTTTAATTTTCTGGATCCTGCAAGATGGAGATTTTTTGATGTAAGCCACACCTGATCTCCTATTTAATAAGAGGGAGCAGGTTTCCTTCTTTTGTCTGCTTGTTTTTTTACTTGAGCTTGGTTGAGTTTTATATGGTGTTGTACTTGTTTTTGAATCTCCAGTAACTCTTTATGGTGTTTCTGTACTGATGGGACTCTTGTGGATGTTTGGGACCCAGTTATAGGTAGCATTCTTGGGTGTAGACCAAACAATAGTAAATGGGGATATTCATGTAGCCATGTGGACACTGTTGTTACATACAAATTCAACAAGAGGTAAAGCCTTATCCCACTCAGTAGACCATGCGTCAATGTAAAATCTCAGGATTTGCTCCAGCGATTGGTTGGCACGTTCTGTCTGCCCATCCGTTTGTGGATGATCTGCAGAGGACAAGCGGACGTCCATACCGACAGAGGAACAGAAGCTACACCAAAACCGTGATATAACTTGGGGGCCACAATCGGAAACAATTGTGGTGGGCAACCCATGAAGCCGTACAAGGTATTGAACAAACAAATCAGAGAGCTTGGAAGCCGTAGGGAGGCATTTTAATGGAACAGAATGAGCCATTTTAGTTAGGTAATCAACAACCACCCATATGACAGTGTGTCCATTGGAAGCTGGGAGATCAGAAATTAAATACATATTTATGGTATGCCATGGGGCCACCGGAATTGGCATGGGAAGTAACAACCCTGTGGCTAGATTATGTGGTGTTATAGCCCGAACACAGGTGGAACAAGCCTGGAAGTAGCTTCTGACATCCTGCACAAGTGTGGGCCACCAAAACCATCTTTGACAGAGATCTAACATCTTTTTCTCACCCGGGTGACCTGCGAGGACAGAATCATGTCCCCAATGTAACACTGTATCCCGTAATTCTTTGGTACGGACGTACAACTGATCAGCATGGTATAGTAAACCCTCTTTTTCATACACATTGGTTGAACAGGGAACCTTGTGTTGGGCTACCCGTATTTTCTCAAGGAACTCCTGGGAAGTGCACACAGCCACGATTTTTTCTGGGGCTATAATGCTCCTGACCTGTTCTAGTGCTACATCAGAGGAGAAATCCATCCTAGACAACGTGTCTGCCTTTTGTTGTGTAGTACCGGGCCTATAGGTGATTACAAAGTCAAACTTGTTAAAGAATAGAAGCCAGCGTAATTGACGAGGTGTCAGGGCCTTGATCGCTTGAAAAAACTGTAAATTACAGTGATCTGTGTAAATAATTACGGTTTGTCTAGCTCCTAGTAGGTGGTGATGCCATGCCTGGAAGGCCAGCTTGATGGTCATAAGTTCCCGCTCTGCCACCGTATAATTTTGCTCTGCGGGTAGTAATTTCTTTGAGAAGTGAGCTACTGGATGGAAATGCCCAGACTCAGGTTCTTGTTGGGACAAGACACCACCCACTGCCATATGGGAAACATCTGCTTCCACGAAAAATGGCTGAGCTGGATCGGGATGATGGAGAATGGGTGCTTCAGTGAATGTGTTTTTAAGATGTTGGAAGGCTTTCTCAGCTTCTGCACCCCAAAGGAACTTAACCCCCTTTCGTAGGAGACGAGTTATGGGAGATACCACGGTTGAAAAGTGGGGTATAAATATCCGATAAAAATTTGCGAAGCCCTAAAATTTGTTGCACTTCCTTGATGGATATTGGGGCTACCCAATCAGGGATGGCCTGTACCTTGGACCTATCCATGGAAATTCCATTGGGAGTGATCACATATCCCAGGAATTCTACAGTTGTAGCGTGAAAAACACATTTTTCCAGCTTGGCGAAGAGAGGATGCTCACAAAGCCGTTGTAAAACCGCTCTTACATGCCCTATATGTTCCTCAGTGGAAGACGAATAGATCAAAATGTTGTCTATGTATACCACTACACAGATATCCAGAAACTTCTGCAGCACTCTATTGGTGAAAAATTGAAACGCTGCAGGAGCGTTACACAACCCTAAAAGCATCACTGTGTACTCGAAGAGTCCGAATTTAGTTCAGAACGCCGTTTTCCACTCATCCCCCTTCATCATTCAGATCAAGTGGTAAGCGCCCCGGAGGTAGTTTAGTATAAATGGTCAACTGACGTACCTGATCTAAAAGTACTGGGATCAACAGAAGTGGATACCGTTTTTTTATGGTCACTTTGTTCACTGTGCGATAATCTACACAGGTGCGCAGCTCGCGATTCTTCTTGGGCACAAAGAACAAAGATGACGATACTGGTGATGTTGAATGACGAATGAAACCCTTAGCCAATGGATCATCCAGGTAGTCTTGCAGGTATCGATTCTCAGGCTCAGAAAGAGCATATACCCTACTACACTGTAATGTTGCCCCTGGAATCAAGCCTATACAACAATCGCATGACCTCTGTGGCGGCAGCTGGGTGGCCTTCTGTTGACTAAAGACATCATGGAGGTCTTTATACGGTGCAGGAATGGCTAGTGTGTGTCGTCCGGCTTGATAGCTGTACTATGTGTGGACCCACAATGCAAGGGTGTCACTAGTAATGGTTTGTCTTGGTAACAGGAGTGCCAGCAATGTTTAGAGTCTAATGTCAGTGTCCTTGCTGCCCAGTCAATTTTGGGATTGTGTAACTGAAGCCAGGGTATCCCCAAAATGGCTCCAAATACTGGAGTATCTATGAGGTCAAACTGAATTTGTTCTGTATGGTTGTTTGCACAAAGCATGGGCAAGGGTGTTTTTTGATAAACGATAAGCCCGGAGGACAATTCTGAGCAATCCACAACTCTGACTGGTTCAGGGACGTCTTTTCTGACAGTCGTAATATTAAGGGTTTTGGCCAAACCCAAGTCTAAAACGTTTCCGGTAGCCCAAGAGTCAAGGAATGTGGAAATGACCTCAGTAACCTGAGGGTACAACACTAACATCACAATAAGAGTTAGATGTCGAGGTATTGGACTGGTGGTATTAGCCAAAGGTGTGAGACCATATTGAAAGAAGCGCTCGATAAAATGGACTCAGAAGTTATCGAGCCAGTTAGTTTTCTGCCTCGTCAGGAAGAGAGAATTCAGGCCCTGTTACCGCTCAGATGGCTTTCTTTGGAGCAGTAGGCTTGTTAGGACATTCCCGAGCAAAGTGCCCTGCCTTACCGCAGTATAAACACAGTTTCAATGTTTTCCTACGTTCTTTCTCTTCCTTAGATAATGGGCCCTGCACACTGCCAATTTGCATGGGCTCGGGTGTATCATGAGTAGGAATAGTGGACTCCTTTTTCTCAGTTTTGAGCACCACTAAGCGTGTGTCACCCCAGAATTTTTCTCCCTTATGCTCACTCAAGCGGTGATCCAATTGTACCACCAGGTCAATGAACTCAGAACACTCCATCGGAGGTTACACAATTTGGGCTAGAATATCATTGAGATCGTCCCGGAGGCCACGATAGAAGAGGGAGGTCCTCTTCTCCTCGGGCCACTCAGTCTCTGCCACCAACCGATTGAAAGAGGTAATATAGGACAGTAGATCCTTGTTTCCCTGGCACAAATTCAGCAACTCATTGCCACTTGCTTTTACGAAGAGGTGTTTGGCGAACAGTTTCGGCAAGGGTTCCTTGAACCGGTTAAAATCATACAGTATAGGGCCATTGCGCTCCACCAGCGGAATAGACCAATTAGCTGCATTGCCTCCCAAATACGAGATAATAAAAGCTACCTTTGCAGCATCATTGGGGAATTCAGCTGCCCGACACAAAATCTGTAGCTGGCACTGGTTAAGAAAAATGTTGAACTTGGCACTAACTCTAAAAAAACTTTCTGGAAGAGATAAGGGGACAGGGGTTGGTATTGTGACCATTACTTGCATGGGTTGTGTGGTGGAAGTCGTTGGGCCTGAATCGGGTCTAGGAACATGATTAGACGGGTGAACCCGAGGGGCCTGTAGTACTGGAGATCTTTGTTTTAGTTTGACTCCTCCCCAGGGGGTGTCTTGTGGTTTATACCTCTGTAGTTCAGTGTGCAACTCCAGGTTCTCTTGCTTTAAGGAAAGAACTTCCTTCTGTAATACCACTAGGGCCCTAGTTAAATCTAATAAAGATGGAGCATCCGGATCAGCTGGTAAAGCCTGTGCTAAACCTTTGAAAGTACCCATTGAGGAATCCATCACCCAGGCAGCCCTGTATGTTGTAGCTTGGCTTTATGTTGAGATGGGGCCACTCACCTGAAAAGCGAAGGTATGCCCCCCGACCTCCTGGAACACCTCTCGGCACTTGCTGGTGGACACAGAAACCCCGGCAGGTGTCTCAAAAGGAAAGGGGGAGTGGAAGAGAAAGAGACAAAACACTGTCACGTCTTGCTGGTTCAGCCAGGCACCCTCTATCTTCGGAAGGGCAGGTTGTTAATGACAGAGTGATAGTGGAGTTAGTTCACTCAACTTTCTTGAAACTGAATCTCTCTTTCTGATACGGGCACAGGAGCGGTAGAAGAACACCGGGATGCTCCAGCACTTTTCTTGGATAATAATAACTGTTGGCACAATTACTAACAGTACATTACTAAAAACCCAAACTGAGTACCATAACAATAAGTGCTGCAACTCTAGGGCTGGCTTCACAGAGATTCACTGTTGCACACTACAATTAGAACTGTGGTTGCACTTATCATGCAGAAGAAAGACAAACAAGGGCATTAATTATATCACGTATACCTTTCCTGCATGCATTGGGGTTAAACTAAAAGGAACATAAACAATCCAAGAAATACAAATGTCCACTCTGGGTTTAAGCAGTTAGGATGGCACAGTTTGATTTGGTTTTACTGTGTGTGTGAAAAACCCTTCAAAAGCAAATTTCTCAAACCAGAAACAGAGGCATGAATGGCACAATTTAAATCCAAGAGTTATGCTATTAGAGAAAAAAAAGTCACGAAAATGCTCTTTTAAAATTGCACTGTCACTTTTTGTAGTACTTGAGTTCAAGCAGATTTCCTGAAGCACATTTAGGCAAGTAACTACTATAATAATGTAGAATGGTCAGAAATGCATTTATCTCTTCAAGATAAGCATTCTGCCAAAATACGAGGTCTGAAATACACCAGCTATCCTAGGAAAGCGCGGCGCTCAGAGAACAAACTCCCTGGAGAATACTAGTCACTTAGCTGCAGTCTTTTCTGGAGTGCTGGAGGAATGCCTGGTGTCAGCTAGTACAGGAAGGAACAAAAGAATCGCCTCAAAAGTCCTGAATATGAGGATGACAGCAGGGGCTGGACTGCCAAATCAGATGCTGAGATCAGGAAGCAAAACAAAGCCAAGCAGGGAGGCATGCTTCACTCTGCTATTTATAGCCAATCAGAAAAGCAGTTGAGTTTCCACATGTGGATGTGTCACCACACCTAATTAGAAGCACATGTCTACCCCACACCCTGTTAGAAGCACATGTCTACACCTGCTCACATTACCAAACAAGCATTGGTAAAACAAGCATTGATAAAACCAACTGTGTAATACAGCACATTGGCCCTCATTACAAACCTGGTGGTAAATGCCACCGACCGGCATGCTGATGGCTGCCAACATACCGTGACTGCGGCGGTATACCACTGCAGGCATTATGACCCACACAAAGAAATCCGCCACTATGCAGACACCCACACAAGTCCACCAGCCCAAAGGTCAGTTATAAACTGGCAGTACCAAAACCCACACCGTTCACCAATAGAAATACACCCACAGCATCATGACCCACGAACCACTGTGGCAGACATTCAACTGCAGTAAACCATTGGCGGTACACACCGCTGCTCTCAAAATACACACACACTAACAAAACTGCACCACATTGGACAATTCAAACTATACACATCTGACACACATACACACACCACACCCACACACCCAATTCAATATAAAACACACACCCACAATACCAACAACCCCTTACAATGAAAAAAAATATTGCCAACTGAGAGAGAGACAAGCCAGGAGCACCCACTGAATCTGAGCCACATAACATCATCACCCATACACCATCCACGCACCTCACAGCACACACCCCAACACAACACCCCACACACCGTCACACATACCACTCACACTACACCCATGGCAGCACAAAGACACCCCAGGTTCTCTGAGGAGGAGCTAAGGGTCATGGTGGAGGAAATCATCCGGGTAGAGCCACAGCTATTCGAATCACAGGTGCAGCAGACGTCCATTGCAAGGAAAATGGAGCTATGGCGGAGAGTCGTGGACAGGGTCAATGCCGTGGGACAGCACCCAAGAACAAGGGATGACATCAGGAAGAGGTGAAATATGTATTAGTTTAATGAGCTGTAAACATTGCAATTCAATGTGAAGTTATATATACATAGGTATGACCTGTAGTGGGCAGCAATAAACACACCAGGAGTCAGAGTGGGGCACAGATATCTGAAAATAGAGATGCCAAAGGGTAAAGTAAATGCTCATAGACATAGTGAAATCAGGCTGCCATGTTCAATGTCTAACACAAAACTGCAATGGAAAGTGAAGTTACTGTGTCTTACCTGTGTGTCACTGGAAGTAGTGTTGAATGAGTGAACTTCTGTTGTCCACATCTTCTTCATCTGCCTCCTCTTCCTCACTGTCCACAGGCTCCACCACTGCCACAAGACAGACCATCTCCAGACTCATCCTCCTGTAGAAAAGGCACCTGGTGTCTCAAGGCCAGGTTGTGCAACATGCAACATGCAACGATGATCTGGAACACCTTCTTGGGTGAGTACTACAGGGATCCACCTGTCAGATGGAGGCACTGGAATCTGGCTTTCAGGAGGCCAAAGGTTGTCTCAATTATCCTCCTTGTTCACCCATATGACTCATTGTAATGTTCCTCTGCCCTTGTCCTTGCACTCTTCACTGGGGTCAGCAGCCATGAGAGGTTGGGGTAACCAGAGTCACCTGCAAATATCAAGGGATACCTGCTAGCCACACACTCACCCTTAGGGACAACCCCACACCCATATACCTACATCAACTGGGTGGGGACCATGGGCTCACCTATTAGCAACACCCGGTGCCTCTGCAGTTGAGACATCCAATATGGAATGCTGCAATTCCTCAAGATAAAGGCATCATGCACATAGCCAGGATACTTGGCATTCACATGGGAGATGTACTGGTCTGCCAATTACACCATCTGCACATTCAGAGAGTGAAAGCTTTTTCTATTCCTGAACATTTCTCTGAGGGGGGGGGGGGGGGAAATTATATGTGTGTACCATCAATGGCACCAATGATTTTGGGGATATGTCCCAGGGCAAAAAAGTCAGCCTTCACTGTGGCCAAATCCTCCACCTGGGGGAATACAATGTACATGTGTTTCAGTAGGGCAGACAACAGTCTGGTCAACACTTTGGAGAACATAGGCTGAGACATCCCTGATGCCATGGTCACTGATGCTTTGAAGGAACCACTTGCCTGAAAAAGGAGCACTGACAGGACCTGCACTAGAGGGGGGATACCTATGAGGTGGTGGCTAGCTGAAATCAGGTCTGGCTCCAATTGGGCACACAGTTCTTGGATTGTGGCCCCATCAAGTCTGTAGGTAAGGATAATGTGTCTGTCCTCCATTGTCGCCAGGTCCACCAGGGGTCTGTACACAGGGGGGATATCTCCATCTCCTATTCAACCGCAGCGCTTGAACTCTAGGGTGGAAAACGCTGAGCAGAGGGTCATATTCACACACATGTGAAATTAAAAATGCATTTTTTCCTTTACAGAAACAGTATGTGATTACGAAAGTCAGTTGATGTGCCAATGCCTGCTGTGACGCAGTTATGTGTCATGGCCTGTGCTCCCCTGAAATGGCTGCTGCCTGACCTGTGAGGAGAGACAAGTGGAAATGAGGTAATTCCGCTGGCATTGTGCACCATTGCGGTCGGCTGTCGATGACCGCCACGCAACTTCGCACTGGTTGTCATTGGGCCCTATGGGTTCCAGGAGCCAATGGCTATGTACGCCGGCGGTGACGGTACGCACCGCCGCCGACGTGACCGCCATTTTCTATCTGTTCACTCACTTGCTGCCTGACCTTAAACAGGAGAGGACCTACACTGCAAGTGCTGCTGTGACCTGTGTCTGGAAGAGGACAATGGCTCAAGTGTCTGGGGAAAGGGCCACCGCCTTCACTTCAGAGGAGTTGGAGAGACTAGTGGATGGGGTCCTACCCCAGTACACTTTACTCTATGGTCCTCCAGACAAACAGTTGAGTACACTGTGAGCATGATGCGTGGGCCATGAATGAATGGATTGGTGTGTGTGTAAGCCTCGTGTAGGGTGGCTGAGGAGTCCTGGACAGAGTGCTGCATGTCTGGTGGTCAATGTATGTGGGTAAGAGGATGGGAGGGATATTGTGGGCCATGAGTGTAACAGTCCGGATGGTATGACTAATCCCTTTTTTCTACGCATATTTTCCTGCAGGTCAGCGCCCATTAGAAAAAGGGTATTTGGCGTGCCATCGCCAAGGAGGTGAAGCACTCCAATCCCAATAGTGTTAGTGCTCATCTACTACTGGACAGGGTCCTGTTGGTTTCAGGTGTGCAGATAATGGCATTAGGCACTGGACCCCATGGGCTGGTGACTAGCGTTGTAACTGGTAGTTCATGGCCTAGTGCATAGGGCTGATACCTGTGTGTTGTGTACGCCAACGCTAGTGTTGTTGCTGGCATTGTTTCCTCTGTCTCTCCCATCCCTTCTTGTTTTGTCACCCTGTCCTTGTGTGCATTAGCATCATCTGGCGGAGGAGCAGAAGCACCGGGGATGGAGGGAGCTGCATCCCACATGGGCCTGGAGGCTGAATCCACCGACGGTGAGGGCACCAGTGGGACGGAGGGCGAGGGGAGCACCATGACGGAGACAAGAGGGGACACTACAGACAGCGACTCCTCCTCTGATGGAAGCTCTCTGGCGGTGGCAGACACCTCTGTGCCCACCCCAACAACAGGTACAGCCCCCACCGCCTGTACCAGCATCGTCCTCTCAGCAGCCCCTCAGCGTGTTTCCTGTGCCCGCTCACCCAGGAGGGTGGGCATCTCCTTCTCCCCAGGCACCTCTGAAGCTGCCCTAGTCAGCCCTGCTGCCCTCAGTGAGGAGGCTATTGACCTCCTGAGATCCTTCACTATTGGGCAGTCAACCATACTGAATGCCATCCAGGGTGTCGAAAGGCATTTGCAACAAACAAATACATACCTGGAGGGCATTCACTCTGGCGTGGCAGCCCAACAGAGAGCATTTCAGGCTCTGGCCTCTGCACTGTCCCTGTATCCAGCCTCCCCCTACATCTTCCTCTACCCAGTCCCAATCCCCTCAATCCCAACCTATCCCAAGCACACATTCAGACCTGCAATCACCCAAGACAACACACAGAAGTGGCTCAGGCAAACACAAGCACCACACTTCATCTCACAGGCACTCACCCAGGCACCATCCCCATGCAGACGTACCAACATCCACTGCCTCCACTGTGTCCCCCTCCTCAACCTCATCCACCCCCTCCCAGTAGTGTCTCCACTCACACCTGCATGCACTACATCCTGATCCACTACCTCCATCACCAGCACGCCTATCACTACACACCCTCACTGGCAGTCACCACCCCCACATCATGTACACGTCCCCTGTGTCCTCTCCCACTGTGTCTGTGTCCCCTCCTCCCAAAGTACACAAACGCAAGCACACTCCCACCCAACAGCCATCCCCCTCACAACAGCATCCAGCTAATGCACCTGCACCCAAACACAGTAGACTGACACCTCCTACCCCATCCTTCACCGAGGGCCAGGGTGGCCTGAACCCAGCCCAGCACCTGAGCCACCAAGTCCACTACTGCTGTGGTTTCTGCAGCTGTGAGAGGCTCCAAGGAGGCACCCATCAGCCCAACCAGTGTGCAACCAACACCTGCCAAGGCCAAGAAGGTTCCGCCACATAGCAAGAAGGGGACAGCATCCAGCAAGGAGAAGGAGGCACAACCAGACAGCAAGGCCAAGTCAAAGACTCCAGCTGGCAGAAGCAAGGAGGCACCACCATCTGCCAAGGGCAGGAAGGGGCACAGAACACCTGCCAGAGCACTTCAGCCATCCAAGGCTGCAGGTGAAGGCCTGGATGCTACCACCACAACTGCCACCTGCACCGCGGCCAGCAGCACCACCTGCACCGCCGTAAGCGCCAACACCTGCACCGCCGCAAGCACCGCCGCCTGCACCGCTGCAAGCAGCACCACTGTCAGCAGCAGCAGCCCCAGTGGGCAGACTTCTGAGGCTGCAGGTGAAGGCCTGTGGGCTACCACCACAACCGCTAGCACCGCCATCTGCACCGCGGCCAGCACCACCACTTGCAGCACAACTACAACTCACTGAGCAGCTGTCACCGCCAGAGAGCAGTGTGTAGAGGTGACTACATGGGCTGCAGTGTGTCATGGCCCCTGCAAAAGCTGTCATTGTGACACCCAAATGAAAGACTGTGACCTTGCACTCCAAAACATCTGCATCACAGGGTATAAAGCCTCCTCCAGAACCAGTGGAAGAAGGCATCCAATTACCCCATCCTTTCCAGGATGAAGCACACTGGGCACAAGGCCCTCTCCAGAATCAGTGGAAGAAGGCATCCACTCAGCCCCTCCTAGCCAGGATGAAGCACACTGGGCACAATGCCCCCTCCAGAACCAGTGGAAGAAGGCATCCACTGGAGAGACTGTGGCCTTGCACTCCCCAGAACCAAGCAGTGGGCAAACCACCCACTAAAGAGACTGTGGCTTTGCACTCCCCAGGACCAGGCAGTGGGCAAACCACCCACTAGAGAGACTGTGGCTTTGCACTCCCCAGGCCCAAAAGTGGGCAAACCACCCACTTGAGAGACTGTGGCCTTGCACTCCCAAGGACCAAGCAGTGGGCAAACCACCCACTAGAGAGACTGTGGCTTTGCACTTCCCGGGGCCAAGCAGTGGGCACACCACCCACTTGAGAGACTGTGGCTTTGCACTCCCCAGGACCAAGCAGTGGGCATGGAGCCCCCTCCAGGACCAGTGGCGTTGTATCATCTTCCGGCTGAGGTGCCCCCACTTCCCCATCCCCCTGAGGTGCCTGTGTGTTTTCGACCTGATGCCCCTGCAGTGTTCTCTCCGTAATGAGGCAGGAGTCAAGTGTGGGCTTGGCCTATGTGTTTTGGCACAGTGGGCCACGAACATTTTTGAGTGGGCATTGTCCTGCCTTTTGTATATATTGTATATATTGTAAATACTGTTTTTGATTTCTGAACGTATTTCTAATATTACACTCATTTTACTCCATTCCTTTTGTCCTTGCATTCTTCCTGAGGGTTAGGGGGTGTATATATAATGTTGTTGCATGTGTTTGTGTCTATGGTGTTGGTGGGAGTGGGGGTGTTGCGTGTTCGGTGTGTGGGTCACTCTCTTTTTCCTCCCCCCTTCCCTTGTGTGCTACGTGCAGTACTCACTGTAGTCGTCGTCGCCGGCGTTGGAGCTCCTGGTGTATGAGCTGATACACCAGCATGGGGAAGACCTGCAGCTCAGGCTCCATGGCGTCCTGGTTCTTCCTTGAGTGTCAAGAGGTGAGTCATTTCCCTTCAGAACACCGTTTCCGCCGTGCTTTTGATGGCATTGGTACTGCCCCGGAAAAGGTGGTGGATAGGCCTCTTGTAATACAGTGGGCGTAACCTTGACTTCCGCCAGGCTGTTGGCGGTTACCCCCATGGTGTTTGTTGCTACCACTGTGGCGGTCAGAGTGTGAAAGTGGCTGTATGTGTTGGTAGTTTCCGCCGTGGTCATGATTCCATTTTTTTTACCGCCAGCCTGTTGGCGGTGTTACCGCCGCTTTAACACCTACCGCCAGAGTTGTAATGAGGGCCATCATGTTTACTTAGAAACATGAAGGTTTAACCAAGAACAGAGATATGATTGAGCTCTAATCCTTGGGGATGCTGACAGATAATGCAGGAGGCACCCTGGGGATTCCTGACAGTCATGGCAGATGGAATCATCAGAGTAGCTGCTACAGCAGTTGGTTGCACAGGCCCAGTATCCATGTGCCTTTGAAAAATGGAGTAATTGTACAGTCATCAGGGTGTCTAAGTGGAATACAAGAGAGACACATCAAGGTGAGGTTCACTACCTGACACTGGGTTTGGTCTTGGCATCTGCTCCAGCTGAATGGGTGGACGTCCATGTTTGCGGGGGTTTTTCAGCTACAGAGGTGGTGTCTGAGGTTTGTGGTTCCCCTGGCAGGGCCTCCATTCCACTAGCTGCAGCTGCTGTAGATGGCGCAGGTGTTAGGTTGCTAGCAGAGGGGACCTGATGGGGGGATGAGGAAGCACACAGGGTGGTGTTGATGTCCCTCAGCACCCCTGCAATGGAGGCCATGGTGGCATTGTGGGCCTGCCACTTGTAGGAGGCTGGGATGGCTTATAGTGGGTACCTTGTGGTACTTACACCTTGTGCCAGGTCCAGTTATCCCTTATTAGTAGAATAGAGGTGTTCTAGAAGCTTAGGCTGATAGAGGTAGCCATAGCAGAAAAGCTTAGGCTAAACTAGGAGACATTCAAAGCTCCTACCATACCACTTATATCACTTAGCACTATATCATAAGAAAACACAATACTCAGAGTTACTAAAAATAAAGACACTTTATTTTTGTGACAATATGCCAAAAGTATCTCAGAGGATATACTCCCTTAGGAGGTAAGTAATATACACAAAATATACACACACACAAACCAAATCAGGTAAGTAAACAGTTAGAAAAGTAGTGCAAATACTGTAGAACACAATAGAATGCAATAGGGAAAAATAGGCCTTGGGGCAACACAAACCATATACTCCAAAAGTGGAATGCGAACCACGAATGGACCCCAGGCCTAGTGTAGTGTGTAGAGGGTTGCTGGGAGTGTAAGAAAACACTAAGGGTGTCCAAGATACCCCACCCCAAGACCCTGAAAAGTAGGAGTAAAGTTATCCTACTACCCCAGAAAGACAATAAAGTCGAGATAGGGGGTTCTGCAAGGACAACAACTGACTGCAAAGCACTGAAGACGTCGACCCACAGGAGATTTCTTCTTGGCTTCCAGTGCAGGGTGAAGGCAGACAGCCCTCAGAGCATGCACCACCAGGAAACAGTTGAGAAAGCCAGCCGGATGAGGCGCTACAATGTTGCTGGTAGTCTTCTTGCTACTTTGTTGCGGTTTTGCAGGTGTCCTGGAGCAGTCAGCTGTCGATCCTTGGCAGAAGTCGAAGAGGGAAGTGCAGAGGAACTGTGGTGAGCTCTTGCATTCGTTATCTGGTGAGATACCCATAGGAGAGACCCTAAATAGCCCACAGAGGAGGATTGGCTACAGAGAAAGGTGAGCACCTATCAGGAGGGGTCTCTGATGTCACCTGCTGGCACTGGCCACTCAGAGCTGTCCATTGTGCCCTTACACCTCTGCACTCAAGATGGCAGAGGTCTGGGACACACTGGAGGAGCTCTGGGCACTTCCCCCGGGAGGTGCTGGTCAGGGGAGTGGTCACTCCCCTTTCCTTTGTCCAGTTTCACACCAGAGCAGGGCTGGGGGGATCCCTGAACCGGTGTAGACTGGCTTATGCAAGGAGGGCACCATCTGTGCCCTTCAAAGCATTTTCAGAGGCCAGTAGAGGCTACTCCTCCCAGGCCCTTCACACCTATTTCCAAAGGGAGAGGGTGTAACACCCTCTCTCATAGGAAATCCTTTGTTCTGCCTTCCTGGGACTAGGCTGCCCAGGCCCCAGGGGTCAGAAACCTGTCTGAGGGTTGGCAGCAGCAGTAGCTGCAGAGAAAACCCCGGGAAGTTAGTTTGGTAGTACCCGGGCTCTATCCTGGAGACCGAGGGATGCATGGAATTGTCCCCCCAATACCAGAATGGTATTGGGGGGACAATTCCTTGATCCTAGACATGTTACATGGCCATGTTCAGAGTTACCATTGTGACGCTACATGTAGGTATTGACCTACATGTAGTGCACATGTGTAATGGTGTCCCCGCACTCACAAAGTCTGGGGAATTTGCCCTGAACAATGTGGGGGCACCTTGGCTAGTACCAGGGTGCCTAACACACTATCTAACTTTGCACCTAACCTTCACCAAGTGAGGGTTAGACATATAGGTGACTTATAAGTTACTTAAGTGCAGTGTACAATGGCTGTGAAATAACGTGGACTTTATTCCAATCAGGCTGCAGTGGCAGTCCTGTGTAAGAAATGTCTGAGTTCCCTATGGGTGGCAAAAGAAATGCTGCAGCCCATAGGGATCTCCTGGAACCCCAATACCCTGGGTATCTAAGTTCCTTCTACTAGGAAATTATAAGGGTGTTCCAGTGTGGCAATGAGAATTGGTAAAATTAGTCACTAGCCTGCAGTGACAATTTTAAAAGCAGAGAGAGCATAAACACTGAGGTTCTGATTAAGAAAGCCTCAGTGATACAGTTAGGCACCACAGGGAACACATACAGGGCATACTTTATGAGCACTGGGGTCCTGGCTAGCAGGATCCCAGTGACACAGGCAAAAACAAACATACATACAGTAAAAATGGGGGTAACATGGCAGGCAAGATGGTACTTTCCTGCACCACTGCTACATGACCTCCTGGTAATATTCCCTATGCAGCCTTTGGTTTTCCCCCAACATGGTGATATATTGCCCATCCTGTCCTGGGATTGTTGGTACGCTCCCAGGACTAGAGATGGTTTCCTGGTTAGTGGTGTCCCTCGGGGGCCCCATCCTCTGCCCCACAACTTCCAGCCCATGCCCACTGTCCCCAGGTGCCTGTGCCCCTGGCATGGTGTGTCCACTCCCAGTGTTAACAAGACCTTCATTGTCTGGAGTGTGAGGGGTCAACTCAGGTCCCTGTACTGAGGAGCATACAATAGTTTGAACAGTCCTTGGGGCACAGGTTTGGGGACGAAAAGTTGGCTGTGAAGTTGTAGCTACAGGGTGGGAGGGTATAGATATGGGCAGGGTGAGGCAGGGAGCCATAGACTGACCAGGTGTCCCACATGGGCCAGGTAGGTTGTCAGTTTCCAGACATCCAGGTATGTTGTCCTCACTGGGGCCTTCATCCAGAGGAGGGCTGGTAGTCTCTGGTATCCTCTCCATGGTGACACTGGCAAGGGTACCTGTTGATGGAGTGAAACACATAGTTACATTTTGTAATTGTGTTTGGCTATCTCTTTCTCAGATGCATGCCGTGGCTTGTAGATGATTGCCTACTGAGTTGAGCCTGTTGAATGTTGTTTGCCACAACTCCATTATCCTGGCAATTGACGTTTGCTAGACCTGGTCTCCAAACAGTTGTAGCTCTACCCTGACAATTTCATCCACCATGACCCCCAACTTGTCGTCTGTGAACTCTGGGTACTTTTGTGGGGAAATGGTTGTGGTTGTGGTGGGGGTGGGGGGGTTGTGTGTGTGCGTAAGGGTGTGGTGTTGGGTGATTGATGGGGTGTTGGTGGTGCATTGTGAGTGATGGGCGCTTGTGGTGATTTGTGTGTGCTCATAATGTGTGTTGTGTGTTAGTTGTGCTGGTGTGTGGTGTATGATTCGTGTACTGTGTGTGTCTGCCTATGGTATTAGGGGGCTCTCTCTCTGTGATTGCCTGCTCTCTGTGTATGTGTACGTCATTTTAGTTTCAAAGGATTGTGGGTTGTGTGGGGATGTGTTATACAGTAGGTGTGCCTGGTGTGTGGATGTTTTAAAGGTGTGGGGTATTCAAACTGTCCAATGTGGTGTTGTGTTCTGACAGTAGTGGGTTTTGACCACAGCGGTTTGCACCAACAATGGTTTATTGAAATGGTAGATTCGCTGTGCTGATTTGTGGCTCCTAATCTGGTGGGTGCATTTGTGTCGGCCTGGCGATGATGGTGGTGGAACCGCCTCTTTCCCGCCCTCCTGTGTCCTTGTGGTGTCGGATTTTTGGATATTTTAAGGCAGCCTTCACAGTGTGACTCTTAATACGGTGGTCAGATGACCACCAACATGGCAGTATTTTGGTGTCCGCCACCACAGTGGTCTTTTGGGAAGTCGTAATGAAGCCCCAAGTATTCTAGAACATCATAATAAAACACAGTCTATTCATTATAGAACGCAGAATCTAAAAACCCAACAAATTTAAAACATAAGTGATTTCCTACATCAAAGTGCAAACTAAAGCAGGCATAAGCGTGAAGAAAGCTATTGAAGACATAATAAAGGAGGTTTGCACAGCACCAGCCCCGCACTCCTTAAAGCAGGAATTAAAAACTTTTTTGGCAAATGGACGATAGGCTTTTCAGAAACAGGTAAAATGTAACAATATTTGTCCCGAGCACCCACCGAAAGGACAGATAAAAACAGCCAGAGAATCATACTGGACCCGTGGGAAGCATAAATGTCTTTTACTTACCTGCAATCTAAATTTGGTTTATACAATCCAATCCCAAGTAGAGAGCACCTATTCCAATTATGTCTTTGGACCCACATTAGTCCGTATCATAGAGTGTTCTACATTAGATGACTTGAACTACTCCACAGCCTCCCTTTCCTGTTGCTTTAGTGTCAAAGAGTTAATTCTAGCCCATCCTCTATCTTTAGTGCATAGACTCCTGGGGTGTAAAAACATCAACGTTCTCCCTGACTTAGTGCTAATATGTTTAATATAAGAAGCCATTGGATTTGGAGCCCTGAGACAAGCCTCAATAATCTCTCTGTTAAAAACTGGACTGTGGATTTGGCCACGTTGAGCACCATAACAGTAGAGGGGAGGGGACAACAAACGAGAGTCCCATCTCCTCGTAGATTGCATGGGCTGGAGAGCTGGATGGCAAGCCTAAAATACTCCTGTACACTCTTTGTTCCTCGAGTTTTAGAGACCTCATACTTTTTACCACCCTAGACACCAGAACCGTAGGTTAGTACTGGTAAACATGTGCTTTTGTACACTTCTAGAAGGAGAGAGATAGGTTTACTTCCAATGAATAAAGCCAAGTTAAAAAGAAATCCCACACATTTTCAGAACTTTGAGGTCTCTGGCGAGGCAGGACACCAACATATCCCTATACTAAAAAAAGAACACCAAAATAAGAAAACTGGTGGGTGATAGATATAGGTTTACCATGGATAGTTAGGGAATGAGTCTTAAGATTACTTGGTCCAGAGGACATAACAAAAGTTTTACTAAAGTAATTCTCAAGATTGAGTTGGCCCTTAAAATTAACTTAGGCATCCAACAGAAGCTTAAGCCCGTTAGAATTTTAAGCCAAAAACCCAGCATCATCTGTGTATAGAAGAACCAGAATGGTTTGATAATTAACTTTGGGAAAATCCTTGCCATTCCTAATCAGATCAGCATTCAAGTCCATTGATATACAATACAAATAACACAGGGCAAGTACACAGCCTTTTTGTACCCCTCTGGAAAGCCCAAATGGCTCGCTACATTCCCTGACATTCCCGTATCTGAAAGTAGCAGTGAGATCAAAATGTAAGGCTCATAGAAAGCCAATAATGTTTTTCTCCACCCTCAACTGTTGTAAGTTTGCTCACAGCTTAGATCTAACAAAGCTGTCAAATGTGGAGAAAATATTCATTAAGGCAGTGCTTATTTTCAGCCCGGGGTTTCTAGAGCTCAGTACAGGCACTAAGGCCCATATTTATACTTTTTTGGTGCCATATTTGCATCAATTTTCTGACGCAAAAGTGGAGCAAACTTTCAAGATACAATTGTATTTTGTACGTTTGCGCCGCTTTTGCATAAAAAAATGACGCAATAGTGGCACTAAAAAAGTATGAATATGGGCCTAAAGTTTCAACAACAGCACTTATGACAGTCTACCACAAGTGGCACTGTTTGTCTAAATTGGACATGAACAAAACAACAGTCATTTATTATTTCAATATTGTTGGCAATTGGATCTCTAGTTGGTAGTGGTTTGCACCCTGTCCAAGTAGGGACACTCACTGTAGTCAAGGTAAGGGAGTCACACAGCCAAGATAACCCCTGCTCACCTCCTTCATAGCTTGGCACAAGCAGCCTGGCTTATCTCAGAGGCAAAGTGTAAATTATTTGTATATACACACACACACAGTAACAAAGTGCAAACACTGCAAGAGTACTCCACACCAGGTTAGCTAAATAGCCAATATTTATCTTTGCAAAACAAGACCAAAACAACAAAAATTCAAAATGCACAAGTGAACAAACTTTCAAAGATGAAATCTTAGTATAGTGTTTATAAACACAAAAGCTTCCACTGGGGCTATCACTGCATCTTCACAAAGTCACTTCCGGCAGTTCAATGCCACTCGCGAGGGAGTGTGGGCCAGTCATGGAGACACACCGACCCCGGGTACAGTACCTTGGAAAATGACAAATCAAAGACGTTGCACGGAGTCGGGGATGTGAGCTGTCGCTGGAGCCAGTTCAGCGTTAGTTCCTTACTGGTACCAGAGAGGTGAGACGTTAGTTCCTTACAGTTGCAGGGGAGGCGATGTGACATCGGTGGCGAGGCATTGGTTCCAACTACAAGGGGGGGTTGATGAATTCCAGCAGATCAAGATGTGAGGCATCAACTATGCAGTGTCGTCATCACACCACAGGGCTACAGGTGCTGTATTGGAGTCGCAGTCAGGTGCCACAGGGGTCAGTGATACAGCACTCTGGACTCATGCTGTGGTGGAACTTCAGAGGTGCTACGGAGGCCACTGTTGTTGCACTCAGCAGGGACCGTGGCTCCGGTGCAGGCAGCGCAAGGGGGTAGAGAGCAGCACTGGTTTCAAAGTTGTTCTGGAAGTTGATGCACTAGTTTCTTCCTTGTTGCAGCAGAATGCACTCCCAAGGGCCTAGGTACTGGATTTGGTACTACTCAGCAATTCAGAACTCTCAGCAAGAGAGCCTCGGCCCTGGCAGCTGAAATCTTTGATGTGCCTGGAACTTATTATAAGAGACAAGCTCAGCCCAAGCCCTTTGAGAACCTTTGGAAGCAGGGTGTAGAAAGCCAAGTCAGGTCCTTCCACTCTCAGGACAGAAGCAGCAAGCAGCAGGCCAGCACAACAAAGCAACAGGCAGGGTGACAGTCCCTCCTACAGCATCCAGCTCTTCTTCCTGGCAGAATGTTCTCAGTCCAGAAGGATTCCAACTATGTGGTGTCAGAGGTCTGGTACTTATACCCATTTCTGTCTTTGAAGTAGGAAAACATCAAAGAGAAGTCTTTGTAGTGCATAAGACCCTGCCTTTCCCTGCCCTGGTCCCAGACACACTCCAGTGGGTTGGAGACTGCTTTTTGTGAGGACAGGCCCAGCCGTCAGGTATAGTATTAGCTCCTCCTATCATTCTAGCACAGGAAGACCCATAAGCCTGGTGATGGGCCATCAGGATAAGCAGGCATACCTCAGCTCCCTTTGTGTGAGTGTCTAGAGTAAATGCACAAATAGAAACAGCCCTATTGTCACCTTATCCAGAGGTGTATTCAGCAGACAGGCAGAGACAGAATGGTTAGGCAAAAGAATTCCCCCTTTCTATAAGTGGCATTTTCACATTACAATTCAAAAAACAACACCAAAAAATGTATTTTTAGATTGTGAGTTTAGAGACCCCAAACTCCATATTTCTATCTGCTCCGAATGGGAAATTGCAGTTAGAAGATATTTCAAGGCAATCTCCATGTTACCCTATGGGAGAGATAGGCCTTGCAATAATAAAAAACACAATTAGCAGTATTTCACTATCAGGACTGTAAAACACACCAGTACATGTCTTACCTTTTAAATACACTGCACCCTGCCTATGGGACAGCCTTGGCCTACTTTAGGGGTGACTCACATGTAGTAAAAGGGAAGGTTTGGGCCTCGCAAATAGGGGCACTTGCCAGGTTGAAATGGCAGTTTAAAACTGCACGCACAGACACTGCAGTGGCAGGCCTGAGGTATGCTTTCTGGGCTACTCATGTGGGTGGCACAATCAGTGCTTCAGCCAACCAGTAGCATTTGATTTAAAGGCCTTGGGCACACATTGTGCACTATATTAGGGACTCACTAGTAAATCAAATATGACAGTTATGGAGAAACTAATCACCAATATATTTTACACAGAGACCATATGCCTTTTAGCATTGGTTAGCAGTGGTAAAGTCCACAGATACCTAAAGCCAAGAAATCAGGTCAGAAAAAATAGGAGGAAGAAGGAAAGAAGTTTAGGGATAACCCTGCAAAAAGGGCCAGGTCTAAAAAATATACATTAAAAATGGCTAAGCCATTCTTATAGCTTTGGCGGCCTGGAATAGTCTGAATTTTCACACTTGTAGGGTGTGATGGTGAGCAATTTTGTTGATTCTGTCATTGGTGGTGCTGACAGGACAATGGGTGGTCAAAATTGCACTGGTCTTCTGACAAGGGCCCTGGTACTTATTTATTTTACAAATTAAGTACGGCATAAAGGCCGGGTACATGAAACTGTGTTTAGCAACTGTATACTTAAAAATCAAAGATGTAAGTTTAAACACTGTTCTGCAGTACCTAGCCCAGCCCTGACACCATACTGCACCCTTGAGATGATATCATTGCCCTGCATTCAAGTGGTTAGCCTATCCAGAACCATTTTCCCACCATTTTTACCATGGAGTTTAGGAGGGCAATTGGACAGTAACAACTTAGACTTTCATGATTTCCTTTTTTCAACACAGGAACAATAATTGCAGAATGGCATGAGTGGGGAGACTGTCTTATATGCAGTATTTAGAAAGTTGGTCAGCAACAGAGCACACAAATCTAGATTTATTTTTATAAAGGTCCATATGCACCCCATCCAGCTCAGGTCACACTACTCAAGTGGTATAATATTAGATTAAACATCAGGAAGTAGACAAATCAATTTTATATCCTTACTTTGACCTAAGAATGATTTGCATTTTTCCTGCCATAAGTGCAGAAGTGTTTCATAATATATGTTGTTGGCTCTGTCACAAAAGGTAGACTTGGTGGCCAGTCAATAAGAGAAAGCTGACCAAAAATATACAGACTTCTCTAGAGCAGATAATTCTACATCATGCATGACAGGCACAAACAGTAGTCGGACTGGTATGAGTACCATAAAATGACAGCAGTAGTTAGATGCATTGGCATCAGACCTCAATGAGCAAGAAAGGAGGATATGACCTCAAGAGTTCTGCTGGTGACAGCAGGACTCATAAGCCCAGATTTACAAGGATTTAGGGCCACTGCTGCGCCACTTTTTTGGATGCGATGGCAGTGAAAAATCAGCATCATATTTCCAAAGTGGTGCTAGACCTGTCTAGCACCACTTTAGAGAAGTTTGTGGCATTGTTTAGTAGTGCCGCCTAACCCTGCACCGTTTAACGAAAAAGACATGCAGGGTAGGTGTTCCCTAATATAAAATGGCGCTAGGCGACATGTGCCATATTTACAAGCCTGTTAAAAAATTGTGTGCGCATTGGAAAAACTGCACTAATTCCCAATAGTGTCAACATGTCAACGCCTGGTCAAACCAGGCGTTAAAATGGCACACAGGCATAGGTACATAAAGAAAACACACACAAAACACTCTAGCAACCACTAGGGCAACATGGACCTCTTACTCCTCCAGCTAGGCATCAGGAGAAAAAGACTGCAACATCGCCAAGCACTGCCAGCATCACTGAGGCACCTTCCATCAATACTACACAAACTACAAAGGCAGCACATAAGGAATGAGTGCATATATAGACTAAGTATATCCATCCTTGGCCAAAGAGAGAAGAGCATCATAAGGTACTACCAGCTGAGGCCAGAACCCATTGTGTAGCTGCTCCAGCACATTGAACCAGCTATAACACCCTGGATGCATAGGTCAACCAACCTACCATCCATGACTAAGCTCCTGGCTGCGCTGCACATGCTGGCCTCTGGCTCATTCCAGTCAACTGTGGCAGAAATGGGTGGATTTTCCCAGCCCTCTCTCTCAGCCCTACTGCCAAAAGTGCTGGAGGCCATCATCCGCTCCACTCCTCGCCATATTTTTTCCCCAACACATAGCAACTGCAGCAGAAGACCAAACAGGGATTTTATGCAGTTGCTTGGTTCCCACATGTGCTGGGTGCCATGGACTGCACGCATGTGCTACTTGTCCTCCTTCCAAAACGGAACTTCCTTATTGCAACAGGAAGCACACACATTCCATCAATGTGCAGGCCATTGTGGTCCATTGTGGACTTTCAGCAATGTGCTGGCTAAGTATTCTGGAAGTGTGCATGACATCTACATCTTCTTCCATTCCACCATCAACCAACACTTCTAGGATGGAGAATATGCCAATGGCCTACTCATAGGTAAATATACAGCAATTACATGACACATAAGACACATGGTGCAAACAATGTACACACAACACTCCCCACACATGGATAGGGACACATGGAGGAACAATGAGCAACACATATGCAACATGCATCAGTGCAACCATCAAATCCACATCTCCAACACACAGGGACCACTGTACAAGCCCCTAGTGCCAATGGACTGACATGTTTCATGATGCTCCTGTATAGTAGTGCCTGCTCTACAATCACAAGGTGGTGTCCAGCAAATCTATTGTGTCTCAGCACAGCTTTGTCAACACTGCCATATTACATGCATCACTGAGTGTGAAAGGGCTGAACATTGGGTCATGATGTGGGTGTGCTACCACATAACACGTTTCGTATTGGCATTGGCTGCATATACAGAAATATGTACACCTGTGGCAGCACCAAAAATTAAGCATACCATAGAGGTGCAATCACTATTGTGCAAAAAGATGAAATACTCCACACATTACTTGTCTTTTGGTCTCCGAATGTGTCTACAGGACACATAGAAATAGCAAATTGCCAAATTGATATATCATGTGCAGAAAAAGACACTTTCATGCACATAACCAATTCCTCCTGTAATGCGGGAATCATGGTACTAAGGTGCTAGGGTACTTATGCTGCAACTTGGCAGCTGAATAAGTGTCTGTTCAGTGGGTGAGGACAGCAATGCACCATACCTAGTAGTCATGGCATAATGCCTGGTATGTCCCAGTGGTGCAGCAAGACATTGGCCCTCATTACAACCCTGGCAGTCGGTGATAATGGGGTGGTAATATCGCCAACAGGCTGACGGTAACTACCGCCAAATTATTACCATGTTGGAAAGATCGCCGAAAGACAGCCAATGTACCACATCGACCGCCAGGGCGGAAACAACAGGCACCATGGCGGTAGCCACCTACAGCCAGGCGGAAGTCAATGTTCCGCCCACCATATTATGACTACACAATCCGCCACCTTTTCCAGGGCGGTACCAATGACATCAAAAGCCTGGCGGAAACAGATCTCAGAAGGGAAAGAACTCACCATTGGAGACACAGGGAACAACCACACCGCCATGGAACCAGGACTACATGTCTTCCCCATGATCTTCTATGTTCTGCTCCTTCCCGAACACCAACGCCGGCGAAAACGATGACGGTGACTACAGCTGCCTTGAACACAAGAGAGGGGGGAGGAAAACGAGAGTGACACACACACACGCACGACACACACCCCACACACACACCCCATACATATACATATGTACAGAAAAAGGGACACCGTCCAGTCCACAATGTTCGTAGGCCACATTGCCACAGGGCAAAATCAAAAGACACACATGTCACCTGCCTCAACACAGAGAGAACACTGCAGAGGCATCAGTTTGTAAATAGGTAGGCACCTCAGGGGGACGAGAGCACCTCAGCCAGGAGATGGAACAAGACCACTTCTTCTGGAGGGGGCTACATGCCCTGTGCTCGATCCTATGGAGTGCAAGACCACAGTCTCTCAAGTGGGTATCTCCCACACTGGTTCGGAGGGGGCAACGTGCCCTGTGCTTGATCCTGGGGAGTGCAAGGCCACAGTCTCTCAAGTGGGTGTCTCCCACACTGGTTCTGGAGGGGGTAAAGTGCCCAGTGCTTGATCCTGAGGAGTGATGGGCCACAGTCTCTCAGGTGGGTGTCATACCCACTGGCTTCGGAGGGGGCAGGCCGTACAGCAGCCCATGGAGGCAGGATTACATACCATCCGCTGGCAGTGACACCTGAACAGTGGTGGTGGCGCTGCTGGTGGGGGGAGGCTCCTGCCCATCCACTGCAACCTCGGATGGTTGCACAGTGGTGGTGGTGCTGCCGGTGGGGGGAGGTTCCTGCCCATCTCCTGCAACCTAGGGCGGCTGCACAGTGGTGGTGGTGCTGATGGTGGGGGGAGGTTCCTGCCCATCCCCTGCAGCCTCGGACAGCTGCATAACCATTGTTGGTGGTGGAGGCTCTGTCACAGTTCCTGCCCCAGGCCCCTTGGTCTTTCTGCCTGCTGGTGCAGCTCTTTTGTCCTCCTGGCAGCTGGGGCAGGCTCCTTTCCCTTCTTGCCTGCTGGCGCAGGCTCCTTGTTCTTCCTGGCAGCAGGAGCAGGCTCCTTTCCCTTCTTGCCTGCTGGTGCAAGCTCCTTGATCTTACTGGCAGCTGGGGCAGGCTCCTTTCTCTTGAGGCTGCCTGGTGCAGGCTCCTTCACCTTCAGGACTTGTGGTCTGGATCCCTTTACACCACGAGTGGGTGTGATGATGGCTGGGCCTGTGGACTGTGTGGCTGAGGTGCTTGGCTGGGTTCTGCCTACCCTGGCCATAAGTGCTGGACAAGGGGGGAGGGGGAGGGAAGAGGTCAATGGTGGATAGGAAAAGTTTTTTAGGGACATTGGAGGGGAGAGGGTGAAGGAATGGGAGTGGAGGAAGAGGGAGTGGTTGTTGGAGGTGTCTGTCTGCTGCTTTTGGGTGCAGGTGCATGGGCTGTATGCTGTTGTGAGGTGGATGGCTGTTGGGTGTCTGAGTGCTTGCGTTCGTGTACTTTAGGAGGGGGGACAGACACAGTGGGAGAGGAGAAAGGGGACGTGTGCATGGCTGTTGTGGATGTGTCTGCCAGTGAGGTGTGTGTTCTGCTTGGTGTGGTGATGATGGTTGTGGATGATGATGCAGTGCATGCAGGTGTGACTGTAGACAGAACTGGGTGGGGGGTGGAAGGGGACACAGTGGAAATAAAGGATATCGTTGTGTCTGCATCTGGATGGTGTTTCTGTGAGTGCCTGTGGGATGAAGTATGGTGCTTGTGTTTGTTTGTGACACTCTTGGGTGTTGTCTTGTGTGCATGCTGGTCTGCCTGTGTGCTTGGGATGGGTTGGGGTTGAGGAGAATGGGACTGGGCAGTGGAAGTTGGAGGGGGGAGGGTAGAAACAGGGACAATGGCTGCCATTTGAGAGGAGTCCAGAGCCTGAATCGATCTATGTTGGGCTGCCAAGCCAGTGTGAATGCCCTCCAGGAATGCATTAGATTGTTGCATCTGGGCTCCAGCCCCTGGATGGCATTCACAATGGTTGACTGCCCTACATAGATGGATCTCCGGATGTCAATAGCCTCCTCACTCAGGGTAGCAGGGCTAACTGGGGCAGGGCCTGAGGTGCCTGGGGTGAAGGAGATGCCCACCTACCTGGGTGACTGGGTATGTGCAACTCACTGAGGGGCTGCTGGAAGGGCGGTGCTGGTACGGGGGTGGTGGCTGTACCTGTAGCTAGGGTGGTCACAGAAGTGTCTGCTATCACCAGGGAGCTTCTATCGGAGGAGGTATCTGTGTCAGAACTGTCCCCTCCAGACCCAGCTGTGGTGCTCCTCTCGCCCTCCGTCCCACTGGTGCCCTCAGCATCTGTGGACTCTGCCTCCTCGGTCATGTGGGATGCAGCTTCCTTGGTCGCTAGTGCCTCTGCTCCGCTGCCAGATAATGCTAATGCACATAAGGACAAGATGACAAAACAAAAAGGGGGGGACAGACAAAGAAAACACTTGGTCAATGGCTGCCCCAACATCACAGTTGGTGTACACAGCACCCTCACACACAGGGAACAGGCCTACGTAATATGCCATAGCACTACCAGAGAAATAGTTAGCAGGCAAGGCATGGGGAGGGCACACACTGCCAAATGCAGCACACCTGGGACCCACACAACCCTGACCAGTAGTGGATGCCTACGAGCTAGGTAGCAATAATTTCTCTCCTGAACATAACCACCACGGGAGCTGCGCTGCAATGTCAGTCCTGGACTAGGGGCACCCACTGACCCACATCCCCCATCATGATACCACCTTACCATGCAGTTGTAATGATGGGCACTGTACTTACCCCCTTGTGGCTGCTGTGATGCCCTCAAGCACCCATCCAGCTCTGGGTAGCCCACAGCCAGTATGTGGGCCATCAGGGGGGTCAGGGTTCGACGGGTACCCCTTCCTCATTGGTAGGTCATCCCCAGCTAGGCCTCCGCCATCTTGCCTGCCCAGCGTCTCAGGTCTTCCCACTGTTCGCAACAGTGGGTGCTCCGCCTGCCATAGACCCCCAGGGTTCGCACCTCCTTGGCGATGGCACACCATATACCCTTCTTTTGAAGGGCGCTGACCTGCAGAGGCAATACACACAGGAAAATAGAATTAGAGAAACAGTCCTGCCTGTTACACATATGGCCCACCATACCCTCTTTCATCACCATTTACACACACATGGCCCAGCACACAACCTGTATGCTGCCAAGCAGACATCCACCCACCCCCCTACACAAGACCTTCACACACACACAACTTCATGCATTCATGGCACATGCATCGTGCTCAAAGTGTACTCACCTGTTGGTCTGGAGGCCCATACAGCAGTCTGTACTGGGGTAGGCCCCCATCCACTAATCTCTCCACCTCCTCCGATGTGAAGGCTGAGGCCCTTTCCCCAGTCACATGGGCTATGGTAGGTTCCAGACACAGGTTACAGCAGCAGTGTAGGTCCTCTCCTGCAGAAGGTCAAGTATCAAGTGAGGAATCAGTCAGAAAATGGCGGTCACGTCCGCAGTGGTGCATACCGTCACTACAGGCGTAGATCACCATTGGCCACTGTAACCTATAGGGCCCAATTATAACCAATGAGGAGTAGCAGGGCTGTTCCCGACCGCCTCCCGCAACGGCGCACAAGGTCAGAGGAATTATCTCACCTCCACCTGTCCCTCCACACAGGACAGGCGGCCGTCATTTCGTGGGGGCAGGCCCTTGAAAATTGTTGCGTCACTGGTGATATTAGGACATACTGGACATATCACACTGACCCATTACAAGTTAACAGGATGCAAAGTTCTGTTGTAGCTCCTTTCAGTTTGTGACCGGCTCTTCACTCTTTTGTCCCTTAGATTTCTACTGCTGCGGATGAAGAGGATATGGAGACATAACCCTGTGTACAGACCCCTAGTGGACTTGGCTACACTCGAGGACAGGCACATTATCCTCACCTATAGACTGGACGGGGCAACAATCACAGAGCTGTGTGCCCAATTGGAGCCTGACCTGATATCTGGTATCTGGTATCCGTCACCCCACTGGGATTCCCCCTCTTGTGCACGTGCCATCACTTTTCCTGGCAACTGGTTCTTTCTAAGTGACTGTGGGCTTGGCAGCAGGAATGTCACAGCCAACATTCTCAATTGTGCTGACAAGAGTTTTGTCTGCCCTGATTAAACACATGTGCAGCTACATTGTTTTCCCCCACATGGAAGATTTGGTCACAATGAAGGCTGATTTCTATGCAATGGGACATATCCCCAACATAATTGGGGCAATTGGTGGTACACATATAGCATTTGTCCCCTCGCCAGAATCAACAGGTGTTCAGAAATTGTAAGAGTTTCCACTGTATGAATGTACAGATGGTGTGCCTTGTGGACCAGTACATGTCCCACGTCAATACTAAGTATCCTGGGTAGGTGCATGGTGCCTTTGTCCTGAGGAATAGAAGCATCCCAAATGTGATGGCCCAACTACAGAGGCAGAGGGGGTGGGGAATAAGTGAGCCCTGGTACCCACCCAGTAGATGTTGGTATATGGGTATGGAGTGGGCCATATGGGATAGTGTGTGGCGAAATGTTGTCCCTTAATATTTCAGGTGACTCTGGTCATCCCAACCTATCATGGCTGCTGACCCCTGTGAGGACTGCCAGGACAAGGGCAGAAGAATGTTATAATGAGGCCCACGGCTGAACCAGAAGGATAATTGAAAGGACCTTTGGCCTCCTGAAGGCCAGGTTCAGGTACCTACATCTGACAGGTGGATCCCTGTGCTACTCACCACAGAAGGTCTGCCAGATAGTGGTGGCATTATGCATGTTGCATAACCTGGCCCACAGACGCCATGTCCCATTCTTGCAGGAGGAGGAGGCTGGAGATGCCCGTGTGCCAGCAGTGGACACTGTCGACAGTGAGGATGAGGAGGCAGAGGACGAGGATGAGGACAATAGAACATTTGTCATCAGACAATACTTCCAATGACATAGGTAGGACAGTGTTACTCCACATTTCAATTACATTTGTTTGATTGTCTGTGTCACTGGCATGCTGATATTTCCCTCTTCTATGCCCACTTACTGTTCCCTCTGGCAATTCATTTTACATAAATTAGTGACCTCACATATACCCCTGGTGTGATCACTGCAGCCAGCTACAGGTCATTAATCTATGCTCGTTTTCTGTACAGTTGAATTAAAATGTTTATACCTGTTTCAATGAATACATAATTGATATACATGACATACTCCAAATCGATTTTTTCAAAGGGTGTTTATTGAAGTGCTAAGAAAAAGAGGGGATAGTGCAATGGAATGGGGTGATGATGTAGGAAAGTCCAGGGTATTGTTCCAGTCTGTTTGTAGCACAGGTGCATTGTCCATGGGGACATAGGAAGGGGAGCAATAGCAGTTTAAGGTGGACAGGGTGACTGAGTGGGACACAAGGTTGACCATCAGGAGAGTCTAATTTCCTGGCGGGGGTCTTAGCAAGTGTCTCTGGCTTCTGTCTGGATATCAGGGAACGTTTGCGGGGTGGTTCACCTTCTGCAGGACGACGGGTGCTGGTGGCCTGTGAGTCCTGTGGCTGTGCCTCCTGGCCACTAGCAGCAGCGGAGGTGGAAGTCTGTTTAGATGTCTGGCTAGTGGCAGGGGCCCGCTGGTGTGAGACTGCCTCCCTCATAATATTGGCCATGTCTGCCAGCACCCCTGCTATAGAGACCAGGATGTTGTTGATGGCCTGCAAGTCCGTCCTGATCCCCTGGTACTGTCCCTCCTGCAGCCACCTGTTCTCCTGCACATTGTAAAGGATCTGGCCCATCATCTCCTGGGAATGTTGATAGGCTCCCAGGATATCTGTAAGTGCCTCCTGGAGAGTTAGTTCCCTGGGCCTGTCCCCCCCCTGGTGCACATCAGTCCTCCCACTTTCCCTGTTGACTCGTGCTTCTGTCCCCTGAACCCTGTGCCCACTGCCACTGACCCCAGGTCCCTGATTGTCTTGGGTATGAGGTGTGGCCTGGGGTCCCTGTAGAAGTGGACACATTGCTGATTGACGTGTCCTGGGGACAGAGGTGTGTGCACACTGGGTGGGTGCTGTGGTGGTGTTTCCCGATGGGGGAAGCTCTATGGTGGTGTGTGACTGGGCCTGCATAACTGGCTGTCCAGAGGTTCCTGATGGGCCAGGTAGGTCATCCAGATCCTGAAGGCAGAGTAGCTGTCATCACTGTGGGCCTCTTAAGCTGGGAGACTGGATAGTGCTGGCACCTCCTCTCGGGGGACATTGGCTGGGGTACCTGTGGGGATGTAAATGATGTGTTATGGTTTCTGTGTCTGACATATTGTGCATCCGTATCCTGGCCTCTTTGGTTGTATTTGCCCTGGTAGCTTTATAGTGTGCATGCTTTAGTGATGAGTGTCCATGCAGGGCTGTGAGTGGTGTCCATACATTGGTTGAGCATGCAGGGCTTGGCATTGAGATGAATGAGATGTGATGGTGGGGTGTGTGGGAAGTGGTGGAGTGATGGGTGTGAGGGTGAGGATGGAGGTATATGATGGCATGCAGATAGGGAGGTAGTAGTAGTAGAGAGTTGACTTACCAGAGTCCAGTCCTCCTCCTACTCTGGCCAGGCCATCAGGATGCAGGATTGCCAAGACGTGCTCCTCCCATGCTGTTAGTTGTGGGGGAGGAGATGGGGGTCCACTGCCAGTCCTCTGTACAGCTAGCTGGTATCTTGCTGCAATGGAAAGTACCTTCCCCATAGGTCGTTCCACCTCTTTCTGATGTCATCCCTAGATCTTGGGTGCTGTCCCACGGTGTTGAATTTGTCCACGATTCTCCACCATAGCGCCATCTTTCTAGCTATCGATATCTGCTGCACCTGTGCTCCAAATAACTGTGGCTCCACCCTGATAATTTCCTCCACCATGACCCTTAGCTCCTCATCTGTGAAAATAGGGTGTCTCTGTGGTGCCATTGGTGTTGTGT
Source organism: Pleurodeles waltl (assembly GCF_031143425.1). NCBI lineage: Eukaryota > Metazoa > Chordata > Amphibia > Caudata > Salamandridae > Pleurodeles > Pleurodeles waltl. Next base: position 282,098,763 of record NC_090450.1, read on the forward strand.
GAGGTGTGTAGGTGAGGATGTGTTGGGTAATGTGTTGGGGTGTGTGATGTGGGGTGCGTGAGTGTTGTACAGGTGTGAATAGTGTAAGGCTCTAGTTGTGCTGTGGTCTTGGAGTCTCTCTGGTGGCAATGCTTTGTAGTCGTAAAGGGTTGTGGGTAATGTGGGTGTGTGTTTTATAGTGGTGTGGGTTATGGTATGTGTATAGGTGTCAGGTGTTTGTTGTTTGAATTGTCCAATATGATGTTGTTTTGTTTGTGGGTGTCCATTGTGAGCGCCGTAGTATGTACCGCCAATGGTTTACCGCCGTTGAATGTCCACTGTGGTGATTCGTGGGTCATAAAGTGATGTCCGTTGTTCTGTTGGCGTAACGGTGTGGGTTTTGGTTCATCACTGACCTTTGGTGTGGCAGATTTGTGTATGTGGCTGAATACTCACGGATTGGTGTGTGTGTGTCATAATATGGTAAACAGACATCCGCTGTGGCGGTGGTAAGTTGGCGGCAGTCAGCGTGACGGTAAGTGGGGTTTACTGACAATGTCATAGTGAGGGCCAATATCTGCCAAATCCTGTGTCATAAGGGCTACCATAATATCCACAGACATACCAATCCATTCCAACCAACAATGACACCCTTTGCATGATGCCTACGCAAACATGCATGTGAGTCAGGAAATATGGAAATGTACATTTGTGCAAGGGAAAAGTACCACGTCCAAGGAGGGAGGGGTTTAGATGCTACACAAAGGGTGCCACAGCTGTCTCATGGCATGGCACACAAAAGGATCAATATCACACAACATGGCTCTTTGGCAGGTCATATGTTTCAAGAAATTAGTACCACATTTGTCAACTTCATACACATCTTGCATGGGTGAATTGTCATGCTACTTAAATCACACAATCACCATGCCCCTGAACCTGCACACTTGACTCGAAGGTGTGCCACAACACACCTAAATAATCATGGATGCTAACAGGAACTCACACAATGCAGGATAAAAGTCTGGTTCCCTCATTCATATAAAAATACTGTGCCAGGCCTGTGAATATGGTACACAAGGGCAAGTCTAACACTGTCTCTTCCCGTACATTGCAGCAGACCAAGGGTATGGCATTCAGCCATAGGTGATGGCCCCAATTGGCAACCCACAAACTGACCCAGAGAAGGCATACAATGAGGCATACAAATGACTAGGAATGTGGTGGAGAGGACATTTGGCATTCTCAAGGCCCACTTCAGATGCCTTGATATATCTGGTGGCAAACTGTTGTAGTCACCATCACTTGTGTTCAAAATTATATTTTTCTGCGCCATATTGCACAACTTTTGTGTGAGGACCAATGTCGCCTTGGAGGAACAGGTGAAGGACCCTAGCGAGGAAGATGAGGACAGTGAAGCCCCACCACACAAGAGAGGTCTGCTTACTACTGCTGCTGGGGCCCACAGAAGGGCAAACATAGTTCAATTTTGTTTTCATGAACATTGTAAGGAATTAGCCACTGTGCACAATTGTTGCAAATAAAATCAATTACCACACAACTGTCTTGGAGTATTTTTGACATTAGGAGGCAACATCAAATCACCCACAACAAACCACGACTAGCCAACAGAAGTTGGTAAACAAGGATTCACACACTCTAAAAGTACCAAAAAATACACACAATGCACTGAGGAAGGAATTTGGTAGTGAAATGTATGCATTGCCAGGTGCAAATTCATATACATAGATACACTCCAAATCACATAGCTACACTCGTATCACACAAGTCTATCAGATTGAAATATAACAAAATAAATGTATATCAAATTGAGGAATGCCATCCATATGTTAGGTGTAGGTAGGACAGCAGTGGGCAGTGCTAGCATCAGCGGGTTCCTTTGAGCTATGATACAATGCAATGTCTAACTGACACTATCACAGGTGAATATTACCAACACACCCCTCAGTGGCACTCACATGTATGACAAATAGTCAGTGAAATACAGAGGACTCCGCACCTTCCTGTCTAGCCCTTTCACACTCAAATCAGTTGTCATCTTGCATGTAAGTCACTTGATGACATAGCATGTCTCAAAACCTAGGAAATATGCATGTGGCATTCAGGACACATGCATATCACCACAGGCATGTTGTACACATAACTGTCTGAACAAATCATACAAGCCACCCACACTCATTGTGCATCTGACAAAGGATGTTTGCTGCAGCTGTAGGGGAGAACTTATATGAAACACACACATTTTAAAGAACAACTGAAAAACTCATGTACGCAGCTGGCCCAGCCACTTTGTGGAGGTCATTCACAGACTGTAAAAGTGTTGTGGCAGAAGTCTGTAGATGTGTGGGAGTTTGTCACTAATCCTGCATACAATGGAAATGCTACAGCAAATAGGTAAAGTCCTGTAGATGAATCAAATTGGCTGAGCAAGTATTGTTTATACCAAATACTGTAACAGGCAAGTTGGGATGGACAGTGAGGATGAGGAGCAAATACAATATCTGCAGACAGTGGCAGCCAAGTGACAATTGAAGCTTACAGTGCACAAGGTAGGTGCACAGTGTGGGAATCACTACAAAATGTCCAAAATCAGTGCACAAATCAACACTGTAGCCATGTAAACCCCCACACAAGCTTAAAGATTGTGTAGGACACTTAACATCACACTCACACTGTCTGCAAGTCCCCTTGTGTGCTAGCCCAGCATGGACAAATATGAAAGTGACATGTTGGAACTGACACTCTTTGTACCACAGGTTTACAAATGAAGCATTGAAGCACAGAAGGAATACATGAAAACTAATTATCACAGTGTCATGCAAAGCCCTAGTGGATATTAGGGCAAGGCTGACACCAATAGACCTGTAAGTCCCTAGTAGATAATGAGGTAGGGGAGTGTAGCAAACATTAGTGTTACTACACTTTTGTCTGCACTGATGTGTAGCCTGATATCCTTGTCTGACAACTGCCCTGCCATGCAAAGTTTGTGCAAAGAGTAAGTCTGTGGAATAAAACATGGAGTGAAAGTCCACAGTCAAAGTGTATGTGTAAGGAACGTTTTCACAAATTTCCATCTCATTGTACACCTCTATTTGCCCCCTGCATTGTGTGTAGCATGACTTTGAGCTTGGGTTAAGGCAAAGATGCATCATAGGGCCTGGTGTATGGGGAAACCACCCATTCACACTTAGGTATAGGAGAGCTGTTTCAACATAGCGCAACATGTCATATACAAACATGAGCGATGACAGTGCTCTGAAGGACTGCATTGACCCATCAATGAGTACAAGGATTGTAGAAGTGACATCCCAGGACACATCACTTTAGTTGGCAGAAGATAAAAACACATGAATGACATATACCACCCACATGCATATCAGGGTAATAAAACATACACCCTTGAAAATGTCTGTCTAACACATCCCAAAACATGTCACCAGACAAAATGAACCCACCTACCCCCCTCGAACCTTGCATGACAGCGTGCACTCTGCACTTTGGGATGTTGTACACCTTTTAAGATATGTGCACATTTCTACATATAGACATATAGACCACATTCCATCTCAAGTCCATGGCATCCCTGGGGGAGATATGGCATTAGAATGAGGTGACAACACAAATTTCACACATGAAACAAATTTCTTTAGTTTACATGTACATGAATAAAAGTAAATGTTGCCTTAGCATTTAATTCTCCCCATGAGGCGTGTACCATCACCCCTGTCAACTGATGACACAGACATTAGACACATGTGTAGAGAGCAGTAGTGACATACAGACACTCATACGCAGGAAAACAATCCACATGCCTGGGAAAACGTTGATGTGTACAAGACGCCATACATGTCCAAACACACATTACACACATTTCTACCAAAAATAAACACATAGTCCAAATGTGTGTATTTTATACCCTTTGCGCCTGAAAAATATGGTGCATACCATGTGATGCATGTGAAGGTCCCCATGTTTTGAATTCGTTGCCATGTGGAAAAATGACATGCTTGAGCATAGCGTTAAAAAAAAAAACGACGCATTGCACAAAACGTGCAACATGTGAACAGGAAGTGCAGTAATGGATCTGCCATGCTGCAAATGAGGAACTGCAAACTTACTTTCACTTTCCTTTTTAACTCAGTCTTTTTGTCTGTCTTGAAGAGAGGTTGTGTTGTTTGGAGCAGAGATTTGGAGTTCTGCTGGAGTGGTGTGTTGTGTAGTGTTGTGTTCCTGCACCATTCATTGCATCATATTGGTGTTTAATTTTAGTCTTTTTGTACTTTTTGGTCATTGTATTGTGAGGTGTTTTTCATTGGGGTAGTTAGGTAGTTGGGGTTAGGTCAGGCTTTATTTTTTGGGGGGAGTTTACAGTGCTGTGGGAGAGTAAGATTTCAGGGAAGGTGAGGGTCCATAACTTTACTGATGACCAGGTGGGGGGATTGATTTGGATGGTCATGCAGAGAGCTGCGCTGAGGCACGACCTTGTCCCATATGAATAGCATATTCAAGGTGGAGAGGACTGTCCGGCAACTAAAACATCGGTGGGCAGACATAACTGCACACAAGAGTGACCTGCTGGACTTCCTTGGCATTGAGGTCGGTGAAACTGTTGGTGAGTACAAAATGTTTCTGGTTGACTTCTGTTGTGCTAATGCGAGTTCATGTCTGCATGGCCTAAGCCAAAATTAACAAAATGAAGCATGAGGGCAGGCTACTGGGTATTGTCTAATAAAAAAATTATGCATCCATGAAGAGGTCAGTGAAGCACCATACTGCAGGTGAATGGTACATCCCTCACCTAATTCCCAGTATTTTATACATGTTTTTATGACACAAGTATGATGTGCAGAAATGTTAGCACAACTGTGTGATGGTTTTATGGAGAAACTCTCACACAAAGATATTTCCTTGTCCACTAAGGGAATGATAGATGTTGTTTGTTTCACAGTTATGTACATGTGATGTTAAAAGTGAACCAGAGATAACACAAATCATGCCTGAGTGTGTCCTTTCAGGCATGTATGTGCAGAGTGACATGATGATTGCCTATGATCTAAAAATGATGCACTGATGAGTCATCTACAACATGTGGGAAATGTGACTGAGACATGAATATATTTGTATTGTCCCTCCACATATGTTGATATGTAACGCTGGCCTACCAGTGTATGTCACAAATACATCTCAATTGGCCTTTTAGAGTAATCACCAACAAAAGTCTCCTATGTACAGGTAGAAAATCTGTGAGATGTGCAATATGTAACCATGCTGTTGATTGGTCAAAATTCACATTGCAATGTGACATTTTCAGTCTAAGGCCCTCATTACAACATTGGCGGTAAATGCCACCTACTGCCACTCTGATGGCCGCCAACATACTGTGACCACGGCGGTATACCGTTACGGGTATTATGACCCACACAGAGAAATCCGCCACTATACAGACACCCACACAAGACCGCCAGCCCGAAGGTCAGTGATAAACTGGCAGTACCAAAACCCACACCATTACGCCAACAGAAATACACCCACAGCATCATGACCCACGAATCACTGCGGTGGTCATTCAACCGCGGTAAACCATTGGAGGTACACACTGCTGCGCTCAAAATACACACACACTAATAAAACTACACCACATCGGACAATTCAAACTACACACACCTGACACACAAACACATACCACACCCACACACCCAATCCAATATAAAACACACGCCCACAATACCCACAACCCCTTACAACGAAAAAAATATTGCCAACTGAGCGAGAGACAAGCCAGGAGCACCCACTGAATCTGAGCCACATAACACCATCACCCATACACCATCCACGCACCTCACAGCACACACCCCAACACATCACCCCACACACCCTCACGCATACCACTCACACTACACCAATGGGACCAAAAAGACACCCCACGTTCTCAGAGGAGGAGCTAAGGGTCATGGTGGAGGAAATAATCCGGGTACAGTCACAGCTATTCGGATCGCAGGTGCAGAAGACGTCCATTGCTAGGTAGATGCAGCTATTGCGAAGAGTCGTCGGCAGGGTCAACGCCGTGGGACAGCACCCCATAACAAGAGATGACATCAGAAAGAGGTGGAACGACCTACAGCGGAAGGTGCGTTCCGTGGTAGCAATAAACCATATAGCTGTACAGAGGACTGACCCTCACCTCCTCCCCCACAACTAACAACATGGGAGGAGCAAGTCTTGGTGATCATGCATCCTGAGGGCCACACAGGAGTAGCAGGAGGACTGCACTCTGGTAAGTCAAATCTTTACTAATATATCCCCTACACACTACCTGCATGCCATCACAGACTCCTACCCCTACCCTCACCCCATCACTCCACCACCTCCCACATACCCTACCATCACAACCCACCCATCCCAATATCAAGCCCTGCATGCAACACCAATGCATGGACACCCATCACAGACCTGCATGGACACCCATTACCACAGCATGCACACTAGTGACAATCACTTAGCCAAACCAAGCACAACTCACATAAGCCAAAGTTGCCTTGCTAATAACAACCATAGAGGGAAACATATCCATGCACAAGATGACACACACAGATACAATAACACTGCATTTATGTCCCGACAGGACCCCCCACTCAACGTCACCGGAGAGGAGGTGCCAGCTACATGTAGTCCCTCACTGGAGAGGCCCACTGTGATGACAGCAGCTCTGCACGCCTGGATCAGGATAACCAACCTGGCTCATCCGGGACCTCTGGACAGTCGGGTCCCCTGCCACAGTCCCAACCCACCACAGAGCCTCCCCCTCAGGAAAAACCAGCACAGCACCCACCCAGTGGGCCCAGGCCACTGTCCCCAGGACACGTCAATCAGCAGTGTGTCCACCACTACAGAGACCCCAGGCAACCCCACAAACACAGGATGATCAGAGACCTGGGGTCAGTGGCAGTGGGCACACGGTTCAGGGGACAGAGGCACAGGACAACAGGGAAACTGGTAGGACTGCTGTGCGACAGGGGGAGGACAGGCCCAGGAAACCCACTCTCCAGGAGGCCCTCAGCAACATCCTGGGAGCATATCACCATTCCCAGGAGACCATGGGCCTGATACTGTACATGTTGCAGGAGACGCAGCAGCTGCAGGATGGACAGTACCTAGGGGTCAGGAATTACCTCAAAAACATCTACACAATCCTGTCACCATTGCAGTTTTGTTGGGCGACATGACCAACACCATAAGGGTGGCAGTGGCACACCAACGGGCCCCTGACACTAGCCAAACTGATGAACAGCCTTCCACCTCCGCTAGTGGACAGGAGGCCCCGCCACAGGACCAACAGGCCACCAGCACCCCACCCCCTGCAGAAGGAGAACCACCCCGCAAACGGTCTCTGCGATCCAGGCAGAAGACAGAGAACATTGCCAAGACCCCCGCCAGGAAATAAGACTCTCCTGATTGTCACCCTTCTTTCCCACTCTGTCACTCTGTCCACCTTGAAATGCCATTGTTCCCCTTCCTATGCCCCCTTGGACAATGCATCTTTTAGACAAATAGACCTGACTGTACCCTGGACATTCCTCCACCATCACCCCAGCCCATTGCACATTCCCCTCTACATATGAGCACATAAATAAACACCCTTGGAACAAATACTATTCTGGAGTCTGTCAAATGTTTCAAATATGTATTACTTCTACATAATCAAAGCATTGCAAGTCAAATGTGTAGGAAAGAACCATCTTGCCTGGCATGTTACCCCCATTTTTACTTGTGTGTCAGTTTGTTTTTGCCTGTGTCACTGGGATCCTGCTAGCCAGGACCCCAGTGCTCATAGTTTGTGGCCTATATGTGTTCCCTGTGTGGTGCCCAACTGTATCACTGAGGCTCTGCTAACCAGAACCTCAGTGTTTATGCTCTCTCTGCTTTCAAAATTGTCACTGCAGGCTAGTGACCATTTTCACCAATTCTGATTGGCTCACTGGAACGCACTTATAATTCCCTAGTATATGGTACCCAGGGACCCAGGGTATTGGGGTTCCAGGAAATCCCTATGGGCTGCAGCATTTCTTTTGCCAACAATAGGGAGCTCAGACAATTCTTACACAGGACTGCCACTGCAGCCTGAGTGAAATAACGTCCTCTTATTTCACAGCCATTTTACACTGCACTTAAGTAACTTATAAGTCACCTATATGTCTAACCCTCACTTAGTGAAGGTTAGGTGGAAAGTTACTTAGTGTATGGGAACCCTGGTACTAGCCAAGGTGCCCCCGATTTGTTCAGGGCAATTTTCCCAGACTTTGTGAGTGCAGGGAAACCATTACACTTGTGCACTACATATAGGTCAATACTTATATATAGCTTCACAATGGTAACTCCGAAGTCGGCCATGTAACATGTCTAAGTTCATGGAATTGTCCCCCCAAGCCAAATCTGGTATTGGGGTGCCAATCCCATGCATCCCTGAGGCTCCAACATGGACCCCGGGTACTGCCAAACTAGCTCTCTGGGGTTTTCTCTGCAGATCCCGCTGCTGCCAACCCTCAGGCAGGTTTCTGCCCTCCTGGGGTCTGGGCAGCCCAGTCCCAGGAAGGCAGAACAAAGGATTTCCTCTGAGAGTGGGTGTTACACCCTCTCCCTTTGGAAAAAGGTGTTAAAGGATGGGGAGGAGTAGCCTCCCCCAGCCTCTGGAAATGCTTTGAAGGGCACTAATGGTGCCCTCCTTGCACAAGCCAGTCTACACCGGTTCAGTGATCCCCCAGCCCCTGCTATGGTGCGAAACTGGACAAAGGATAGGGGCGTGACCACTACCCTGCCCATCACCACCCCAGGGGTGGTGCCAGAGCTCCTCCAGTGTGTCCCAGACCTCTGCCTTCTTGAATGCAGAGGTGTGAGGGCAGAATGGAGACCTCTGAGTGGCCAGTGCCAGCAGGTAACGTCAGAGACCCCTCCTGATAGGCTCTTACCTGGTTAAGTAGCCAATCCTCCTCTGAGGGCTATTTAGGGTCTCTCCTGTGTTTTCCTCTTCAGATAACAAATGCAAGAGCTCACCAGAGTTCCTCTGCATCTCTCTCTTTGACTTCTGCCAAGGATTGACCGCTGACTGCTCCAGGAGGCCTGCAAAACAGCAACAAAGTAGCAAGAAGACTACCAGCAACATTGTAGCGCCTAATCCTGCCGCCTTTTTTCGACTGTTTCCTGGTGGTGCATGCTCTGAGGGCTGTCTGCCTTCACCCTGCACTGGAAGCCAAGAAGAAATCTCCTGTGGGTCGACGGAATCTTCCCTCTGCTAACGCAGACTCCAAACTTCTGCATCACCGGTCCTCTGGGTCCCCTCTCATCTTGACGAGCGTGGTCCCTGGAATACAGGAGCTGGATCCAAGTAACCCCGTCAGTCCAGTGGTCGCTCTGTCCAAATTTGGTGGAGGTAAGTCCTTGCCTCCCCATGCAAGGTAATCCTGTGTACTGCGTGATCTGCAGCTGCTAGGTCTTCTCTGCACTTTTGCAAGGATTCCTTTGGGCACAGCACAGCCCAGGTCCCCAGCACTCTGTCCTTCATTGCTCAACTTGCTGAGTAGACCACCGGCTTCATGGGACCCTCTTTTGCTGTGTTGAGATGACCGTCTTGCTCAGATTTCTTGAACACCTTTTGAAGTGATTCTGCAGATGCTGCCTGCCTCTGCGTGGGCTCTCTTTGTTGCAGAGTGCCACCTCTGTCTCCTCCTCCAAGGTGCGACCTTCTGGTCCTTCCTGGGCCCTGGCAACACCCATTATCTTTAACCATGACTCTTGCAGCTAGCAAGGCTTGTTTGCGGTCTTTCTGTGTGGAAACAACTTTGCATCCTCCAGCATGCCGTAGGACATCTTCTGAGCAAAGGAGAAGTTCCTGGCACCTTCCGTTGTTGCAGAATCTTTGGCTTCTTCCACAGGAGGCAGCCCTTTTGCACCTTCATCCGGGGTTTAGTGGGCTCCTGCCCCCCCTGGACACTTGCGTGACTCTTGGACTTGGTCTCTTTCTTTTACAGGTCCTCAGGTCCAGGAATCCATCTTCAGTGCTTTGCAGTCAGTTGTTGCCTTTGCAGAATCCCCTATCTCGACTTTACTGTCTTTCTGGAGTAGTAGGGTAACTTTACTCCTACTTTTCAGGGTCTTGGGGTGGGGTATCTTGGACACCTTTAGTGTTTTCTTACACTTCCAGCGACCCTCTACACACTACACTAGGCCTGGGGTCCATTTGTGGTTCGCATTCCACTTTTGGAGTATATGGTTTGTGTTGCCCCTAGGCCTATTGTCCCCTATTGCATTCTATTGTGTTCTACAGTGTTTGCACTACTCTTCTAACTGTTTACTTACCTGATTTTGGTTTGTGTGTATATTTGTGTATTTTTCTTACCTCCTAAGGGAGTATATCCTCTGAGATACTTTTGGCATGTTGTCACTAAAATAAAGTAACTTTATTTTTAGTAACTCTGAGTATTGTCTTTCTTATGATATAGTGCTATGTGATATAAGTGGTATAGTAGGAGCTTTGCATGTCTCCTAGTTCAGCCTAAGCTGCTCTGCTATAGCTACTGCTATCAGCCTAAGCTGCTAGAACACTACTAATCTACTAATAAGGGATAACTGGACCTGACACAAGGTGTAAGTACCATCAGGTACCCACTATAAGCCAGGCCAGCCTCCTACAAAATGTACAGTCATATCTACTTTGAAATGACCTTTGGTGGGCAGCAGTACACATAGCAAGAGACAGAATGGGCCACAATGATCTGAAAATAGAGATGCCAAGGGGTACAGTAAGTGGCCATAGACATAGGGAAATCAGGCTGCCATGTACAATGTCCAACAGATAACTGATAAGTTAAGTTATGTTGAGGTGTCTTACCTGTGTGTCAGTGGAAGTACTGCAGTATTATGTTGCTTCTGTTATCAACATATTCTGCCTCCTCTTCTTCAATGTCCACATGCTCCATGCTGCCACATGTCCATCTCTAGCATCATCCTCCTGCAGAAAATGCACCTGGCGTCTCAGTGCCACGTTGTGCAACATACAACGATGATCTGGCACACGTTCTTGGGTGATTAGTACAGGGATCCACCTGTCAGATGGAGGGACCGGAACCCGGCCTTCGGGAGGCAGAAGGTCCTTTCAAGAAGCCGCCTTGTAGGCCCATGTGCCTCATTGTAATGTTCCTCTGCCCTTGTCCTGGCATTCCTCACTGGGGTCAGTAGCCTTGAGAGGTTGGGGTAACCAGAGTCACCTGCAAATATCAAGGGACAAGTGTTAGACACATACTAACCATTAGGGACAACCCCATACCCAGACACCAACTTATACTGTGTGGGGACCTTGGGCTCACCTATTAGCCACACCCGGTGCCTCTGGAGTTGTGCCATCACATATGGGATGCTGCTATTTCTCAAGATAAAGGCGTCATGCACAGATCCAGGGTATTTGACATTCACATGGGAGATGTACTGGTCCGCCAAACACACCATCTGCACATTCATAGAGTGATAGCTTTTTCTATTCCAGAACACTTGTTCATTTCTCCGGGAGGGGACAAATGCCACATGTGTACCATCAATGGCATCAATGGTGCTGGGGATATGTCCCAGGGCATAAAAGTCAGCTTTCACTGTGGTCAAATCCTCCACCTGGGGGAATACAATGTAGCTGCTCATGTGTTTCAGCAGGGCAGACAACACTCTAGTCAACATGTTGAGATCATTGGCTGAGACGTCCCTGATGCCATGGCCACTGTTGTTTGAAAGGAACCACTTGCCAGGAAATGGAGCACTGACAGGACCTTCACTAGAGGGGGGATACCTGTGGGCTGGCGGATAGCTGACATCAGGTCTGGCTCCAATTGGGCACACAGTTCTTGGATTGTGGCACGATCAAATCTGAATGTTATGATAATGTGTCTGTCCTCCATTGTCTTTACACTGGAGGATGCTGCCATCTCATTCAGCCTCCGCGGTTGAAGCCTATGGAAGAAAACGGTGAGCAGAGGGTCATATTCACACATCTATTGCACAAATGATGAATTTCTTCCTTTACAGAACCAGTGTGTGAATCCGACAATCAGTTTCTGTGCAAATGTCTACTGTGAGGCAGTTAGGTGCCATGGCCTGTGCCCCCCTGAAATGGAGGCTGTCTGACCTCTGCGGAGGGACAGGAGGAAATGAGGTAATTTCGCTGGCGCTGTGTGCCATCGCTGTAGGCGGTCGATGACCGCTGCGCAACTCAGCATTGGTTACCAATGGGCCCTATGGGTTCCAGGAGCCAATGGCAATGTACGCCGGCGGTGACGGTATGCACCGCTGCGGACGTCACCGCCATTTTCTCTCTGTTCACTCATTTGCTACCTGACCTTCAACAGGAGAGGACCTACACTGCAAGTGCTGCTGTGACCTGTGTCTGGAAGCGACAATGGCTCATGTGTCAGGGGAAAGGGCCCCTTCCTTCACTGCGGAGGAACTGGAGAAACTGGTGGATGGGGTCCTACCCTAGTACACGTTACTCTACGGTCCTCCAGACAAACAGGTACACTATGAGCATGATGCGTGCGCCATGAATGTATGGATTGCTGTGTGTAAGCCAAATTGTGGGGGGGGGGCTGAGGTGTCAAGGCCAGAGTGCAGCATGTAAGGTGGTCAATGTATGTGCGTCTGGGGATGGGAGGGACCCATCAGAAAAAGGGTATTTGGCATGCCATCGCCAAGGAGGTGCAGACCCCGGGGGGCTTTGACAGAAGGAGCACCCGCTGCCGCAAAAGGTGGGAGGACCTGCGTCACTGGGCAAAGAAGACGGCGGAGGCCCATCTAGGGCTGGCCTCCCAACGAAGAAGTGGTGCCCGTTGCACCATGACCCCCCTGATGTTCCGCATCCTGGCGGTGGCCTGTCCGGAGTTGGATGGCCGCTTGAAGGCATCACAGCAGCCCCAAGGGAGTGAGTACAGATACTGAATCCAGACTTTGCAGGCTCTAAGAGTTACCTGGGTGGGGGATGTGGGCTATGCGTGCCCCTAGGCCAGGACGAAGATGGCAGGGTAGGTCCCTTTTTGGGTAGGCTCTGAAGCACTCCTACCCCAATAGTGTTAGTGGGCATCTACTACTGGGCAGGGTCATGTGGGTTTCAGGTGTGCAGCTAATGGCATTAGGCATTGCACCCCATGGGCTGGTGACTATCTTAGTAACTGGTAGTGCATGGCCTAGGACATAGGGCTGCTCCCTGTTTGTTGTGTAGGCCAACGGTGGTGTTGTTGCTGGCATTGACCATGTTTATTCTCTGTCCCTCCCCCCCTTTTTGCTTTGTGCCCTGTCCTTGTGTGCATTAGCATCATCTGTCAGAGGAGCAGAGGCACCGGCGATGGAGGGACCTGCATTCCACATGCGCCTGGATTCCGAATCCACGGTGGGTGAGGGCACCAGTGGGACGAAGGGCGAGGGGAGCACCATGACGGGGACAGGAGGGGAGACCACAGACAGCGACTCCTCCTCTGATGGAAGCTCCCTGGTGGTGGCGGACACTTCTGTGGCCACCACAACAACAGGTACAGCCGCCACCCGCGTACCAGCACCGCCCTCCCAGCGGCCCCTCATTATGTTTCCTGTGCCACTCACAGAGGCTCAAAGGGGCACCTATCAGCCCAGCGAGTGTGCTAACAATCCCTGCAAAGGACAAAACCATTCCACCACCTGCCAAGGTGAACAAGGGGCCAGCATGCAGAAAGGACATGGAGCAGGAATCTCCCAGCAAGGTCTCCTCAAAAACACCAGTTGCCAGAGCCAAGGTCACACCACCATCTGCCAAGGTGAGGAAGGGGCAGAAAACACCAGGCAAGGCACTTCAGCTGTCATAGGCTGCTGGTCAAGACCAATTGGCTACCAGCACAACCCCCAGCCCTGCCACCTGCACCGCGGCCAGCAGCCCCGCCGCAAGCACCGCCACCTGCCCTGACGCTAGCACCACGACTGTCAGCAGCAGCAGCCCCAGTGGGCAGCCGTCTGAGGCTGCCAGAGAAGGGCTGGAGCCTCCCTCCACCACTGATAGCACCGGCACCTGCACCATGGCCAGCACCGCCATATGCACCGCCATATGCACCGCCGCCAGCACCACCGCAGGCCCCTCCGCAAGCACCGCCATCTGGCCCGCTGACAGAAGGGCCACTACCAGCAGCAGCAACCCCAATGGGCAGCCATCCGAGGCTGCAGGAGAAGGGCTGGAGCCTCCCACCGCCTGTGGCAGCACCCACACCAGCACCGGCACTACCACAAGTTTGCAGCCTTTGCCGCAGCAGGACAGAGTCTAACCCTGCCTACAAGGACTCTCATACCACCTGTTCAGTGTGAATCTTGTGCTTCAGGCACTCACGTGAGGGAATGTGAACAGCCACACCCCAAGTGTTTCTTCACTGGGCACAGTGCCACCTCCAGAACCAGTTAGATATGCATTGGCAGGATGAAGCAGACTGGGCACAAAGCCCCCACCAGAACTAGTGGAGAAAGGTATCCACTCACCCCCTCCTTGGCAGGATGAAGCAGACTGGGCACAAGGCCCCCTCCAGAACCAGTGGAGATATGCATCCACTCACCCAATCCTTGGCAGGATGATGCAGACTGGGCACAAAGCCCCCTCCAGAACCAGTGGAGAAAGGAATCCACTCACCACCTCCCTGGCAGGATTAAGCAGACTGGGCACAAAGCCCCCTCCAGAACCAGTGGAGAAAGGCACCCACTCACCCCCTCCTTGGCAGGATGAAGCAGACTGGGCACAAAGCCCCCTCCAGAATCAGTGGAGAAAGGCATCCACTTAAACCTCCTTAGCAGGATGAAGCAGACTGGGCACAAAGCCCCCCCCCCCAGAACCAGTGGAGAAAGGCATCCACTCACCCCATCCGTGGCAGGATGAAGCAGACTGAGCACAAAGCCCCCTCCAGAACCAGTGGAGAAAGGCATCCACTCACCCCGTCCTTGGCAAGATGAAGCAGACTGGGCACAAACCCCCCTCCAGAACCAGTGGAGAAAGGCCCACTCACCCCTTCCTTGGTAGGATGAGGCAGACTGGGCACAAGGCCCCCTCCAGAACCAGTGGAGATATGCATCCACTCACCCTATCCTTTGCAGGATGAAGCAGACTGGGCGCAAAGCCCCCTCCAGAACCAGTGGAGAAAGGCATCCACTCACCCCTTCCTTGGAAGGATGAAGCAGACTGGGCCCAAGGCCCCCTCCAGAACCAGTGGAGAAAGGCATCCACCCACCCCCTCCTTGGCAGGATAAAGCAGACTGAGCACAAAGCCCCCTCTAGAACCAGAGCACCCACCTACCCCCTCCTTGGCAGGATGAAGCAGACTGGGCATAAGGCCCCTTCCAGAACCAGTGGAGAAAGGCATCCACCCACCCCCTCCTTGTCAGGATGAAGCAGACTGAGCACAAAGCCCCCTCCAGAACCAGTGGAGAAAGGCATCCACTCATCCCTTCCTTGGCAGGATGAAGCAGACTGCGCCCAAGGCCCCCTCCAGAACCAGTGGAGATATGCATCCACTCACCTTATCCTTGACAGGATGAAGCAGACTGGGCACAAAGCCCCCTCCAGAACCAGTGGAGAAAGGAATCCACTCAGCACCTCCTTGGCAAGATGAAGCAGACTGAGCACAAAGCCCCCTCCAGAACCAGTGGAGAAAGGCACCCACCCACCCCCTCCTTGGCAGGATGAAGCAGACTGGGCACAAAGCCACCTTCAGAACCAGTGGAGAAAGGCATCCACTCACCCCCTCTTTAGCAGGATGAAGCAGACCGGGCACAAAGCCCCTCCAGAACCAGTGGAGAAAGGCATCCACTCACCCTATCCGTGGCAGGATGAAGCGGACTGGGCATAAGGCCCCCTCCAGAACCAGTGGAGAAAGGCATCCACCCACCCCCTCCTTGGCAGGATGAAGCAGACTGAGCACAAAGCCCCCTTCAGAACCGGTTGAGAAAGGCATCCACTCACCCCCTCTTTAGCAGGATGAAGCAGACCGGGCACAAAGCCCCTCCAGAACCAGTGGAGAAAGGCATCCACTCACCCTATCCGTAGCAGGATGAAGCGGACTGGGCATAAGGCCCCCTACAGAACTAGTAGAGAAAGGCATCCACCCACCCCCTCCTTGGCAGGATGAAGCAGACCGGGCACAAAGCCCCTCCAGAACCAGTGGAGAAAGGCATCCACTCACCCTATCCGTAGCAGGATGAAGCGGACTGGGCATAAGGCCCCCTACAGAACCAGTGGAGAAAGGCATCCACCCACCACCTCCTTGGCAGGATAAAGCAGACTGAGCACAAAGCCCTCTCCAGAACCAGTGGAGAAAGCATCCGCTCACCCTATCCGTGGCAGGATGAACCAGACTGGGCACACGGCCCCCTCCAGAACCAGTGGAGAAAGGCATCCACCCACCCCCTCCTTGGCAGGATGAAGCAGACCGGGCACAAAGCCCTTCCAGAACCAGTGGAGAAAGGCATCCACTCACCCTATCCGTAGCAGGATGAAGCGGACTGGGCATAAGGCCCCCTACAGAACCAGTGTAGAAAGGCATCCACCCACCCCCTCCTTGGCAGGATAAAGCAGACTGAGCACAAAGCCCTCTCCAGAACCAGTGGAGAAAGGCATCCACTCACCCTATCCGTGGCAGGATGAACCAGACTGGGCACAAGGCCCCCTCCAGAACCAGTGGAGAAAGGCATCCACCCACCCCCTCCTTGGCAGGATGAAGCAGACTGAGCACAAATCCCCTCCAGAACCAGTGGAGAAAGGCATCCACTCACCCCGTCCTTGGCAAGATGAAGCAGACTGGGCACAAACCCCCCTCCAGACTCAGTCGAGAAAGGCCCACTCACCCCCTCCTTGGCAGGATGAGGCAGATTGGGCACAAGGCCCCCTCCAGAACCAGTGGAGATATGCATCCACTCACTCTATCCTTTGCAGGATGAAGCAGACTGGGCGCAAAGCCCCCTCCAGAACCAGTGGAGAAAGGAATCCACTCACCCCTTCCTTGGCAGGATGAAGCAGACTGGGCCCAAGGCCCCCTCCAGAACCAGTGGAGAAAGGCATCCACCCACCCCCTCCTTGTCAGGATGAAGCAGACTGAGCACAAAGCCCCCTCCAGAACCAGTGGAGAAAGGCATCCACTCATCCCTTCCTTGGCAGGATGAAGCAGACTGAGCACAAAGCCCCCTTCAGAACCGGTTGAGAAAGGCATCCACTCACCCCCTCTTTAGCAGGATGAAGCAGTCCGGGCACAAAGCCCCTCCAGAACCAGTGGAGAAAGGCATCCACTCACCCCCTCCTTCACAGGTTGAAGCAGACTGGGCACAAAGCCCCCTCCAGAACCAGTTGAGATATGCACCCACTCACCCCCTCCTTGGCAGGATGAAGCAGACTGGGCACAAATCCCCATTCAGAACCAGTGGAGAAAGGCATCCACTCACCCTATCTGTGGCAGGATGAAGCAGACTGGGCACAAGGCCCCCTCCAGAACCAGTGGAGAAAGGCATCCACCCACCCCCTCCTTGGCAGGATGAAGCAGACTTAGCCCAAAGCCCCCTCCAGAACCAGTGGAGAAAACATCCGCTCAGCCCCTCCTTGGCAGGATGAAGCAGACTGAGCACAAAGCCCCCTCCAGAACCAGTGGAGAAAGGCATCCACACATCCCTTTCTTGGCAGGTTGAAGCAGACTGGGCCCAAGGCCCCCTCCAGAACCAGTGAAGATATGCATCCACTCACCTTATCCTTGGCAGGATGAAGCAGACTGGGCACAAAGCCCCCTCCAGAACCAGTGAAGAAAGGAATCCACTCACCACCTCCTTGGCAAGATGAAGCAGACTGGGCACAAAGCCCCCTCCAGAACCAGTGGAGAAAGGCACACACCCACCCCCTCCTTGGCAGGATGAAGCAGACTGAGCACAAAGCCCCCTTCAGAACCAGTGGAGAAAGGCATCCACTCACCCCCTCTTTAGCAGGATGAAGCAGACCGGGCACAAAGCCCCTCCAGAACCAGTGAAGAAAGGCATCCACTCACCCTATCCGTAGCAGGATGAAGCGGACTGGGCATAAGGCCCCCTACAGAACCAGTGGAGAAAGGCATCCACCCACCCCCTCTTTGGCAGGATAAAGCAGACTGAGCACAAAGCCCTCTCCAGAACCAGTGGAGAAAGCATCCGCTCACCCCCTCCTTGGCAGGATGAAGCAGACTGAGCACAAAGCCCCCTCCAGAACCAGTGGAGAAAGGCATCCACTCACTCCTTCCTTGGCAGGATGAAGCAGACTGGGCGTAAGGCCCCCTCCACAACCAGTGGAGATATGCATCCACTCACCCTATCCTTTGCAGGATGAAGCAGACTGGGCACAAAGCCCCCTCCAGAACCAGTGGAGAAAGGCATCCACTCACTCCCTCCTTCGCAGGTTGAAGCAGACTGGGCACAAAGCCCCCTCCAGAACCAGTTGAGATATTCACCCATTAACCCCCTCCTTGGCAGGATGAAGCAGACTGGGCACAAAGCCCCATTCAGAACCAGTGGAGAAAGGCATCCACTCACCCTATCTGTGGCAGGATGAAGCAGACTGGGCACAAGGCCCCCTCCAAAACCAGTGGAGAAAGGCATCCACCCACCCCCTCCTTGGCAGGATGAAGCAGACTGAGCACAAAGCCCCCTTCAGAACCGGTTGAGAAAGGCATCCACTCACCCCCTCTTTAGCAGGATGAAGCAGACCGGGCACAAAGCCCCTTCAGAACCAGTGGAGAAAGGCATCCATTCACCCTATCCGTAGCAGGATGAAGCGGACTGGGCATAAGGCCCCCTACAGAACCAGTGGAGAAAGGCATCCACCCACCCCCTCCTTGGCAGGATAAAGCAGACTGAGCACAAAGCCCTCTCCAGAACCAGTGGAGAAAGCATCCGCTCACCCTATCCGTGGCAGGATGAACCAGACTGGGCACAAGGCCCCCTCCAGAACCAGTGGAGAAAGGCATCCACCCACCCCCTCCTTGGCAGGATGAAGCAGACCGGGCACAAAGCCCCTCCAGAACCAGTGGAGAAAGGCATCCACTCACCCTATCCGTAGCAGGATGAAGCGGACTGGGCATAAGGCCCCCTACAGAACCAGTGGAGGAAGGCATCCACCCACCCCCTCCTTGGCAGGATAAAGCAGACTGAGCACAAAGCCCTCTCCAGAACCAGTGGAGAAAGCATCAGCTCACCCCTTCCTTGGCAGGATGATGCAGACAGGGCATATGTCCCCCTCCAGAACCAGTGGAGATATGCATCCACTCACCCTATCCTAGGCAGGATGAAGCAGACTGGGCACAAAGCCCCCTCCAGAACCAGTGGAGAAAGGCATCCACTCATCCCCTCCTTCTCAGGTTGAAGCAGACTGGGCACAAAGCCCCCTCCAGAACCACTGGAGATATGCACCCACTCACCCCCTCCTTGGCAGGATGAAGCAGACTGGGCACATAGCCCCCTTCAGAACCAGTGGAGAAAGGCATACACTCACCCTTTCTGTGGCAGGATGAAGCAGACTGGGCACAAGGCCCCCTCCAGAACCAGTGGAGAAAGGCATCCACCCACCCCCTCCTTGGCAGGATGAAGCACACTGGGTACAAGGCCCCCTCCAGGACCAGTGGAGTAGACATCCACTAGAGAGACTGTGACTTTGCACTCCCAAGGCCCAAGCAGTGGGCAAACCAGCCACTTGAGAGACTGTGGCTTTGCACTCCCCAGGACCAAGCAGTGGGCAAACCAGCCACTTGAGAGACTGTGGCCTTGCACTCCCCAGGACCAAGCAGTGGGCAAACCAGCCACTTGAGAGACTTTGGCCTTGCACTCCCCATGACCAAGCAGTGGGCAAACCACCCACTTGAGAGACTGTGGCTTTGCACTCCCCAGGACCAAACAGTGGGCAAACCAGCCACTTGAGAGACTGTGGCCTTGCACTCCCCATGACCAAGCAGTGGGCAAACCAGCCACTTGAGAGACTGTGGCCTTGCACTCCCCAGGACCAAGCATTGGGAAACCACTCACTTGAGAGACTGTGGCTTTGCACTCCCCAGGACCTGGCAGTGGGCAAACCACACACTTGAGAGACTGTGGCTTTGCACTCCACAGGACATCATTGTGGGCATGAAGCCCCCTCGAGGAGCAGTGGCGTTCTTCCATCTTCCGGCTGAGGTGCCCCCCTTCCTCGTCCCCCTGAGGTGCCTGTGCGTTTTCGACCTGATGCTCCTGCAGTGTTCTCTCCGTATTGAGGCAGGAGGCAGCGTTGGCCCATGATTTTTGGCCCTGTGGCCCACTGACATTTTGCGTGGACAATGCACAGCATTATGTTCATATTGTATATTTTTGTAAATACTGTTTCTCAAATGTTTACGTATATCTGCCTATTTCTAATATATCAATGATTTAACTCAATTCCTTTTGTCCTTGAGTACTTCCAGGGGGTCACGGTGTGTAAGTGTAATGTTGCTGCATGTGTTTGTGTGTGTGATGTTGGGGTTGTGGGTGGGGGTGTTGCGTGTTTCGTGTTATGTGTGTGTGTCACTTTCTTTTTCCTCACCCCTCCCCTATGTAGTAGGTGCAGCACTCAGCGTGGCCGTCGCCATCACCGTCGCCTTTCGTATTCCTGGTAGATGAGGAAGTAGACCAGCATGGGCAGGACCTGTAGCTCGGGCTCCATGGCGTCCTGGTTCTTCGTTGAGTGTCAAGAGGTGAGTGTTTTCCCTTCCAATTCCTGTTTCTATTGTGCTTTTTATGGCATTGGTACCACCCTGGAAAAGCTGGCGGATAGGCGGGTTGTGATGTTGTGGGCGGTACATTGTCTTCCGCCTGGCTGTTGGCGGTGACCGCCACAGTGTTTGTTGCTACTGTGTGTTAAAGTGGCTGGCTGTGTTAGCGGTTTCCGCCGTGGTCGTGATCTCATTTATTTTTACCACCGGCCTGTTGGCGGTATTACTGCTGCTTTAACACCGACCGCCAGGGTTATAATGAGGGCCTATGTTGAAGTATGGTGTGAAATGTGCTATGGCGATCTGTGATGCAATTCAACAATTGCCCATTTGCCATTACAGTTTTCATATGCAATACACGGATGTGGACTAATTTTTTACCCATGTGTTTAAGATGTGAATCCCATCTAAAATTGCACAAGTATCAACATGTACAGAAAGGGCCCTGAACATATGTCATTGTATTTGAGTTCCAATAACAGTGTTGACTGTTGTGAAATGTGCATGAAGTTTATTGTCATACATGTGTATGGACTTTGTGAATCTGTTGTTTGCTAAACATGTGACTGCACTGTGTGCCCCATGTACCACACGTCAACTCTGTTCATGATGAGATATTTCACCATGTGATTACTTCCCTCATTATGCTGTATAGTCGGCAATGAACAAAAATTCAGAAAAGCCCATGTCTCAACCACCACGGAGGTGTCATGCCCCATATTCAGTGTTGTGAGTCACTATATTGCCAACACATGTCATCCTCAGAGATCTGGAGCTGTGTGTTTGGGCTGAGGGATGTCCATACAACATTGCCTGAGGACATGCCATCATGTAAACATTCTCTGATAGTGGTGGTCCCTTGAGTGGCCATGATGTGATGCTAACAGCTTCACACCGTGTACAGCATTAGTCATTGCTGTACCAAATTCCCAGGGCAGAATAGGTATTTGAAATGTTTGCATCCACATATGAGATGGTGTCACTGACTGATGTAGTACCACATGCAATGAATGTGTCCTTAACTTGTATACAAAGTATGGTCAACATGGTGCTACACATAAAGCTACTCTTGGACTCTTCCTTCAGTTATGGCACAATTAACCTGGTACATAGTTGTGTGGATATTAGAATTGTGTCACTCTCCTCTGTGTGACATGAGTAACTGTTGTTCCCATATATCATCAATTTCATATGTATCACATGTATTCTCCATGTACCAATGTTGTCAGACACTATCCTTGCCATAGCAGGCACAAACTGTTGTGGGCTTACATATTAAGTATCACTCCCAGCTCAGATGGGTTTTGTACATGCAATCAGAGCAGTGGTCTATGATGCATAAATGAGGGACAGAGATGACCAATCCAACATGATGAGAATCACATACCATGGTCACATGGATGATGTGTATGACAATAGTAGCCAATTGTGTCATGGTCCTTAGAAGGTGTTCCGGGATGGTGATTTGGCAATGTACGACAGTGAATAGCTGTGACACCTTGCAGAAGTCCCATTTTGGGAAGGTTGAAGATGGGTCAATTTCTATGAACCTTGCCAATAAGGGCAACATTAGAAAATGTGCATGTCAATGTGAGGGGTTGTCAGATGGTGTTTTCAATGCATGCCTGTTTGTCATTTGCCTAAAATACAGTTGCCTGACATGTACTATTTATCATGCAGCAGCCAACATGGCCCCTGATGAAAAAATACATTTTTCCTGACGTGGTGAAAGCTATTGCCACATCAAGCAGTCCCAAGGCGTAGAGGGGTATGGAGCCTTTCTATGAAAGGGGAAAGGCTTCAGGAACCTAGAGGGCAATCCTGCATCAGGGACCTACAAGGGAAGATGCTGCTTCCACCACCCACCCAGCAGGCATATCAGCTACAGCAGACATTGCTGGACCTTCAGGAGCAGGACCATCGTCTGGACCCAGGCCACCTTCTGTTCAGCCAGCACCTGCAGGATTCCAGCCAGGGCAGCACTATGTGGAGCCACCCTCTGTACAGGAACTGAGAAGTGAACTGGCCAATCAAAAATATGGAA
This sequence comes from Pleurodeles waltl, assembly GCF_031143425.1. Taxonomy (NCBI): domain Eukaryota; kingdom Metazoa; phylum Chordata; class Amphibia; order Caudata; family Salamandridae; genus Pleurodeles; species Pleurodeles waltl. The sequence goes on from NC_090450.1 coordinate 282,121,566, forward strand.
TTGCTAGAGTGGAACATCAACTCGATCAGATGTTGGCTTTTGTAAGGCAAATGCAGGCCAACCAAAGGAAGCATCGAGGTGGACATTTTGCACTTTGGACAATTCTTAACTTCCCCTTGTTCAGACTTTATTTATCATAGGTGGAGTTATTAGATAGGTTAAGATAGTTTAGTGAACATAGTGTAGTTAGTGTTAGGACATAGTTGAATCATGGTAGGGGTTGGGTTTGGTGGTGATAAGTGCTATAGTTGGGGGGGGAGGAGTGATGTTTTAGGTCTCTGTTATATATAATTTAAAAAAATAAACATTTTAAAAAAATACAAGAAATATATCTTTGTGTAGCCTTTATGTGTAGTTAGTTAATGTTTAGCTGTATCCACTGTTGTCCTTGTCAATGGATGTATTTAAAGGGGGTGGGGGTTGATGTTTAATTGTGGTATCTGATGTTTAGAATAGGTTAAGATTAGCTAAGGTAGTTGTAGTGATAAGGTAGGATACATTAGTGTAGGATAGCATAGTTTAGTTAGGTCATTTAGTTCTTGTTTATTTAGATGTGAACATATAGTTGAATACATCTTGTTGAACCATAAAGCTTGCTCTCCATCATGTCGATTGTCTAGGTGATAGTTTGTCTCCACAGGTCATGTAAGACACATTCCAGTGACTTGAACAGCAGTACTTTGTGACATATGTGACAATATGTATCTCCTATGCTGAAGTTCCTGTCAGGTTGCCAATGGTGTACCGTCAGCCAAGCAAGACACATTTCTGCAAGGTACGTGGCACTGTTTGTGGATGGATACACATACTGACACAGGTAATCTCAATGCATATTAATGAGTCATAAAGTTATGTGACTTGCACTGTCAAAATCAAATTTGACAATGCAATACCCCTAAATATAGCTCTTGGTACAGAGTCACTCATGCCTGTCCCTCACATTCTCACACATGCATCATGTCTTTGTTGTATTGATGTTGTATTGTATCAACAAGACTTGTTTGGCCCAGCCTCTTGTGTTGTACTTGGTATTAAGCCTCAGGAATTATTTGATTCTCAAAATAGTTCTCAGTCACCCTAATCATGTTGCAGTCAGTATATGAGGCATTGTGCCAGACACAAAGACACCCATATCCCTTAGGAAGGTACTGAGTGGCACAATGCACAAACGCAACAATGCCATCATGTTTTGTGACAATACAGTGTTGATGGTTTTTTTCACCAATGTTCGAGTTGTTACTGTGGCACTTTGGGTGCCTCTAAGCCATACTTGACTTTTGGCTCTCCTGCAGCATGGTAATGCGGCAGAGTGGCATTCAATACGTGTTACTCTCGCCATAACCACTGCATCACATATCCAGTGATAGGTGTACCTGAGGCAATATGACATGAACTGACACATGCCCCGGGGTGGGGTTTGCATGGCACATTTCTGTTTTTAACAATTCTTGCTTCACAGATTAGCTTTTGCTATGTGTGCACAAATTCACAACACACATAAAAATGGCAAGTATACATTGGTGACTGTTAAAAATCTGTAAGGGACACATTCCTGGAGATATAACAACCTTTACCTGCAACACTGCCACACATTGCAGCTTGGTGCTAGGATTCCTGCTTTGGGACTAGGCTGTGGTTATTACACCTGCGCTACTGTGAGCATACAATTTGACATTGCTCTTTTCCATATGTCCCTACCCTGCGCTTTGGGAATGACACACCTCAGTGTAGGAACTTCACTTATATAAAAAATACAGCAACATTTTTTTGTACATATTCCCCTCATTGTATTAGCTTCAACACAAGCATTCAGATGTGATACAGATCATGTGTACAGTGCTTTTATTTACATGTGCTATTGCAAAATGTAGAGTCAGTACATTGCACAGGAGTTAGACCCCAACGGAGATCCCAATCCATCGGATGCCCAAACAGATTCCAGAGTTTAGGGAACATTTCATAAGACATGTAAGAGAGGAGTGCTTCAGTTAGGAGATGATCACATTGCCGTTGTCTAGGATGGTGTGCATTGAAAGTCCATAGGTCTGAATAGTCCACAGTGGGAGGGAGACGTGGGGTAGCAGATAGTTTTTGCAACACTGGAAAGGTGTGAAACACAGGGCCAAAGAGTAACTGTCCATTTCCCACAGATAGTAGCTACCGGGCTGTTTTACGAGTAAGAAATGTTTCTTACACATCTTCATTCTCTTATGTGTGCAGTGCCTCCTGTGCCAGGGATTGTGCTGGTGTTGAAGTTGAGGGAAGCACACACACATCAGGGGCAGAAGAAGTGGAATCATAGGTCTCAGTAGCTGTCATCTGTGGGAAGATATGAGGCATCACTGCAGCAAGGAGGAACTGCTGGCTCCTCAACACAGCAGAAACGTCACAGTTTTAGGAAGCCAAGTACTCTTTGATGGATACCAGCTTCTGCTCCACGGACTGTATGACAGTGTCCATTTCACCCAGCCTGTTCGCAACATCGCTGGCACCACTTTGGTATGGCATTTGTTCATGGCTCTGCCTCATGACACAAGAAATGTCAGCCAAGACTACTTCAGTCCACGCAGTGGGTGCCTCTAATGGCAGCAGAGTTGTCCCTATTAGGACTGAGGCCCCGATGTACTTCAACTACACTGCCCGCCATGGGCTCCATCCCCACCCACACATGTTGTGCCAGCTACCGTTGGACTCCTACTGTTTGACTTTGGAAAATGACGTCTGGATCCTGGGAGTCCAGGGCTCTGGGTGAGCTGGCAGGTGGTGTGTGTGTTCTATTGGGTGGGTCATCTAGAGACACCACAAAGCTGTGTGTCTTACGTGCAACCGAAGATGGTGTCCTGATGGAACCCAGGATCTGCTGGAGAGTGTCTGTAAGATGATTGGCAGTTGGTCATTTAGGTAATCTTGGAAATCCAGGACTGACAGCTGGGCAGGCGGTATGACTGCAGTGTCTGCAATGAGACAGAGATATGTCACTGTTGACCCGTACTAGCTATTCTGATTTGCCATTTGCTTGATAATCATTTTTGCCCAATTTTCATGCCACTGAGCCACACATCAAGTCCCTCATTCACGGGCACTTGTCTGCACACAGCACCACCTGGGCATGTATTTTGATGACCCTCTGTTAACACATTGTGCAAGTCCACATGTACAAATCACTTCACATCTCTCTTAAACATCTTTTCATTGGCATCTGCATATGACCCATTTCTTGCAGCACACTACATGGCCATTGCATGCCATGGGTGTTGGTGGTGGTGTTCCCATGCAACACCTATGGAAGCATGCTGGTTCTGTTGAAACTGACAGGTCTGTATTGTAGGGATTGTGTCAGGTTCCTATGCCACCCTACATGTGTTGTAAGAGTAAAGCAAGGGGGCAACTGTCAAATTGCATCCTCCATGTCACCTCTTGTTTTGTGTGCATTATTCTGCACCATTCATAGTGAGATGCATCCACCTTGTGTGTAAGTGCCCATAAAAGGAGATGTCCCTTCATGCATAACAACATACAGCCCAACAATGCATGCAGCAATGCAGCATAGGTGCAAAGATGCCTGTATTGATGGATTGGGTGTTGTGCACATTTCACTGCACCATTTTTTGGGGGAATTTTAATCAATGGGCCAAGATTTTGTTATGTTAGTGCAGCAAAGCGTCAAAGATTTTTATGCACTTGTCCTAACAACCGCCATGGTGCGCCGTATTGGAAATATAGTGCAACCGTGGTGTCTTTAGGTGGAGCAGGGGTGACGCAAGAAAAGTGGCACATTGGGACCGATGCCCCACTTTCTTGTAAATATGCCCCATAATGTGCTGGCACCCCCGGAAGCTACCAGTGTGCTGCCTCACTATAAAAGCAATGGTAAAACTAGTAGGCTTTGCCTGCTGACCTATATGGTTTGCCATTGATTTTGCCATTTCTGAAAGACATCAGCAAAACAGACCAAAAGAGGTATAATGACTCAGACATGCAAGAGTGCACATGTGATGATGCCACTGCCTATGTCATTCTGCAGGCATGTACATGCACTGCAATGCAAGTGCTCACCTTCAAAATGAAGCGGGTATCATTTTTATTGTTTTTTCATATACCTATCCATGATGGAGGCACCAATTGGAGCAGTGAATAACATTAAAATAATTAAGTGCATGAGAGTGATTTTTAGGACAGTGGAGCCACCAAAAAGCAAATGACAACTGCAGGATTCTCCTCCTCAAGGGGTGCAAGAACAATGGAGGAGTGAGTGGATGAACGGGAAGGGCGAACAACGAAGATAGAGCAGGAAAGACAGTAGATGAGATTTAGGCTATGGGTTAGGGGAAATAAAAAAATAATGAAAAATCTAGGGCAACGGGAAAGAATGGTGAAGTGGGTATTGAAAAGGAGATGCAGCCAGGGCGTAGCTTGGTCATTAAGATTGGAGGCGGGGCAGCATTGAGCTTTACAGTAATCAGGCTGGCATAAAATGTTACAACACATTATAGCAGGGTGCATGAGAGTGGCTTAAGAGGCAGTGGGAAGGGAGAGGAACGCTGACTGGTAGGAGTACTAAGTGAAAGAAAACACAATATTTTCATTTTTGAGGACTTTTAAAGCAGAGAGAGGGAGATTGCGTGAGATTTGTCTGTGTATATAAAAATTCCTGATGAAATCCGACAGAGAGCGTGCCATACCCAATGGAAAGCACCTAAACCCAGCCCAACTACTTATAAAAAAAATATTTATTAGGGGGTGTAACACCTCAAACACACCCCTGAATCTATGCCCCTAGATGCAGCATACAAGGGAGAAGGCAAGTGCGGAAGGAGGAAGCAACATGAAGTCATCCAATCGAAAGGATGATAAAGAGGCTATGTTCCAGGACAAGGGCATGCACAAGGAGAGGAAAGAAAGTCACTTTATAAGAAGTTAGCTATTAAGGCACTGATTTAAGAAAAGTGGCTCTGCACCAAAAGCAGCGCCAGTTTTCTTGCGTCCCTTAGCACCACCCTAAAGCCACCATGCCGGTAGTTAGGGGAACTAGCATCAACATTTTTGATGCTAGTTCGGAGCTTTGCAGGATTAGCGGAAAAAATTTTGCCACAAATCTTGCAATGCCCATTGAGGCCCATTGAAAGCAATGGTGTGCCTCCTTTTAGAGCAGGTGTTAAAAGTGCTCAAAAAAATGACGCAAAGAAATCTGTTAGGTTTCTTTGGGCCATATTTTCTGCTACCCTAATGGGGAAACGCCCCCTTGCATACATCGTGCCTGGCACAGGCCCAATGTAGCCAAAAGGGTTACAAAGCTGCGTCACTTTGTAAATTTGGCACAGACATTTTGGCCTCAGTGGCCCACATACGCTACTCTGGCTCAAGGAAGTGCTAGGGTCTCATAAATCAGCCCCTAAGAGTGGCAAAAATGCCAACCAATGTTCAGGTATGGGCTGACTTAAGGTCACTGTAATTTTTTTGTATGTTCAACAAGAGGTCTTTTACAAACTGACAGTCAAAGGCTAGCTGTAGGAGGGACCAAAAAAGGAGATTCCCTCCACCCACGCACATCCTGGTTTAGTCTCTGCATCTTCCAGGTATGTTGGATTCTATGTGAACTTTTGTTCAGACTGCTCTAGACAGGAGCAGTGGCAGAGTGCACCCCGATCACCCAATTATTAAAATTGTTTCACTACTGAATCAATGGATGGGGCCCATTTTACTTGCCTTCTCAGGACAATTTTCCTATACCACTCTGGCAAGCCCTGCCACGAGTGTTAACTCCTAACTTAGGGGCATTAAGGCCCTGATTTATACTTTTTTTGCGCCGCATTACCGTCATTTTCTGACGCAAAAGCGGCGCAAACTTACAAAATACAAATGTATTTTGTAAGTTTGCGCCGCTTTTGCGTCAATAACCGACGGTAATGCGGCGCAAAAAAAGTATAAATCAGGGCCTAAATGTTCTTGTTACTTTTTTAAGATTGGACATCAAACCCAGTCACTGAAAAATCGCAATCACAATCGGTTAGTTTTTTGATCCCGGATAAAATAATGTTTCAAAACAGGTATCCAATTGTTCGGTCTGTCAATGATTGGCAACTCTTCAGTGATCACGTCCTATTTCCCATTACTGGGGACCCCCGCCTCTACATTCCATTCCATACTGGCTTTGAATCTCTGACACGTGATCATCCAGTCTTTGTCCTTCCTCGCCTGCTCATATCGACATGACAGCCTTAAAACGAGCATGTATGCCTGTCAGTCTTTTGCAGCCAAGCCTTTAAGTCCCTTCCACAAGAGGGTGGATGATTTAAACACCTTGGCAACCCCACACAACAGAAGCAAAGAAAAACAAACAAGAAATATACAAGGGATGATCAAAGTTGCAATCACTGTTCATATTTCTGCTAATCAGTGATTTAATAAACTGCATGCAATTTGTCAGAGGCAGAGTGAGCACAGAGCTCATTAAAACAAACAAAAAAACATTCAACACTGTGCTACATAGCATATTCAACAATGAAACACTAAGGGCCACATGTACAAACCTTTTTTTTCGTCGCAAACGGCTCAATTCGCAGAATCAGTCCATTTGCGACGAGAGAAGAGGATTTTGGTACGTACAGACTAATTTTTGCGATTTGGTAATCTATTTACTGAATCGCAAAAAGGGTTTGCGAGTCGCAATTAGGAAGAGGCTTTCCCTTCCTAATTGCGAGTCGCAGTCCGATGTATGATTGTTTTGTGACTGCAAATGCGGTCACAAAACAATCAAAATTAGCACCAGTCTCAAATTGGTGCTAACCCATTCAAAAAAGGGAAGGGGTCCCAAGGGAATGGGTCCCCATGGGACCCCTTCCCCTTTGTGGGTGCATGTAAAAACATTTACTCAGAGCAGGCAGTGGTCCCAAGGACCACTGCCTGCTCTTAAAAAATGAATGAAAACTTTTCATTTTTGTTTTCGAAATGCATTCCGTTTTCCTTTAAGGAAAACGGGTTGCATTTAAAAAAAAATACTGCTTTATTTAAAAGCAGTCGCACACATGGTGGTCTGCTGACCCCAGCAGGCCTCCATCCCTGTGAGGGCCGCCATACCCAATGGGGACGCAAATTGCGACCTACCTCATGAATATTCATGAGGTAGGTCATTTGCGACCCTATTGCGAATCACCAACAGTGTCATTGACACTGTTGTACATCAGGTTTTGTGACTCGCAAATTGCGAGTCGCTAAGTCTTTCAATTTACGAGTTTCAAAACCTGATCTTCATACATGTGGCCCTAAGGGCCACACTTTTGGGATGTACAAAGCCCAATCTGTGACTCTGTAACTTGTTACCGAATCGCAAAACCCAAATTGCGATTCAGAAACAAGTTATTAGGAAGGGGCATGTCCAGGGCATCCCTTCCTAATACCGAATCTAAATGATAATGTATGATTGTTTTGTGATTGTGGTTGCAAAACAATTGCAGTTAGCACCAATTTCAAATTGGTGCTAACTCATTCGCAAAGGGGAAAGAGAGAAAGCAACAGCAACATTTTGATTATGTTTCTAAAAATGTCAATACCTATGGCAAACAGTTTGGGATACATCAAGGTATGTGACCTTTTCACCTTCTGCTATTTTAGACAAGTTGAACAAACACATCTGCCTCACTTGACCCTCCACTAGACCTCAAACCTAAAAAGAATTATTGAGGCAGAGCAGATTGTGTGGGTGACAGACACATACCAAATGTCAGGATGTGCGGTACCTACAATTGGACAGAGTGTCCCACTATAGGGGGGCATGGCGTTTAAGCCCTGGGACCACAGTGGCCCTTCCTCGAGCTGGCGACGTGCCGGCCAGTGATGACTTTCTGTTGCCACACCTCGAGAGATGAAGGGGGCAGTGATGGGAATTACAAAAGTCAAGGTGAATAAGCACCACACCCACCCACTGTGATGGCCAGGGGTATAGAGGTTATCTTTTCCCTGGCCTCTGCCTTTCTGAAGCAGAGGATCAGGTGGGGGAAGGCAGATCGACTGCGATTCTTTAACTTTCATCGCAACAGCAATCCGGGTGTTCCCTTTAACTTTCTCGCACCCAGCCTAATTGTTGCCTACCTTTGGGGCCCTTTCATTTTCATCTGCTTCCCCGCACTCAGCCTAATTGTTGCCTGCGGCTGGGTCCCTTGAACTTTCACCTGCTTCCCCGCACTCAGCCTAATTATTGCGTGCGAGTAGGGCCCACGGAAAGAGTTCCCGCTTCATCACTGTTTCACGCAGCCAGAGCCGGAGGAGTGGTTTTTAGTCTCAGCGGGATCAGTGTTTACCTATGTCTTGAAAGAGAATATTGGTTTGCTGACTCACATGTTGCCATGACCAGGTTGAGTGTGTAGTTTTTTTCCTGCCCCCTTGTTTTATCCCCTCCACCCCTCTGTTAGGCCTTGTTACTCGGCTCGAAAGCGCAAGTTTATTCCTTTCTTTTGGGCACAAGTCATTCCTGAGTCTGGGCCTCAACTTAGGGACATTTAAGGCAGGGTTGCACTTTTAAGACAGGAATATCAGCCAGTGCTTTAAATGGGCCGGTACTGTCTGGTACAGAGTACCAGCACTTTTTTATCTTGAGAGGGAGAGTACCGGCACATCTCAAGAAAAACTTAATACTTTTAATTGGAGAGTACCTGCACTTTCATTTTTTCAAGCACTGGTATCAGCGCAGTTTACAGCCCTACAACCAGGCCATCACTTTGTCCCGAACCTCTTTCATGACCCTGTGGGGACAAATTGCAGTGCCTGCTTTTAGGATTAGATGCCTGGCCTAGCAGCGCCAGGAACAGCAGATCAACTGGACAGGAGGTAAGCTGTGGTGAGAAGGGTGTTGCATTGTTGATGTGTATTTGCGAGCTGTGCACATCACAGCTTGTTGTTATTCCTCTTTAGCACTTTGTTAGTTCAGAGGTACCCCTCTTCATTCTCTGATTTATCGCTGAAGTTTTGATTGCGTTTACTTGCTTATTGTGTCAGCAGAGAGTTGGCGGTGTACTGGATTGTGCCTTTCTTGTCCTCAACTTCACTGTTTTGTGATTCCAGTTAACTGTTAGCCATCAGCCTAATGGCTGCTAAGGGAGGCAGGGTTGGAACAAGAGAAGGGAAGGATCTCGAGTCAACATTGCTGCTGAAGCCAGTCCTAGCTAAGTTAGGCAATGAGGGGAGCGCAGAAGTTTCTGGGTCAAAGCCGAAGTGTGAGGAAGACATTGCAGTGACAGATCCCCTGCGGTGGTCCCATGGTCCTCCCTGTGTTACCTTCCCACTGGTCAAGCGCAGGGCTAAAATGCAGGTGCATGTCCCCCCACTAACATGTTGGGTGAAGCAGTACCCACCACAGGTACCAGTTATACCTGAGACCCCAGCTGCACCCACCCCTGTGGTCCAACAGGTCACTCGAGCACAGCAGCCTATTGTTGATGACGTAGTGGAGGGCCAGCATAGTTCCCAAATACAACAGCCTATTCCTATTGTATCCGTGGGGACAGCACTCACCCTCCACACTCACTTACCAAGTGCAACTGAGTCCCAAGGGGCTTATGCAGCCTTGATGAACATTAGGCAGGCTCTCCTCGTCCTGTCTCCAGGAACAACGGGGTCTCGCAGTGAGCAGCTTCAGAACCCGACAGTGAATTCTGCATTACCAGCTCAGCCGCAGTCCACCTCTCCGCCACTGATCATGCCGCTCCCTCAGGAGCATCTGACCACATTTACGCAGAAGCAGCTAACATATTCACAGGATGCCACTGCGCAAGCATTGATTTTGATGGCCAACTGCTATCCAAGCTAGCCACTCTTGTGGATAAGGTAGCCCCACCTCCTCAGCCAAAGGCCCCCATCCAATGACAAGAGGGTAGCCATTGTGGATCTTAAGAAACAGGGGGAGGCAATCAGTAAGAAACGCTTTGGGGAGAATGAGGGCTCACAACAAAAGAGGTCAGGGGAACCTCAACCAGCGGCGGCAAAGGAACTTGCAAAAGCGACCAGGGGGGGGGGAGAAAGCAGGTTCTTCTTTTACATTGACTACTCGGGGTCAAGAAACTTTGCGATCCAGACCTGGCATGTTGATTTTACACGTGTCTGCTGATGTTAAGGAAAAAATCTAGAAAGGTGATTTCGTCGATAAAGTTTCCTTGATAAGAGCCTAAAGAAGGGATTGTGAACAAAAGGATAAAGAGAGTAAAGACACGTCATCTAAAGACAAGAAAACCAAGGTGGAGGAGACAACAACAAATTGGCTATTTGGGTTTAAAATATACATGCCAGTTATGCTGGAGAAGAAACCAGAAGTTGCGACCTCAATTGTATTTTATTCTAATAAGGTAATGAGGGCACACCATGTATATGGGGGTACTGCATGGTTGGATTATGACCAGGATTTTAGGTGGGCTAAATTAGAGGATCTGGATATAGGATGAGGCCAGATAGAGGTCAGCGTGTGGTTACAGAGTGTTAACAACAAGGCACTGGATAAATCTCATTTTCGCCAGCAACACACAGGGGAGAAAAAGGGCTCATGTTGAGCCTTCAATAGAAAGGCATTCACGTGCCCAGGGGGTTGCTGTAAATACAAACGCATTTGCTCCTTTTGCAGCCAACCCTCCCTCCCAAAATTCAAATGTTACAAGAATTCAAAATAAAAGGGAAAAGAGGTAGTTAAGCCTTCCAATTAGTTTTGAGTTGCCCACACTGGTCCAGACTTCCAAGTTGATTCCATGGCTGAACTTGTACCCGAGCAAAGACACAGCGAAGTTGTTATATTAGGGTTTTTCTACTGGCCTCAAGATTCTCGCACTCAGAGTGGCTCTCATCCCTCACTGTAAAAATCTTCTGTCTGCCCGCATGCATAAAGCTGTTGTGTCCAAGAAAATAAAGAAACAGAGCACTTCAGGTAGGATAGCCGACCCCATTTCCTCCCCTCCTTTTGAGGACTTTGTTTGTTCTCCTTTGGGTGTGGTACTGAAGAAGGAACCAGGGTAGTATAGGTTGATTCATAATCTCTCAGCCCCCAAGGACCAACTGTGATTGAGACTATTGACCCGTAGTTATGCTGTTAGATATGCATCACTAGATCAGGCATTACATATGCTGTTCGAACTTGGCCAGGGAGTCCTCCTGGCCAAAACAGATATAAAGTCTGCATTTAGACTACTCCCAGTCCATCCTGAGGACTACCACCTCTTGTGATTCCAAATTTGCGGGCTATTACTATTATGACAAGTGCATGCTGATGGGGAGTGCAGTGTCATGCACATACTTTGAGCAATTCAACATGCTTTTACAATTTTCTAGTCCTGAGGCTGCTTGAATTTGGGGTGTGCTCTTGGGAACTGAACGTGCTGACTGCCCTTTTTAAGGAACTGGAGGTGCCTATAGCGCCGGAGGAGACAGTAGGTCCTCCACATGCCTTACCCTCTTTGGTGTTGACATTGATACCATGTCCGGTGAGTGCTGACTCCCTCTTCCGAAGGTTCAAGCCTTCAGGCAATGAATTGATAATGTACTGGCCTTGAATTTAGTGACTCTCCATCAGCTCCAGGTCCTAGTTGGGCAGTTGAATTTTGCCTTACAGATTATCCCCATGGCCCGCCCCTTTTTTACAGTCAATTGCAAGCATGATGGCCAGCCTTAGAGAAAAGCATCACCATCCACAGCTGTCAAGTGGAGTAAAAGAAGACAAAGGGATATGGTTCACTTTTCTGCAATATTTCATTTGCTCCTTCATATGGCCTTCGCACCTGATTTCTAATTGTGCCTTAGGCCTCCTCACGGATGCAACAGGCAGAGCAGGGTTTTGAGCTACATTAGGCACAGAATGGTGTAGGGGTGACTGGCCCACGGCCTGGCATGAAAGCGGAATCAATAGGAATGTTGCCCTTTAGATCTGTTTCCCTTCATAGAGCAGTGTCCATATGGGCTGAGGTTCTCAAGGACAGGAGCATGTTTTTCTGGTCTGACAACATGGCAGTAATGAAAGCTATTAACGAGCTTCTTGCAAATTTGTCTTAAGATTGCGGAAACATTTCGTTTTATTGTGCTTGAAGTCTAGCATTTTGTTTAGAGCTCAGCATGTGCCTGATATTCATAATAACACTGCTGATGCCTTATATTGCTCCAAGATTCAGGAACTTCGGGATTTCCATGCACAGGCGTCTGAGAAAATGACAGAGTTCCCGTCATAATTGAGGAAAATTGGAGTCCCACCTTACGAGGTTTAGTGGCAGCTTCTCTTGCAAAAGCCCATGCGGAACTCCTACGGAAAGTGTTTTGCACAGTATAGTTCTTTCTTCCATGCAAGAAAGTGTCCCAACATGTTCACTGTAGAGGCCATCTATCTTTTTCTGGGTACCCACAGAGAGCAGAGCAGGCCAGTATCTTGTACACAGGCTCATCTCTCTGCCTGAAGGTTATTTGCCAAACTGGAGGCGTAACAGACAAGAGTGGTTCCTTTCTCATTAAGAAAGCAGTAGCGGGTTGGACTAGGCTCAGCGGCTGTGAAAAAGATGGCATGCGTCCCCTCAGTGTACATGCTCTGGACCTCCTCTTGTCTAACTTGCAGAAGGTGTGCACTTCTCCATATGAGACCACACTGTTTGTTGCAGCCTTTCTCTTTGGCCCTCTGCGGTGCATTCAGGATGAGCAAACTGGTGGGGTCTTAAAGAAATTATTTCTCTGTAGGCTTACAGTGTAAGGATGTTTGTTTAAACAAAGAGTGGCTGCTGATCTGGTTGAGAAAGTCCAAGACCGATCAGGAGAGAAAGGGGACAGAGATTGAACTCAAAGCAGCTAAGGGCTCATTTCTTTGGCTCATGGCTTGCTTGGTGTCTTACTTTGCTATTCAACATGAAATTGTGAAGTCTACTATATTTATCCATGCAAACGGTGACTGCCTATCATGTTATCAGTTGCTGAGGTCCTGACTGCTTCCCTTAAGGCAGCAGGTATCAATCAGAATGGTTACTCCTCACACTCTTTTAGAATAGGCACAGCCACTGTCGCGGCAGGAGCAGGATTGTCTCATGAGGAGGTTAAAAAAATAGGACAGGGGTCGTCAAAGTCCTACAAGCGCTACATTTGCCCCTACTTGCAATGAATGTTTACTGGTACATGGTTCTCTCTCTCTTTGTGTACTCATGCTTGTTTTCTGTTATTTTTAGTAGGATGCCACCCAAGATCGTGTGGGTTGTTGGTCATTCCTTCATCTGGCGGGCAGTCTACAGTTTGCAACAGCTCCCTAAGCCCAAGTCAGTGGCTCTGCAGGACATTTCCCTTCAGTGGTGTGGGATTGGAGGACTCCACATTTGTCATCTACAATGGCTGATCGAGGAAACTAGGGGTCGCAAAGGACTCTGGTTCCCGGACCTCATTGTTAGCCAGCTTAGAGGTAAAGACTTGGTAAAAATAGGTTGGAAGGGCCTCAGCAAAGCAATCCTGAAAGAATTTGCACAAATGTCAAAAGTTTTCCCGGAGATGGCCATTGCTTAGTACCAAATGGTGCCACGCTGAAATTGGGGAAAGGATATCAGGTCTAGGGCAAACAACATATCCGTTAGACATCTGAAATCTGAGATGTCCAGGCTGTGTCCTAGCCCTGGTTAACTTTGGAACATTCTGAATAAACTGCTGAGGGATGAGGATATGATTCATAAAGATGGTGTCCACCTCTCAGAAGTTGGGACAGATTTGTTCATCAAGGACATTTGGACGTTTGTCCAAGGGGTGTTTTGTGGTAGGGTGGGCGAGGGACCTCATTGTCCTGGTCGCCCTTGTGGCAGGATGTCAAATCCTAAATTTACCTCTAGGCAGTAGCAAGGTCCTCCAAAGCAGACTCTCTAGAACAGCACCAAGTGTAGGGTCCAGCAGTCCTAAACCAACCAGATTATGTACAGACTAGCGTGAGGGCTGCAGCTCCTGGCCACCTCGTCACAGCCCCTCAGGCAAGTTGGTGTTTGGTGGTGCCCTGGAATAAGGACAAGGGTACAGTGAGGCGGGACCGCCCCTCATTGTTGCAGATGAGTACACCGTTGTGGTCCAGTGGCGTTTAGGATTGTGGGATGTCTCTGGTTTTGTTAGTGTTCATGAGTTCATATAAAGAACTGCTTATTGTGTGATGTTTTCTTTCCATCAAATGCCTAATTCTTCACTATGCTTCCCTATTATCTGACCTAAGTAGGTTTTTACCTAAGTGAGTTTTTCCACGTAACCATCATTTTACTTGCCCGTAACAAAAAACTGTTCCACCATTCTCACAATCTCTGTCAGTTCTGTTGGTGCTTTGTTTATGTTGTGTAAGGGCACGGGGGAGAATGAGGGTATCCAGGTTCTATTGTCTGTAGTCTCATAGCACAAAAAAAGGCCTGACTGCTGCATTGGAGTGTTCATTAGTGACTCTATATTTATCTTGGGACTGGGAGCCTGACCACTAGACAGAAAATTAAAGAGCAGGGTGAAGTCAAGATCAGATAAGACCTACGCAGCAACTGATTCAAAGAGTCAGTTCTATGAACTATACAAATCACAAAGAGAAGAACAAGGTAGGCCAATTCCTAAAGTCAGATAGGTCCTCCAAGAGTACTGGAAAGCATTGGGCACCTGGAAAGTAGTCTTAGCAGAAAGGCCAGAAACAGAAGCGGTACTGTCAAGTGGTTGAATAAACAGTACCCTCCCACCCTAGCAAACTCTGCCAGTGTGATGGTCCATTGGTAGTGCTGGTCGAGGGTGGGTAGGGGCCTGGCCCCTTAGAATGTTGGGCCCTGGGCAAGTGTCCAATCTCTCCATGTCTTAAAATGGCTCTGCAGTCAATCCAAGTCTGTACCATAGGCCTGGCTCATCCCTAAGTGAAAAAGAACATACAGATCCTTCAAAATATCTGGGAAGCATAGTACACATCAAGCAAATATAAAAACATGACTTCAAAACATAGAAAGAGGTTCTTCAAGTCCTTCAATTGAGCATATTAGATCACAACATTCCATTGACCTTTATTTAATTAGAAGTTTCTAAACTTGAACTTTAAAATATTTATTATCCTTCCTTTATGACAAAGCCATGACAGCATGAATTGTCAGTTGTTCCTTATGTCATAGCCAATATTACCTTTATGGATGGTGGAATATTACAGACAATTAAATCATACAAGTGAGCTTTTTACACAGGACCCATCTTGAACTGAATTATTTGAAAGCGCTCTCAAATGTCACTCTCAAGTGAACTAGACACATGAAGTAACTTGATTTGACCTAAATCACACAATTAAGGCATGCAGGGTTTGAACCCAGGTATCCTGGTCACACATAGTGCAATTAAGTAACTGACTAGATTACTGTCATGTTCTCAGTCCTCTTTTCCACCAGAGGACACACTGTTGTTGTACAGGCCTGTCTGCATGAAGTAAGTACAAATCATATGTTAATTTGACACAATGTCTAAAGAAAAATATATAGTGAAGTTGAGGAACTGCCGGACACCATATGCTAATATCACTTGCTTTCTCCTTGGTCATAGGGTATTTAAAAAAGTCTAGATACTGTGACCCTGAGTGCAATGGGGATGGGGTCAGTGAGCATGGGGGTGGAATCAAAGGCAAGGCTAAAAAGAATAAAATCTTTTGTGCCTATTTTTTGATCTTTCACCATCCGGTAACTGCTTATAAAATAATGTACACTGTAACTGAAAAATAAATACAAGTAAAAACAGTCAGTGGGAAATATATTATTTTATGTTATGAAACCTCTGTTGGTTAATGTGATCACTGCAGATGTATGTGTGTGAAACCAAAAGTTCATAGAATTGAATTTGTTTGGTTCAGCAGTGAATAGTGGCTTGTGTACTTTTAGTGCAAGGAGGTCCCTGCCCGTTAGTGTAAATTATTATTTTAAATTTGAATTGCACACAGTATAAGAAAGACCGCCTCAAAATGTGGACTTAAATTTAGGTTATAGACAAAAAGAGTGCTTTAAGTATAGATTTTAGTAATATGGAGATTCAAAGGCAGCTTCTCTGTTATGGTGAGGAGTTTCTTTGCCTCACTGCTGATATCCAGCACAGGCAAGCATGAAAGATAAAATAACAATAAAGCAATTTTATTATCATTTTATTTTTCACTGTGCCAGCTGAGTCACAGGGTGGGGCAGGGCCATCATCTACTTCAGGGAGGAGGAGTGGTGGTTGCTGTAAGTGCGCATGTCGGTTTGGCCGGCCGTCCTAGGTTTGGCCAGGTGTCTTAGGAAGTCCTAACTGACATGCGCACTTAGCATTGTCCAACCCGAACTGTGTTGTACAGCTAGGTGGAGAACGGTGAGAGGCTCCCAGGCATTGCCTGAGTGCCAAACCAGGTTGTACAGACCAATTATAGCACTTCTCTCATGCTGGGTAATAGTCTTCCCAGCATGAGAGCAGCGCCTAGATTGGCTTCTGGGAGCATGCGCAGTGTGCACCAGCCCATGGACTGCCAGGGAGTTGTGGATCGGAACAAGAGCAGAGGAGCAAGGCAGCGGCTGGTAAGTACCCTTTGATATTTATTTAATTATTTAATCTATGGTTTTTTTCTGTATTTCCCTCTGCCCTCCCCAACACTAGGCATTGAGAGCAGCCAACACTGAGATTTATACATGCCAACATTCCCGATTCATGCAGGAGACTACTGATTTCAAAGCTGGTCCCCCGCCTCCAGATTCTTGCACGCCGAAACCTGTTTTGGAGCTTTATAAAACTATCAAAAATGTAATGTTGATTCATGTCACACAGGCTGCAATTTAATCCTCCAAAACTTACCCTTGACCACTGTTGGAGTCATCAATCAATACACAGAGTCAGCGAGAGGTATTTTTAGCTGTATATTTTTATTTAATTACTTTACCTTTTATCTTTTAATTTTTGCAAATGTCTTGTGGGCGGCATCGTAGTTTTTTGTGCACATGATAGAAGGTGCAGAAAACTATCGCTTGTGTCATATTTAGTGTCAGGTCGTCCCTTTCTAGGTCTCCATCTTTGTTTATAGGCTAGTTGTTCCACCATTAGCTCCATAAAATGAGTCAGGGAAAATGGACACGTGCAGCAGGTGCGCCAAAGGCAAGTCCATCTGTGCCTTTCCACGTCAAGACCATGCCAGGTGCATGAATCCCTGGTCCTTTTCCCCCTTACAGGTATTCTACAGAACATCTTTTATAATTTAATTTGGACAAGCTCCTGTCATGTAATGGTTTTAATCCTGGTCACTATCAAATCACTTAAATCACTTGGGAATGTCCACATTGTAACTGAGTGTTTATGCCAGAACATACATCCTTTGACAGGATAATCGTGGACTTTCCATCTCCGAAGCCTCAAGTGTAGGACATCTTAAAAATCAATTGCACTTTAATTTGTGTTAGCTCATAAAACACAAAAATGAAATTTGTAGTTATATGGAATTATACAATCCAGATTTAGGGGCATATTTACAAGATAGTGGCGCATCAGCAATGATGCAAATTATTTCTTGTGCCCCCCCACCGTCACTATGGTAGCTGGGTAAAGCACACCATGGTGCACGTTAGCACAATAACGTCAAGATTTTTTACGCTATTTTGGCGCATTGGCCGACTAGCAACAAAAATGATGGCGCTAGTCCAGCAATGCATGGGGAGGCCCATTGGAAACAATGGGATCGTCACTTTAACGCCTGCCTTGGGCAGGTGTTAAAAATGACCGGAAAAATGCCACAGTGAAATTTCATAAATTTAACTGCACCATTTTTATAGGCCTCCTAATAGGGAAATGCTATCCTTGCATTCATTATGCCTGGCATAGGCAGAATGTGGCGCAAGGGGGTGCAAGCATTGTAAACTTTGTAAATTTGGTGCGGGGAAAAGGCCTCATTGGCACCACCTTAGCTTAAAAAACATGATGCTGAGGGGGCGTGGCCGGGCCACGAAGAAAGATGGCCGCCTAATACGAGAGCTCCGCGTCGCGGCGAACACAGGGGGCGGCGGGGGCCCTGAGATGGCAAGAAAACAAACTGTGCACGACGACACCCGCTCTGATAACCGTTGTGCCCCGGTCTGAAGCCTGGAGACACAGTGAGGGCGACCGGGGAGCCAAGATCTTGCGACCGGCCCAAGACCCTTCCTTCCCGACGGAGAGGGCCTGGCTGGAGGGGCGGAGCCGAGTAAAAGGAGAGCCGCACATGGTGCGGCCGTGGAACAGACTGTTGTGCCGCAGGACCGCGAGGCGAAGTCTGCACGAGACACTTAGATCTCACAAGGAGATCTGCTGAGGCGTCAAAGATCCGCACCCTATGCGACGGTCCTGCAGAAGAGCCGGGACGATCGTAACAGCGTAAACCAACGGAGACGAAGGTACGATCTCTTTTCCACCTCCATCGTCACCCTCCCCCACCGCTCTCCATAAACCGAAAACCACTGGACGATCGGAACACCCCCCCCCCACGGGGATATCAAGCGCAATTACCTCTCATCTTCCCCCCCATAATCCTTGAAGAAATAAGAGAGGACAGAGAAGACGCCAGAGGGGAAGAGGGGAATAAATGGGGACGAACAAGATGAGGTGGAGAGACAAAAATAGGGGGCACGGTGGAAACAAAAAGAAAGCGTAAGGTGGAGAAAAAAAAAAAAAAAAGGGGCAGAGAGACAAACGAGGAGCAGAGAGGCGGCGACAAGCACATATACCGCATTTAACCCTCTCCCCACAGGAACGCAGCAACGTGCAACCCCGACCAACCCAGACGACAGACGAAGGGCTCAGAGAAGGCCACACTCCCTCACCGCTCCCTACACTTAACAACAACCACAAAAGAGTCAGGTACAGGGGAAAGCAACCAAACCCCCATAAATACTCTGGGCTGTGACAACCCCCACACCAGTTCTACCATAGCGGAACCGACAAAGATGTAACCGAAAACAAAGTCAGATCACTGAACTTTGGCACAGCAGTTAAAGGGTGAAAAGGCAACGGAAGAAAACGAAGAATCACGAATAAAAGAAATCGCTCAGAGGAGGGCAAGGAGACGGGGGGAAAAAAAAAAAATGGGGAATAAAAAGGAAGTGATAGAATAGAAGTAAGAACCAACGGCCAAAGAAAGCCCACGCCCCAACTGGACTTAGAGGAGGGAGAACAGTACACTAAGCAGAAGACTCGGGTGGATTATCGAGGCGATGCCCGGTAACAAACTGAATCAAAAATCCGCCAGTAAACCCGCACAACAGTTATTATTCTCGGAAGCACTCCAACACAAACGCTTAGCCTCTACCTCAACCAACCCCCAAACATCATCACCTCCAACTGAATCCACCACAATGGCAGAAAAGAGCCACTCCACAACAATGGATAGGATATTACAGGAAATCACCACTGTCAGTCGCTGCATAGAGGGGATGGACGCCTCTATAACTTCACTAACGCTAGAGACTAAATCCATGCGAGCTGAAATTGCAGGCTTTCCATCCAGAGTGACTGGACTGGAACAACGCATGGGATTGGTAGAGGCACAGACCACCATGTCCTGGGACCGAGACCAAGACCTCATCTATCTGAGGAGTAAGCTAACGGACATGGAAGATAGGAACCGGAGAGATAACATACGTCTACATGGGATACCGGAAAATGAAGAAGGCGTGGACGTGCAATCCTTCCTGAGATCTATCCTTCCAAAACTGACCTCATTGGACTTTGACCCACCGATAGAATTCCAACAGGTGCACCGAGTAGGACCAAAGCGCCCCGGCAACTCCTCAAGACTCAACCAATCATTGCGTGCTTACTACGGCACAACCAGACTCGTCAAATACTTCAAGCGGCACGCAAACACGGACCCTTCCAACTGGATCAGTATGACATCCGCATAACCGCCGACTACTCTAAGGAAACAAATGACGGCAGAAAGGCCTTCCTAGCCCTACGACCCCGACTGCGCCAATTGGAGATAAAATACGGCCTCTTCGATCCCGCAAGAATGTGGGTCACTAAAAACGGAGTGTCTAAGGATTTATACAACCCCGAAGAACTGCAACTATTCCTAGACTCCTTCCAACCCCAATCAATGGACTCTACCAGCACAAGCGACTCACATGACAACGGAGGCAACAATGAAGGAAACCTACCCCCAGGACAGGAAAAGACAGACACAGCCCAATGTGACACTGGAGTTGGGCAAAGAGGCAGAGACATAGAGAGAATGGTCAGATCTCATGATGACAGGGGCCAAGTATTGCACGCAGTGGTAACTCACACCCAGCTGTCGGAAAGGGACAAATCACGTTCTCCATTGAAACCAACGACTATGCCCCCCTGAGAAGAAGACATTATCCCACACACAAAAAAGACATTTGCCTAAACTAAGACAATCGTAGAAGCTCCTGAACTTGGAGATGGATGAGTACTCAATTAGTTCATACAAATGTGTGCCTTCTTTATAATTGTTTATAATTGCTTATGATCGTTAATATAGTCGTCTACACTTGACATTCCAAAAGCACACATACACTGTAACCCGGTATAAAGTCTTACAATGGGTACAAACTGTTACTCGCCCTGGGTGTATGACAAGAACACACATACCTACGTAAGGACTAGACCCCCCTCTCCTTCACTCGGACTCCATAAGAGCCTAGACCAGGATCTTCGGGACCGCGACTGGGATATAAAAGGATATTCCAATTTATCCCTCGAGACACATGTAACATAACACGACCCATTGGATATCAATAGACCTGTTAGCACCACACACCAAACACACACAACAAAAAGACGCAAAAGAGCATAGTACAACTACACGGGATCCCATGCATCAAGGTATCGCAACACATATAAGGTACATACCCCCCCATCCAGGATGCACTCAATCGCTCACAGATCATTCACTACGAATGCCTGCGAACCCCTTCTAGAAAGAACGACCATGAGGGCAATAAACACCACTCTACTAAACGGTCGGCACCCGTTTATCATACACCCCATAACAGTATTATGAAGTAATAATACCTGACAGGACATCAGCAAGGAGGCAGGCCACACAATGCTCTTGCACGCCATGAAACTATGCAGCATTCACTGCCCACCGCACAACACATAGACCGATACTCAGATCCACAGCTCATAACATAACAAAGTAATAATAGCCACAAGGATATGTAATGTTAATAAGAATCAAAAGGTTATAAAAATGTTGAAGCAGATAAAAATGTGACGTTGGGGCGAGGGAGAGGGACCCGGTGTAAACTGTGTACCTGAAAATCTCTGCACCTCTATCCACAAAGGTACTAATGCTACATAACTCCACCCGCCCCCCCCCTTACTGCTCCCACTCCCTCCCCGCCCCAATCTTCCTAATTGAATACCCTCTCCCCTCTGTAAACCCTATCCTCGTCTGACAATACCACCGCAGGACCCCTCCCCCCCCCATTACACCATTCATGTACACCCTCACCTCCCCCTATTTCCAGAAACATCAGAAATCATGTAATATGCACCGAGCCCCACCCTGTACAAACTTTTCCCATCCATCCCTTCCTCCTCCCCTCCAGCCGGCCGCCACCTTTCACAAACAGATAACCGTAACCTACGGCAATACCACCTAGCCATAAGATAACTCACTACCTTTCCACTCTCCTTGCCCCCAATACCACATATCCTAGTCATATAAACAATCAAACATAACATGACAACCATCACAACTCAATGGCAACATGCGTTAGACTTGCCCCCCTGACCCTCAATACACAGCCAAGATCCCTATTCACCCCATCGTCATTAACAGGCGGACAATCGACTGTCAATTGCCCTTCCCATCCCAGCGCTCCCCTCCGCCCCCGATAGGGACCATCGCGTCGACGCGTGAGCCCCGAGAGGAACCGGACCCGCCGTCTACAGAACTAAGCTAAGGAGGCAGGTCCTCCAGCCTTTCCTCCCTTTCTTTTCTCTTTTCTTTTCTTCTCTCTTCCCTTTCTTTCTATTTCCCTCTTCTCCTATATATATCGCCTCTTCCCCCCTCCAACCTTTACCTTTTCTCTCATTTCCTCTTCCATAGAGTACATCTCCGACCCCCACCAGCTGCACCTCCTCCTCCCACAACCCATTGTATCATAACAAACACAACTCTTATTTGAACAAAAGAGTTAGGTGACATTTCCCCCTCCCCTCCCCTGCTAGGGTTGACACTGTAATAAGCGGGACCTGGTACACCTGTTCAAAGATGTCGAGAAGAACTCTCCAAGGGATACGGCCACTACGTATCCTCTCATGGAACGTACATGGCATGACGAGCTATGTTAAACGGAAAAAAATACTATCTTACCTTCAATCCAAAAAAGCAGACATTGCCTTAATACAGGAGACCCACCTTGATACTTTAGAATCCGACAAGCTTAAACGGGACTGGGTAGGGAGGGTCGTTCATAGTTGCTGCCAGGCGAGCCAAGAACCTAGGAGCAGTACACCTCGCAAGTGCGGGGTGGCGATATTAATACGAAAATCTCTCCCGATTACAATCATTAAAACATGGAGCGACACAGAAGGAAGATACACATTCGCTAAACTAAAAATAGGGAACACTTTCTTATGCGTGGGCTCCGTCTATGCACCAACCGGTTCAAAACGCACATTTTTCCTACAACTAAATCGCATCTTGACAGAAATCGGGACAGCCCGGTATATAATCGGGGGAGACTGGAACCTAGCCCAAGACGCAATACTGGATAGGACAGGCCCCATTGATATAGGCAACAACCATGATAGAGCTCTCCTGACAGACATAATGACGGACGTCGGCCTAGTGGACTGTTGGAGAAAAGACAAGAAATACACTTTTTTGTCGGCCGTCCACGGCACCCAATCACGCCTGGGCTATTTTCTGGTGTCACACACTGTAATCCCCGGAGTGCTGGATTCCAGTATTTTAGACAGTGGCGTGTCAGACCACTCCCCAGTACTAACTCTGATTCAGATAAGCTTGTCCCCTCTGGGCCGAAAACCATGGCGCCTGGCCGTGCGCAGATATCGTTCCCCCCAAGGGAAGGAACAATTAAGAGCACACGTATCTACATATATGACAGAGAACAAAGATACAGTGACCTCCAAAAGGATCTTATGGGCAGCTGCAAAGGCGACACTGAGAGGCAATATGATGCGAGACGCAGCATTGGCCAACAAAGACAGAATTGCCCGTCAAACCATTCTGGAGACCACAATCCAGAATCTCACTAAACAGTACACTACCCAACCATCCCCTAGACTACGCCGCTCCTTAGAACAAGCCAGAATAGCACACAATGAACTCTTCACGTCCCAGGCAGAATTCGCACTACAAAAACTGCGAGACCGTCATTACGAACAAGGAGAGAAAGCAGGACGCCTCCTAGCGGCCCAGCTCCGACAAAGAGAGGCAGCTTCTGCCATTTCGGCCATAACATCCCCATCAGGGGCAGTGCTAACTCGCCCACAAGATATCGTGAACGAATTTGCTAAATACTATCGGCACCTTTACACGCCGGAAACGTCGTCCGATCAGACACAGATAGAGACATTTCTTAGGACGGCCAATCTACCCCGCTTGTCGGAAGCAGGCAGAACCCTCTTAGACGGTGATATAAGCAGAGAGGAGATAACACAAGTTGCAACAAACCTCCCATATCATAAATCTCCAGGAGAGGACGGATTCCCTGCGGAATTCTATAAGTGGGCCAGAGAAGAGGCAATCAACGCAGTCCATGGAGCACTAACCGAAGCATGCCAGGAAGGCTCCCTAGGAGCTTTATCCAACGGGGCCACAATTGTCGTACTACCTAAAGCAGGGAAAGACCCCCTTCTTTGTGGCAGCTATCGCCCCATTTCCCTCTTGAATGGAGACGTCAAACTCCTAGCTAGCATTCTAGCAGCACGCCTGCGTAAAGTGATAGCATCTTTGATCCATAACACCTAAGTGGGTTTCGTACCCGGCCGCTCCTCCAGAAACCATATGCGCACTCTCTATCATACACTACTGGAAGCTCTAAATATGCCCAACGAAGCCCTTGCATTATCCCTAGACGCAGAGAAAGCATTCGACCGTATCGAATGGCCCTATTTATTCGCCACCATGAAACACTTTGGCCTAGGAGAACAATTCATCTCTAAAGTCCGCTTATTATATGACCACCCTTCAGCACAGGTTAACTGTGGAGGTTTCTTATCAGACCCCTTCCCCATAGGAAGAGGCACTCGTCAGGGCTGCCCCCTGTCACCACTCCTATTCCTGCTAGCCATGGAACCCTTGGCAGCTACTATACGGAACTCCCAACAGATAAAAGGTATCCAAATAACCGGGGGCTTATCTAAAATTTATCTCTGCACAGACGACATCCTACTAACCCTGACTGACCTAGAAACATCCTTACCCACACTGCTTTCCACCATAGAGGAATTTGCACCTATATCTGGATACCGGGTAAACTGGGACAAAAGTGAAGCACTGCCTCTATCCCGCATGACAACGAGAGCAGCAGTGCATGGTCTGCCATTCCAATGGACGCCGACTCGCCTTAAATACCTAGGAACGTATATCAACCGAGGCCTGGAACATATAGTTAGAGATAACCTAGATCCCCTTATATCAAAAATGAAACTGGATTTTGCTAAATGGTCATTACTGGGTGAATATGTGACAGAACAACTAGGTCCTAAACAACTATAGCCTAAACCACTACTGCTAAACAACTAAAAAGTCTCTACAACTAAGTACTGAACAACTACTGTCTGAACAACTACTGTGTCTGAATAACAATTGCCTGAACAACTAATATATATATATATTCTAAACAACTAATAAACCATAAAAACCAAAAGGAAAACCTTACCTTAAAATTAGTTGTTCAGGCAATTGTTATTCAGACACAGTAGTTGTTCAGACAGTAGTTGTTCAGTACTTAGTTGTAGAGACTTTTTAGTTGTTTAGCAGTAGTGGTTCAGGCAAGTAGTGGTTTAGACCTAGTTGTTCAGGATGTTTCCCTTACTGGGTCTGTCGATGTGGGGAAGGACCCAAGCAGTTAGAATGACTACAACGGCTTGTATAATTGTTTGGTCCAAAATGGTAAGGATTTCCCAAGGATGAGTTTTAGTCAATTGCCAATTTTATTATATGCCGATGATGCTGTTTTAATTGCCCGCACGGCCAATGGTCTACAGACTCTCCTGGATCTTTTTTTAACACACACACGAGAGCTTGATTTGAAAGTCAATTTAAAAAAATCACACGTTATGACCTGCGGTCCTAAAAACACTCGTACCAGATGTTTTAGAATGGGGGGGAATACTTTGACAAAGGTAAAATATTTTTGCTATCTAGGTCTGTATCTAAGTTCCACTCTGTCTTGGAAATTCCATTTGAATTTTAAGTTTCAACAACTGGCAAGAAATGTTGAGGCAATCTTTTGCTTTGCCCGCAGATTAGGACATAGACCGGTCCACCAGATCCTCACGCTCTACAACTCTAAATGTGTTTCGGCGGCGATTTATGGGGGTGGCCTTCATTGGTTACTTATGGTACCTAAGAACATAGCGAACATTTTATGCCATGAGGAACTGGGAATCCGCTACATTACAGATTTGATAGATATTGCCCCACTTTTGCTATGGATAAAAGTATGGTCAAATCCGGCGGCTACTTTAACACACGATTGTGTAAAAGATTGTATTTCACTAACAAACTGTAACAAAATTCCATGGCTAAATTTTGTTCACAATGGCTTCCGAAACTTGGATTTGGAGTATATGTATTTTAAACCAGAGCTCCTGCCAGCTAATGCGAAAGAAATTGTTAAACTTCGACATAAAGAGCATGTTATGAATCTTAGATACCAAGTGGCAGAGAAATTGAGCTCTTTTAATTCATACATACAAATTCTATCATCAGACTTGCTAGAACCTTATTTTGTTTGGTTCCCGACCCCTTCTTTATACTCTTTAATCGTACTTTTTAGATTTAATCTGATCCATTTTAGAGTGGCGTTCCCGATAAAATGTGTGTGGGAAAAAACACTACCGCCATGCCCTTGTGATAACTTTTCGAAACAAAGTACTTGCCACTTTTTTTTCCCAGGAAATCCTTTTTATTACCCATTTTGCGTAACTTGCACACTTCTTCCTACAAAGAAGGATTGACTAGCATCCAAAGCCTCTCATCCAAACAAATCTGCATTTCTATTCTTAGTTTTATTAAATCCGCTATCACCATTAGAAACCGATATGAACTGGTAATGTGACTATTTATTAAGAGAAATTAGGCATTGTCTTATTACTATATTGTCTTATCATTATATACTCTTTTATAAGTATTTATTATCTTATACTGTTTTAGTAAGCTTGGGCGGTAAGCTTAGACTTAATAGATTTGCTTTTTATGAATGCCATAAGTACTGTATTTTATGATGACTTTTATGTATGTATGCATACTTTTATGGCTAAACGCCGAATAAAGTTATTTTGACTGACTGACTGACTACATTACCACGCTTTACATACGTCTTGGGCATGCTCCCCCTGCAGGTACCCCTCCCGATACTCCGTTCGATTGACGCATCTATGAGGGCCTTTGCGTGGGGCTCCCTCCGCCCGAGACTGAAGCCGGCAACTATTCTAGCCCGACGCCCCTATGGAGGTTTAGGCCTACCCTCAATAGAACAATACTCACTAGCTTTACAACTTTCACAGTTAGCATACACTCTCCCAAATACGCCGGATCCACCACAATGGGTGGTCACAGAGAGACTCCTAAGAGGGCAGCACACAATGGGAGGGGTATACACCGACCATCCTTCCCCGCCTAACCCAATCCTTAAAGCTACCGACACAGCATGGCGCAGAGCCCATAGCCTGCTGGACATACATCCCTCTCTACACGCCCAGGCCCCTATAGCGGGGAATAAAAACATAAAAATAGAAGGGAGACCCCTCTCGTGGCCCCAATGGACTGAGGCAGGAATCCATAACATATCCCATATAATAGACGGAAATAACTTACAAACTTTTGCCTCTCTCCAGGAAGAGTTCGGTATCCATAGTAATCAAGAATGGAGATACCTGCAGCTCAAACATTGTATGCTCAGCTCACTAGGGGCTCCCCCATGGACGTGTAAAACCTCACCCATTGCTACTTATCTTCAGAACTGGGGCTGACACAAAGGCGTTATGGCGGGCCTTTACGCCGAACTAACAAATTATCTCTACTCGCAACCCCTCATTGAACGTTTACGGTTAAAATGGCAGGATAGACTACGGTTAACCTACACAGAAGAAGAATGGTCAGACATACTAGAAGCCCTTGATAGGGGAGTACATGAAGCCCGACTAAAATTTTGCCTATTTAAAGTTCTACAAGATTGGTACTGGACCCCCGTCAAACCTTTTAGGGCCGGATTGCTAACACATGCAAAGTGCTGGAGATGCATAGAACCCCATTGCAACTTACTCCACATCCTATGTCACTGTCCGACGATTTAGCCCTTATGGGATGCAGTACGTCATACCCTGCTGGATATTATCCAGATCCCAAACCTGACTCCTCCATCACTTATTCTCCTACATGATATACGCCTATTCCCCTCCCTAACACTTACCCAAAAAAGGTTACTACACACCGCATTTGCCACAGCCAAAATATGTGTACTCCGGCACTGGAGGGCTAGCACTGCCCCCACGCCGACAGAATGGATGACTGTCATGTATCAAACAGCCACCCATGAACTAGTGATCTATAACTTACAGGACCAAACAGAACAATTTGAGGAAGTCTGGCATCCATTTTTGACAAAGTCATAAAACAGCTGGCGGAGGGCCAATGACCAAAGGTTTGAGAGAAATAATGATCCTCCCTTATAACCTATATCGTTCACCTCCTCACACCTCCCTCCTCTATTCTTTCCCTCTCCTATATGACTGTTTGCCCCACTCTCTCCCCTCTCTTTTTTCACTTCCCAGCTGTCCCACCTAGATAATCACATTAGACTCAGGATCGAGCAAGCAAACATCTTCTCCCGGTCCCCCCATATAACCTATTCCAGAACACCAAAATACGCAAGAAGAACGTACAACTTAAAATAAGACTTTGTAACAATGAACAGTCCGCTACGGACGGCCTCACCACCCCCTCTCCTATGCAGTCGCTTCTCAGCACCAATCCCCAATAAAGGCAAGAACCCTTACCCCCATGTCATCCTATATAAAAAAAAAAAAAAAGGAGCTCAAACCTTAAAACCGATCGTCCTCGAGAGAGAAGCCACGACGGACGGAGAGTAACAACTGACACGGGGACAATAAAACCCCCTCTCCTATACATCCAAAAGTCCTCACACTCAGCAAACCCCCTCCCTCCCCCAACCCTCCTAATCCCCCCCTTTTCTCCCCCTTTTCTCTTTATCTTCCACCACTCTTAACCCATAAGACACCCCTATTCATCGCTCCTTTGATGCAAGATTACCATCCCGAATGTGCTTATGATGTCACACTTAATGGGCTAGAAATTGTTGTTAGATTGCATTCGTGTATGTACCCATTACAGAAATATTTAATGTGAAAAAGGAAAAATTGTGAAAATATTCACTATATATTTGTACTGTATTTACCTTTAATAAAATAAATTTCAAATATTTAAAAAAAAAAACATGATGCTAGGGCAGAGCAAGAAGGCGCTAGGGACTTGTAAATATGCCCCTTAGTGTTTCTTACTGAGACCTGGGCAGATGATACTGCTTGCCTAGATCTGGTTGATGCCCTTCCATTTGGCTTTTCTATTTCTAGAGTACATCATGCTGGTAGATGAGGGGGTAGACTTCCTGGTATCTACTGGGATTGTTTAGAGGTTCTGTGTGAATCGATCAATGTTACTGACTGTGAAGCAATGTTGGTTAGCAGTAAACTAGCAAGTAAGCCCATTTTAAAATGTCTCTTGATATATAGACCCCCCAGGGCCCAAAGATGGTTTTCTGGATTGCCTTAGTGATATTGTGGAACCCTTTATGCAGTATGCTGAGTTTACTATTCTCAGGATTTTTTATTATTTTCATTTAGATAATAAAAGCAATAAAGATGCAGAGCAACTTTTAGACATTATGAGCGCATTTGGCCTTTCCAATAGAGTAACTTCTGCCACTTATGATGCTGGACATATTTTGAATGGCATCTTTTCCAACAACTTGAAGCTGGCCACGAGCAATACTCTACCAATTGCTTAATCAGAGCATAAAGCAGTCAACTATAGCTTAAGTACTGCCCCAACCATCAATGCTGCTAAATGTACCACAATTGGAATGGTTGGAATAAAATAAACAAAATGGACTTAGTTAAGGCTTTAGGGGCCAGATGTACGAAGCGTTTTGCATGGCGCAAACTGTGAAATTTGCAGTTTGCGCCATGCAAAACGTGCATCGCGATGCACAATCCCATTTTGTGAGTCGGTTCCGCATATTGCGACCCACCTCATTAATATTAATGAGGTGGGTCTTTGCGACCCCCTTGGATTCGCAGAAGGTGTCCGAGACACCATTCTGCATATGATTTTGCGACTCGGAAATTGAGAGTCACACCGACTCGCAATTTCCGAGTCGCAAAATCTATTCTTCCTACATCTGGCCCTAGGTTCTTTACAGACACGTTTTAGTATTGATTCAAAGATTACAGCACAGGCACTTTCGGAGTCATTAGAAACTGCAGTTACTAACCTTGTCCCCATTTAAGTAATTAAAAATCATAAAAGAAGACCTTCTTCTCCCCTGGTTCCCCCCTCATCTGAAGGAATTAAAACGAAATGTAGAACACAGGAAAGAGTGTGGAGGAAAAAAGTATCTGAACAATTAAAAAATCTAATACTAATTGTGCATTCAAAAACATACAAATCTCACATTTATTGAGAAATATAAATACCTCTCTGATAAAATCCGTTCATCAATTAACTCTTGATTACTTGAAACTTGATTGCGTGATTAATGAAAATCATTGCACAGGATACAATAAAAGAAAATAAACACCCATAAAATCCAGAAAATATTAACAAACACCCACATAAAAACTCATATGAGTAAACAAATCGTATGTTATCCTAAAATGGACACACATAAAATATGCATAGAATAATCCAGTTATGTATCAGCCTAAAATTCTACAATCGCAGATTACACACCTCCGTTGTCCCTCAAAGCGGGAGCACTTTTCTGTTTATTAGTTCATTTTTTCCATGTGCATTGATGATGTTAATAAACTCTGATCTCTTGTGAATAAAGTGACAAGTGCTAATTTCCATATGCCCCACTAATTGTCAATTTTAGCTTAATTTTGGTAAAAAGATACCATAAAAGCACATTTTCAAAACACTTTGGTAAATATAATAAAAATAATGTTTATTATATCCTCTGACTAATAATGGTATACACCCATGTAACAAATGTGCCACCTACTGAATCTAAAGATAAAATAATAGTAACAAATAAAATACAATATAATATAATACATTTAAATTTCTAACCCAATATTTAAAAACATGACTCAAGGAGTACAACACAACTCCTATTCTCATTTGTAAACTAAAATTCATAAATTATCAATAAAATGTTAACTATTAAACTACTTTACCATGCTCATGACAACTTCAGTACAATGCATTATATGTTACACTCCAAGGATTTACATCTAATATACCAGATTGCTTCCAAACATTTTCACAGTGTGCATGCCACATTCCTAGGAGGGTTTGTTTTGCAAATCCTAAGGGCTAATAGCTGATTCCTAAAACCCATGGATCTGCAGAGTGGTATAATCCAACGTGCCCTCTGCTTAGAGTAGGCGGGGCAATGAAATAAGACTTGGGCCATGCATTCGGCAACTCCACATCCCATTGGACATAAATCAGAGTAACTATAAGATTTGGTCCATCTGCAAGTAAAAGTGCGTAGCAGTAACGATCCTAATCTAAATCTAATGTAAAGTGTGCGTGCTAAGGGAGATAAAATCAAGTCCATATAATACTCAAATTCATAATGATGTTTGAGTGAGAGAAAGCTATTTGTCATACTAAACCAATGCACCTCTGCTAACTTTTATACTTGTACATTTAACCAGTATGCATCTTTTGCAACCTTCATAGCATTTTTTAGGAGGTGAGAGAAGGATCTCTTCAATAAGTTCCCAACCCAAGTTTAGTGAAGGTCTTTTCAACATAGTTTCACCACCTAACTTTTTGTATAGCATGCATACTCACCAGGGCACTCATCCAGACTCTAGATGGGCTAAGGATGTCCAAAGACAAGTTCCTTATCCAGTACATTAACGGCCGTTGGGCAACTATATCCGAGATGGAGTGAAGGTTTAGATCCATCCTAAAAGGCAAAGTTGGAGAACTTGCGGTTACTTTTATTACAGCTTTTATAAAGACATTTTCAGCTCTTTCTAAGTCATTCAAATTACAGTGTCCCCATAGCTCTGCACCGTATAATACCCCCCTCTCGCTTGGGCTTTATATATTTCCATCGCAGGAGTGATTGCAAACCTGGGGGATGTAGCAGCATATCTCAAAATACCCCCAGACTTTTGTTTTAGGCTCAGAAAGGACTTCAATAAATGAGCCTGCCATTTGTGTGAGTCCTCCATTCTAATTCCCAAATAGTCAAAGTCAATTACTCTTTCTAAAACTTCTCCATCCAAAGATTTCTGTTTCCTCACTTTATGTTTTGTATCCCCAAATACCATGTACTTGGTTTTGGGAGTGTTAATTTCCAATCCATGGTCTTTACAAAATCCAGTGAACTTCTCAAGCAGGTTGGTAAGTCCAATAGCAGTTTGTGATAGTAACAAAGTATCATCTGCAAAAAACAAACAAGGGGTCCTCACCCCACCTAGTTTGGGTGCGTCACTGACATAGTCCATTAACTGAGGAATACAAGCATTAATGAACAGTAGGAAGAGTGTAAGGGCCAACACACACCCCTGTCTCACCCCTCTACTAGTGGGATCTCATTTGTTAATTCCTCTTTTGTTCCCCCATTGAATTCTAGCATAACTCTCAGAATACAAATTTATAATTAGGTTTAATAGGGGACCCGGGACTCCAACTTTACTCATAACTTTCCACAGTTTACATCTTGGGACCAAATCAAAAGCAGACTTGAGATCTACAAAAGCGACATAAAGTTTCCCAGCATCCAGGTCCACCATCTTCCATTTGATCATAAGGAAACAAAAGATCTGATCGACTGTGCTTATTTTCTGCCTAAAACCTGCCTGTAGGTGGCTGAGTGCTTGGTTTTCATCAATCCATTCCTTAAGCCTACTCAATACCTGGTAGCAAAAAAAAATTTGTAGAAAGACTAATTGGTCTATAATTTCCCAGGACACCCCTCTCTCCTTTTTTATGAATGGGTACAATAATTGCTCCCTTCCAGGTCCAGGGTTAGCTGCCACTTGCCAGAGCAGCATTTGCCACCCTATTAACATAAGGACCCAAATAATCAAGATCTGATTTGTACACATCTGCGGGTATATCATCGAATCCAGTTGCCTTTCCTGATTTTTGGGCCCTAGTAGCAATCTCAGTTTCCTTTAAAGAGAAGGGTGTGAATCTAACTGCAGGGGGTGACACATTTGTTGACTCATTATCATTAGTATTAGGAAGAACAGGCTCATAACTATACAACTCAGTAATTTCTGGCCACGAAGGACCAAAAACGTTTTGAGTCTTTGTTTCTAGCAGCCAGCAATAGATCCTGTCATGATATTTCATCCCAGTGATTTTTGCTAGTCTTAAGTGCAGTTGCATACACACGTCTTGCGTAGGTTATCTTGGCTTTATCTTTTAATTTTATTGCTCTTATAAGACTGCTCATGGCCTCTTTACATACCTTACCAAACCACCTATCTGCTCCCGGGTGTTTATTCTCCCTGATAGAACTAAAAAATAGCTCTTTCATGGCAAAAAAGGTCTGCATGCAGGGCCATAACCTTATTTGGGATATATGAACGGGAACCATCAGATGGTTGGTGGGTTGAAACTAGAACACAGAGTTTGTCCCATAATTTCTGAGAATTTCCAAAGAGATTGCATTTCATGGCATGCTTATTGAAAGACACCTCTAGAAAGGCGGGGACTTCATGAGTAAGTTGTACACCTATCTTTACAAAAAGCTGCCTATCATATGTTACCAAAAGAGGGGCATGATCACTATTATATTGGTTGCCCACCTTAATAATCTTGATAATATGCCATATTCTCATATCAATAAGTACAAGGGCAAGGATACTACTATAAGACCCTGTAAAAAATGTGGGTTTTGCAAGCTTATCCGAAGGGATATGCCCATTTCCTGGGCGAAGACCATGAGTTATCATAAGATCTATAACCTGAAGAGCCCTGATGCTAGATTTAGGCTGTTTTTTTCTGGGACAAGTAAGGAGAAATATTCCATATTGAATCTTCTAACTGGGTAATCTCAGAAAAGGCAGAATTGGGCTCAAAGAACACATTAAAATCACCAGCTATAATAATAAAATGCGTCGAAAGGGAATCCAGCTCAAGGGAATACATCATCTGAATAGTTTTGGACATTTGGTTAGGATTGTCTGGTCTATTGTAGACATTAATGCACAGCAACGATAAGCCTTGCTTTAACTTTATAACTAGGGCCAATGTATCAGCTGAGTTCACATGGACTTCCTTAATTTTGCCCACCTCAGAAATTCTTATCCAGGTGATATGGCCCCCCACTGCTCTGCCAGCGGGTGACCGTCTAGCTTCCTTACAAAAAGAATATGAACATTTGTGGTGGCCCAAGTTTCCTGAAATAGACAAATATTAAATGTATCTATGTGCTCCCCCAATCAACATCATCTAATTTATTACGGATTCCGGCAGCATTCCATGTTATAAACTCCAAAGTTGAGGTCTCGAGATCCCTGTGGCCATTCTGGGAGAACTCAAGGGTGGACTTTCTTTCGTGGCTTTCCATAGATTTTGAATTTACCATATTAACGTGAATTAATGGGGCCAGACTCTTCGGAGAAAAAGGTTCTGAATCTAAATCTCCAGCTAAGTGTAAGATAATCTTAGGGGGGAATACAATATTGTCCCGGGATGCTGTCGGAGAAGACAGTCAATCCATGTCCAAAGCAACGTTTATTTGTTCTATTTCGCATAGATTTGACCTCTCATACAATTGTATTCCTGGTTATGGACCATAACAAGCATCTCTTCCAGAATAACTGAAAACCCAGATCCCTCATTGAGGGTCCTAATATTCTCGATGGAAGGAGTTATCTTCAATATGGGACTATTCACTGGCCAACTGCTCTTAAGAAAGATATTTGAACCATTTTGCATGGGATTTCAGGCTTCCATAGTTAACAGGCCCTTTACCAAACTTGGACTAGATAGTGTTAACTTTATGAAGTCCCAGTTTCAGTTGCCTTTTCAGTAAAACGTTCAGCCGATATTATATCTGAATGGATGATAGAACTGCATTGTCTGGTATGACAAGTCTCTTGGGAATAAAGTGCAAAATGATACATTCCATATGCCCTACTAATTGACCACAAAAAAAGAGTCCTAGTCTGTCTCGATTTCATGGGTTCACTTGGTTAGGCTAGGTTCACATGAAACCAAGAGAAAGAACCATCCCCCCAAGTAAAACTGCTTAGGCAGCTTGGCTCTTGGCTCTTTGGACATGTATTAAACATTAAAAGTGCAAGTGCCAACTCCCGTATGCCCCTTCTATTTAACCACAGAGTTAAAAGGAACTGTCCCCCCATGGGCAATTTGACTCTCAGCTCTTTGGGTACATATGGGATCTTAAAATTGCAAATGCACACATCCATGTGCCCCTTCTCTATTGCCACAGAGTGATGAGGGATAACCACTTACATCACATCACTACAGTGCCTAAAGCCGTAGGGCAGAGACCGCTCCATCTAAGAGAAGAGTAAAGTCAATTAGGAGGTAGAAGCCATTTCGTCAGCACAGTTTCTTTATAGGCCTCGCCCCCCTTATGGGTTCCCGCACGTTTTTGGCCCCGTGCATAGTATAATGGCTGTCTCATGTTAAAAAAAAATTTCCCAAACAGGCCAGTTCCATGGGGACCACTGCAGTAAATATGTATCTTATGCTTCTTTACATGTTCTCAACCCATGTTTCAAGAACAGGGGTTTTAAAAGTTGATGTTTGTCTAAGGCCAGACATGGTCAGCAGCATTCAAGATGTGTTATAGATTCAGTGTGATATTTACACAGTGTGCATTCCTGCAAATTGCCCCTGCAAAGACTTCCATTTACGTCTATAGTCCTGGACAGGAAGAGTTAAGATACGCATCTGCAAGATGCTCTGGAACGCTCAAGCTCCTAGAGGTGCTTTCATGTAAAGCTGACCTTTAGTGGTTGCATAAGATTCAAGTAAGCCATCGGCTCCGCTGATATCCCTTTTCTTTCTTATCTCTTTCAATCTCTTCTTCAGCAGAGCCTTCGTATTAGAGGAATCTAGTATATAGAAGGGAGCCAGATTTAACTTTTCCTCGCCCTGTATTAGATAGATGGTCCACCTGCTGGATTTATCTTTAAAAATTGCTTTCAGAGCCCCCCTCAGGGTATCAGTATTATCCTTGCAAGCACTCTGATAGAACTTTATCATGTCCATTTTGCACATTAACACAATTTGCCAATTAACTCAGCAAGAGAACTCTTTATTAAAGTTCAGACTCTCACTAGTCATCTGGTAAATTCCTCTATGGTTCACTGCCAGGTATTCTATTACTAAGTAGCAGAGTTTTGGGGTTTTTTTTTAAGTGGAGGATATCTATGGCAGATTGCATTCTAAGGGTAGTTAACTAGCTCCAGCTTCCGCAACTATTACTAATATCCCGGCTAAAACATTCTGATCAAATTTCCCGATTTTAATGAGAAAAGAGTATCTGAATGTATTTGTCCAATGAAATCTGGTGCACCTCTTGAGCATTGCATATATTCTTCCCTTGCTGAAGAAGTCAACAGTAGATCCAAAAGATGTCAAACATTTCAGGCCAATATCTTGCAAAAATTCTGGAGAGGCACATGAATATTATACCCTCCAAATTTGTGGAAGAGAGTGATATTCTTGATTCAGCTCAATTAGCTTTCAGGCCAAATCACAGTACTGAGGCAGTCTTGGTCGTAGCTACTGAGGAGCCGAGGATCATCCTAGATAGTGGTGGTAAGGCAGTGATGATCCTGTAGGAATTATTGGCCGCCTTTGACACCATAAATCATGACAGTATGTTAGCATGCTTGGAAGAGATCGGTGTGGAAGGCATAGCATTGGAGTTGTTTCGCTCATTCCTCTTAGGCAGGGAATAGACTGTTGTCCTTGGAGAATTTGAGTCTAATGGCCAGATATACAAAATACTTAATTTGCATTTCCTAAACAGCGGCTTCATAGAAATCGCTATTTAGGGAATGCAAAATGGTATGTACAAAAAAGAGATTCCCTAATTGCAATTCCTAAAGTGTAGGAATCACTATTAGGAAATTGCTATTTAGGTAATACCAAATGATTTGTTCCTATGAGGTACGAATGGTTTAGCATTTCCTAATTTGCAATTTCCTAATAGGAAATTGCAAATTAGGAAATGCTAAAATGGAGGTGATGTTCATCTTAAGGTACTGCCTTGCTGCACCCCGTAAAAAATGTTGCACATTTAAAGCGCACACATGCCCTACGAGCCTTTGTGCACTTTATTGCACTTTAAAAAAAGCATTTTTAGGTATATTTTTTAAATCGTACATGGTTAGCATTCACTTGAAATTGATGGTAATTGCATTTCATAAATGCTCATTTTGCATTTAGAAAATGCTTTATGCCTTTGCCAAGAAACTGCAAATAGGAAATCTACATTTGCAGTTCCCTAAAGGCCTTTGTACATACGAAAAGGCAATTTTGCATTTCTTATTGGGTCGAAACTTTGATTTGGCCCCTTAAGAAATGCAAAAGGCCTTTATACATCCTACCTTTTACATTAACATGTGGAGTTCCTCAAGGTTCTTCCTTGTGTCCCACACTTTTTAATATCTATGTGGCACCTCGTAGCAAATGGATTTGTTCATTTAGTTTTATTACAGTGACTTATGCAGATGATACACAAATTGTGTTCTCCATTACGAAAAATGAAAAGGAAACTGCATGCCGCTTTTATGTCTGTAGGGCACACATTGAGGACTGGATGAGCACAAATCGTCTGATGGTAAATCCTGTGAAAACAAAAATTCTTCTTTTTGACAAAGAATGAGCATGATGGCCCCAGAAACTCAGGTCCTCTGCTCTCACCGTAACATTAGTCAAAAATGTAGGAATAATATTTGATTCCAGTTTGTCCTTTACAGTGCAGCTGAACAAACCGACCTCTGCTTGATTTGTTTTTTTGAGGATATTACAGAAGGTGCTTCCTATTATACCTTTGAATTCTAAAAGAATCAGTAGTTACCGATTTAGTATTGTCCATTGGTTATTGTAATGTTCTTTATTTGGCTATTCATCAGTGGTCTTTGAGAAAAGCCACAAAGTCTTCAGAATGCAGCAGACAATCTGCTCATGAAAATACCGAAGTTCAAGCTAGAAACAGAGGAGAAACTTCATTGGCTTTCTGTTGATAAAAGAGTGAGGTTAAAGGCATTAGGCCTAGCTCACAAAACCTTGTATGGAGAGAGCTCAGCTTATCTGAAGGAAAGACTCAGGTGACATATTCCGAGAAGAGCACTCCAAGATCATTGTGGATAGAATTCAAGCAAAAAATGGGGTTGCAGGAGATTTATCCATTATACAGCTCAGCTATGGAACAGTCTACCAGGACATCTTAGACATCAGTCTAATCTTCTTACCTTCAGAAAACAGCCTAAAACCTGGCTATTCTCTTGTACATAGAATTTAATGTTTACCTCAGGTTCCACTTTTTCATTGCAGATTTAATTAAAGCTTTGGTCCATCTCTCTTTCTTTAACTTAGGGCTTCTTTCAGTTTTTGCAATTGATATTTGGCACCTAGATGCCTCTAGACTTTGTGCACTCTACAAGTCATCAATATCATCATCAATATCAACATCAAAACATAATGCTTTCTCCTTAATTCTTGGAGGAGGAGAGTTTAGAACTCTCTTTTTGTTCGCGCTATGCTATTAAACTGCCAAAAAAGAAATGCTGATTGTTTATCACCATACATACCAATAGACTCTATAAAGGAAGATTGCTTCAATAAACGTCAGTGGGGAAAATATATTCTTCAAACTATTATTTTAAATCTCTCAGTTGCCTGCTCAAAAACG
Organism: Pleurodeles waltl; assembly: GCF_031143425.1. Classification (NCBI taxonomy): domain Eukaryota; kingdom Metazoa; phylum Chordata; class Amphibia; order Caudata; family Salamandridae; genus Pleurodeles; species Pleurodeles waltl. Next base: position 282,159,863 of record NC_090450.1, read on the forward strand.
TTGGCATGTATCGAGATTGTACTTCGTTTAAGAAGTTTTACAACTGTCCATCTAAAACATGCATTGCACAGCTCAGCCTGGAACATCCCTACAATAGCTCTCAAAAATAATAAATTTTTGTTTTCATGAAGCTTCAAGTGTCTCCATCAACTAATGCCACCTCTACCGGCTCACAAGCAGCCTTTATATTTACAGATTATCCAGCTGCAAAGATCTACATTTCTTTTCAGACAGCTGGCACCCTGGCAAGAAGGCTTGTTTCTTGTTTTTGTGTCTGCCCTCCTTACAGAGCACAGCACAGGAGACCTTTCACTACAACCAAGACATTTAAACTGTAACACTGTTTTTTTAGCACAAGTGCTGAAATTACAGACTAAACAATTACAGACAAATACTATCTGTTGAAATCTCCATCACGGACCACAAACTCACAGATAATCCATCAAAATTACGGACAAGTGAGCACACTGTTGTTATTCCAAATGCAATTCCACTGTAATTCCACTTTGAGAGCCAAAATGATTGTGGATTATAGGACCCATTCACATGCTTTCATTTTCATCCCTGCCACTGCAGATATATGAAATGAACAATCACTCAACTCTCCCTTCTATAATGCAGATACTTTAGATATTTTATTTATTAAGTACCTTAATGCAGTTCGAAGTGTTATCTTTCAATCCTTTCAAATCTGCATAGTTAAGACAGGGAGCTTTACTTAGAGTTTGGCAGATGGATTACTCAGTCATGAACGTTGGATATATCCCATGTTGCAAGTGCATTATAGCCTATGGCCCTTGTAGTACAGGGGTAGAGATATCTCCCAACTTCTGATGGAGTGTCCTATCAACCAAACTCTTATGTGAGGAGAAGGGAGTGTGAGTTTGATTAGTGGAGGGCAATAATCCAATTTTCATCAGTCATTACTCCTGGTCTTGCAGGCCAGCTAGAACAGTTCCGTCTCCATTCTTCCCCTGAAGCATACATACTTCAGTTTTGCCCTCAGCATTCAGTTAGGGCATTTCGCATTCCACAGTCTTATCAGGGGCCGAAGAAAATTCCTTGAAATCATCCTAGTGTTGCAGGAACTTCTCTGACTCCCCCTCATTAGCTTCTAGACCAGCGGCATCAACCTACTAAGCCATTAAAAAAAAAACATTCCATTTTACCTGGCTCGAAAAGTAACCATTCTCAAGTGGACAGCGCCAGACCACAACCCATTACATCATCAGACGTCAGATGAAATTCTGCAAGAACGAAAAAGCAGACCTTCTGAGTTTACACTGTCAGAAAATGGAACTGAATCCTGACTATAAGCAAGAATATTGGTATTCAAGAGTAAGGTGAAGACTCACCCTTTCAAGGAAAATTACCCACTTTAATTGGAATCCGCTAATCATGCTTCTGACTGTAATGTTCACAGACTACAAATCGTGCACTTGTCCTTTTGTTTGATGCTGTAGTAACCTTCTCGTTAGGTTGCTACTGTTTAAATGCCTATACATCCATGATTGTAGCCTCCGCCATTTATCTTACATCATCTTGTCTCCATGTTTGTATGTTTAAAGGATTTGTGGATGACCAGTAATGAAGACTTGTAGTATACAATGCTCTTGTACAGGGAGTGGGGTGCTATGCTATGTCTGTATTAGTATTCTGGCGCTTCGTCACAGTGTGCCTTGGGCCTGTGCACAGAACCTTGAACACAATCCATGCATACACTGGGAGACAGTATAATACGTTTGGGGCTATGCAACTGTAGGTTCAGGAATATTGTAGCTCTCTGATTTCAGATTCTACCCAGCCCATTGATGACCTTGTTAGTCACATTAGTCAAATGATGATTAAGTAGTCTGAGAGACTCCACTCGATTTGAATTTGGGAGAACAAAAGAATTTTCCAGACTATGGAAACCTGCAAATTGATGGCCTTTAGTCAAGGAGTGTTTATTGATGAACAGGACTCCTTGTTTCCTTACTTTTAAAGGCGTGCATTGACATAAGGTCACTTTAAATTTAGTGAGGCAAATCAACTTTTCCCTGGAAGAGATTATCATCCTTGGAGCTGTTCACCCTTATGAAAAATCTTTTAAGCAAAGGGACTAATGCCCAGGCCTATATAGATAATTCTCTGGTTTGCAGGATAGTTTTCCAACTGAAAATAGATTTGGATGTCCTCAGGCTTACCTGATAGCGCCATAGGAAGTGGGGCAAGAGATGCACAGGGATATTGAAGAGCAGGCAGGATAAAGGCAACTCCTGTGGTGCTATGTGTAAGGCAGTGCCTGATGATCCAATTTGAAATTGCTGGTTGCAAGGGGTAAGCAGGGATCAAATTAATTCCATGCCCGATTCTACCAAGCTAGCCCATTTCTAAATTCTTCTTAGAAGAATGGTGTTTTCCACACTTTTGTTGGCTGTGGATTATTTGATCACCATGAGAGCTGATTGCTTATTTTTATTCTATTGAAGCCAGGGGTCTTTCTACTATTAGCCCTAGTAGACTCAGTGCCAGTTAGGGATGGATTTGTATTCATGGTTGTAACATATCCGAAAAGGAAGCAGGGAACTCTGGGTTGTTACCAGTTTTAGGTTGAAAGCAGCTCACTAATATGGACCACACTAGAACACCACAGATACTTTGGATCTGCTCACCTCAAATATCAATTTTTCTAGCAAGGTTTTTAAGCATAGGATTAGCATAGTGCTAACCACATTGAGCTGGTAAGTGACAGACCCTTTTGCCATTGTCACAGCTATGTTTTTAAGCATAGGATTGGTTAGGGCCATCACGCTAATCTAAAAAATGACTAAAGCTTTTTATCACTCTAGGCATAGTATTGTATTTTTGGATTGGTAAATTACCTATTAAAGCAACCTGAAATGAATAAAAGCACCCTCTGACAATTGGGGTCCCGAAGGTCTCTTCGCTTAGTCCCACTCTTTTTAATGTGTATGTCAAGTCTATAGCTAGTCCAATTAGATCCCATGGCTTTTCGCTTACTTCTTACGATGACAACTCCCAAATTGTTGTCTCTTCTGCAAGCAATGATTCCACTACTGGGACCAGATACTGCAACTGCATGTGTGCCATCAGCACATTGATGTAAAAAAAACTGCCTGAGATTAAACACGAGTAAAAGGAAGTGCTATTTCTTGGTACAAACCCCTCTTTCTGGATAGACTCCTTCTGGTCTCAGAAACTGGGCCTTTTATCAGTCCCAGTCTCTGAGATAATGAATCTGGAAATCCTACTGGATAACACATTGACCTTTGCAGATCATGTCAAATTAGTAACCTCTTCCGCGTATTTCTTGCTCAGGACTTCAAAAAGATATTCCCATGTATCCCTGATCACCAACAGAGACTGGCCGTTAACTCCTTGGTAATGTACAGACTTGACTATTACAATGACCTTTTACTTTACGCCCAATAATCGGTTCTAAACAAACTTCAAAGCTGTTGCTTCTCAACATTTCCAAATATCTTCCAGTCTCAGATCATATCAGGAAACTGCACTGGCTTCCTGTAAGACAGAGAACTGTCTTCAAAGCGCCTTGCATTGCCAACAAAACACTGAACAATCAAGCTCCTGTTTTTTTTAAAGACAACATTAAATGGTAAAAACAAGGTAGATCACTAAGGTCTCCATCCTGTCTGCTTTCCTCAGTCCTCAGTTTTAAAATCCTGACCTGGGGCAGCAGAAGTTTCTTTTGTGGAGCTTCCAAGGCATGAAACGCTTTGCCCATTTTGATTACATCAGCTCTGACTCTTCTAGCATTCAGGAAAGCTGTTAAAACATGGCTTTTTAAGGAGACAGTGGATCCATCTCGCCTCTAGGCTTTCTGTTATTAAGTATTTTTCTGAGTCCGTTCAGGTAGCACCTAAACATCTGGTGATTGGTAGTGCTCTACAAATATTCTTAACACACCATAACGTTTTTCACTCTAATTAGAGCTCATCAGAGAGGTATTGCTTTGTTCAGTAACAGGTTGGCACCTAGTATAAGTCAAGACAATACCCTTTCAGGCTTAGAGTGCTGTATAAATTATGCACAAAAAGGGAACAGTGAGCACTGGGTAGTTCCCAGGATTATCTGGAAAGCAGCTCTTTATCATGGAACACTCTATAACAGCAAAGACACTGTGAATCTACTCACCTCAAATGTCAGTTTTTCTAGCAAAGCTTTTAAGCATGGGAAAAGCATAGTGACCTTCATGCTGAGGTAGACAGTGACAAAGCCTGTTGCCATTTTTATACCAATGTTTTTAAGCACAAGTCATGGGATTGACTTGTGCCATCCATGCCAGGATGAAAAAGGGCAAAAGCCTTTTACCTCTCCAGGCAAAATATTACAGCTTTGGATTAGTAAAATACCATCCAAGCCAACCTGGAATGAATAAAAGTTACTCTCTGACATGTGTGTTTTGTTCTAATTAGAGCTCATCGGAGAGGTATAGCTTTGTCCAGACATAAGGAAGCACCCAATGTAAGCCAAGAAAATACCCGTTGAGGCTTGGACTGTCATGTGCATTATGCAAAAAAGGAAGCAGCCATCTCTGTATAATTCCCACATTTAGAATGAGAGCAGCACCTTAATATGGGGCAGCCAACAACACCATTGACACTCTGAATGTGCTCACCTCAATAGCCTGTTTTTCTAACAAGGTTTTAATCATAGGATTAACAAAGTGCCATCCACACTGAGCTAGAAATTGGCAAAGCTGTTTGCCATTTGCACAGCAAAGTCTTTAAGCATATGATTGGCTAGTGCTAACCAAGCTGAGTTGAAAAATGACAAAAGCCTTCTAACACTCAAGGCACAGTTTTACAGCTTTGGATTGGTAAAATACCATTCAGGCCAACCTAGAATTAATAAAAATGAACCACTGACACAGGTGTGTTGCTTTATTTAGAGCTCTTATGAGAAGTATAACTTTGTCCAGACACAAAGGAGAACGCAATGTAAGTCAAGACAATACCCTTTCAGACTTAAAGTACTGCATAAATTATGCAAAAAAGGAAGCAGGGAACTTTGTGTAGTTCCCAAGTTTAGTTGGAGAGCAGCTTCTTCATATGGAGCACACTACAAAACTACCAGCACTCTAAATCTACTCACCTCAAATGTCTATTTTGCTGTGAAGTATATAGACAGTTCTACATAGTCTTGAAGATGGCTCATAAGCTTCATTTGCAATATCTTAGTGGGTAAGAAAAGTAAGAAATTGTCAACCTATGCAACAATGCTAAAAAATAACGGCAATCTTTTTTTCAAAATAGCGCATCTAATAATCAGTCTTTCACTCCTAAATGGTATCTTTCAGAAATCTCTAAAAAGTAAGTTAATCTCTGCATTGTCAAACAATATGAGGTACAAATAAACCCAACAAATATTGACCTGTCATGCACCTCGCATGCCCGAGAAAAGTGATTGACAATGTATCTCAGAACAGTTCCTTACACGTCTGCATTCTGAAAAGAGTCCACCACCAAAACTGCCATACTTTGGGCCACATTTATACTTTTTGACGCAAAACTGCGCCAATGCAGTTTTGTGTCAAAACGTCGGCTAATACCATTTCTTTGCGCCACACAGGCGACAAATTTATACTTTGACGCACCGTGGCGCACACCACGGCTTAGAGTTACTTTTTTTTACTCTAACCATTGCGCCGCGTCATAAGGCGAAATGACATTAATGCAGAGAAAATGACTCTTTTCCGGTTTAAGACGCCGCAAACTGGATACGTGCCATTTTTCCCCGCAATAGCATAAAAAAGCAGCGCAAACGCAGCAAACAGTGCTAAGGAACCCCAAAATGGATCCCAGAAGCCAGGAGAGAACCCAGGGAGACCCCAGTCGACCAGAAACCAGCCAGAAGGAACCAGACAAGACCCAGGAGAGGGAGAAGAAGAAAAGGAAGTGTTGTTTCAGTGCAGAGGAGCAGGAAATACTGGTCAGAGAGGTGACGGAATACCAGCATCAACTTTTTGTCACCTCAAAACAGCAAATTGGGAGGAGAGAGGCAATTTGGCAACAAATTGTCGACAAGATCAGCAGTGTGGCAGAGGTATGGAGAACAGTCACAAAGTACAAGAAACACTGGCATGACTGCAAGTGCAGGACCAAGGGAAAAATGGCAAGGAACAGGAAGGCAGCACTGCAGACCGGAGGTCAGAGTCCAGCACCGCAGCAGGCCCTGGACCAGATGGAGGAGATGGTGGCAGCCGTCATCCCAGAGGAGATCGTCACAGGAATTCAAGGACAGGACAGTGCAGAATACCAGGAAACAACACAGATGCAGAATAAGTTGCATGGGGGACAAAAATGCCTAAATGTTAACTGCAAGCAGGGGGAGGTACATACCTACTACACAATGCATGTCAGCCATGGAAATCAGGCAGTGTAAAGGGCAAAGTGTCACGGGACGGGTGCATGGGCTGTGCAGGGGAAACTAGGGGCACAGCACAACACTACACCACCAACCTTTGCATGGGGGTACTCTGCCATGCCAAGGCTGTTGGAAAGGCCAAGCCAGTCCAGGAGGGTAGGGTAGAATGTAAAACTGGCCTGCTGTCACAGGACAGCTGGAATTGTCACAACATGAAGTAGGGCTCAATTTCCAGTCTCAGGCCATATCCGCAAGTGGCATGTACCATTGACAGCAGTTGCCACTACCACCTGTGCTGTGTGTGCTGGTCAAGTAACAAATGGCAGTTAGCTGCCATTTGATCAAACACACCCAAAATACAGGGTTCAGGATGACAACGTTATCAATCCCCTTTAATTCCTACCAAAGTGTAAATCCTGTCAAATGCTCTTGTCTATAGGTGCCTTAAACATCATGTATTCTTACTTACATTATGAAGTACACAGCAGTAATGTCATACCCATGCTGCCCATTCCAGGGTCCACCCCGTGCCTGTCTTACAATAGCTGCAATGCCACCTTGCAAAATCTCAACTTTCATACTGCTAAGACAACAGCATTGAGGGGGAGGACATATGTGTCTAGCTAGTTAAATACACCTGCACAGTCATAAGAGGAAATGGAACACTGCCAGGCCCATCGGTGCAATGCAATGTAGCACACATTTGCAAACATCAACATGACACACTACCAGTGCTGACTACTGTATCGTGCCATGCCAATGCAATACATAGTATGTGCTTGGTCTCAGCAATGTATAGGTGTATGTGAAATATCAGAGAATGGGTCAGTCCCATATTGTTAAGTGTGGTGCAAATGGTATCAGAACACCCACAGCCATTGCAAGGCCTCACCATGCTAATGGGAGTAGAGGGAAGGTTGAGTAGGACAAGAAAGTGGCAACACACAATTTGGGCAGAGCCTACACCTAGAGGATGTGACACAGACAATTCCCCAAACTGCCCACACTACATGTGACATGCAGGTGGGGCATAGACCTGTGAGAATGCTAATATTAATGACAGGAACAATGAACAGGAACCAAGATCACAATGTCTCACTAATAGGAAGTCAGTGAAGTCACATTACAACTCCCACAACACAGACACACTAATTGTACAATATCTCATTGCAGAGGACGATGGCTCTCCTGTGGATGTGACTGTCCTGGACTTCCCTGATGACATGGATGACGAGCTGACAACCATTAGCCAGCAAACCCTCCAAGATGTCCTTGGAACCCTCCAGACCCCACCTTCAGTCGCAAGGAGGAGCAGCCATCACAGAGGACACACCCACCACCCAAATAGTACGACCTGCCAGCTCCAACCCAGCTGAGGACTCTGATGACACTGGTACCACCTTTGAGAGGACAGTAGTGGGAGTACAGTGGGAGCTGGTCAAAGAGTGGCGGGTGGGGATACAAAATATGGCTGGCAGCCTTGAGGGGATGCACATGTGCATGTTGTCATCTGCAGAACAGTCAGCAGCCATGCAAGTGCAACAATCCCTACTCCAAAGACTACAACAGTGTGTGAGGGATTTCACCACAGCAGTTAGGGAGTTGCCACAACACCTGGCATCCCAAACATTCCACTGCATGCACACTGCAATCATGAACCCCCAGGGCCAACCTGGCTACCTACCACAGCGATGTAGCTGCTATAGTCAAGAGCCAGCAGCTCCTCCTTGCTGCAGTAATGCCTTTAATAGCCCCACAGTTTGCAGCTACCGGGAATTCTGAGCCGATGTCTTCAAGCACTGAGGTGTGTGTTGCCCCTTCAAACCCACCACCACCAAGGGCAGAGGAGACAACACACACATCGGAAGATAAAGACGTGGAACAGATCACCTTTACCCATAGGAGTACCCAGTAGCACCAGTCCATGCCACATGAGCACTGATTTCCTATGTCCTGTGCTTGTTAACATGCCAGTCTTGCTACAGTTGATAAGGTGCACTGTTCTCCAGCACACTGTTTACCTTACCACTATGCACTGCAATTGTCTCTCACTACCTCATTGGCAATTCATGTTCCTCTGCACTGAATGACACTTCACCACAGCATGTCCAATGACATGTCCCTCAGCATTGCACTTGTGTTGCGTCACAATAGAAGGTGTCACACTGATGGACTTACAATCCTGGACTATGTAAATTTTGCACTACAGCACTTTAAAATAGATAGCACTTAAACAACCACTGTGTCTCTTTGTAATGTGACACATCACCTGTATAGGAGATTTGCAATGTATATAACATGTCAATGGTCACAGAATGTCAATACAACAGTGTAGAAAGAATGTGGGCTGATAACTATGCACAGGGGTCTGGATGTTATCATCATCTGTGCTTCCTTAGGTTTATATCTGAAGTTAAAAGATCACAAACAGTATAATGCTGTGTAGAACTGAATACGTCAGGTCCAAAGTATATACAAGATGAAACTCAATCTGGCCCACATTCCCTTCAAGACAATGATTATGTATGTGACATCTGACTCTAAACTTTAATCACACGCACACACACCATACAGAAGGAATGAATGTGTATGAGTGTATGGACAATTATGTAACCTGGGAGTACAATGAAAGAAATGATAGGTGTGAGTTATGTGTACAGAACTTCATGAGATTGTGACATCACTCAGCTTATCAGGGTTCACAATAACATCAGGTTGCAGGCAGACGCCCCACAGTGCCCAAGATTCCAACACAGGACTCAAACAATGACATATTTAAAATTACACCAACCTTTACAGTACATTGGGAACCATAGTTACCTTGAGTGGTGGGTGCAATGGATGGCAGATGCATAGAGAAGTAGCTTTGTTGTAGCTGCCAATGTGACAGCTCATTTGGAAGTGGGAATAACCATGTCAAGAATGGGATTTGGATGCAGGATGGAACACAAATGCAAATACTAAATTGAAACTGTACACCCATGCAAAGGCCGTGATCCCCACGAATATGGCACATACTGTAAAGGAGTACATACAACTTTATTATATCAGTATGAAAGGAAACTTAAATTAAGTAAAAAACCTAAACTAACCTAACCTATCCTAACTATACATTACCCACAACTGGCCCTAACTACCCTATTCTAAACTTACTTACCACATGTAACTAAACACTCTAAAAATCAACCCCCAACCCTCCTTATATGACGGGACATGTGTAGGACAACATATACTAACCTAAACACATACTAACTTATCCAAAACAAATATATATTTTTTGTATTTTTTTAAACTTTTTTGTTTTTATACACATAACCCCAACATCATCCCCCACCCACCCACAAACATGTAATAATATAACACCCTCCACCCCACTTATCCTAACTAAGCTAACAGCCTACTCAATCCTAACACTAAGCCCCCTAAACCTGCTAAAGAAAAGAATGAGGAAAGAGGAGGGAGGGGACAGAATTAGGGGTGAGGATCAACAAGTCACAAATTGGCCCTCTGCAGGATCTTCTTAATCTCCCGCAGTCTCCTGCTATTGCGGGCCACCTCCTGCTGTAGCCTGTCCTTGTTTGCGTCAAATAATCTGTCTTAAACTGTGTTCGTGTGATCGGATGGTATGACCTGCAGTGTGTGTTCTAGTGTTTGGGCACATGTAGCAGACCATACTACTGCGGCCCATAATACTCATGTTGTTATGCTGGACTAGCTCTCCTAACTGACGCAACAGCAACACAAACTTTGGAAATAAAATAGGTAATTTCTTGTTTGAGCAGGTGTTTCATCAATAGAGGACAGCAAGGCTATGCTACTAAACAAATAGACTCGTGGCCTGTGTGTTTATGTCTATGAATTGTCTGTTCAAATTATTGTTGTGCCTCTGTGGTAACGGCATGAGAACATTTTGGCGTAATGTGCATGTATGAATGTGTTATAAATGTGTATAACCATCGGATGCCATTCATTGAGGTACATCAGTCATGATATGTGTTTGTTATATCTGTTGCATCTTATGCTGTGTGTACTTCCTTGACTATGGGGACAAAACATTTCCCATGACTAACTATACACAGGAAAGATCGAGGACGGCTGATAATGGCTATGTCAGATATGTTATCCCTCACATGTAATGAAATGTTGGATACCACTTCATGGCCACTTGTGTGTATACTACCCATGAGTCAGGCATTTTAACATGCTAGGTAGGTACAGTGTTTGTGACACAGAGTCTCAAATCCAATCCTAAAATTGTTATATAGACCATAGTTTGAGTCATGTAAATGACCTATGTTTCTCCTGTGGCTGTGGAGGACCAGCAGACCATGCTGCATGTGTTCACATATTTCCATTGGTTCATTGCACAAAGGTGTCCAGTTCAAGTGTGTGGCCATGTGTACCCTGTGCCAGTATTGGCCTCCATGTTGTCACAGGTACGTGCAGGTCTAGTCATGAGTCTGTAGAGCCAACCCTTGAAATAACAGAGTATCCTTCAAAGCAGATTTAACCAAAGGCCAAAGATCAACTAACGACACACATGGGGATAGTCCAGCTATGGCACAGCAGAACTTTTCAAAGACTGACGACAGAGCAATCTTGGTATGCTCAAATATGTTATGGATCAGTAATAGGAAACAGGCAGGTTTCGTCACAACATTTGTACACAGGATGGGCTATAAAATTCCCACTGCAACAGGGAACATGATCCCTCTGTGCTGATTAATCTCGCAGCTAGTCTCCACTCAAGCCCCATCAAAAGCTGGCAGCAGAAATTAATCTGTGTCTGGACCGTCAAGGCACAAACATGTTTTGTTCTTACATACCCATTAGCAACCCTTGTTTGTTGTGCTGGAGGCACAGTACCAAATCCATGCATACAGCCATTGCACACTGTCATTGTTTGGCACTAATGAATACATGCAAAACCAGACAAGGGATGGGGTCTGGATTAGGCCATTGGAATACATGTCCCAGAACAGAAATACGATAAGTAAACTCATTAAACTATACTATACATTTGAGGGTTCATCATAGACCTACCAGAGACAATACCCCAGGAGGAAACAGAGGGCATGGAAAGCAATTATGAGTCAAATTTAGCCACAGGGAACTTCTATGTTTAATGCAAAGACTGGAACCGGTCTGGCCAACAGGATACAGGCTCTGTCAGAAACAAACATGAACAAGGCAAATACACAGTGAGAATACTCTGACTGGGACAAGCAGGAAGAACACTGTGGGAACAACAAACAGTTTCTGCTGTGGTCTGCACTGTTACACAATCCCCCAAGGGCTCTGGTACAAAAGTGATTTGAACGCCAATGCACAACGAGGAGATTCAGAAAATGGCAGCTTCTAAGCAGTTCCGGGCAGCAGCAAGGGCAGGTTCAAATGGCTGGTCTGCATGGAAGTGTCCGCAGGTGTGTGCACCTTCAGTCTCTCACAAGTCCTGGAGTTGTGACTCAAGTTCAAAGGGCCAACTGGACCTTTCACATGGGAAGCAATGGACAGCTGATTACAGGTCTTACCGACTACCAGGCAGTGCATTATCAGACCTGAAGTCCATGCAGACTGATGAACTATGATCATGGCATGCCATACTGAAGAGGGAAGCACACATGAGTCAAAATGGGAGTCTGGGTGAGTGTAGATGAAGATTCTCAGGGTATAGATAGTCCATTTACAGTGCCCCCTAGAGAAGGTCGGGAGAGACTGAAAACATGGCAGTGGCAGGACTTATTACCTGGGATGGACTGCAGAGGGCATGTCTTGTGAGCGTTGCTTGTCATACCTGGGGCACTTGTGCTATCCATTTTCAGGTTTGATGCATTTCTTGTCACACATGCTCCTCGTAGAGATAGACGATGTCACACTTACTGCTGTCAAGGGCCTGGTCATACATTCCTGTTACCAATGCAATTGTACATCCAGTGCCTCATGTATGAAGCACTTTTTTTACCTTATGATTAGTTGGGTGTCATATGCTGCAATGGACCATGTTGGCAACATGGATGTGTCTCATAGCTGTGGTCCTCTGCTATTGCCCTTCAAATGTGAAATAGACAGGATATATGTCATTAACACTGTGTGTGATGTTTGATGTACATTCATAGCCATCAAATGTGATGTGGCTTTTTCAGTAGGCAATTTTGTATTTCTGCAATGCTCCATGAGGCAAAACTATGATTATGATTCCTAGAGATCATGTGATGCATAAATGATTACCCAGAGCATGATTGAGTGATGAAGTGAGGTGTTTAATGACATATGATAACAAAGTGGTGATGGTGACTATAGTTAGAAGAAGTTTTGTACAATGTGTTGTCTACAAAGCAATCCTGCAGCCGTGTTTGGATGTTCCCCCTCATTTTCACAGACAGCATCCTCCTCTTCCTCCTCTTCAGGCATTTGTTGATCCGGTTCATAGAGGAGAATGTTTCTCCTCACAAAAATGTTGTGCAAGATGGCACAGGTCAAAATAATATTGCAGACCATTTCAGGAGAATATAGGAGGCTGCCTCCGTTGATATCCAGGCACCTGAATCTGGACTTCAGGATGCCAAACGTCTGCTCAAGTATGGTGCATGCCCTACGATGTGCCTCATTGTAGGCATGCTCTGATGCTGTGCTTGGGTTGGCAATTGGGGTCATGATCCATGGCTGGATCCCGTAATCCTAATCAGCTGAAAGAGAAAATGAGGGTAAGTATTTTGTTGTTGGTTGCACCGTGATTGTCACTTTGCATGGCAGTTGTTATCTTGTGTTGTCTGTGACTCATCTGTGTTTGTGGTATTTTGTGGGATCCTAGGCTTCTGTGATGTTCTTTCTGCATTGGGTTGTTTGACTATCAAAACTGGTGTTTGGCTGATTGACATGATAGTGGCATATTTAGAAACTTGCTGTTCAGTGTGCATCTCCCATGCGTTATGTAATGTGAAAGAAGTGTCCGTGTGCCTTCACTGGAGGTGACATGATACTTCCACACACACAATCGATTCCACTGTGATGGTAACATGGTTGCACTATATGGCCTGAACATCCCATCCAATTCAACATATATAATTGCAGGTAAAGTGTAACAATGAGTCCCTTTGATTTGGCTAGGTGACAAGGCAAACTGGAATGGCATGGGCAGCAAAAAAACGATGGATTTAGGCCCAGATCACTGTACTGGGGGTGAATGTTTGACAATGTTCAGCATTCCGTCCATCACTTGTTGTTTTTGCTTTGTCGCCCTAAGTGGGAAGGGTATGCCCAGACGTGGGTCCCGTGCTTCCCATGCCACTGGATTCAAGCTAGCCTGGCTGATGAGGGGTGAAACCCCGAAACCGGTCCCAGGATGCTTGTTTCCAGTCCAGGGAAGACCTGGCCTAGCAGTTCGGGCTGGACTGTTCCCATGGGGAACAGGGTCAAGACTGATTTGCATATGGCTGGGTCCAAACTGGAATGGCATGGGCAGCAAAAAAACGATGGATTTAGGCCCAGATCACTGTACTGGGGGTGAATGTTTGACAATGTTCAGCATTCCGTCCATCACTTGTTGTTTTTGCTTTGTCGCCCTAAGTGGGAAGGGTATGCCCAGACGTGGGTCCCGTGCTTCCCATGCCACTGGATTCAAGCTAGCCTGGCTGATGAGGGGTGAAACCCCGAAACCGGTCCCAGGATGCTTGTTTCCAGTCCAGGGAAGACCTGGCCTAGCAGTTCGGGCTGGACTGTTCCCATGGGGAACAGGGTCAAGACTGATTTGCATATGGCTGGGTCCAAACTGGAATGGCATGGGCAGCAAAAAAACGATGGATTTAGGCCCAGATCACTGTACTGGGGGTGAATGTTTGACAATGTTCAGCATTCCGTCCATCACTTGTTGTTTTTGCTTTGTCGCCCTAAGTGGGAAGGGTATGCCCAGACGTGGGTCCCGTGCTTCCCATGCCACTGGATTCAAGCTAGCCTGGCTGATGAGGGGTGAAACCCCGAAACCGGTCCCAGGATGCTTGTTTCCAGTCCAGGGAAGACCTGGCCTAGCAGTTCGGGCTGGACTGTTCCCATGGGGAACAGGGTCAAGACTGATTTGCATATGGCTGGGTCCAAACTGGAATGGCATGGGCAGCAAAAAAACGATGGATTTAGGCCCAGATCACTGTACTGGGGGTGAATGTTTGACAATGTTCAGCATTCCGTCCATCACTTGTTGTTTTTGCTTTGTCGCCCTAAGTGGGAAGGGTATGCCCAGACGTGGGTCCCGTGCTTCCCATGCCACTGGATTCAAGCTAGCCTGGCTGATGAGGGGTGAAACCCCGAAACCGGTCCCAGGATGCTTGTTTCCAGTCCAGGGAAGACCTGGCCTAGCAGTTCGGGCTGGACTGTTCCCATGGGGAACAGGGTCAAGACTGATTTGCATATGGCTGGGTCCAAACTGGAATGGCATGGGCAGCAAAAAAACGATGGATTTAGGCCCAGATCACTGTACTGGGGGTGAATGTTTGACAATGTTCAGCATTCCGTCCATCACTTGTTGTTTTTGCTTTGTCGCCCTAAGTGGGAAGGGTATGCCCAGACGTGGGTCCCGTGCTTCCCATGCCACTGGATTCAAGCTAGCCTGGCTGATGAGGGGTGAAACCCCGAAACCGGTCCCAGGATGCTTGTTTCCAGTCCAGGGAAGACCTGGCCTAGCAGTTCGGGCTGGACTGTTCCCATGGGGAACAGGGTCAAGACTGATTTGCATATGGCTGGGTCCAAACTGGAATGGCATGGGCAGCAAAAAAACGATGGATTTAGGCCCAGATCACTGTACTGGGGGTGAATGTTTGACAATGTTCAGCATTCCGTCCATCACTTGTTGTTTTTGCTTTGTCGCCCTAAGTGGGAAGGGTATGCCCAGACGTGGGTCCCGTGCTTCCCATGCCACTGGATTCAAGCTAGCCTGGCTGATGAGGGGTGAAACCCCGAAACCGGTCCCAGGATGCTTGTTTCCAGTCCAGGGAAGACCTGGCCTAGCAGTTCGGGCTGGACTGTTCCCATGGGGAACAGGGTCAAGACTGATTTGCATATGGCTGGGTCCAAACTGGAATGGCATGGGCAGCAAAAAAACGATGGATTTAGGCCCAGATCACTGTACTGGGGGTGAATGTTTGACAATGTTCAGCATTCCGTCCATCACTTGTTGTTTTTGCTTTGTCGCCCTAAGTGGGAAGGGTATGCCCAGACGTGGGTCCCGTGCTTCCCATGCCACTGGATTCAAGCTAGCCTGGCTGATGAGGGGTGAAACCCCGAAACCGGTCCCAGGATGCTTGTTTCCAGTCCAGGGAAGACCTGGCCTAGCAGTTCGGGCTGGACTGTTCCCATGGGGAACAGGGTCAAGACTGATTTGCATATGGCTGGGTCCAAACTGGAATGGCATGGGCAGCAAAAAAACGATGGATTTAGGCCCAGATCACTGTACTGGGGGTGAATGTTTGACAATGTTCAGCATTCCGTCCATCACTTGTTGTTTTTGCTTTAATGCACAGCTTTTATGCAAACTTATTTTTGTGCCCTCACCGAGTTGGCTCATGTGCAAACGTGTACCTACACTACTGAACTTGCTCCAGGTAAGCTGGCTAACTTGGTTGTGGGGGTGAAGGTTTTAGTGTAGGCAGGTCCATCTGCCTGTACATCTGTTATGTATATGAGGAATTTTCTCAACCCGTATGTGTAGAAGTATGCAATATGCATTAGTGTCACATCCACATGTTTTCATAGCACAGTCCACTTCCTTATTGCTAGCTGCCAATGTCACCCCAGGAGTGATGTGAGATGTTGGTACTGCCTCAATAATTCCATGTCACCTTCATTGGAGTCAGCATCATCATGCTATGTGTCTCATGATCTTTGACCTGCAGCAACACACATTATACACCCCTTACACAGGACCTACTGCTTGGAAGGGTAGTGGGATTAAGTGTTATTGATGTGATTTTGAAAGGTTCATCTTCCAAGTTATACTGAGAGTTAAGGCCATGTCATTGTCACTGTGTGGTTTTAAATTGGTCCCATGTAGCTCTAGAGTGGCATCTCTTGTTATTTGCATCTGTCATTTGTCCATAGGTGTGTATCCCATTGGGTCAGGATATCAAACATGACTACCAGTGTCACACCTCACTGTCTTCCTGGCCACGTGTCGATGTAGTGGTGTATGTGTTGGGGGTCCTACAGGGTTGCTGTGCTGTGTGTAAATTACTAGGTTTCTTTACTTACCAACAAGTAGGCCATTTCCATATCGTCCATCCAGGAAGTGCTGATTGATGGTCCTGTGGCGGAAAGTGAATGAATCATGTACACTCCCAGTATACTTTGCCATGATGTTGGTGAACAATCCACAGTGATCCACAATGTCCTACACATTGATGGAGTGTGTGTGTTTCCTGTTGCAGTATAGGTGCTCAGTTGCAGCAGGTGGCACAATCCGGACATGTGTGCAGTATGTGGCCCCAAGCACATGCAGGAAGCCATGAATTTTATAAACCCCCTTTTTGGACTCCTGCCGCTTCTGTTGCGTGTTGGGGAAGCTGATGTGCTGGGTGTGAGGGAGATGATGGCCTCAAGTACCTTGGGAAGGAGGGCAGAGAATGAGGGCTGTGAGATCCCGGCAACCATGACACCAGTGGTTTTAGAGCCACTTCCCAACATGTGCAGAACAGCTAGCAGCTTGGTCTCCGGTGGAATGATGTGGGGTGTCTGCAAGCTGGCTGCCAACTGTGGCTCAATGTGGCGCAGCAGCTGCTGTATGGCTTGCCAGTTTAGTCTGTACCTCTGGATGATGTCATGTTCACTGAGGCCCTGATGGGTTGTCCTGGTCCTGAATATCCTCTCCTGCCTTCTGCGTTGCCTTTGGGGTCCATGATGGTGTGGTGGTAGCTGCTGCTGTTGGTCATGTGCTCTGCGTCTTCATGCATGCTGCATGAGTATCACCTCCATGTCTTCCTTTTTGAGCAATAATGTTGCTTGTGTGAGTTTTCCTTAAGTAGTGGTGTGCTTGCCCCATTTTAACGCCTGCCCTGACCCAGGCGTTAAAATTTGGCGTGAATCCGGATTTGCGCCATTTTCCGGCTCTGCCTACCAGACGTGTGCCATTTTTGCATGGTTGGATAAATATGGCGCACAGGTGTTTAAGTCATTTTTTGGACAGGAATGCCTACCTTGCATATCATTGACGCAAGGCGGTTTCACGCATCCAGAAAATGGCGCACACTAGGATATTTTGACATTAGATGGGTCTAGCGTCAAAATATAAATATAGTGTTAAGTTTACGCCGGATTAGCGTAAAAAAGAATGACGCTAATCCAGCGCAAAAGGAGTATATATATGGGCCTTGATGTAATTTACTGCATATGTGATTAAGACCATCATTCTTCTCATTCTTTTAGACTTGTTATCAGCGTTTTATAGAATTGATCATAAGTGGTCAGTACATATCCTGGGATCTTACATACATTTTTTAACCAAGTGTAACCAACTGATTAGTATTAGAGTCTTCTTATCTGCCTCAGCCCTGGTAACATGCTAGGTACCTCAAGTGTCCATTTTAACACCACTTTGTGGTGGCAAACTTTCTTAGTCCCAGAAAATGCAAATTCATTCACTAGGTATTGGTCATTGAAATGAATGTAAACTGCTTTGCAAGATAAAATCTCACTGCCCCTGGGTCAACCAAAGTCTCACTATGAAAACCTTATTAACCATTTGCTAAAAATGGTGGTGCCACACTCTTATTTTTGTATTCATTCTTAACACCCAACAGAAGAGAATAGTCTTAGTGGTCCAATCTTTAGATGTCTTATTCCTGAACTACCGAAATGCAGCATAGACTGGCCACGTGCAAGCCTACTATTGGGCAAGAACATTTTTGGTCACATTACAGCTGTGCTGAAAGACCTCCACTGACTTATGAAAAAAGTCTACATCAAGTCCCTGAATTTATAAACATTTCACACAATGCACAGAAGCAAGTGAAGTTGCTGCACTGTGTTGTGTAAAAGGGAGAGAGCAGAACTCCATCACATTTTAAAAGAAATGTAGCAGATTTGCTCTCTTCTTGCACTGGCACCCTTTGGGCCGCATAACCCCAACCCAGGCTTCCTTATGCCATTGCAAAAGGGTGTCTGCATTAAGGTCAGGAGGGATTTTGTGCCAGAAAGGGGTTCCTTACTGCTCAAAGAGCATCCTTGGAGTTTTTTTTTCCTCTTTGTATATGTGCTACAGAATGCCCCACACAGGTAAAGAGGATATGAAAATATTTCTCCTTGGTACACCATCCTCTGGCAGGCACATGATTTAGGCACAAACTGATGTCTACAACTCTTTGGAAATGTAGCTTTGGGTCAAAATCCATGGGAGGTTGCATGTGAATGCCCATACAAAAAACACAGAACTCCTCCCTTTTGCAAATTAAACCGAGGAAGCTCAATGGGCTGCCTTGGGTTACCTTTTTTTTACAAAGGAATGTTAATCGACATTTGGGTTGCTTTGTAAACCCTAAACTGACACAAAATCTTTGAAAATCGTGGCCCAAGTTCATATTGAGATGCAACATTTAGAAGACAATTCATTTTTAGCATCCGCACTACCTCCCCTTATCCTTGAAGCTTTCTGATGGCAAGAAACAACAAACCTTTCTGCATCAAAATATGTTTAGGAATGACCCAAAACTCTTGAACTCTCTTCTCAATGATGGCATGTGTCAAGAAAATCTGCTTTCTTTCAATAGAAAACTAAAAACTCTAGTTTTCAGTTGTTACTTTTTGTGACTATTCACAAGTATTCATACCTGTGGTTCACAAATGATGTCTTTATTCCTCTGTTCCCCCTAAAATATTTATTGATCTACATTTCCAACTCCTCTTCTAAAGTGTCCCCTCTCTGAAACCACTTCCATGTTAATGAAGCTCCACAGTAAAGCAAAACTGATCTCACCTCCTCACAGGCTCTGTCACACCAATGAAGAGTAGGACGGAACGTTGGCTAAGGTAGTAATAGAACTCAAGAATAGAACTCAAGTAGTTGTTTGTTGTGGTCAACAGAGAGTGGCCTCACCTAAGCATACTTAACTCTCTTTGTAGATGAGGGGAAGACTTAAATAACAGGAGTTGTGATGAATAGTCTTACAGCAATCTCCAACCACTCTTGTACTTACATACCACTTTGAATAATAACTAATATTTATATACAACTTGTCATAAATAATCCCTCACACAATTATGAACTTCAAGTGATTTTATTCCATACCAGCTAGTACAAGTGCTTGACTCTAAGTTTTCCGTTCCTTCACTAACTGCTCCCATCACTATTCTAGGATCTTTAAACGTGCTGGATTAAACCAACACTATAATATTTATAATATAACACATCGGGTAAAACAAAGATGCAGAGTATTACTAATGAACCATAAGACTTAAAATCTATATTCTAAATGTATCAACTCTAGACATCTCATTTTCTAGATAAAAAAAACAAAAAACACTATACCTGAAATGATTAGCAAGAAAAATATATCTTAGTAAACTAATGCATTTCCCTCATTATACACTAAAAGAACTCTACCACATATTATCAAGTCAAACATAATACATTTCACTTTAAGTGACCAGTTCACCCACACTGATGATTCTATGACCATTTAGGCGAAAGTGCCTTCCTTTTCACCCTCATATTTTCTTCTACCTCATGCTGTACACCCTCTTGCAATACCTCATCAACTGCTATACCTTCCCTTCCCTCCACACTCTCCACTTTATTATTCTCTGCATCACTTATTGCACTTCCTCCTTCTACACCGTCTCTTTCATCAGCCTTAAAACTTTCTGGTTCCTCCAATCCATCATTTCTTTCTGTTGGATCATCCATCCAATTATAATCTCTGTCTAATGAAAAATACTATTGTCTTTACAATGTTCAACAAATCTTGCATTCCTCCATAAATGCCAAAACCTGTCACCCAACAGTTGCACAGCATTACTCAAAACCCTTACTATGGTTTTACTTTGATATAACATACTTTCACCCTTTCTGCACCTTATCTGGTTTCATCACCCACTCCCATTGTCCAGTATGAATTTCAACATTCTGCACGGTCCTTTTGTATCATAATAAACCACATAATCCTCTCTTTTTTAATTCTTTTTCTCACTTCCTCAGTTGACCAACATCCTTTATTAGCAGTAGAAAACTATCCAGGACATTGCTTAGACCTTGGGAATCGTATTCTCATGACCCCAACTGGCACAGCATTAGCAGCTTCACAACAGATAGTTCTTTATGACCATGCAGCTTTATTTATTTTTATTTTCCAATTCGATATACTTCTCAGAGCTAATTTGATAGCTCCCTTAACTGCTCAGTTATAACATTACACAGTTCCATTGCTGCTTTGTTTGTACGAATAAGTAGTTTTATGTAAAATGCCTAATTTCTTGAAATAGTCTTTTGCTTTTATGAACAAAAATTCCACTTGATTATCAATTATCAGTGCTTCCATGACACCTGCTCAAGAAAGACTTCATCCAAAAACTCAAATACACTGTTAGTATCCACCCCTTCAATCACACAATCATCAGCCAAATGATTATGACTATGATATGTGTGTTGCAATCCGACACCGGAAACCATTAGGTCCACTACCAGTTTTTGCCACACTAACTTTGGTGTATGCATATAGTGCATTCCTTTGATGCATGCATGTAGTACATTCATCTTGGTCTCAACATCTTATATGGTTTGTCTGCACTATTACATTTTCCACAGTTTCTCACCATTCTCTCGATCTTTGAGTCTATTGAAAGCCATCAATCAAAATGCTTTACACCTTCTTTGGTTTTGACTATGCCTAAATGCCCTTCATGCCCACTGCTCCATTGTCCTTTCTTTCAACTCTTTTGTAAAAAAAAACCTGTGCCACTTCTCTACAAAAGTTCTTTTTCAAGTGACAATTCATGCCTAACTTCCCAAAAAGATAATACCACGGGATTGATATTACATCTTCTTGGCCATCAGTTCACTACATTTTTTAAATTTCCTTCAAAATGCATCCTTCCCCCATGTACCCTTCCATTCTTCTTTTCCAGTTGCCAAAATACCACTATCACATTTCAATGGAACTTGGAATTCTGCCCTCTCATTTGTGTCACATTCCACCAATTGCAGAGGCATATTAACAGGAAATATGAAACTACATTCTTTATGTCTGGTACATATATCACCTTATACATGAAATCCAACAAACAAATTGAAAATCTCACAATCCCAGCTGAAGCATTATTTTCACTTTAGTTGTAAGTATTTTAGTCAATGGTTTCTGGCCACAAAACAATAGAAAAAGGTTTCTCCCAAATAAATTATCTGAAATATTCCATCCACAGGCCAATGCTTCACATTCATTAACAAAACAATTTTCTCTCAAATGAAGAAAAGGCTAAAATGCACACTTTTCCTTTCCCATCACGGTGTGAGAGGACAGCACCTACTCCTTAATTACTTGAAACATTCTATTCGTTTGTGGATCAAAAACTTGAACAAATGGTGCATGCATTAATATCATGATTCCTAATCCATTGAAACACTCTTGACACATTATTCCAATGAAATTTAACTTTGTTTTTAGTAACTCTGTGATGTGATACATTTTCTCTGAAAATTCCTAAACATACTAGTATAAAGTTCTCCAAAACCCTAAAATAACTACATTTTGGTTCATTGCTCGGTGCAGGAGAGCATTTATTATCCTCTACTAGTTTGGACTTTGGTTTAATGCTCTGCTCACTAATCTCCTGGCCCAAGTAGGTTACCATATTAACCACAAACTTACACTTTGAAAATTTGACAGTCAGACATTTTATCTAAAATGCTCACAACTTGATTCAATGTTTTACTATGCTCCTCATTCTTTTTGCATATGACCAAAATGTCATGTTGAAAGAACATGACATATTTTGCCAAGGAGCTGAAAAATTAAACGCTGGAAAACAGCTGCTGCAGATGCCAACTTGGAAGGCATTATTTTAAATAGATAACAACCTCCCAAAGTGATAAAGGGAGTATATCTATGGATATTTTTCCTTAATCTGATTTGGTGGTAAGCTGCTGATAGACCTAGTTTAGGAAACCATTTGAGCTCCCTCGTCAATGGCAGCACTGACAAATCGTAGAAGAATGGAAGAGGACATTTCATCCACAACTATGTTGTCATTAATATAGCTAAGGTCTACATAAAGCTAAACATTGCCATTTGCCTTTTTAGCCACACCTAAAGATAAAACCTTGGTTAAGGCTGCCTCCACTGGCTAAATTATATTCTCTTGGAATAATTTGTTAAATTAATTAGAAAACTCTTCTCTCAGCAGCATAGGAGTTTTCCTAACTCAACTCACTTTCGGTAGAGTATTCTCTTTGAATATGATTCTGTGCTCCAAGCCCTTCAATTCTCCTGTACTATCAATAAACACTGTGGGACACTTGCCTAAATTACTTTGGATATAGTTTCATAATGACTGTTTGATCTCAGTAGTAATTATCCAGACTTTTTCTTACTTTTAGGGTCAAAAGAATTTGGAGACTTCCCTGATCCATCCAACCTAAAACTGGAAGAATTTTTTTTGCAACAAATATCTTTCGCACACAGTGTCTACTCTTGAATCTAAATACAAGGGGCCATAAGTATGCCAAAGTCAGGCAGCACAGTGCAGCAAGTCACCTTGCTATGCTGCGCTACATACAAGGAAATGGCAGGTATGTGCTGCATTGTAAGGAGGATTGTAAGGGGCACCTTCCTGCACAAAAACAATATACTGAGGTATTTTCCTATTTCAATGTGTTCTGCAGTCTGCAGGACACATAGAAAGAGGAAAAACAAGAGAGATAAAGATATTTCTCCTCGTTACGCATCACCTGGGATGGCATAGCATTTTGGTGCATTCCCAGGTCTACCACTTTTGGTAAATCTGAGACTGCATCAAAATCCACGGATGTTGTGTGGGAACACCAATGCAACATCTCTCAGGGGCAGAGTAACACAATGCAGCGATTTATGCTGCGTTGCACTACTCTGGATTTATCAAGAAGCCACTCATGACCACGCTAGGTATCCTTGCATGGCTTGATAAATCACATTTTGTTTTTTGGTTGTTAAACCCATACCTCTTTTAGTCATAAATCAAGCTGGTTCATTTGTCTTGTGATGTATTTAATTTTGAAGACAAAACATTATTTTTGGTTTAGGACATTCTCTTTCATCAATCAATCAATCAAATAGCATTTGGACAGCGCATGACTGCTTCATAGGAAGCGTCCTGGTGCTAGCGAACAGAGAGACTGACCAGGCGGTATCAAAAGCAGAGGAATCAAAACTTCAGAGAAAGGTTTTTAATTCTCTTTTACAGATAGCTCTATAGAGGATAACAGGAAGTGTGATCCTAATTTACATTTCTCCAGATCTTTCTGAAAGACTTCCTCCAGAATCAAGAGGAAATTAGAGAGTAGATGACCTTGATTTTGCACAAGGTCTGCCTGCGCCTTGGGTAATGTTCCTACACAGAAAGTTTCTGGAGTTCTCATAAAAAAATAAATATAAATTGTTGCAGAATTCAGGGAATGGACTGAAACTAATTTTTGCAGCTTCTTGGGAAAGAAAAAAGTGAACAGTTTTGGATACTTCATGTGAAAGATTATAAGCTGCTGAGATTCTAGATGAGAAGTACTGTTGCTGAGCACTTCTGATAGATTTGCAAAAGCTTCTTAATGCTACTTTGTATTTCCTCCTCAACTCAGGGCAATAGGTCTTTCTCTTCTGTCATGAAAGTTTTTTTTTCCATCGGTTCTTCTCTTCCCTTAAAGAGAAACAGAACCTGGAGGCCGAGGGTTGAGCCTTTTTTTGTCACCTGAAGTTTTAATGGCACCATAATGTGCCTGCCTGCCTGATGACCTCTACTGACTCTGACCAAAAAGACAACTTGTCCTGCAGCTGAGCCTCCAAGAAACCCAGGAGGAATTCCTGCCTTCCAAAGACTCAGATTCCCATGTGCAGCCAATCTGCTCTGTAACAAGGTCCCAAACAAAGACTCTGTGGCCTCCGGAACAGCAAAGACCTGTCACCTGAAGTGACCTCCGCACCCAACATCCACGATCCGAGGTGTAGCCAATCAGTGGTGCCAGCAAGGTTCCCCAGCTGTCCAGAATCCGAGTCCAGTGTGGTCTCACCCAGCATGGACTCCATCAAGTCGCCTGCAGCTTCTGTAGGCACGCCCCTCTCCCTCAACCTTGTGGTGAGACAAAACACAACACCTCCAGCAACCACTGCACCCATAACCCCTGATGACATCTGAGGTGGGTCACTGGTGCCAACAACAAGCTCAATACCACCCTGGGTCCCACCCTGCTGGACTCCCCAACAACACTTGCAGCCTGAACACACAGGACCCCCTTGACTGTGACTACTCCATGACAAAGAAACCGGACGCCTAAGGACACCCCTGCATCTGTCGCCCTTCGGCCATGGAGAAAAGGACTAAAGGTGCACCCACATCCCTGAGTACCCCAGGTCTACAACCTACCTGTTTGTTGTCCCTAAGTGGCTTCCTAGACAGAGCTTGCAACATGTTTGTCATGAGGTCCAACTCCGATAGAGAACCATTGGGCACCCAACACCTTACTGCACCCCTGTAGCCAGCTGCCCAGTGCCGCACAGTGTGACCTATTGGTGTGGTTCTTATCACTGCTCAGTACTTACCTTTGCTCCCTGAGTTTGGCCTTGCAAGTCGTTGTTAACCCTGTGTTTTCTGAACATTGTTTTCCATAATAGGATTTCATTGAAGACCTCTAAGATTTGCACTTTGTTGATTTTGAAACTGTTAAGTATAAATGCTAAAGTCTACTTACCTGATTACGAAGTTCTTGGGTTTGAAACATATATAAAAGAAATGTTATTTTTCTAACTGGGTGTCAAATTTGTTCTCTGAGCGTGTGTCTCATTTATTGCCTCTGTGACTAGAACAACTGCTTAGCTCTCACCTCTGAAAAGCCTAACTGCTCGATCACACTACCACAAAATAGAGGGATGTACTTATTTTTAGTGAAACATATAGAGAGCCAGCTTCCTACAGTATGAATTTCCTTTTTCTTTCATTGACCCCCAACTCTGATTTTAGTCACTATCTCTGGAGCTGTTTACACTTTGACAAATTTCACACACTGTCCCTTGAACTCTGCCTATCTGAGTACACACAGGTGCACAGGTGCATGTTATAAAAACAAAGGCTAAATGCATTCTATAGTTAGGTGAAAATGCCAGTTAAAATTTAACATTTAAACTAACAAAACCACTGAAATTCACCAGTTATAGTTATCCAAAAATACTGTAACTCTTACCCTAAAGTAATTATAAGTTCATGCACAATGTTGTCATGAGTGATGTAATATATGAGGGTACAAGCAGTACATTACAAGGGCACAGGTTACAGTTACTTAGAAATTGACCAATAAGACCAAAGGCTAAAAAAGACGTTATAGTTAGGTGACAATGTCAGTTAAAACATAGACCCTCATTACAACCATGGTGGTTTTGGACCGCCAGGGTTGTTGTGGCGGATTTCACCACCAGCAAGCTGGCGGTGAAATCCACAGTATTACGACTGCAGTGAAAGCGCCGCAGTCGAACTGCCGGAACCGGCGGATTCCCGCCACATTGGTCCCGGCGGATTTAATCCGCAGGGCAGCGCTGCTAGTGGGATTACGAGTCCCCCTACCGCCAGCCTTTTCCTGGCGGTTTGAACCACAACAGCACCCTTCGCACGGCCGCAACACCGCCGGCTCCATTTGGAGCTGGCTCCTGTGTTGCGGCCGAGATCCCCGCTGGGCCGGCGGGCGGAAACCGATCTTGGCCGGCGGCTTCAAGGTCGTAATGAGGGCCATAATGTTTAAAACTAACAAAATCACTGAAATTCACCAGTTATAGTTATCTCAAGTAACTATGGGCCAGATGTATCAAAGCTTTTTGTATTTGCAAACGGTGAGAATGCCCGTTTGCGAATGCAAAAAGCCATTTCAGAATGTATCAAAGGCATTCTGAAAGCAATTTTAAGGAATCGCTAAAATAGCAATTCCTTAAAATTGCAACCCTGTTTAGAGAGTTGCAAATTGCGACTCTCTGAAATTCCTGCAGCCCCTCAACATTATGAAAGTATACTATGTGGTGACCCTGGCCCTTCTAGGAGTACCACCAGGATCTAAGAAATGTAAATAGGAAGACGTCACAAGGCATTATAGGGCTCTCTATGCTTGGAGCAGTAAATATTATAAAGTGCACTTTTTGCACCTTGATGTAAATCAGTTCAGTAGGTTTTGAAATATTAAGGTACCAAAATATTTGTACATCTGGAGGTTAAGTTTGAAGGGCTCTCGCAAGAGTCCCTCAAACCCACTTCTAAAAATAGGGCATTCTGATTGCATTAGGGGCTTTTTTTTTTACCTTGGGTGGAAGAAAAATTTTGCAGGCACCCATTACATGACTCAGGGACCTATCCCCTGTCATGAGTTTACATTTAAAGAATTATGTATGGTAGTAGGATACTGATATCTTTGTGGTGGGGTCCCAGAAGGATCCCTGGGCCCAAAATAATTTAAAAAAAATGCAGACTCCCACAAGTTTGCCACGTTTTAAAGAAAGGAATTGGTGGTCAGGGCACTGTGAAAATCAAAAGGGGAGGGAGCATAGGGCCCGCCTTCCTGAGTGAAAGAAATTTGGTCCTCGGTACCAGAGAAGGTAATTCATTGGCAGATACATATTGTACATATTGCACCTTGGCTCAGTGAAGATTTCTACTGTTGGATTGGGTCACCTTTTTGGAGCTTGGATTCTTGAAGTGGGGCAAGGCTGCAGGCCGAAGAGGGCTCCATAAGGCCAGATATCTTCTCTGTGAGGTCCCACTGAATTGGAGTTGGTGCTGCAGAGAAGAACTTGGCAGGTGCAAACTGATTTTTTGGTCCAGCAGTGATGCTCCATTGTTCGATTGGCTTTGCAGTTGGTTCTGATTTCCCTTTGGTTCTCAGAGCAAAAAGTTAAAAGTTCAAAATTCCCAGGTTTTCTTGATTTGTTGGGAGAAGTGCAATGTGCCCCCAGCCAAGTGTTCACAATTTTGAGGACACAACTTGGGGGTCAAGACTCACTCCAGTAGAGGTCAGCAACAGGGTCCAGGGCAGATCCAATTGGAACTGGTCAGCAGGAAATGCAGGAAAAGGGCCTCTTGAAGCTTGCTGTGTCCATGTAACCCAAGCTGGAGATCAGCCTCATGACTCATAGATACTACTTCTTTGTCCCACGTACAGGAGAGAGAGCAGGTCTAGTATTCACATCCTCATGAGAACAATACAGCAGCTGATAGTGAAACACATTGACTGTCTTGCCAGCAATAAATACATGAAGGCATTTCTATGCTGTAAGTGTGCTTGTTTCTTCTCCCAGGAACGCGGAAAGCTGTTGGTGTTTATATATTGTAAATATAGAAGTATGTATGTATGTCTTGCCTAAGGAAGGTCTATAGAGCACAAGGGAGGTAGTTGTATAATATTAAGTAGGGCATATAGAAGTGGATTGCCCAGCTATGTATGTTAATGGGGATAAGGGAATGGATTACAGCTTTACGTATCCTGAAAACTGATACAAATGACAAAATAGTTTTTTCAATTGCGAGATATTTGCAAAGTGCATGGGCTATAAGAACCAGAGAATTGCTATAATTGGGTGTTTTAACATATTGGTTTTAGATTTTATCTATTTAATATATCAAGTCGTTAATTGATTGGAATTAAGATATAATAGTCCATCATATCATATACCTAATATCTTAGAATACTAAGGCCCTGATTCTGACCTTGGCGGACGGCAGAGGCCGTCCGCCAAGGTACCGCCGCCAAATGACCGCACCGCGGTCAAAAGACCGCGGCGGCCAAAAGACCGCGGCGGCCATTCAAACATTTCCTCTGGGCCGGCGGGCGCTCTCCAAAAGAGCGCCCGCCGGCCCAGAGGAAATGCCCCTGCAACGAGGACGCCGGCTCAGAATTGAGCCGGCGTAGTTGCAGGGGTGCGACGGGTGCAGTTGCACCCGTCGCGTATTTCAGTGTCTGCAAAGCAGACACTGAAATACTTTGCGGGGCCCTCTTACGGGGGCCCCTGCAGTGCCCATGCCATTGGCATGGGCACTGCAGGGGCCCCCAGGGGCCCCGCGGCACCCCCTACCGCCATCCTGTTCATGGCGGGTTTCCCGCCATGAACAGGATGGCGGTAGGGGGTGTCAGAATCCCCATGGCGGCGGAGCGCCCTCCGCCGCCATGGAGGATTCCCCCGAGCAGCGGAAAGTCGGCGGGGGACCGCCGACTTTCCGCTTCTGACCGCGGCTGAACCGCCGCGGTCAGAATGCTCGTGGGAGCACCGCCAGCCTGTTGGCGGTGCTCCCGTGGTCGGGGTCAGAATGACCCCCTAAGACTTTAAGAACAATGGCTGTGATGTACTGGTTTTACAAAAAGTGATTTCATAATTTATTCAGGGTTTTAAATGTATAATGTGGTATTTCTTGCTGATTTTCATTTATAACTGATATGCTGCTCAATTATGATGATATCTTATTGCTTACTTTTATGGCTTCCAGCTGAAATAAAGTATAATTTGATTGATTGATTGGGAAGTAGGGCATATACTTTTAATATGTCCTAACAACAAAAACTCCAAAGTGTACTTTTTTGCTATGGAATAGTAGGCCAACTGGCTAACTCATCGTTATCGGCTGGCCTCTCAGTCCGGCTAACTTCTGAAGAGAACTACTAGAATGGGCACTTCAAGGTATCAAATTAATCATGGCATTAAACCTGACATGATTCTCAAGTCGAATTTAATGTCACTTTTAAGGAAAGGCACCTTTTGGACAGTTGCAACTCTGTTGCCCAATTTGTCCTGTGGCCTTGCACAGTTGCTCACCACTAGACAACCTTTTGCCCTCCGATGGAGTAATGTAAACCTCTTCCAGGCTCAGGAATAATAGTAGCTTACTACGGGGAGGGTGTTACACCATCCTTGCAGGAAGCCAGATAGGGTGTTGGCTTATAAGGCAAGCTTCAAAGGGTAAACTGCCTTTGGTGGGCACATGGCGATCACACTCATGTAGGTCTGCCCTTTGTATAGGAAGACAGGATGACAGTGGGAACAGAGAGGGGGAATCAGTGGCCAAACTAGTTTTCCCATCAACTTGTTGTCCACAGGTAGCCACACCCCTAGCGTGGGCTACCAACTCCTTATTGGCTGATCTGACCTTTTCTCCATCAGAACTTGTCACTGAACTTGGACCAGAGTAGTCAAACACAACTGTTTCAAACTCAATCTTTTTTTTTTTTAGCTTTGAACTAAAAAGCTGAGATTTACAACTGACTTGAAAATCCATATCTCCAGGAACCCTCCAGTATTTTTTCTCATCTTGGTGTCTAAAAATTCATAAAAATGTAGGGCCCTTTTATGAGTCTGGCGGTCTGAAGAACGTCAGACTTGCAGTGGAGGCTGGACCGCCGCAGCTGTGGGTGTTCAACCACCACATTATGACCTTGGTGGTTGGAATGCCAAAAGACTGCTGTCTCCGCCAGGATCTTTGATCCCAACGTAATGAATGCGGTCGTGGTTGTTATCAGCCACAGCGGCGCAGAAGTCAGCTCCACTGTGCTGATTACAGCCATGTTCTCTGCCATGACAAGGCTGGTGGAGACAAGTGCTGGGGGCCACAGGGGTACCATGCTCTGCCCACAACTGTGCAGGGGACTTGGTTCAATGTGTAGCCGAGTTCAATGCTGCCGCACATTTACCTGCAGAAACCTTGGATTTTGAGGGTCAGCCCAGTGTAAATCTCGTAATGAGGCCGGTAGGGAGCCCCCCAGAACCATGGCGGTCTCCTCATTGGGAGTTTGGTAGTCAGGTTTTTCCGATCGCCAAACTCGTTATCAGCCCCATAACCTATTTTCAGAAATTGCTGTCAAATTACTTTTGTGTTGTGTGACTTTCTATTGTAATTGTTTGGTGTGTCTAAATGATATATACTGGTTTCTTTGTTTAAGCCTTGGGCTTAAAGACACAGCTACCCAGGGTTGAGCTAAAGGTTTTATAAATGAGCCTGACTGGACCCAAGACAGTTTTGTGAGTGTATGAGATGGTAGGGTCACATAACTATACCATATAATACACCATAATACACACAACTAGTAACTTATTAATATTTATAAGGAGGGTTGACGTCTGTCAAAAGGGATTATTATATAGGTAGAATTTAGAGTTTAAATCTGCACAGTCAGGCTACTGGTGGAAGGCCTACAACCATGTTTACATAGTATTGTGAATGGCACAATGAGTGCTGCAGTCCACTTATGACATTTAACAACCCCTGAGTACACTGTGGTAGCACATACTACAGACATATAGGTAACCTAAATTTGCCAATCAGGGAATCCCAATTTCATTGTTTTGAAGAATGGGAGCAACTTCATTATTTGTTATGGGGAAGGTTTGAAGCCTTTAAAAGGCAGCCCATATGTTTCATAGCTATAGTCAAAATCAATTTTGTGAACGCTATAAAATAAAACTAATCACACTATCTACACTGTTAATTTTGTATACTAAATATATTTCTGTAAATATAAACCATTGCAGTAAACTTTGTCAATGCATGGGCAACCCTGAAGCCTGAATAAACTTTGAAATTAACCAGTTACGATATGCAACACACATCGTACATCATAGTTTTTCTCTCTTTGGACAGGTTTTTTTTATCACATGCCTTTGACAAATTGGTGTAGTGAGCATGGCTGGAGGAGGGGTTGTAATGTGCATTACGTAACGTATCTGATTAATTTAAGGTATTTTACAAAGCACTCTGCCTTTGCTCTCATGGTTTATGATGTCACCGTATATGTGGAATGCACTTATAATATAAACAATAATGCACAACACAAAACACAACACCAGACATAAGATGATAATCCCATGAAGAAACTGACACTCTATAATGAAAATGCTAATCCCCTGAATAAAGCAGTAACTGAAGTTGAAATGTGTACTTTGAAAATAAAAGATAGGACGGCAAGCATAATTGAAGTACCAGAATCATGATGTAGAAATCTAAGCATGTCTCCTGGCTAAACACTCTATAAAATGGCCTTGGGCATTCACATTACAAGCTTGAGAACATGGCATCAAAACAGTACACTTCGAGATTTGTGGTCCCTTAATGTAATGATGGCAAATGGCTAACCTTCACAAACATTAAACGGATATCACATCAAAATAGATCGTGATCTTTTTTCAACAACAGCTTACTTCGTCTAAGGATGAGGTTCTTGAGCACTTAGAACAACAGGACCCAGATAAAAACAATGGCAATCCAAACACAGTGTAATTGGTACCTGCAAAGAACAAGGACAGTGTACCCGGATTTGTACACAACAGTGGATTATAGAGAGGTTCCGCAATGTCAGGGGCTTGATGACAACAGGCGCACAAGCTGAAGAGTGACTGGGGCACAGAAGAAGCCCATACAGGTCTCTAGGTCTGGGTAGCTGACATTCCAATTGGGTGTCACCCCTCAATATACAGCTTAAAAGGGGAGTAATGAAATATATAGAAACAATCATCAGTGGTGTAGAGAAAGGAGTGGTAACCTGGCACAGACAAGATAGTTTTACCTGCACTGTCAACATCTTGGACAACCTGCATCCATCTCTGGGAGGGGATTGAGGGCTTCACTATATGTTTGTGAATACCAGCAATAATCAAGATAAATCTTTCAGCAGCCCTCTTTTAATTTCATGATGAGGAACGGAGTCATCTTCAAGGAGCTGCTAGGCATCGCAGGTCTCTTTGGTCGAGCAGCTGGTTTTGTGGAGGACAAGGTCAACAGAAGCAGCAGCAGGGCAGGCTAGCTGTACTCAGAAGGGCTTTAAATCGTACTTCTAAGCAGGCACAAGTGAATAGCATGCTCCATTCACAAACTGAAATGATGCTCTAGTTGAACGATTCACACAGGTTCTGGTCCCAATGGTTTTCAGTGAGCTGTAGAGCAGCTCAAGCTTATATTTTCAAAGCCAAGCATAGTTTCAGTTGATCTCCTCAGTGAAAAGTCTGGGATGGGCTAGCTTACTACATGCACTTTGGCCCATATTTATACTTTTTGACGCAAAAACTGAGCAAACACAGTTTTGCGTCAAAAAGCATAGAGCCGGCTTGCAGGATTCCAGGGTGCCAGCTGGGCATCAAATTTATGGAATCTGGCAAGCCGGTGCAAAGGGTGGGCTAGCATCAATAAAAATGATGTTAGCCGGGTAGGGGTGGCGGTATGACAGAAGAGGGTTTCGCACCAAAAAAATGACATTATGCTGGTTAGAGGCAAAATAAATGTCTCTAACCAGCCTAGCGTCATTTCCTGATGCAAAACCATCCATACCACCTGACTCCTGTCTTATGAAAGATAGGAGTCAGGCCCACCACCCTCATGGCCAGCACAGGAAACAAGGGTCCCCTGGTCATGGCCATTGCACCCAGTGCCATGTGGGGGGGGGCATTTCAAGGCCCCCAATCGCACTTAAAAAAAAAAACTTACCTGGGATGGGGTCCCCCAACCTGTGGTGTCTCTCTAGTGTAGGTGGGGGTGTTCCTGGTGCTTGAGGTGGGCACCTATGGGTTCTTTCCATGGTGTTTGACCATGGTAATGGGTCCACAGGTCCCCTAATGCCTTCCATAACCCAGGTGTTAAATAATGTCACTAAGCTGGCTTAGCACCATTACTTAGGCCTGCCTCCCTCCCGTGCACCATTTTTGCACGGGAGGATAAATATGGCACTAGGGCCTTAGAGTAAATTTATGGATGGGAACGCCCACCTTGCATCTCATTGACGCAAGGTGGTTTCACACATCCCAAAAATTACTTTAACTCCAAAGTTTTGGAGCTAGATGTGTTTAGCATCAAAATATAAATATGGAGTTCAGTTTCAGCTGAATTAGTTTAAAAAAAGACACCAATTCAGCACAAACTGAGTATAAATATGTGCTTTTGTGCCTTAATAAATAAAATCAGGGGGGAAGTGGATGTTTGGATTGTCATCTGTGACCATTCTCACTCTAAAGTAAATATTTGGGAACAGTTACTAGTAAACCAAATGACAGGTGCAGGAGTAATGCTTCCAAGGCTGTTACTGTAGGAATATGTTATAATATTTGCAAAAGGTTATGTCATTGATGCCTGCATATAATTTTTGTGAACATTACATTCAATCCGAACTAAAAGAAAAACACAAATCAGCCTGATATTCCTCAAGTCGCTGGATGAATTTTGATATGGGGAAACCACAGGCAACTCACCTATGAGCCCTTAGCTGCGCAAAAAACTATAGTCATTCTATGGACTTGACAGAAAGCACACATTTCTCTATCCTTCTTATGTAAACCCAAAGATTTAGGTGGAGTTAACTTTACCAATTTCCACATTCTTTTTCCTCTTTTTTATTAAAACAAGCCCAACACACATACACCCATCCACTGATATACCCATACAGGTCTGGCGCAAACTGGAAGACTCCTTGATTTTCTTTTTCTCCTTTCAGTCCCTAACCCACTTCCCAAATCCTCCACAATCTTTTACATCCCCCACCATTACACACTCTATATCCACAATTTTTCCGGTCCTCACCATACATCTTTCACCTTTGCACACCTTCATGGGCTATTCCATTTGGAAAAATAAAAATATTCAAATATCTAATCGTAGTATTTTTTTGAAAGATTGGATTGCCAAAGGATTCGTTCAAGGTAAACAACTATTTCAAGACATGCACCTCCTCCTCTCATCTGAGGTTCGGTACAAATTTGCTCTTTCCGCTACTTCTATGCTCAAATTTGAATCTTAAAAATCTCTTACGCAACATATCCTTTCTTTCACAGGATCCCTGCTCCAATCCTGTCTTACGTTTGGTGCTATTACAGCTTTCTTTACCTATTAAGGCCTCATATATATACAGACACCTCCCATATTCATTTCCTAAACATCCCAAATGCAAAATAGAACTCCTATGGGAAACTGAACTACAGCACTCCTTCTTCATACAAACATGGAACTCCATGCTAAAATACCTAATACTAGCACTACACAAACTTTATACTACTTTTGCCACAAGTTGTTTATAACTCCTACTTCTCTCTGTAAATCCAAACGTATCAAACCTTTGCTGGATATGCTTGAACACACCTGGTACTTATTTGCACCTGTTTTTTAATTGCCCAAATACTATCTTCTTCTGGCAGAAGATATGTAATACTATTTCATTAATATGTTCTGCAATTGTTCCTTGTGAGGTCAATTATATCTTTCTGGGAAGCTCCTCACCTTTTTGGATTTGTAACCATAAACTAGGCAAATTTGTAGACCTGCTTATTGCCATAGCTTTTCAAATCATTACATCTAATTGTAAAGATGCCACTAAAGTTAACTTCAACGGATTGTGGCAATTACTCTCATGACCACAAAATTGACAGAGCATCTGCTACCTCCATGCAACAACTCTTCCAGAAAGATACTTTCTTTTCACCAGCTACCTATGCAATCAAACTGCTTCAATCGAGGACAGCATTTCTGTTTTTCATCCATTTTTCACAATACCCTTTTGACTTAAATATTAGACTTTTTACAGTAAGTTGAACCTTCTTCTTGAAATAATTTCAATATAGACTAATTAAACTAAAAAAACAAACCACATATTGCCAAATAGTGCCAAAAGCCTTGAAACTGCAAGGAGGTTGACCAATAAAGTTTCTCTACTTTGCTAGTATTTAATAAGAGTGTAGCTTAGAAGTAGCAAGTCTGCTGCTTGATGGGTCCCCAGCATGGGACAAGTCAAGGGTAGATGTGTGTATGCAGTGTCTACCCACTTTTTTCACAGGGTAGAAGCCATCTACCTTACTAGGACGTTGGCCCCAATAGAAATATGCTGAACTCGTCCCTGTTTAATTTTCAGACACAGGGGCACATTCAGCAGTGCCTGCACGTTGTCTGCTTTCATTCAGAGCAGCAACGTGCAGGCAGTGAGGGGGCTTTCATGTTGCAGACACCAGCTGGGCCCCATAACAAAGGCTGAGGTTAAGTGGCCTTTAGGTCTTCTTTTGTCTGGAATGTCACGCCTACATACAAATGCAAAGGAGGGGAAACTCACAGCTTATTACTTCACAGGTACTTAAGAGAGGCATGCTTTTTATTTTTTTTAGTCCTGTATATAAGGGATCTGCAAGCACTGTAAGAATGTCAGATGTGCTGGTCTGTACAAGTATTTGCACAAAAAACAATGCAAATGCCACTATTTTGTTTTATTTCTTTCATATTACTCCTCATCCCAATCCAGGGTGTCGGAGGGCTTTACACCCAACATGCACATTATACATTGACAATATATAGTATGTGTATAAATCAATGTACAGGGTGTGTTACATATAACAGTGAGGGTTACACAGTGTAGGAGTCACATGTCCTTCATAGCTCACTGTGCTATTTTAGAAGGATTACAATGTATGAGCTACAAGTAACAAAAGGATCTCTGTTTTGAAAACAGTAACCCACTTACCTTACAACATAAAATAAAAATCTATCATCTGTGTGTCACATGATGTGCTTTGCAGAAGGCATATGAACGCTATATGTTACTTTGATTCAAAACTTAGATGAGACAAAACACAGATCTTGTCAGTAAGTGCATTAACCTTCAGAGTTATTTTACAATGTTTAGTATTCCACAAGATTTACTGGGCACACAAAGATCTGTGTAGCAGGTGCCCTAACCCCATAAGATTTTTTTAAATGCAGACTTTGCAACCAATTAAGCAGACCAGATGTTCTGACACATTTCTCCTTGTTGCCAATTTCTTTGTAGCATAATTTTTAAAAATAAATGTACAGATTTTGTATTAGGGTTGCATATTTTTATTTTGTCACAACCTCAAAGCAAAATACCATTTGTTAAATATTGTAATGTGCACAAATATACTGCTATTCATATGTGTGAGGTCTTAAGATCTGATATCGCTTCTTGTGATGTCACTTTTTGTGAGGTTATGGGTTGTGATGCCACTTTCTGTGATGACTTGTGCGATGCTACGCTCCGTGATATCACATGCTGGGATGTCTCTTGCATACTACCTAACATGGTTACTCCCACCACTTCTTTTTATGGACTTGTGCTCTGGTCCCCAAGGATTTACAGCTCCACTAACTCAAAATGCAAAAACACTGAGGTAGCAGCAAAGGATAAAGGAAGTAAAGGAGAAATAGTACATCCACTATCTGACCATGGCTTAGCAATACAGTACCAGAATGGCAACCCTAACCTACTGCATTTCCCATAACCTGGGGAGTAATATAAATATGTAATAATGTAGTTATACCTTTTTTCATAATATTGAGTCAATGAACAATAGGAAGCAGCCCACATCACACCCATGCACACCCCAAGATGATTGTTTCACAGCTAATCAAACTCCTCTACCTCCATCGGTTTGTGACTTTGCAAGAAGTGGCGGTGGTGGGGACCAGTGGCACCCTGAAAACACTACACAACAGATGGAAAGGAAAACAAATAAGAAAGAAATATGCAACACGTGAGCAGCTGTCACAAGCAGTTTTTGCATTTCTGCTAAGAGAATGAGTTTATAAGGCAGCATATAGTTTACCCAAATCAGGAGAGAGTAGTGCGCTTTTTGACAAAGCAAAGCATTGTTGGGGTAAATACCCCACTGAAACATCCAACTCTCTCCCAGTCCTCCGTGCTATTGTGAATGGGTGACACTAACACTCAGTGGTGCTGAAACAATTGTCAGAGTGGCAGGCTGCCATCAATGAAACATCACTATTATCACAGAGTTTATTAAAAATCCAAGCCTCACACAAAGCACAATTGGTAAATGAACCAGGCCTATTCAGCAATAAAGATGTAAAACTATAGTATACTTCCAGTGGTGCATTTTTTAACAAATTCTCGCAAATATATTACTAAAGCAAGGTGTTGTAGTGCACTGTCATTTAGAGATGGCACGTTGTCCACTGAAAAGGCCACTAAATGTGCACAGAAACTACCTTTTACTGGTACAACTGTATAGAGCACACATGATAGGTAATGTGAGGGGTTTCAGCCAATATTTAACGTGTGAAAACACCAAGTAAAATGTCTTAATTGCATTAACATTTTTGTTATAAGTACACTTTACAGTTACCAAAACATGTGATTCATTTGCTCTTTGCTAACTGGTGAGATATTGTGAAATATGTGTATAGTTAATTTACATTCATTTAGGTTTCGTTGTGTGTTAGAAAAAACAGACATCCTACATTTTCCCTTCATACTCCATGTATGCCACCGAGATTGTAAAATAGTTAACTTTACCAGCTCTTCTCAACTTGCAGACAAAGAAAAGTAAACACCAAACTCCATACTAAAAAAATAAGCAGCAACTTGTCAGAAGATATAACCTAAAATTTGATCTGTCTTTGAACGCAACTGACATTTGTCCTCTCTCTTGGAACGCACAACAAATGGGACAAGATAAAAGGCCTCGTTATGACTTTGGCAGTCCCACCATTGGGCCGCCAAAGCCGGGGGTATGAAGCCGCCGTCAACCTGGCAGCCTCATCCTCGCATTGTATTACAATGTTTCTGCTGGTTAGCCTGGATTATCTACATACTCCCTTTAGAGAGCCGAGGCCAATGCCATCGCACTCAAGCACCCTCGGAATACACACTGTCTGCATAGCATGGCACAGTAATTGGCGGTGCAAGGACCCCCGTGGCCCCCAACACTGGCGGGGACACTGCCTTGGAAAGGCTGACAGAAAGTGAAGTTGTGATCAGCATGGTGGTGGCAGTGATTTCCTGGCAGTCTGACTGCTAGGGTCGTAATCTAGCGGTTGGACTTCCAGGAGTACTGCAAACCGACTGCCACCATGAGTTGGGCAGACTGAAGACCACCTGACTCATAATGAAGCCCAAACACACAATGTAAAGGCATTGTCATTGCTCATTCCCTTCTGAACTCAACCACAGCACTTCCTGTACCTGTTTCCAGCGCCTATGCTGAGTACACCTTTCTCATGTTGTGAAACACCTACTAATGTCTGTGTGGGAATTTCTCAGTGTTCCATTAAACATGTAATGTGTGAGAAAGTGAAGGGTGTGTGTTTGTGTGTGCTTACTTATTTTGCTCCATCAGTATTTTACCTGAGGATTACGTTTTAAATAGTGAACAACAAAAATTGATAACCACATTTATGTAAGTATAGTTACTTTGCTTCATTTCACATATATGTATATTTGACGAAATAATTATCTACATACTACGTAGATGTATAGCTGACATTATAAAATCTACACTTATCAAGCTACACATGTAGCATCTTTTGTTGTTGTTAGTATTTATCTATGTCTGTCTATGTCGGTCCTTCAAGTACACTGTTAAGACTGTATCCAGAGTGCTATTTCGAGTTTTCTAATTCTTAAAAGTCTAATTTTTTTCAAAGCTTTAATTTTGGAATGTTTACTTTGGTCTACTTTCTTAATTTTCAAGGTGATACAAGTGGTTTTAGGGTTAAAACGTCAATTAACTTTTGAATGACTGCTGCTTAGTTACTGCCAAGCAGGAACAGTGACTAGGTAAACATTGAGACTATTTCTTGTCCTCTGCTTTAAATTCGAAGAACTTTGAGTATACATGTTGGTATTTTACTGGATTCGCCCAGGAACTGAACAATCTTTGTGGAAGAGTTTCTGTAATACTTTTTCCATATGATATATTTGCTATGAAATTTCAGGCTCTTAGCAGAAATTTGGAGTATGTTTCTTAAATACCAGTCGAGCAGAAATGAGGGGGCGTTAACTCTTTCTCTTTGACATCTTTTCAAAACATAGTTTTTCTGAGGCAGACAAAAGAATTCTAATCGGCTTAAGTAAGAAGCAGCAGGTATGTTCGCTTTGTGTACCTGCCAGCCGGCACTTAAAAAAGAAATACAGATTTGCACGTCATTAAAAGGAGATCAAATAAAATCTCTGTGGGATGAATCAGCAAAAGGCCCCACGGGCAGTCTTACAGGGGACCTGTGCACAAACAATTATTGTGTCAGCCATTACCTAGAATTCCGTAACTTGGTTACCTTGATAATGAAACTAGTCCGGAAGATCTGAAGAGCAGGCGGCAGAGTACAGAAGAGTGTCAAAACGCGATGTCAACACATTGCTTTTCTGCACTGCTTCTGTGCTCTATGACACCAACCGCAGCAGCATGATGCGCGTTGGCATATACTTACTTTTTTTCAAGGATGTCAGGTGTTGCTGGTAAACTAACTGTTTAAAACTGAACCTAAACCACTACCCTCTCAAATAAACGAAGAAAAGATCATGGTGGTCTTTACAACCCTGGCGGTCGGTGTTAAAGCGGCGGTAAGACCGCTGACAGGCCGGTGATAAAATATTTGCAATTACGACCGTGGCGGAAACTGCCAACAAAGACAGCCACTTTAACACTCAGACCGCCACGGCGGAACAAACAAACAGCGCAGCGCTCACCGCCAACAGACAGGCGGAAGACAATGTACCGCCCACACTATTATGACAGGCCAATCCGCCACCTTTTCTAGGGCGGATTCACCACGGATAAAAACACAGCAGAAACAGGAATCCCAAAGGAAAAACGCTTACCTCTACACACTCCACGAGGAACGAGGACGCCATGGACCCGGAACTCCAAATTCTCCCTGCAATAGTCTTTCTACTCCTCTACCAGGAGCACAAACGCCGGCGGCGAAGACCACGGTGAGTACTGCACCTACGACACAGGAGAGGGGGGAGGGAAAAAACAGTGACACACACACGCAACACCCTCACCCACTACAACACACACACTGATGCATATCAATACATCACAGTTACACCCCCCAAACCCCCCAGAAGAATGCAAAGACAATAGAAAATGAGTGTAACCATTGGAATATATTAAAAGCAAGTAGACAGAAATATATATATACACCATGTACATAATATATACCAAGCATAGTAGTCCAGGTAGTGCTCCAAGAAAGTCCGTGGAACACTGGGACCACACGGTATGGGCGAGGCCCACACAAGATCCCAGACCATGACGGAGAGAACACTACAGGGGCATCAGACAGCAACTAAACAGGCACCTCAGGGGGAGGGAAAGGGGGGGCACCTCAGCCGCTTGAGTGCACGATGCCAAATCCACAAGGGGGCCACATGCCCACTGTTCAATCCTGGGGAGTGCAAAGCCACAGTCTCTCAAGTCTCTACAGTGGGTGGTTTGCCCACTGTTCAGTCCTCGGGAGTGTAAAGCCACAGTCTCTCAAGTCTCTACAGTGGGTGGTTTGCCCACTGTTCAATCCTGGGGAGTGCAAAGCCACAGTCTCTCAAGTGGATAACAGTCCCCACTGGTTCTGGAGGGGGCTTTGTGCCCAGAGTGCTTCATCCTGCTAAGGACAGAGGGAGTGGATGTATCTCTCCACTTGTTCTGGAGGGGGCTTTGTGCCCAGAGTGCTTCATCCTGCTAAGGACAGAGGGAGTGGATGCCTTTCTCCCCTGGTTCTGGAGGGGGCTTTGTGCCCAGAGTGCTTCATCCTGCTAAGGACAGAGGGAGTGGATGCCTTTCTCCACTGGTTCTGGAGGGGGCATGGTGCCCAGAGTGCATCATTCACCCTGTGACGGACTCAGTTGCGTCAGTGCCCTTGCCGCTCATGGGCCAGTGGTGCTTGAGATGGTGGTGCCCTGTTCAGTGGTGCTTGAGATGGTGGTGCCCTTTTCAGCGGTGCTTGAGATGGCGGTGCCCTGTTCAGCGGTGTTTGAGATGGCAGTGCCCTGTCTCAGCTGCTGGTGGTCCTTCATGGCCCAGCAGGGCTTTTGCTGGCGGTCCTTCATGGCCCAGCGGGGCTAGTGCTGGCTGTGGCCTCCTGGCCAGGTGGTCTGGTGCTGGCGGTGGCCAGCTGGGCCGGTGCTGGCGGTGGCCTCCTGGCCAGGTGGGCTGGTGCTGGCGGTGGCCTCCTGGCCAGATGGGCTGGTGCTGGCGGTGGCCTCCTGGGCATCGGGGATGATGGCGGTCTTCTCCGCCGTGCTGCTCCTCCCACACTTGTTTCTTGTGGCCCTTCCCCACCTTAGAAGGTGTCACAGCTGACTCCACACTCCCACCTGTACTCCTGGGAGCGGCTTTGGTGGCTGGAGTCTTCCCCCTCTCCCACCGGGCACTGGCCAACTTCTGATGCTTCACAGGTGGGGGACTGTCTGTGCTGTGGCTCCGTGCCACACTGGCTGCCCTGGTGGCCGGTGCACTCCAGATTCCGGTGACTACAGGCACCACTGGTCGCGGAGATGTTGTGGCTGAGGTGCTAGTTCGGGACCTATGAGATGGACGGGGTGGGGGAGGTGTGGGAAAGAGGTCAAGGTTGGACAGGAAAAGTTTTTTGGACACACTGGGACGGGTAGCTGGAGGGGGTTTGGGAGTGAAGGAAGAGGTGATGGTTGTAGGAGGTGTAAGTTTGGTGACTTTGGGTGAAGGTGCATGCGCTGGAGGCTGACGTGAGGTGGATGGCTGTTGGGTGGGAGTGTGCCTGCGTTTGTGTATCTTGGGAGGGGGCGTCACAGACACACTGGGAGAGGACACAGGGGACGTGAGAATGGTAGTGGGGGTGGTGACTGCACGTGAGCGGGGTGTGGTGGTGGGTGTGCTGGAGAGAGACGTGGTGGCTGCAGAGGTAGTGCATGCAGGTGTGAGTGTAGACAAGACTGGGAGGGAGGAGGGAGACGAGGAGGAGGGGAACACAGTGGAGGCAGTGGATGTTGGTGTGTCTGCATGTGTGTGATGCTTGCGTGAATGCCTGTGGGATGTGTGGTGCTTATGTTTGCCTGAGCTTCCCTTGGGTGTTGATGTGTGTGCATGTTGGTCTGTAGGTGTGCTCGGGATAGGCTGAGGTAAAGGGGATTCGGTCGGGGTGGAGGAAGTTGGAGAGGGGAAGCTAGAGACGGGGACAATGGCTGCCATCAGTGCTGAGGCCAGAGTCTCAAAAGCTCCCTGAAGGGCTGCCTGACCAGAATGAATGCCCTCTAGGAATGCATTGGTTTGTTGCAACTGCCTCTCCACACTCTGGATGGCATTCAAAATGGTAGACTGCCCAACAGTGAGGGACCTGAGGAGGTCAATGGCCTCCTTACTGAGGGCAGCAGGGGTGACTGGGGCAGGGCCTGAGGTGCCTGGGGCGAAGGTGATGCCCACCCTCCTAGGTGAGCGGGCACCGGGCAAAGGCTGAGGGGCTGCTTGGAGGGCGGTGCTGGTAGGGGGGGTGGCGGCTGTACCTGTAGATGCAGGGGGCACATATGTTGCCGCCACCACAAGGGAGCTCCCATCAGAGGACGAGTCTGTGTCGCTGGTGTCAGCTCGCCGTGGAGCTCCCCTCACCCTCCGTCCCACTGGTGAATTCAGACTCCGTAGTGTCGCCCTCCAGGGCCATGTAGGATGCAGCTGCCTTGTGCTCCGGTGCCACTGCTCCTCCGCCTGATGATGCTAATGCACACAAGAACAGGGAGACCACAAAAAGGGGGAGGGAAGACAGAAGAAAGACATGTTGAGAGCATGCATTACCGCTACCGTTGGTGGACACGACAGACACAGAAGCCCCCTGCACTACGCCACGCTCTTGGGCTCCACTGTTCAATTCCTGGGAAATGGCCTACAAGGCTATGGACGACATCTGCACACATAGATGACACAGGGGCATGACTAGGTGTACTTGGCACTCTACAGAGGTGGAGTGGGGTGTCACATGGTCTTCCTTACATAGGGGTCTTGCCTACGGAATGCGCCCTCGTCTAGGGAAACCCACAGCCTACCTCCCCCACCCAGACCCCTCCACTGCGCACAAAGTCAGCAGAATGCGAGTGTACTCACCCCCTTGTGGCTGCTGTGATGCCCTCAAGCGCCCATCCAACTCCGGGTAGGCCACCGCTAGGATCCTGAACATCAGGGGGGTCATGGTGCGACGGGCACCACTCTCACGTTGGGAGGCCATCCCCAGCTGAGCCTCCGCCGTCTTTTTGCTCCAGCGGCGAATGTCCTCCCATCTTTTCCAGCAGTGGGTGCTCCTTCTGTGGTAGACCCCCAGGGTCCGTACATCCTTGGCGATGGCACGCCAAATATCTTTTTTCTGGTGGGCGCTGACCTACATGAAATGTACAGGGGAAAAAGAGAAGTTATTACCAACTGCACCGTCAAAGTCATACGCCCCCATCCCTACCCTTGCCATGTGACACATGCATTCACTGCCTTTTATGCATGCAGCACAATCCCCCCTTCCTTCTTACATCCAGCCCTCTCCACACAGGCATAGCCCATATAACATGCTCCCAGTGTACTTACCTGTTTGTCTGGAGGACCATAGAGTAGCGTGTACTGGGGAGGACCCCATCCACGAGCTTCTCCAACTCCTCCAATGTGAAGGCAGGTGCCCTTTCCCCAGACACTTGAGCCATTGTCTCTTCCAGACCGAGGTCACAGCAGCACTTGCATTGTAGGTCCTCTCCTGTCGAAGATCAGGTATCCAGTGATTGAACAGATAGAAAATGGCGGTCATGTCCACGGTGGTGCGTACCGTCACCGCCGGCGTACATCGTCATTGGCTCCTGGGACCCATAGGGTCCAATGTTAATCAATGCAGCATTGTGCCGTGGTCTTCGACCGCCTACCGCGACGGTGTACAACGCCAGCGCAGTTACCTCACATCCCATTGTCCCACTTTACAGGTGAGGCAGCCGCCATTTCAGGGGCCCACATGGCTTCATTTCCAACTGCGTCACACATACCTAGGCCTAAACTCAACACACAAACAGGCCACCTTTTGTGTATGATTTGTGTTCTGGGTAAACTGTGGGTACGTACCTCTGAGTTGTTTGACTCTGTGCTCACTGTTGTACTTCATAGGCACCGTCCGCTGGGACATGTGAGGAGATGGTGGCATCCTCCGGTGTACCGACCGTTGGTGGACCTGTCGACAATGGAGGAGCGACATGTGATTATCACATACAGGCTTGACCTTGCCACAATCCAGGAACTGTGTACCCAGTTGGAGCCAGACCTGATGTCAGCAATCCGCCATCCCACAGGAATCCCCCCTCAAGTGCAGGTGCTGTCAGTGCTCCATTTCCTTGCAAGTGGGTCTTTTCAAACAACAGTGGCCATAGCATCAGGGATGTCCCAGCCTATGTTTTCCAACGTATTGTCCAGAGTGTTGTCTGTCC
Source organism: Pleurodeles waltl (assembly GCF_031143425.1). Classification (NCBI taxonomy): domain Eukaryota; kingdom Metazoa; phylum Chordata; class Amphibia; order Caudata; family Salamandridae; genus Pleurodeles; species Pleurodeles waltl. The sequence goes on from NC_090450.1 coordinate 282,204,621, forward strand.
TTCTGAAACACATGCGGAGCTACATCGTTTTCCCTCAGGTGGAGGATTTGCCTACAGTGAAAGGTGACTTCTATGCCCTTGGACATATTCCCAACATCATAGGTGCCATTGATGGGACCCATGTTGCTTTGGTCCCCCCCCACAGGAGTGAACAGGTGTACAGAAACCGGAAGAGTTATCATTCTATGAATGTACAGATGGTATGTTTGGCAGACCAGTAAATCTCCCATGTGAATGCCAAGTTCCCTGGCTCAGTGCATGACGCCTACATCCTGAGGAATAGCAGCATTACTTATGTGATGGGTCAACTCCAGAGGCACAGTGTGTGGCTATTAGGTGAGCACCTGGAGGCAAGTCAGTGGGAATGGTTGTCTGTGTCTGTGGATATCCCTCCAGGTTAGTGCGTGTCTAACAGTTGTCCCTCACCATTTTCAGGTGACTCTGGTTACCCCAACCTGTCATGGCTACTGACCCCAGTGAGGAATCCCAGGACAAGGGCAGAGGAACGCCACAATGAGGTCCATGGGCGAACTAGGAGGGTGATCGAGCGGATCTTCGGCCTCCTGAAGGCCAGGTTCGGGTGCCTCCATATGACAGGTGGATCCCTATTCTACTCACCAAAGAAGGTGTGCCAGATCATCGTGGCCTGCTGTATGCTTCATAACTTGGCTTTGCGACAACAGGTGCCTTTTCTGCAGGAGGATGGTCCAGATGGCGGTGTTGTTGCAGCTGTGGAGCCTGTGGACAGTGAAGACGAGGAAGCAGAGGAAGAAGACATGAACAACAGGGACTCAGTGATCCAGCAATATTTCCAGTGAGACACAGGTAAGAGTACAGACCTGCCTACTACATGTACTTTAACACTACTACCTCTCTACTGTCTGTCATTTTCACCCAATGTATGGTCACTGAGTTGTCACTTTCCCTTATGATTTCACAGGTGTGGGTCCCACTGTGTGACATCTGCTTAGATTCCTGATGGACTAGAGCTGTGTGACATAGGTATGTTGACATTACAATTGAAAGAGCATTTTGTCACTGTAATTGCTAATACACTATTTCGAAATCACAGACAGACTCCAGATTGTTTTGTGCTTTAAATGTGTTTATTGAAGTGCTCAATATTGGAGGGGGTAGTGAAATGGTTAGGGGTGATGGCGGAGGAATGTCCATGGCAGAGTCCAGTCTATTAGTCTCACAGGTGCATTGCCCAAATGGGCATAGGAAGTGGAGCTGGGGCAGTTTAAGGATGGACAGGGTGACAAAGTGGGGCAGTAGGATGACAATCAGGGTGGTCTCATTTCTTGGCGGGGGTCTTGGCATCGTGCTCTGTCTTTGTCCTGGATCTCAGGGACCGTTTGCGGGGTGGTTCTCCCTCTGCAGGGGGTGGGGTGGTGGTGTGGTGGTCCTGTGGCAGGGCGTCCTGTCCACTAGCGCCGGCGGAGGTGGTGGGCAGTTCATCGTCCATGCTAGTGTCAGGGGCCTCTTGTTGTGCCACAGTGTCCCTCCTGGTGTTGAGTACTTCCTTCAGCACCCCTACGATGGTGCCCATGGTGGAGCTGATGGTTCTGAGTTCCTCCCTGAAACCCATATACTGTTCCTCCTGCAGGCGCTGGGTCTCCTGAAACTTGGCCAGTACCGTTGCCATCGTCTCCTGGGAGTGGTGGTAGGCTCCCATGATGGAGGAGAGGGCCTCCTGGAGAGTGGGTTCCCTTGACCTGTCCGCCCCCTGTCGCACAGCAGCCCTCCCAGTTCCCCTGTGTTCCTGGGCCTCCGTCCCCTGGACCGTGTGCCCACTACCACTGCCCCCAGGTCCCTGTTGTTGTTTGGGTGGTGGGTTATCCTGGATTCCCTGTAGTGGTGGACACACTGCTGATTGACGTGTCCTGGGGACGGAGGTATGGGCCCACTGGGTGGGTGCTGTGCTGGTGTTTCCAGAGGGGGGAAGGTCTGTGGTGGCCTGTGAATGGGTGAGGGGAACCAACTGTCCTGAGGTCCCCGATGGGCCGGGCTGATCATCTAGATCCAGTTGGATAGAGCTGCTGTCATCACTGTGGGCCTCTTCTGTTGGTGTGTAGACATGTGTGGACCCTCCTGTACGGTGACGTTGGGTAGGGGTCCTGCAGGGGTATAAAAGGATGGTTGTTACATCTGTGTGTGTCATGGTGTGCAATGGGTGGGTGACCGTGTACCCCAGTGCGTGCATTCCTGTGTGGGACCTTGTGTGATGATTGTTTAGGGGAGTGTATGGGTATGTGCAGTGGGCATGCTTTAGTGATGGATGTCCATGCTTTGTTGTTGCATGCAGGGCTTGGCGTTGGGATGGGTGGTTTGTGATGTTGGGACATATGTGAGGAGTTGGGGTGCTGAGGGTGAGGGTGGGGTATGTGATAGCATGCAGGTAGGGTGGGGGATTGTCTTACCAGAGTCCATTCCTCCACCTACTCTTGCGAGGACCTCAGGATGCAGAATCGCCAAGACCTTCTCCTCCCATGTTGTTAGTTGTGGGGGAGGAGGTGGGGGTCCGCCGCCAGTCCGCTGAACCGCCAGGTGGTCTCTTGAGACCACGGAACGCACCTTCCCCCGTAGGTCGTTCCACCTTTTCCTGGTGTCCTCCCGATTTCTTGGGTGCTGTCCCACTGCATCTTCCTTGCAATTGAGGTGTGCTGCACCAGTGCTCCGAAAAGCTGTGGCTCTACCCGGATGATTTCCTCCACCATGACCCTGAGCTCCTCCTCCGAGAACCTGGGGTGTCTTTGATGTGCCATGGGGTGGTGTATGTGATGTGTGGGGTGGAGTGTGTGGTGATAAGTGTGCTGATATGTAGTGGTGTGTTGTGTGAGGTGCGTGGAAGTTCTGTGGGTGATGGTGTTGTGTGCCTGTGGATGCTGTTGTTCTTGCTGGTGCTGTCGTGGGGGTTTTTGGGTGTTGTGGGTGTGTGTTTTATATTGTAATGGGTGTGTGGGAGTGGTGTGTGTATGTGTATCAGGTGTGTGTATTTCGAATTGTCCAATGTGGTAGTGTTTTGTATGTGTGTGTGTGTATTTTGAGCACGGCGGTGTGTACCGCCAATGAAATACCGCAGTTGAAAGACTGCCGCGTAGATTCGTGTGTCGTGATAGTGTGGGTGTATTTCTGTTGGCGTGACGGTGGAGGTTTTGTTTTTGCCAGTTTATCACTGACCTTTGGTGTGGCTGACTTGTGTGGGTGTCTTAATTTTGGCGGATTCCGAAATGTGGGTCATAATAGCTGTGGCGGAAATCCGCGGCTGCAGCGGTGTGTTGGCGGTCTTCTGCACGGCGGTAAGCGGCTTTTACCACCAATATTGTAATGACCCTCCATGTTTTGCCAGAAAGGGTAGAAGACTAATTTATTGGAAATATCGGTACTGCTACCACCTGTGATGCGGGAGTCAGAAATTACCCTCTCCTACTGTGCATCTTTTCTGTCAGTACTACAAGGGACAGTCGGCGAAAGGTAAAACTGGAAAACCATTTCTAATCTTGGATTTATGCTTTGCTGAGGGGGGCACCATGCAGTGCTGTGATTGCACTGCTTGGATTTAGAAGAACATATTTGGATGACATAATTTCCTGTCTCAACAGCGCACCACATGACGAGATGGAAAAGGAAGAATGTGGCTGTTTTCTGTTTAAGCCCCAGGGTAGGCTTTAGGCAGGTGCAACCCAACCTGGCACTCAGTGGTGGCTGGCAACTCCGACTGTGGTGGGGGAGGGAGGCAAATGGATGGTGGGTGGGTGTGTGCAAGTGCACTAAATGCAAGGTGCTATAAAATGAAATAAAAAGCCGCTTAGCTTGAATGCTGCACGGCGGCATGTCCTCCTCATTCCGCTCCTCTTATTCTCTCAACCAGGGTCCAGCATGGGCCCCAGCCAACTCCCTTAACCTATCCTGGTGATGCTCTCATGCTGTGAACCAGCATAAGAGAAGCACCAGAATTGGAGGGAGCGACCCAAGGGCCCTGAAGGCATGTGCTTGCTCTTATCCCAGCTGCCAAAGACTGCTGGGTTGAGAGTTTTAAAGTGTGCAGGTCTAGCTGGCCATCCATGGCAAGACAGTCAGTCAAAGAGACATGCACACTTTGAACTTAAGTTCACAGGCAGCCCACCACTCCTCCCTGTTGCTGTCACTCAGCAGACCCGCTCCATCCTGACACTCGGTTCAGGGAGGGTTGATGAAAAATAAAATGGTAAAAAATTATCTCTATTACCATTTTGTTTTTCATCTCTGGGGACATTTTGGTTAGTGGGGAGACACGCCTCCACTCTTAAAGAGAAGCCGCCCCTGCAGGCATTGACTTCGGGAGAGGCGCTGTGTTCCGAAAAAACTTTTGGTTTTAAAAGCACCTGATGTTTCCTTACTGTACAGCAGTTTCAGACAGCAATAAAAATTGCAAGATAACGCAGGTGATTTTTGTTTCTGCTGGAGAGACATGGAGGTTTTGTTTAGTTGCAGTTTTAACTCGTCATAAAATAGCACAGAGGTTTAATATGCCTGCTGCAAAGAAACAGTGGCATAACAAAAATTTAGGTGGCTCCCCATGCAAAGTACATGGAAGGGCCTCACCGCCCTGGAGCCAGTCAAGAACCCAGACAGTGTATTGTGAAGATGGGGACAATGGAGCTAGGGCCCCCGCTGGACCATGGGGACTCCAGGGGCTAATGTTAGGTTACTGCAAATAATGGGTATATGCAGATCACATAACAGTAATCCTCAGTGTTTTGTGTGCCATTTTCCTATGGACAGGGCCACTGGAATTTTGCAAATCTGCGGCCATGGCGATTTTCACAAAGGTAAGGTTTTGCCGCATTCGCCATATGATCCATCATCTGCCACATAATGTGCAGATTTTAATAAAGAAAACTGTTTTGAGGCTCAACTGGATCAAAAGTTGCATAAAATACAGCTTCTCGAGTTCCTGCACACCGGAAGGATTTTTTTGCAAAGATTGGCTGGTCCTCTTTCAGTGACTAATTGTTGTATTTGGGTGATAAATTGGTACGATTAAGGTGAACTCTTTTTTCAGACAATATTACCAGGTGCAAAAATGACAAAAAGATGAAGTAATACTATCATAAAATCTGCCACTTTATGTTGCATAGTTTGCCTTTTCTTGCCACATAATTTAGTCAGCCTTGCTGCGTAATTTAGTTGCCCCCTGCTGCATAATTCCAGTCATCCTGCTTATAGACTGATTACACATGTATGATTCATTGCCTCTGTATGATATGAGTAATATAACTATCACTGCCATATGGATGACCTATCACCACTGATGTGAGCAATAGTAATGCACATTATTTGATCCCAAGGAGGGGGGTTGCCATTTGTCATGTGTGCTGTGTAACCATTCATTAGTAATATAATTAAGGGTGATAGAGAATGCATCAGAGCAAAAGAGCTACTAAAGACAAGGACAAAAAGGAGAAATGAGAGAAAAATTAGAGTGAGGAGGCTAAAGTGATGGAGTAAATCCTCAAGGACAGTTGCCAGTGATTAATTTGTGCTTGTTGTTTCCAGTGCTGAGCACCAGCACTTACTTGTGAGGTCCGGGGCTTATTCTTCAGCCTCAAGCAATTGCTGCGAGCAAAAGACATATATGAGAAAGACGGAAGAAGGGAAAACTAAAAAGCGTCATAAAGGGAGAAAGTTACAGGATGAGCTGATCGGGCAGGGGTGACCGTAAATGGATTGAAGAGGCCCGAGATGGCTTCAGGATTACGCTGCCTCAGTATTCAGTGCTGTCAGATTTAATTAAAGCAGTCTCGTGTTTAAGAGAAGGGCTTTGAGCACCAGCACCTCTTTATTTACAAATTAAGCACTGACAGTTGCAGAAGTATAGTATCAAAAGATGAAGAAAAGGAGAATGCGGAGTTAAAACAGAAGGCAAATATAGAAAATGGGGAAAGCAAAAAGGAAGAGGAGTAAAATAGAAGGGTGGAGGTGACACAAGTTACTTGAGATGGCTACGATCATGGAGTGCACAGTTGGAACAAATGAGGCTGTTGCTTTTTGTGCTTGACTACTTTCATGCTGGCATGATGTTGCCTCTTGTTTTATTGTGCTATACAAACTAATTCATCAAATGTGTCTGAAAACACAATCTATACACTTGTGCTTACTAGCGCTTCTCGTGCCATAAAAGGTGTCACACATGTTTTGCAAGCTTATTATAGTATGTCCAGTGCTTAATTTTTACCGGTGTTTGCTAGAGCTGGGCACTGGCACTTACTTTCAAACACCGACACATGTTTATGAGAGTAAACCACATGGTGACACCTGGCCTATTTTCCTTTAGGAAAAAGTTTAACAATTCAGTGTATTTAAAAAATGGTCAAACTTGCACACCAGGCTATTGCTACAGCGTGGGGTAACCTGGAATAGTCAAAACGGTCAGACTTGTTCAATTGTGATGGTTAGTATGTAAAGCTTTAGGTTCAGCAGAGGTGGAATACCTTGGGCCCTGGCACTTATTATTATTTTATTTTTTTACAAATTAAAAATATGAAGCAACAACGAAGCCTCCACCATATAGTATAACAGCAGGCAGGCTATTTATTTATAGTTATTTTTTGTTTATTTTATGAACTATCCTCCTAAGAACCTACTTGCAAGGCCGAGACTAGCATTCATTTATTACTGAGTTTTGCGTAGTGTGACCCCTCAAATTAAACTACCTCCAAGTGCCTTAGCCAAGCACTGGATGAGATGGCAGTGACTCAATATGTGCTACATTCATTTCATGCACATGCAGCATGAGAGGTTTATATAAATAACATTCAGCAGGCATGAGGTAACATTATCACTTCACAAAGTGTACACGGAACCCTTACAAATGCAATGGGTCCAGGGCATAGGAAGGATGAGAGTGAGAATTCTGGGTGATACTCAGCACCTGTTTAAAAACTTTCAAAATTGCTTTGCATAGTGGACGGAAAGCTGGAAAAAACACAATACCTTATTTTTTTTGTTTCACTTATTATTGCCAGGTGTGAATGTCTTGATCACTTTATCACAGGGCCCTTGAAAGGTGGGGACCTGGGCAATTTCCCACTCTGGCCATGCATTAAGTTGCATCTGCTGCACTCGATTGCGATTGTATAAACCCTTGTTATTATAAAAGGAATTCCCATATTGCAAGGTGTACAGTTCTGCAAGCCATTCAACTACATGACTTTTGGATCAGACAAAGTACACATCAATAGATAAACCCATGCAAGGAACATATTGGGGCACCCCAGCAATAAGTGAATCATGACTTCATATAGGTCTTGAACCATGATGAAACTAGCGCCACACAATGGCCAGAGTTTCACCTAGAGTTTTGAATGGGTGCCAGAGGAGTACAAGATCCTGCCGTATTGTGCTTGGAGGTTAAACTAACACCATCCATCAGAACCCAGTTTTCGCTTCCTCTCTTCCACAACTGAACCTGCTGCTCTGTCAAAGCCTTATGCCTATAGCTACCAAATTGTTATTATTGTTATTATTATTGTTATTATTATACCAAATACTACTACTACAACTAATAATAATAATAATAATAAGAAAAAAAAATAAGAACAAAAGGCTACAGATGGATTGCTTGTAATTTATTAATGTATTCTTACCGAAGGATGCCAATTTGCATCGGATAGATAGTCATCTAATATGTTATGTTATGTTATGTTACATTATTTTATTTTGTATTTTGGAGTGCACCTGCCATTCTTAGCCTTCCAGGACCTGAAGTAAAGAACGGTATTGAATAGAGATTAAAAAAAAAAAAAGGTTTTTAGTTGCTTTTGAAAGGACAGATGATTGGACCAAAGCTGAAGATCTTTGACAAGGTTCCATAGCTTGGGAACAGACACTGAGGGCACATTTATCCATCCCTTGCATTGCCTTTGCAACAGGCAAGGTGGCACAAGGCAATGCATGAGCTTCACTGAGATTTACAAAGCCATTCAAAGCCACCTTGCTTGTCTCTTGGGAGAGTAGTAAATCCAGAGTAACTCAAGGTAGCGCAAATCACTACTTTGTGTGATTCTTCAATGGGAAGGCGTTCCATGTGTGGGAATGGACGTTCCCATGCATCTACCCATGGATTTTGCCTCAATCTGAGATTTACTAATGGTAGTAAAACTCAGAGTATGTCAAAATGGTATGCCTTCTAGACAGAGGCATAATGAGGAGAAATATCTTAATTTTTCCTCATTTTTTCCTCCTTATACATGCGCTGCATTCCGCCTCAAAGGATTGCTTTTGTGCAGTAAGGTGCACCCTGGAGCAAGGTTGTCTGCATTGTTGCTAGGCACCAGCGCAGGGAGAAAGCAGGAATGTGTCCTAACGTAGAAGACATGGCACATATCTGCTCTCTCCCTGTCATGCAACGCAACACAGCAATTTTTGCATCTGTATTGCAGCTGTATTGCACTGCATGACATTTTGACAAATCTCTCCGTGAGAATCATCTGAGCGCCCCCATCAGTACTTTAGAAAATTAGAGATCTTGCAATAGAAAAGTTTGCGATAAACCAAGAGTCCTTCTGACTATGTGATGGGTAAATCATTGCATCATAAATGTGGTAGAAGACCTGCGAACAGATTGGCATACAATGTTTCAAAGCACTTTGAAAATGGTAAGCTTTTGGATTGGATGCCAGTGGAAAGACTTCAAGACATTTGTGGCCGAAATGAACTTCTGTGCTCCCACTGTAAATCTGGCTGCGTAGTTTTGAATCAACTCAAAGTCACTTGAGCAGTGGAAACTTGATGCTCATGGAGAGATTTTTTCAATAATCAAGCCGTTAGCCTAACATTCTCAAAATAACTTTGACTTTGCCCTCCGTAATGAAATATAGCAGAAAGGAGCAAAGTGGTTGATGGTTGAAGGAGCCATATGAAGCCACTGAAGCAATTTGGTTTTGCAATTGAAGGGTGGAGTCAGTCTTCACCTCCGTGCTTTTGACAAATTTAGGGCCATATTTTTACTTTTTGATGCAAAGCTGCGCCGGCGCAGTTTTGTGTCAAAAATGTTACCGCCTGCTAACGCCATTTCGATGCGCGGTGCAGGTGTCAAATTTATACTTTGAAGCACGGTGGCGCAACCACCAGGTGGGAGTCATTTTTTTTGGCGCACATCGCGGCGTCAAGTCATAAAGGAAAACGACGTTAACGCGACGTAAATGACTGTGGGTCGATTTACGACAGCACAACCCGGAAAGCGCCGTTTTTTTGACGCAATAGCATCAAAAATACCCGCGAACACTGCCCTTTCAGCAGAGAAGAGCCAAAATGGATCCCAGGTGCCACTACAGACCCCAGGAAGATGACAGCAGACCATGAACCAGCCAGGATGATCCATACAGGAACCAGGACATATATAGAAGAAAAAAAAAAAGTGTCGCTTCAGTGCAGAGGAGCAGGAAATCCTGGTTAAAGAGGTGACGGAACACCAGCACGAACTGTTCATCACCTCTAAGTTGCCAATCAGCAGGAGAGAGGCCATATGGCAACAAATTGTTGACAAGATCAACAGTGTGGCTGAAGTACGCAGAACAGTCACCAAGTGTAAGAAACGCTGGCATGACTGCAAACGTAGGACAAAGGAAAAAATGGCCAGGAACAGGAAGGCAGCACTGCAGACTGGAGGGGGGAGTCCAGCACACCAGGAGGCCCTGGACCACATGGAGGAGATGGTCGCAGCCGTTATCCCTGAGGAGATCGTCACAGGGATTCAAGGACAGGACACCGCAGACTACCAGGAGACTACGCACATGCAGGGTAAGTCGCATGGGGAATTATAATGCAATAATGTGGACTGTAAGCAGGGGAGGAAATACCACTACACATTGCATGTAAGTCAGCATATACATGGAGTGGCATGGGTAAAGGGGCACGGCAGGGGGGCATGCCCTGCACATACAGAAGCTGGGGCACGACATTACACAACACCAACAACAGTCCCATGGGGGCATCCTGTCATGACAACAATGGAGCTAAGGGAATGCCTCGACAGGTGGGAAGGCCACTACGTCAAACTTACATCCTGGCACTCATCAGCCAAAATATCTCCTACATCAACTAGGTCCCTATCAGTAATCCAGTAGCCAAAACAACAACTGCAATGTAACTGCGACAACAGTTGACACTACCACCTCTGATCTCTGTGCAGCACAAGTAGCCAATGGCAGTAACCTGCCCATGGAACATACATACCTAAATTAGGGGGGGAGGATGACATCTGCAACAATCTCCTGAAACAAGACAAAGGCCCCAGCACACTCATATGTCAATGCCCATAGTTGTCACATACATCAGCCGAAGTAAACAGCAATAGGAGCCACACAGCACTAAGGACACACACATGCAGCAAATGTCAGGGTCCTTCACATGCCTGGCTAACAAGGCAACATCACAAATGTCATACTGCTCAGACAACAGCATTGAGGAGGGGACACATGCAACTGGTCACTGTAATACACCTGCACAGTCAGAGGACCATATAGGACATTGATACGATAAACAGGGCAATCCAATTAAACACACATTACCCAACATCAGCTGGACACATTAACAATGTCTACATCCATATCACATCATAACATTGCCATGCATAGGATATGCCACATGTCATTTACAATTAAGTCAATGTGAACAATCAGGGATTGGGGCAGGTCCTGAGAGGCCAGTGTGCTGCCAGGGCAATCACAACACCCACAGCCAGTGAAAGGTCTCACCATAAGAATAGATATACACGGAGGGTCAAGTAGGACAAAAAGATGGCTATTCCCTATTTAGTACAAAGCAACACCTAGAGGCGATTAGGCAGACAAGTCTGATAACTCAATATCATACATGTGACACACAGGTGGGCCATAGGCCTATAACAATGCCCATATGAGGGACAGCAGATACCAATACCAAACAAGATCACAAAGTGAATTCATCAAAAGCCTCGCATGTTACTGCAAAATTGTCACAACACAGACACACTAATTGTACCCTGTTTCATTGCAGAGGAACGTGGATCTCCTGCCGATATGCCTGTCCCTGATTTCCCTGATGACATGGATGACGAGCCCATAAACATTCCCCAGGAGACCATCCAAAAGGTCCTTGAAACCCTCCAGACTCCACCTTCAGTCACAAGGAGGAGCACAGAACAAGCAGCCATCACAGAAGAACCACCCACCACCCCAATTGCAAGACCTGCCAGCTCCTACACAGCTGAGGACTCTGACGACACTGGCACCAGCTTTGAAAGAACTGTAGTTGGAGTACAGCGGGAGCTGGCCAAGGAGGTGCAGGTGGGGATGCAAAATATGGCATCCAGCCTTGAGGGGGTACGCTCGTGCATGATGTCATCTGCAGATCAGGCAGCAGCTATGCAAGCCCTAACATCCATACTGCATGGACTAAAAGAAACTATAAAGGAATTCACCACTGCAGTATGGGAGTTGCCACAACACCTCGCACCTCAAACTTTCCACTGCATGCACGAATGCAATCATGACTCCCTCAGGGCCGACCTGGCTGCCTACCATCGTGATGTAGCTGCTATTCTCAAAAACCAGCAGGCCCTCCTTGCTGCAGTACTGCCCTTAAGACCTTCACAGGGAGCAGCCACCGGGATGTCTGACTCCACGTCTTCTAACACTGAGGTGTGTGTTGCCCCTTCACAACCAACAACAACAAGGACAAAGCAGGCAACACACACATCAGTAGAAGAAGACATGGAACAGATCACATTCACACAGAAGAGTACCTGGAAGCACTAGTCCCTGCACCATGGCCTACTTTGACCAAGGTCCTACGTTTTGTCAAATGCCAGTCTCACTACAACTATACTCAATGACTGTTCTGCTAACCACTGTATGACTTGTCAGCATTGCCAGTGAATGTCTCTCTCCTACTAATTGCCAAATCCTGTCCCTCTGCACTGTCTGTTACATCACCCCAGCATGTCAGGTGCATTATCCACACCCCTTCTGTAGGATCACCATGTAAGAATGCACCAGAACGGACTCATCAAACATGGACAATGTACATTTTGCACTACAGCACCTATCAATAAATAGCACTTGCACACCTAATATGTCTCTGTGTTATTTGACACATCAACTGTGCAGTAGATAACTCTAAAGTGCCTGTGTGACAACCATGTAGCTTGTCAATACAACTGTCCTGACATCATGTAGTCTGATACACCTGTGCAGTGTCCAAGATTGCATCATAGCCTGACCATCCTGAGGAGAATAACTGACGAAGGGACAAACCACACACAATCATGCTGTGTTGGACAGAATAATGCTCCATCTATAGCAATCAAAGTCAACTAATGGTGGCTGATAAATGTAGGCACCATGCAATACTAAAACACGAAATTATGCAGTATAATCTAAGCAAACACAACTAAACACAGCATCAATCACCCTTTCTGAGTATACTTCCATGAAGGGAAGTCATGCTGAATTTTTGCACACATGATCTATGTCAGCAATGAAGACAACAAGACAAGAGTGTTAACAACACCTCATCTACAAAGATGTCCCTGGACATCACACTGCGGTTCGACCTAATAAATTACCTACAATACCAAGTCTGGAAGCACACTTTTTGATGTAGAATAAATACTCATCAACACAATTCCTTGGTGATCCATGTAAACTACTAATGGTGGTTCTATCAAATGGTAGATACTTACCAAGTTAGCACAGGGGTAGCTGCCATTTTAAGCCTCTATTTTCTTTGGTGTGTAGCATAGGACCCAAATGTCATAGAAAAACAATCACCTACACTGATGACAAGGCCATGATCAAGTAGCAGTTAACACATAATGCAAAGGGTTAACTATATATTTATTCATATGTATTCACACCAGAGGCAACTAAGGGAAAAGTCATACCTACACTAATCTAACCTGACTACTCCTAACCCACAACTGTCCCTAACTAACCTAATCTAAACTTACTCTACACATATAACGAATCGATCTAAACATCAACCCCCCAACCACCATTATGAGACAGGACACATGCAGGACAACACATACTAACCTACACACATACTATACTATCCTAAACAATCATATATATATTTTTTTATTTATTTATTATTTTTTTTGTTTAAAAAAAAAAAAATCAGACAGGAATCCCAACATTGACCACCACCCACCCACCCACACACTGAAAAATGAAAAGTAGAAAGAATAAGGACCCCCCACCCTCCTCCCTAACACTAACTAAGCTAACAACCTATACTAACCTAACACTAATCCCAAAAACCCACCTATCATGATAAAAAGGAAAGAGGAGAGAGGGGAGGGATAAATTTAAATGAATCAAATAAGTCCTAGAGGTTGGCCCTCCGTAGGGTCCGCCTGATGGACCTAACCCGCTTCTTAATGTACGCCACATCCTGGCTCAGCTTGTCCACCTTACGAATGAACTTGTCCATTTTCCTGTCTAAAGCCTGGAATGCCGCAGGGTCAATAGGAGGTGCTGCTGCTGTCTGTGTGCTGGCAGAGGTGCTCAGTGTGGGAGTTGTTGGTAGCCCACTGGACTGTCCTGCAGCTCTGAAATTGCTGGGTCCAGGTAGTGCTGCAGAGGCAGGGACAACTGTCCCCACCGTTGCTGGGGCCACATGGGGAGAACTGGTGGATGTGGTGGTGGTGGCTGTAGTGGGCAACGTTGGGCCACCCTGTGGTGAGGCCCACCATGCTTCGGAGGCCCGATCTGCCTGGTATTTTCGAGCCATCCATCGGAACCCCGACTGCACCTCCAGGATGTGCCGGTATCTCATTGCCCGCCTTTCAAAATCATGCCTCTGTGCGGCACTCATGTTTGCAGCTGTGAAGAGAAAGGGCAACTATTTACCATAGGAAATGCATTGGGTGGAATAGCACAATGGGTCAATTGGAAATTACTTTTACTGTAGTTGTAACAGCTAATTTCACCACATAAATCATTGAAAGTCTCAGAGGAATTACACGGGAAGCCTGCATACAAAAGGGCATCTCACACTTAGCATATACATGTCTCTACATGATGGGTGACATCAGCCTAAACTTCTCATCCAAATAATTGGTAATGCAGCTGATATTATGGCTGCACCTCCTCCACCTACTGCCTTCACTTCATATGTCAGTCTAGGTGATAACAATCACAACCCTCAATATCTGCCATTTGTAATTGTTTTTGCTAGTATAGAACTCATGTGCCATAACCAAGTGTGTACACTAGGTTCAAAACAAAGTTGCAAATGGTCACAAGTATGTGTAACATACTGGTTGCTACAGTCCTAGGTACCCTATTCCCAAACACATGGCAGTCTTTGAGGGTGGGGTGGGAAGAACAACCAACAATCCCATAATCAATGCACACCCAGGAGTGTCTAGAAAGGTCAACAAGTTTTTGCCTCCACACACACAACACCAGTGAAGGCCTAGCAACAAATTGGAGTCAGCTAAACCTTGTCCTATTCAAGGTCCACACATGTCAAAATGTACTGACTTAGGCCCACATCACATACTACCAGTGAGGCATATTTTACCACACACACAGAGGAGCAAGAACACCCATGATTATGAGTAGAATGTACACCTAGGACATTGCACTCTAGTCCCACACACTTCTAGTTCAACTTGTGGAAGTACATGCCCCCGGAAGATCCAACCTACAGTGTACTCAGTCCATCGTTAACTAGGGAAGCAGCATATTTCAGACAAGCCTTTTGCAGAAGCTATCTGGAAGAATGTCAGTCTGAAATGCAGACTCAGTCCGAGACAAGTCCCAGAGCAACTCTTACATTAACCAGTGTATTCCACATGACTCACCCCATTCCCCATAGCGGGCCCTACTGGAATGGCCTACAGACCCAAATTCTGAGAAATGAATAAGCATAGGTCTACTCAAACTGAAGTGATATTTGAAATCCCACTAATGGAACAATACTAATGAATGGGCAGCGCATCAAACCTTGAATTCTGTTGAACACACAGTAGTCCATCATGCATCACCAGCAAACATTAAAAATAGAACACATGCAACACTCACTGTAGGTGTCGGGGTCCGCAAAATGAGCCACCTCTCCCACAGTGTACGGTGCAGGTCCACCTGTAAAGCATGGAAGGAAGAATATACTCAGAATCCGTGCACTGACAAACAATTGCAATTACAAAGACAATGTGGGAATATGACATGCGTAATGAAACACTTTCACACATGCTCATACTGCATGGAATTATTCTTGAGCAACATTTACATTGGATGAGTGTCCTGCTACAGTTACACACCCTACTACACACATGCAGTGGCCTGGACAGTCATGTGGTGTCAAAGATGCACCTCCGTTAGTATGCCCCAACAATATAGGGGTGCATTCATCTCATCATGTGCATCCAAGAGAGACATCCAAAAGCTGGTTACTTGAGGACTGCATGACCTCTCAAACTCAAACAGCCTATGTGGTCGTTTTCTCCACACACCAACCAGACACACATGTGACATATGTGTGGACAACATTGCTAACTTCAATTGACGTGAAGGCAGCACTCATTTATAGCATCATATTGGGTTTACAAATGTCATTCTAGCTATGGCGTCTACATATGTAGGTTGGATGTTTCAACATCCATTTTTCACTGGCTATTGTGACCTGTAGAATTCTAATTGAGTCATTAACGTGTTGCTTGTCTGACACAAAGGCAGCACTACATTACATACTGCTACAGGCAACCAGTATGTGTAGAAAACATGAGCTACCTGACTGCTAGCATTTGTCTTCCTTCACATTGTGCATCAATTACCCAGTAGGTTTCCCTAGCATTACACACTGTCAGTTACTTATCTGGCAGATTGGGTAACAATCATCACATGTTGCCACGCAGCTTTAAATTGTGCACATGTAATTGATGTGTACTCACCAACATGGCCACCAATCCTGATTTCCAGGTGGTCCAGCAGATCTTGCTCCCTGGATATCAGATCAGCCCAGCGGTGCTTAAGTTGAAGGTCATTCCTTAGGCTACCATAGACACGGACCAAGTGATGGCGCACCTTCCCCCACCGGACTTTATGGGCCTCCGTGTGATACCCCTGTATCACCCTAACCCCAGCCTCCAGCATGAGTGGGAGGAAATGGCAAACAAGCCATATAAATCCCCCCAATTCCTCCTCACCCATCCTGGCAAGCCGTGGCCTACCAGACATGTCAGCACTGACAAAGGGGAAAAAGTTGGAGAAAAAGGAAAAGGAGGAAATGGGGAAAGGTAGAGTAGTGAAAAACAAATAAAACTTAAGAAGAAGAGCCCAACTAACCCCTATATTACACTACCCACAACAGACTCCCACAGACAATAAATGAAACACTGGACTTGACAAAATAATACAACACAGACTCAGACAGTATTCAACAACAAGACAATGATGACAAAAGCACAATTGAGAAGCTACACTGGACACAAAAGCACTAATACACAGGACAACACTTTCCACACAGCCACACAGTCTAGAATAATCTGAGACTGCAAAGTGAAAGTGAAAGTACACCCACTGTACAGATTCTGTAAACAGGATATCCTATTACATCACATCCTGCATAAAATGGCTGCCGTTTTTTTTCCGCTATGCGTCATTTTTTCACGCATACAGATTGTGCGTCATATTTTTTGACGCATAGGAGTGCACATAATGCAGAGCCCAAAAAAATTCAGCATTGGTCCATTATATTTGTTTGAGGCTTATTTTACAGTTCTAGAGTTGGAAATTAAGCCGCTGGCAATTATGATATCTAAATATGAAAATTAATTTTGACTCTGCATTATCTGCACTCCTCTGCGTCAAAAATTATGACGCACAATCTGTATGCGTGGAAATATGACACATTATGGTAAAAATGGTGGCCATGTAATGATGGACAGTATTAAATCTATTTTTCGGATATTTTTTTGACTCAGCATTATCTGCACTCCTATGCGTCAAAAATTATGACGCACAAGCTGTATGCGTGGAAATATGACGCATTATGACAAATATGTCTTTCATTTGTCAAATTGTGAAAAGAATTTTGTCATGACCAAACGGTGCTAACTAATACACATTTGGGGTTAGCTATGGCAAATGTCCCTTATAGGATGTATAGAAGGTATTCACAGTGCAATAGTAATGATTGGTCAGAATGGATATTACTCATAATTGTACACATATGTGGGTAATTGCTGATTGCTAATTTCAAAATATGAATGGTATACCAGGATGTATACCTTAGCAAAAATGCGTCCACATTTATCACGGTAATCAAACTTATGTAAAGGCCAAATAGGTAGTGCAATTGTCACCTACACTTTTTAAGGTGGTAACCATGTCCTAATTACGAGTTAATGTATCTTAAATGTGTTTTCCTTTTGACATGTAGGGCACACATGCGCCTTATGCATGTGTGTGATTCACATGTGCATATATAATGTCTATTTGGGGGGCAGTAGAGGTGGACTTAGGCCCCCAGCACCCTAGGGTTTGCTCTTCCAGACTTGCAAATTTATCCAAGGGTTTCCCAAATTCAGTAATGCTAAACCTGCAGCAGCAGGCTCATGGAAGCAAATAGGGTATGATTCACTGTTTGCCATTCTGTAATCCCATTTGCCCATTTGACGTTTGCCCTATTGATTCTTGGGAGAAATCTGACATACTATTTTGCATTGATATTTTTAGCTAAATCTCAACATTCCTCATTTCCTGAGGGCAAATAGGTTGTTGATGTATGTGGCCCTTTATGCATTACCTGGTTTAGTGGCATGTTTCATTCTTCCTGCTAGGTTACAACTGGGACACTGCTGTGATTGGCTGCTTGCAAATAATTTGTTGATTGGATGGTACATGTGTATGTGTGTGGTCAAATATTGATCCAGTGTCAACTGTCAGGGTGTATGTTGTCACTGTAACTTCCAGGTCTCCGCATGAGTTAGTGGCAGCTAATCTTGTTTCAATTGGGTATTGTTTGTAGCAAAATTTGAGAGAAGCCATTGAGGACATGGTCACCTACACATGGATGGTCCCACCCTGTCACTGAAAACGTGTAATGAGACTTTCAACTGGGCAACCTTGGTGTGCTGAGTGAGAGAATGTCTCAGGTGTCTGGATCCGGCATGTGTCATTGCAACATTTCTACTCCAGTTGGCCTCTGTGGATGGTAATGTATCAGGAAACATCATAGCCTCTGTGCAGAAATAAATGGCTGGTATTCAACACACGACTCATCTTTATCATTTGAAAAATGTTACTCAGCGTTTGAACAGTCAGGGACCTCATATGTGTTACCTTTTCATGGACATTATCTGAGGTTGCTGGTTTTGATGGAGGCCATTTACACCATCATACACTATGGTCCTGGTCCACTGTCACACTTTGTAGTTTAGGCATTAATGAGGACCAGACAACGGAAGGGCCAAGATTTGGCTATTCAAGGGCACTGTCACAAATCGGATGCAATTAACAGTCAGATCATGCAATACTATGTATTTGAGCATACATTGATGAGGCTAATTACAAATTAGTGTCTGAGGTACAAGAGGTTTTGGCCAGCACGTGTGGTCCCTAGGTGGACCCCAGGTATCTGTAGAGTGACCCACGGACAGGTGCCAGTCAGGCTGACAGGATGCTGTGTCAATCAGGAGCAAGTTCTTTCAGTAATTACATGATCACGTGTTCTGACTAGGACTGGTAAGAGGGAGCAGTAGACAGTTGAGATGTCACACTGTGTATGTCCTGTGTTGTTCTGAAGGTGACACATGAACCCTGATAAAGTTTTCTACGGCAACATTAGTGTCAAAGCTTAATGATGTAATAGCTCAAATTCCAACATGTATGCAGTAGGATGCATCAGCAGGGACGGGGAATGTACATTTGAGTGGTGTGCATGGAGGGGATCACTGGTGTGGCCTCCATCTGTGTCTCACTAGTCCTGTCAGATGGGATTTGCTGATAAATAGCCTACAGTACCTTTCACAGAAGCATAAATCTACAGGTGATACCAGGCCTTATAAACTCAACGCCAGTGTATTATATGAGCTAAGTTCCATGCATTGAGATGGTAGTATGACAATGGTAGGCATAGTAAAGGGTGTGGCACACTGGATGACTCTTGTGAGAGTGTGTGTGTAGATGAGGGAATATCAGTGTACACAAATCGGCATTCCAGGGACCTCTTCAGACAGGTGGGGTGTAAGCAGCTGCACATGTGTGTAATGTTTTTAGAAAAGGGCTGACATGTAGATGGGATGTGATGTGCTGGATGCTTGTCAAAGGTGTAGCACTTGTGTTGTGTATGTTCTGCTTATGTGTAACTCTAGTGACAGATAGTCATTGCAATGATAGTAAGTAGTTTGAATTACTGTTGGCAAGAGTCTAGTCCTACATTCCTGTTCCTGAAGCATTAGCATGCTGTTGGAAAATGGGTTATTGGTAGGGCAGGTAGGTACCTACACCTAGCAACAAGCCACTAACCTCCACATAGGTACAGTTAGGTCTCAGTAAATTAATCCCAGCTCAACCCTTGGTAGCTTGGCAACGAGCGTCAAGGCTTAACTTAGGAGACAAAGTGTAAAGCATTCAAATATCACAAAACAGTAATTAAATAAAACACAGGAAACAGTTTAAAAATCCAAAACCAATTTATAAAAATAGTTTATATTTTTATCTTTAAAATGACACAAAAACGATTAAAATCGGTTCAGGGGAACCGGAGATATGAATTTTTAAAGTATTATTATTTTTCTAGCGCTTAGAAACAAAAAGCGCCAATCGGGTCATCTGGTTGCACCAGGACCGGGACAAAGTCAAAGTTTCAGGCCGACCGCGATGGAGCCCTGCTCGGCTACAAGTCGCGGGAGGCCTCGGTTAAAAAGTAACCTTCTGACTTAGTCTTTATTTTGAAGTTTTTCTTCACCGGGACGAACCTGCCAGTTGAATCCGACCTCCTGGAGCCCTTGTCCGGATACGCGATGTGGGTTTCCTCGGTGGAGACTTTTACCTTCGGACTTAGTCGTTTTTTCGAGATGAAAATCGTTCGACCGGGGTAAACCTGGATCTTGATCCGACGTCCATGGAGCCCTTCTCGGGTACGATGGCTGGGAGGACCCGGTCAACTTTTTACGTTCGGACTTAGGGGGTCATTCTGACCTCGGCGGTAAAAGGCCCTTACCGCCGGTCAGAAGACCGCCATAACACCGCCGCGGTTAACCGCCACGGTCATTCTGACCCACAACGGCCAAACCTCCAAAATTCCGTCCTCCACTGCAGGCCGCCACATCAGCGGGCAGCGATAAACTGGAGATGACCAAACCTCCACCGTCACGCCAACAGAAATACACCCATGCCATTACGACCCACGAATCCACACGGCGGTCATTCAAACTCGGTATTCCATTGGCGGTACACACCGCCGCGGTCAGAATACACACACATCACCAAAACACAGCCACATTGGACAATTTGAAATACACACACCTGATACACATACACACACCACTCCCACACAATCAACCAACTATAAAACACACACCCACATCACCCACAAACCCCTGCGACCATAATTACTGAGAGAAGGAGAGAGAGACACAGCAGACAATCCAAAGCAAGACACACTGAGGCACACTACACCATCACACACACCACATAGTAGCACAAAGCACCACTCACCAACATACTTATCTTCACATACACCACCCCACACCACACCCACACCACCCCATGGCACCCCAAAGGCACCCACGCTTTTCGGACCAAGAACTCCGGGTCATGGTGGAGGAAATCCTAAGAGTGGAACCCCAGCTCTTCGGCTCGCAGGTGCAGCACACCAGTATAGCTAGGAAGGCGGAGCTATGGCAGCGGATCGTGGACAGGGTCAACGCGGTGGGACAGCATCCCAGGAATAGGGAGGACATACGCAAAAGATGGAACGACCTACGGGGGAAGGTCCGATCGATGGTCTCCAGGCACAACATCGCGGTCCAGAAGACTGGCGGCGGACCCCCACCCACCCCTCCCGAATTCACATTGTGGGAGCAAGACGTCTTGAACATCCTGCATCCTCAGGGCCTCGCAGGAGTAGCCGGAGGAATGGACTCTGGTAAGTCCAATCTCAACTACTAGATCCCCCCCACCCCACCAGCATGCCAACCCACACCCCCACCCTCACCCCCAACCCCCCAGCACACATCCTCCCTGACAATGTCTCACCAGCACAACCCACCCATCCCAACACCAACTCCTGCATGCCAACACAAATCATGGGCACCCATCACCTAAGCATGACCACTGCACTAACCCCCCCCCCTAACTACCCTCACAACACCTCCCTCAAGGGAATGCCTGCACTGGGGGACAAGGGCACCCATAACACGCACGCTATTGCACACACAGAAACAATAACCAAACTCTCTTGCCCCATGCAGGACCCGAACGACAACACACCAGCCAGGAGGGTCCAGAAGTGTCCATCCCACCACCGGAACAGGCCCACACTGAGGATAGCAGCTCTGTCGACAGTGAACCTGATGACCAGCCCGGACCATCGGGGACCTCTGGGCAGTCGGTTCCCCTCAGGCAGCCACAGGCCACACCAGACCCGACCCCCTCTGCCAACACCAGCACAGCTCCCACCCAGCGGGCCCATGCCTCTGTCTCTAGGACAGCTCAATCAGCGGTGTGTCCGCCACTACAGGGCACCCAGGCTAACCCAACACCCCAACAACAACAGGGACCTGGGGGCAGTGGTAGCGGGCACACCGTCCAGGGGACAGAGGCCGGGGGAAACCGGGCAGCTCGGAGGGCTGCTGTGCGACAGGGGGGGGAGGAGAGGCCCAGGGAACCCACTCTCCAAGAGGCCCTCACCACCATCATGGGGGCATACCACCACTCCCAAGAAACTATGGCGACGGTACTGGCCAGGTTCACTGAGATCCAGGCACAGCAGGAAGAACGCTACATGGGGTTCAGGGAGGAGCTGAGAATCATCGGGACCGCAATGGGGACCATCGTCCTGGCCCTCCACAGGATAGAGGACGCGTTGCGGGACCATGGTGCACCACACAGGTCCCCTGTCACTAGGCCGGACCAGGAACAGCCTACCACCTCCGCCGGCGCTAGTGGACAGGAGGTCCCAACACCTCGACAGCCCCCCAGAACCCCACCTCCTGCTGAAGAACAACCACCCCGTAAGAGGAGCCTGAGACCCAAAAAAAAGACAGAGTAGGATGTCAAGACCCCCGCCAGCAGGACATACCCCCTCAAGTCTTCCCACTGTCCCACATTGCCACCCTGTCCAACCATGAACTGCCTATGCTCCATCCTTCCACAGGCAAAAGAACAATGCACCTGTGAGACTGAGAACTGGACTCTGCCATGGATATTCCTCCACCCCCACCCATCACCCTTAGAATCACATGTACCGATATCTAGCACTGTAAATAAATCACATTTTGCACACAAATCTGTTTTGAGTCATGCTGTATTATTAACAAATGTATTACATATTACTGTTCAATTTCTGTTCTGTCAATTAGTCATGACAACATACCAATGTCAATACGCTGTATTTCATGTGCGAACCAAGCAGAAGTCAGGTACTGAGTCAGACAGCACTGAGAAGGGAAGGGAAAGGCAAAAATTAATGAAAAACATCTGTGGGGAACTACAGAAAGTACAGATGCAGGAGGCTATAAGCAATTGTGAAATGGCGTGGGTGATTCTTACCTGGGTGTTACTGGAAATACTGTTGTATCACTCTGTCCCTATTGTCTGTGTCGTCCTCAGAGTCTTCCTCCTCTTCACTCTCCACAGGCTCCACGGCTTCTACAACACCACCATCTGGACCATCCTCCTGCAGGAAAGGCACCTGGTGTCGCAAAGCCAGGTTGTGGAGCATACAGCACGCCACGATGATATGGCACACCTTCTTTGGTGAGTACATTAGGGATCCACCTGTCATATGCAGGCACCTAAACCTGGCCTTCACCCTCCTAGTACGCCCATGGGCCTCATTGTACCGTTCCTCTGACATGGTCCTGGGATTCCTCACTGGGGTCAATAGCCACGGCAGGTTGGGGTAACCAGAGTCACCTATTAGCCACACACGCTGTCTCTGTAGCTGTTCCATCACATAGGGAATGCTGCTATTTCGCATAACATAAGCGTCATGCACTGACCCTGGGAACTTGGCATTTACATGGGAGATGTACTGGTCAGCCAAACAGACCACCTGGATATTCATTGAATGGTAATTCTTCCTGTTCCTGTACACCTGTTCATCGTCATTTGGGGGGACTAAAGCCACATGGGTCCCATCAATTGCACCAATGATGTTGGGGATGTGTCCAAGGGCATAGAAATCTGCTTTCACTGTAGGCAAATCACCCTCCTCTGGGAAAATGATGTAGCTCCGCATGAGTTTCATCAGGGCAGACAACACTCTGGATAAGATCTTGGAAAACATAGGCTGAGACATCCCAGATGACATGGCCACTGTTGTCTGGAATGAGCCAGTTGCAAAGAAATGGAGGACTGACAGAACCTGCACCAGAGGGGGAATTCCTGTGGGTTGGCGGATGGGGGACATCAGGGCTGGGCACACAGTTCATGGATGGAGGCACGGTCAAGTCGGTATCGTAGTATTATATGGCGTTCTTCCATTGTCGACAGGTCCACCAGCGGCCGGTACACGCGAGGATTCCTCCTTCTCATCGCTTGTCCCAGCGGACGGTACCTAGGAAGGAGAATATGGAGTACAGAGTCAATCCACTCACAGGTACGTACAACACAGCTTGCACAGTACAGGTAAATTTATGGTTTGATATGTTTGTATGTGTGCCATTGCAAGGCCTAGGCCTGTGTGACGCATTAGAAATTAAGCCATGTGGGCCCTTGAAATGGCCGATGCCTGACCTGTGAAGTGGGACAATGGGATGTGAGGTCACTGCGCTGGAGGGGCACACCGTGGCTTTAGGCGGTCGAAGACCGCTGTGCGAAGACGCATTGGTTAACATTGAAGCCTATGGGTTTCAGGAGCCAATGACGATGTGCGCCGGCGGTCGCGGGACGCACCGCCGCGGTACGCACCGCCGCGGGCGTGACCGCCATTTTCTATCAGCTCAATCATTCGAGACCTGATCATCCACAGGAGAGGACCTATACTGCAAGTGCTGCTGTGAACTCGGTCTGGAAGTGACAATGGCTGCTGCTACTGGTGAAAGGGCCCCCGCCTTCAGTTCAGAAGAGTTGGAGAAGCTCGTGGACGGGGTCCTCCCCCAGTATGCGCAACTCTACGGTCCTCCAGACCAACAGGTGAGTACACTCAGTGCACATTGAAAGGGTTATGCCTGTGTGGAGGGGGGGGGGATGTAAGTTGGTGGGGTGTGGAGGGAATGGGGAGTGCAACGCACGACAGATGAGAGAATGGGAACCATGACAAGGTTGGGGGGGGGGGGGCATGTGCTCCAAACATGCAGATATGTGACGGTTTCTCTTTCCCACCCTGTACATGTCAAACAGGTGAGCGCCCACCAGAAAATCGATATTTGGCGTGCCATCGCCGAGGAAGTCCGGAACTTGGGGGTCCACAACAGACGGGGCACCCACTGCCGCAAGAGGTGGGAGGACATCCGCCGCGGAACGAGGAAGACCGCAGAAACACTGCTGGGGATGGCCTCCCGACCTAGGAGGGGTGCCAGTCGCACCATGACCCCCCTGATGTCCCGGATCCTGGCGGTGGCCTACCCTAATTTGGATGGGCGCTTGAGGACAGCACAGCAGACACAAGGGGGTGAGTATCCGCACATTCTCCCATCTGTATGCGCATTGGATGCGTCTGGGTGGGGGAGGAGGGCTGTGGGTGACATTAGGCCCGGGCGCTCTCTGTAGTGTAGTCCGCTCCCTTAGGCATGGCCCTGTGCCCCCGCCCCCCACCTCTGTAGGGTGCCAAGTGCAGCTACCCATGCTCCAGCATCACCCATGTGCGCGTGTGTTGTCCCTAGACCTGTTTGCCTAGTCAGAAGTACTGAGTAGTGTACCCCAAGTTCGCGACTTAGTGCACGAGGCACCTGTGTCTGTCCTCTCCGCAAAGGGTATTGCTAAGGCATGCACTCAACTTTGTTTAATTTCTCCCCCCACCCTAAATCTTTGTCTTCTTGTGTTTTAGCATCATCAGGCGGAGGAGATTTGGCGTCGGAGCAGGAGGGAGCTGCAGGTCACCAGGCCCCGGTGGGCACTGACACAGACACCGAGGGCACCAGAGATCCGGAGGGCGAGGGGAGCACCACAACGGGGGCCGGTGGAGACACCAGCGACACGGACACGTCCTCATTTGGGAGCTCCCTAGTGGGGGCGGCACCATCTGTGCCCCCCGCAACAACAGGTACAGCCGCCAACCAGCGCACCAGCACCGCCCTCCCAGCAGCCCCTCAGTCTTCGCTCCGTGGCCGCTCGGCCAGGAAGGCGCGCGTCTCCTTCGCCCCAGGCACCTCAGCCCCTGCCTCTGTTACCCCTGCTGCCCTCAGTGCGGAGCTCATTGACCTGGTGAGGACGGTCATTGTTGGGCAGACTACCCTTCTGAATGCCATCCAGGGGGTGGAAAGGGAGGTGCATCGGAGCAATGCCTACCTGGAGGGCATTCACTCGGGTCAGGCTGCCCATCAACGAGCGTTCACTGCTCTGGCCTCAGCACTGACGGCAGCCATTGTCCCTGTCTCCAGTCTCCCTCTTCTATCTGCCTCCACCCTTTCTCTGTCTCCTGTACCTCAACCTATCCCATCCACACCATCAGACCAGCCAGCACACACCTCAACACCCAAGGCCAGCTCATCCAAACATAAGCACCACAGAAAACACAAGCATTCCCCCAAGCAACACACAGATGCAGACATATCAACAGTCACTACCACCTCTGTGTCCCCGTCCTCCTCGTCTCCCTCCTCCCTCCCTGTGACGTCTACACTCACACCTGCATGCACCCCAACATCAGCCAGTTCTTCCACCACCAGCAAACCCTCCACTACAGTCCGCACACCTGCAGTCACCACCCCCACTGGCATTTACACGTCCCCTGTGTCCTCTCCCACTGTGTCTGTCACCCCCTCTTCCAAGACACATAAACGCAGGCAGACACCCAAACAACAGCCAACCACCTCACCACAGCCTACGTCCCAGTCACCTGCACCCAAGGACAGCACACCTGGCTCTCATACAACCACATCCTCTTCCTCCACTTCTCTCACCACTACTCCTACCCCTTACCTTGGTCCCAAGAGAAATTACCTCTCCAGTTTTGACCTCTTTCCCTCCCCCGACCCACCCCCTCCAACTGGGAAAAGTCCCAAGGGCACCTCAGCCACCACCAGCCCAACTACTACAGTGCAAGTGGTGCATGGCATGTGGAGTCCACCCTTTGGCGGCAGTAACACTTCGGTGAGCAGCAAGGGGACAGCCAGCCCCCCCCCCCAGGCAAGAGGACCCGGAAATTGAAGGGCCGCCGTGAGCGGACAGAGACAGCTGCCCCCAAGGAGGTGACTCCGGCAACTTCACCGGCCACAGCAGCCAGGGGAGGCAAGGGCCCGAGAGCCCCATCTAAGGAGCGGAAGGACAGCAGGGCGGAGAGGACAACCACCAGGAGCGCGGAGCAGGAGGGCCCCACAAGCCCCATCCCGGCTGCAAGGGACGACACCAAAGGGCCCAGGACTCACTCCCCGAAGGGGCCTGACACAGCACGGTCGGAGGACGACTGAGCAGGGTGTCCAGGCCAGGTATGACTCCCTTGACATACTGCAAGAGCACCGCTGAAGAGGGCCCCGCCGTGAAGACAGTACCGCTGAAGAGGGCCCCGCCGTGAAGACAGGTACCGCTGAAGAGGGCCCCGCCGTGAAGACAGGTACCGCTGAAGAGGGCCCCGCCGTGAAGACAGGTACTGCTGAACAGGGCCCGCCGTGAAGACAGGTACCGCTGAAGAGGGCCCCGCCGTGAAGACAGGTACCGCTGAACAGGGCCCGCCGTGAAGACAGGTACCGCTGAACAGGGCCCCGCCGTGAAGACAGGTACCGCTGAAGAGGGCCCCGCCGTGAAGACAGGTACCGCTGAACAGGGCCCCGCCGTGCAGAAGAGCACCGCTGAAGAGGGCCCCGCCGTGCAGAAGAGCACCGCTGAAGAGGGCCCCGCCGTGAAGACAGGTACCGCTGAAGAGGGCCCCGCCGTGAAGACAGGTACCGCTGAACAGGGCCCCGCCGTGAAGACAGGTACCGCTGAACAGGGCCCCGCCGTGAAGACAGGTACCGCTGAACAGGGCCCCACCGTGAAGACAGGTACCGCTGAACAGGGCCCCGCCGTGCAGAAGAGCACCACTGAAGAGGGCCCCGCCGTGCAGAAGAGCACCGCTGAAGAGGGCCCCGCCGTGAAGACAGGTACCGCTGAAGAGGGCCCCGCCGTGAAGACAGGTACCGCTGAACAGGGCCCCGCCGTGAAGACAGGTACCGCTGAACAGGGCCCCGCCGTCTCAAGCACCGCTCCGCTGGGCCCCGCCGTCTCAAGCACCGCTCCGCTGGGCCCTTCCTGTCAAGCACCGCTCCGCTGGGCCCCGCCGTCTCAAGCACCGCTCCGCTGGGCCCTTCCTGTCAAGCACCGCTCTGCTGGGCCCCGCCGTCTCAAGCACCGCTCCGCTGGGCCCCGCCATCTCAAGCACCGCTCCGCTGGGCCCTTCCAGTCGAGCACCGCTCCGCTGGGCCCTTCCTGTCAAGCACCGCTCCGCTGGGCCCCGCCGTCTCAAGCACCGCTCCGCTGGGCCCCGCCGTCTCAAGCACCGCTCCGCTGGGCCCCGCCGTCTCAAGCACCGCTCCGCTGGGCCCTTCCTGTCAAGCACCGCTCCGCTGGGCCCTTCCTGTCAAGCACCGCTCCGCTGGGCCCCGCCGTCTCAAGCACCGCTCCGCTGGGCCCCGCCGTCTCAAGCACCGCTCCGCTGGGCCCCGCCGTCTCAAGCACCGCTCCGCTGGGCCCTTCCTGTCAAGCACCGCTCCGCTGGACCCTTCCTGTCAAGCACCGCTGGGCCCTTCCTGTCAAGCACCGCTCCGCTGGGCCCCGCCGTCTCAAGCACCGCTCCGCTGGGCCCCGCCGTCTCAAGCACCGCTCCGCTGGGCCCCGCCGTCTCAAGCACCGCTCCACTGGGCCCTTCCTGTCAAGCACCGCTCCGCTGGACCCTTCCTGTCAAGCACCGCTGGGCCCTTCCTGTCAAGCACCGCTCCGCTGGGCCCCGCCGTCTCAAGCACCGCTCCGCTGGGCCCCGCCGTCTCAAGCACCGCTCCGCTGGGCCCTTCCTGTCAAGCACCGCTCCGCTGGGCCCTTCCTGTCAAGCACCGCTCCGCTGGACATCACCATGTCATGCACCGCTGCGCTGGGTCCCGCCGTCTCAGGCACTGTTTATGGTTCACTGTGCCCACCATGCCTCCTCCTTGACCAGTGGACTCTGTAATCCACCTGAGAGACTGTGGCTTTGCACTCCCCAGGATGGTACAGTGGGCAACCCACCCACTGTAGAGACATTGAGAGACTGTGGCTTTGCACTCCCCAGGATGGTCCAGTGGGCAACCCACCCACTGCAGAGACTTGAGAGACTGTGGCTTTGCACTCCCCAGGATGGTCCAGTGGGCAACCCACCCACTGCAGAGACTTGAGAGACTGTGGCTTTGCACTCCCCAGGATGGTACAGTGGGCAACCCACCCACTGTAGAGACATTGAGAGACTGTGCCTTTGCACTCCCCAGGATGGTCCATTGGGCAACCCACCCACTGTAGAGACATTGAGAGACTGTGGCTTTGCACTCCCCAGGATGGTCCAGTGGGCAACCCACCCACTGCAGAGACTTGAGAGACTGTGGCTTTGCACTCCCCAGGATGGTACAGTGGGCATGGTGGCTCCTCGTGGATCTGGCGTCGTGGACTCATGTGGCTGTGGTGGCCCCCCCTTCCCTTCCCCCTGAGGTGCCTGTAGTTTTGACATTGGATGCCCCTGCAGTGTTCTCTCCAAAGGACTCAGGTCTCGTGTGTGGGCTTTGCCCTTGTTTCGCAGAACCTTGGCCCACGTACATGTTAGATTCGTATGATGTGCAGGACTTGTTACTTCAGTGATACACTGATGTGTATATCTTTTTGGTTTTTGTAAATATTTTTCACGGTTGCTCAATTATTTCCAGGTGCTTTTTTTGTACATGAAAATTTATTCCAAATTTGGTTGTGTCATTGTATTTTTAAAGGGTCTTTGTGTGGTGTCACTGTGACTTCCTGCTCTGCATTGGTGTGTACATATTGGGGGGGTGGGGGGGTCGCATATGTGTATGCCCGTAACCTTTCTTCCTCCCCCCTCCCGTGTGTCGTAGGTGCAGTACTCACCGTTGACGTCTGCGCCGGAGTTCGTACTCGTGGTAGATGAGCAGGTAGATGAGAGCAGGTATGATGTTCAATTCGGGTTCCATGCTGTCCGGATTCCGCGTGGAGTGTCTCGAGGTGAGCGTTTTCCATTGGAAATGTCTGTTTCCGCCGTGTTTTTATCGGCGGTGCTCCCGCCCCGGAAAAGGTGGCGGATTGGTGGGTCGTGATAGGGTGGGCGGTACATTGTCTGCCGCCTGGCTGTTGTCGGTGACCGCCGCGCTGTTTGTTTGTTCCGCCGTGGCGGTCGGAGTGTTAATGCGGCGGGCTGTGTTGGCGGTTCCCGCCAGGGTCAGAATTGCATTTTTTTGACCGCCGGCCTGTTGGCGGGTTGGCCGCCGCTTTATCACCGACCGCCAGGGTCAGAATCACCCCCTTAGTCTCTTTTTTTGATATTTTTCTTTACCGGGACGAACCACGAAGTCAGGCCGGGTCGCGGTTGAGGCAAGCCGGCTAGAATTTCCGCGGCGGGTCGGTCCCTCTCTGGAGCTTTTTTCCAAAAATTCTCAAATCTTTTCCAAACTTCTGGGGCTTCACCCAGATGTTCTTTTAAGGTTCTTTTGGGGTCCACAGCTCACCCCAAGGGTCCACAAGTTCTGTGATGGTCCTTGGGGGGTGCGGACTTCAACTCCCAGAATGCACCTGGCGCAAACTCCTTTTTGGCCACTGGACAGTGGTCAGCTGGTCGCTTTCTTCAGGAGTTGGTGCAGGGGACTCTGGTTAGCAATTTTTCACCTGTAGCAAACAGGGAGTCCCTCCTTGAACCAGTTGAAGCCAGGCAAAGTCCTTCTTGTGGTGAAGCCCAAGTGTGCAGCTGGTGCAGTCCTTCTGAGTGCAGGGTCCAGGTGCAGGCCAGGGGTCCAGCAGGGCAGTCCTTCTTCTTCCTTAGTTCCTTTCTTGTTGAATTCTGGAGGGGATCTGAGGCGTGGGTGCAGGTCTGCCAGTTTTATCCTTGCTCCTGGGTGAAAAGCAGGGGGGCCCTGGTTCCCCAATCAGGGACAGGGTCGTCCCCCTGTGATGACCACTTCCTGGGAAGTGTGGCAAAAATCCATCCCAGAAGGCAACAGTCTCTAAAAATCCAAAATGGATGAATCTGATTTTTGGAGGAGAGATCTGGCTGAGCCCACCCACTGGTGTGGCTAAAAATCATAAACACACCCCTCTCCTGCCCTCTCCTAATCTAATCAAGGGGGCACCTAGCTGTCTGGGGTTGCAGGATGTGGGGGTGTTGCTGGGTGCTCCAGATGTCCTTCTCTGCCTTTGAAGACCAGTTTGGCAGCCCTCCCCCTTCCTGCCTCACCATCTGCTGAGGGGAGATTCTCTCCCCCAAGCACATTCCTTTGTGTGAAGCCAGGCCACTTCACACCTCATTAAAGTAGCCTGGTAGAAGCTGCTGCAGGCTGGCCAATCAGAGCACAGCAGCAAAAACAATGCAGAGCTGAAATTGGCAACTTTTTAGGTAAAGTCTAAACTTTTTACCTGAACTGCTTATATTAAATCCAACAACTGGAAGTTGTGGGATTTATTATAACAATCAATTTGATACCAAATTCTTGGTATGTAACATTTAAGGAGACTTTAAAATTTAAAATAAAGTCTGCCCATTCTAGCCTATGAAGGCCATTTACTTCAATGAGGGAAAAACGAATTTGGCTGTTTTTACCTCACCAGGGCTTATAAATCTATTTTTATAAAGTCCCTGCTTATAGTTACATGGCACCCAGCCCTAGGGGCACATAGCGCACACCTTAGGGGTGACTTATATGTAAACATAAGGTAGTTTAAGACTTTGGAAGTACCTTTAATTCCAAAGTCGAATTTGCATATAACTTTATTTTAAAAGCAGCCAGCAAGGCAGACTTGCTTTTAAAATGACACTGGGCACCTCAGCAATGCACCTAGGTGTGCACCACCTATGCTGTGGTCCCTAAACCTACATGCCCTACCATATACTAGGGACTTATAGGTAGGTTAACTTAGCCAATTATAATTAGCCTAATTTGCATATCCATTTTACACAGAGCACTGGCCCTGGGACTGGTAAGCAGTACCCAGGGCACAGCCAAGAGTCAGTAACCACCAGTACCTATCCAGAAAGAGTGGGGGTGATCAGGCAAAAAAAAAGGACTTTCCTACACTGCCCCCCCCAGATGAAAGGTGATGGGTACTAACCTACACCCTGGTAGTCCTCATCAGCTAAGTGGAAAAACCTGGAAAGGCCATCTGCATTGGCATGAGCAGTCCCAGGTCTGTGCTCCACTGTGAAGTCCATCCCCTGTAGGGAAATGGACCACCTTAACAGTTTTGGGTTCTCCCCCCTCATCTGCATCAACCATCTGAGAGGTCTGTGGTCAGTTTGTACACGGAAGTGAGTGCCAAACAAGTAAGGCCTCAACTTCTTCAGGGACCAAACCACAGCAAAGGCCTCCCTCTCAATGGCACTCCATTTTTTCTCTCTGGGGAGTAGTCGCCTGCTGATGAAGGCAACTGGGTGATCATGGCCCTCTTCATTAACTTGTGCTAACACTGCCCCAATCCCTTCCTCTGAAGCATCTGTTTGCACTACAAATTCCTTGCTATAGTCAGGGGCCAGTAACACTGGTGCTGAACACATAGCCTGTTTTAGGGTGTCAAAAGCTTTTTGACACTCTGGGGTCCAAATGACCTTCTTGGGCTGTTTCTTGGAGGTAAGCTCAGTTGAGGGGCCACTATGGTCCCAAAATTTTTAACAAACCTCCTGTAATACCCAGTCAGGCCAAGAAAGGCCCTGACCTGAGTCTGGGTTTTTGGAGCCTCCCAATCCAGGATAGTCTTGATCTTGGGCTGGAGAGGTTGTACATGGCCTCCACCAACAAGGTGGCCCAGGTACACAACAGAACTTTGCCCTATCTGGCACTTGCTTGCCTTGATAGTCAGGCCTGCTTGAAGCAGGGCCTGAAGCACTTCCTTCAGGTGGACCAGGTGGTCCCTCCAGGTGGAACTAAATACAGCTATATCATCCAGATAAGCTGCACTAAAAGATTCCAACCCAGATAGGACTCTATTCACCAACCGTTGGAAGGTGGCAGGAGCATTTTTCATGCCAAAGGGCATCACCTTGAACTGAAAGTGGCCCTCTGGTGTGGAAAATGCTGACCTCTCCTTAGCTCTTGGACTTAAGGCAATCTGCCAATATCCTGAGGTCAGATCAAATGTGCTCAGGAATTTGGCAGCCCCCAACCTGTCAATGAGCTCATCAGCTCTAGGTATGGGGTGAGCATCAGTCCTAGTGACTGCATTTAGACCTCTGTAGTCCACACCGAATCTTAATTCTTTCTTCCCACCTTGGGGATTAGCTTTGGGCACCAGTACCACTGGACTGGACCAAGGACTATCAGAGGGCTCAATTACCTTCAGGTCCAACATCTTAGCCACTTCAGCTTTGATGTTGGCCTTGACCTGGTCAGACAGCCTGTACAGCTTGTTCTTGACAGGCAAGCTGTCACCAGTGTCAACATCATGGACACACCAATTGGTGAGTCCAGGGGTCAGGGAGAACAGACTATCAAACTGTTCCAAGACTTGCTTACAGTCTTGTTGTTGCTGATCTGTCAATTTGGGAGAGAGTACCACTCCCTCCACTGACCCATCTTTTGCCTTTGAGGACAGGAGGTCTGGCAGAGGTTCACCCTCCTCCTCCTTCCCTTCATCAGTGACCATCAGCATGGTCATGTCTGCCCTGTCCTGGTGGGGTTTCATCCTGTTTACATGTAGGATCCTGTGAGGATTCCTGGGGGTGCCAAGGTCCACCAAGTAGGTGACCTCACCTTTTTTCTCTAGGATTGGATAGGGCCCAGTCCATTTGGCCTGTAGTGCCCTAGGAGCCATGGACTCCAAAACCCACACCAGCTGTCCTGGGTGATACTCAGGCATGGTAGCCTTTTGATCATGCCAGAGCTTCATGAGCTCCTGACTGGCCTCCAGGTTTCTGCTTGCCTTCTTCATACACTCAGCCATGCGAGACCGCAGGCCTAGTACATAATCCAGCACATTCTCCTTGGATTCCTTGAGAGGCTTTTCCCAAGACTCTCTCACCAAGCACAATGGGCCTCTTACAGGGTGCCCAAACAGTAACTCAAAGGGGCTGAATCCAACCCCCTTCTGTGGCACCTCCCTGTAGGCAAACAGCAGGCATGGGAGGAGGACATCCCATCTCCTCCTGAGTTTGTCAGACAAACCCATGATCATGCCCTTCAGGGTCTTATTGAATCTTTCCACCAGACCATTGGTCTGTGGATGGTAGGGTGTGCTGAACTTATAAGTAACACCACACTCCTCCCACATGGCTTTCAGATAGGCTGACATAAAGTTTGTGCCCCTATCTGAGACCACCTCCTTTGGGAATCCCACTCTGGTGAACACACCAAGTAGGGCCCTAGCCACTGTGGGAGCAGTGACTGTCCGGAGGGGTATTGCCTCAGGGTACCTGGTGGCATGGTCCACTACCACCACAATGTACCTGTTACCTGAAGCAGTTGGTGGGTCTAGGGGACCAACAATGTCAATCCCCACCCTCTCAAAGGGAGTCCCAACCACTGGCAGTGGAATCAAGGGAGCCTTTGGCTTGCCCCCTGTCTTGCCACTGGCTTGACAGGTGACACAGGAGCTGCAAAACTCCCTGACTTTTTCTGACATTTCGGGCCAATAAAAATGGTTGACCAGCCTGCTCCAGGTCTTGGTCTGTCCCAAATGACCAGCTAAGGGGATATCATGGCTTAAGGTAAGGAGGAATTCTCTATACTTTTGGGGGACCACTACTCTCCTAGTAGCCCCTTCTTTAAGGGCCCTTGCCTCAGTGTAGAGAACTCCATCCTCCCAGTAAACCTTGTGGGTACCACTGGTATCCCCTTGTTCTTGCCTGGCAGCAGTCTGCCTCAGGCCCTCAAGAGTGGGACACTCTCTTTGTCCCTGGCACAAATCTTCTCTGGTGGGCCCACCTGCCCCTTGCAGTTCTGCCAAGTCAGGCAGAGTTTGCAGGGAAGGTGTCCCTCCCTCAGAGTTCAGATCCTCCCCCTCAGGGTTGGATTCTTCCTGACCCTCTGTACTTGTTGGGGCTGGCAAGCCAGACCCAGTGCCTTTTCTCTTTTTCTTGGAGGCTTGGCCCATTGTTCCAGGGTCCAAGTGTCCAGCATTCCCCTGTTGTGCCGCCTGTGACCTGGTCACAGCACACACCCATTCAGGGAGGTCCAGCATCTGTGCATGGACCCTTCTTTCCCATTCTGACCATTCAGATGCTTCAAGATCATTTCCCAGTAGACACTCTACTGGGAGGGCAGGAGCTACAGCTACTTTTTTAGGGCCAGTCACACCTCCCCATTCCAGACTCACCATAGCCATGGGATGGAGTTTGGTTCTGGTATCTGCATAAGTCACCTGGTGGAAGACACCAGGTAAGACCTGCTCTGGAGAAACCAGCTTTTCTGCGACCATTGTCACACTGGCTCCTGTATCTCTCAGAGCTTCCACTTCAGTCCCATTGACTTTAGGCCTCTGCCTATACCTCTCCATGATGGGAGGTAAGGTGGCCATAGTTGTAATGTCCACCCCACCCACGGATACTAAGGTGACCTCAGTGTACCCTGATTCCACCCCTGGGCCAACTTCCACCCCCAACCCTACACTAGCAATCCCCTGGGATTGCCCACCAGTGGGGGACTTCTTGGTGCAGATAGCATCTCCTCTTTTATGTCCTGGCTGATGACAGTCAAAACACTTGCCGGCCTTAGCAAGCTCCTGAAACTTTCCTGCTTTAGCAGGATCATAATTCTTTCCCTGATACCCTTTCCCTTTAAAAGTGAATTGGCTCGGGGCTCCCCCTCCCTGAGAAGTTTTTGGGGACTCTTGTGAGGACTCTTTGGGTTTTTTGTCATCTTTCCCCTGGTTCTTCCCCTGAGAAGAACCATGTCCTCCCTTTTTCTGATCACCCCCTGGGGGTTTCTGGTTAACCCTAGTTCTTAACCAGTCATCTGCTGCCTCCCCCAGCTCTCTGGGGTTGGTCAACCTAGAGTCTACTAGATACTGGCGGAGCCTTTCTTGGACACAATTAGTTAGAAGGTGCTCCCTCATAATCAAATTGTACAGCCCCTCAAAGGTACTTACCCTGTTGCCCTGTATCCAGCCCTCCAGTGCTTTTACTGAAATGTCCACAAAGTCCACCCAGGACTAGGTGCTTGTCTTTTGGGTGTCCCTAAACTTAAGCCTATACTGCTCTGGGGTTAGACCAAACTTTTTAGTCAAGCAACTCTTCATACTGGGGTATGAGTCTGCATCCTCCCCACTCATGGTTAGGAGCCTATCCCTCCCAGAGTTGGGAACTAACTCCCAAAGGAGTGAACCCCAGTACTGAGGCTTGACTTTCCTCATCTGGAGGGCCCTCTCAAAGGCCCCCAGCCACTTATCTATGTCATCCCCCTCTACATAGGCAGGAACCACCCCTTTGGGTAATCTGGGGGCAAAACCCCCACCCAGGGACACGTCAGTTTCTTTCTCGCTGCCTCCATCTTTTTTTTCTTTGCTTGCCCACTTTTTCTTTTCTAGGGCAAGCTTATCTGCTTCCAAAGCTATGTAGGCTAGCTGGGCTTCCAGCTCTCTTTCTCTGATGGATGGGTTCTCTCTTCCTGAAAGGACCCCCTTCCTACCACTAGCTTTGGGTCTGCCCCTAGTGACTGTATCCACTGAGGACCGTTCCTCCTCTTCCTCACTTAGGCTCGGATGCCTTCCCTCCCCTGAGTGGTTAGAGTTAGCATCTTCCTCTTTTTCTTCCTCCTCTGGAGCTTCCTCTGTCTCTACCTCTTGGGCCTCAGCCCATGCTGTCAGGGATTTAATCAGGATTTGCTTCCTGAGATCAGTGGTTGCAGGCAACCCTCTCTCAATACACAACCCCCTAAGCTGGACTATTGTCAGTGTGGGTAGGCTAGCCAGATCAAGCTCCATGGTTCCCTAGTTTTGTGTCAACAAAAACTTTTTGCAAAAATTGGTAACAAGAATTTAGAAAAATTACAAAAATTCAATAATTGAAATTAATCCAAATTAATTAAAAAAAAAAAAAATTAAAAATTAAAAACAATTTTTGCACTAGGACAATTTAAAGGATTTTTAATTTGTTTTATCTAAAACTGTAACGTGATATTGAACACAAGTACAGGATCCCGTCGCTGCTTCCAATTATGTTGGAAAATGGGTTATTGGTAGGGCAGGTAGGTACCTACACCTAGCAACAAGCCACTAACCTCCACATAGGTACAGTTAGGTCTCAGTAAATTAATCCCAGCTCAACCCTTGGTAGCTTGGCAACGAGCGTCAAGGCTTAACTTAGGAGACAAAGTGTAAAGCATTCAAATATCACAAAACAGTAATTAAATAAAACACAGGAAACAGTTTAAAAATCCAAAACCAATTTATAAAAATAGTTTATATTTTTATCTTTAAAATGACACAAAAACGATTAAAATCGGTTCAGGGGAACCGGAGATATGAATTTTTAAAGTATTATTATTTTTCTAGCGCTTAGAAACAAAAAGCGCCAATCGGGTCATCTGGTTGCACCAGGACCGGGACAAAGTCAAAGTTTCAGGCCGACCGCGATGGAGCCCTGCTCGGCTACAAGTCGCGGGAGGCCTCGGTTAAAAAGTTACCTTCTGACTTAGGTGGTCATTCTGACCCTGGCGGTCTTTGACCGCCAGGGCGGAGGACCGCGGGAGCACCGCCGACAGGCCGGCGGTGCTCCAATGGGGATTCCGACCGCGGCGGTAAAGCCGCGGTCGGACTGGCACCACTGGCGGGGTCCCGCCAGTGTACCGCCGCCCCATTGAATCCTCCGCGGCGGCGCAGCTTGCTGCACCGCCGCGGGGATTCCGACCCCCCCTACCGCCATCCAGATCCCGGCGGTCGGACCGCCGGGATCCAGATGGCGGTAGGGGGGGGTCGCGGGGCCCCTGGGGGCCCCTGCAGTGCCCATGCCACTGGCATGGGCATTGCAGGGGCCCCCGTAAGAGGGCCCCTACATGTATTTCACTGTCTGCCGCGCAGACAGTGAAATACGCGACGGGTGCAACTGCACCCGTCGCACAGCTTCCACTCCGCCGGCTCGATTCCGAGCCGGCTTCATCGTGGAAGCCTCTTTCCCGCTGGGCTGGCGGGCGGTCTGAAGGCGACCGCCCGCCAGCCCAGCGGGAAAGTCAGAATTACCGCCGCGGTCTTTCGACCGCGGAACGGTAATCTGACGGCGGGACTTTGGCGGGCGGCCTCCGCCGCCCGCCAAGGTCAGAATGAGGGCCTTAGTCTTTATTTTGAAGTTTTTCTTCACCGGGACGAACCTGCCAGTTGAATCCGACCTCCTGGAGCCCTTGTCCGGATACACGATGTGGGTTTCCTCGGTGGAGACTTTTACCTTCGGACTTAGTAGTTTTTTCGAGATGAAAATCCTTCGACCGGGGTAAACCTGGATCTTGATCCGACGTCCATGGAGCCCTTCTCGGGTACGATGGCTGGGAGGTCCCGGTCACCTTTTTACGTTCGGACTTAGTCTCTTTTTTGGATGTTTTTCTTTACCGGGACGAACCACGAAGTCAGGCCGGGTCGCGGTTGAGGCAAGCCGGCTAGAATTTCCGCGGCGGGTCGGTCCCTCTCTGGAGCTTTTTTCCAAAAATTCTCAAATCTTTTCCAAACTTCTGGGGCTTCACCCAGATGTTCTTTTAAGGTTCTTTTGGGGTCCACAGCTCACCCCAAGGGTCCACAAGTTCTGTGATGGTCCTTGGGGGGTGCGGACTTCAACTCCCAGAATGCACCTGGCGCAAACTCCTTTTTGGCCACTGGACAGTGGTCAGCTGGTCGCTTTCTTCAGGAGTTGGTGCAGGGGACTCTGGTTAGCAATTTTTCACCTGTAGCAAACAGGGAGTCCCTCCTTGAACCAGTTGAAGCCAGGCAAAGTCCTTCTTGTGGTGAAGCCCAAGTGTGCAGCTGGTGCAGTCCTTCTGAGTGCAGGGTCCAGGTGCAGGCCAGGGGTCCAGCAGGGCAGTCCTTCTTCTTCCTTAGTTCCTTTCTTGTTGAATTCTGGAGGGGATCTGAGGCGTGGGTGCAGGTCTGCCAGTTTTATCCTTGCTCCTGGGTGAAAAGCAGGGGGGCCCTGGTTCCCCAATCAGGGACAGGGTCGTCCCCCTGTGATGACCACTTCCTGGGAATTGTGGCAAAAATCCATCCCAGAAGGCAACAGTCTCTAAAAATCCAAAATGGATGAATCTGATTTTTGGAGGAGAGATCTGGCTGAGCCCACCCACTGGTGTGGCTAAAAATCATAAACACACCCCTCTCCTGCCCTCTCCTAATCTAATCAAGGGGGCACCTAGCTGTCTGGGGTTGCAGGATGTGGGGGTGTTGCTGGGTGCTCCAGATGTCCTTCTCTGCCTTTGAAGACCAGTTTGGCAGCCCTCCCCCTTCCTGCCTCACCATCTGCTGAGGGGAGATTCTCTCCCCCAAGCACATTCCTTTGTGTGAAGCCAGGCCACTTCACACCTCATTAAAGTAGCCTGGCAGAAGCTGCTGCAGGCTGGCCAATCAGAGCACAGCAGCAAAAACAATGCAGAGCTGAAATTGGCAACTTTTTAGGTAAAGTCTAAACTTTTTACCTGAACTGGCTATATTAAATCCAACAACTGGAAGTTGTGGGATTTATTATAACAATCAATTTGATACCAAATTCTTGGTATGTAACATTTAAGGAGACTTTAAAATTTAAAATAAAGTCTGCCCATTCTAGCCTAGGAAGGCCATTTACTTCAATGAGGGAAAAACGAATTTGGCTGTTTTTACCTCACCAGGGCTTATAAATCTATTTTTATAAAGTCCCTGCTTATAGTTACATGGCACCCAGCCCTAGGGGCACATAGGGCACACCTTAGGGGTGACTTATATGTAAAAATAAGGTAGTTTAAGACTTTGGAAGTACCTTTAATTCCAAAGTCGAATTTGCATATAACTTTATTTTAAAAGCAGCCAGCAAGGCAGGCTTGCTTTTAAAATGACACTGGGCACCTCAGCAATGCACCTAGGTGTGCACCACCTATGCTGTGGTCCCTAAACCTACATGCCCTACCATATACTAGGGACTTATAGGTAGGTTAACTTAGCCAATTATAATTAGCCTAATTTGCATATCCATTTTACACAGAGCACTGGCCCTGGGACTGGTAAGCAGTACCCAGGGCACAGCCAAGAGTCAGTAACCACCAGTACCTATCCAGAAAGAGTGGGGGTGATCAGGCAAAAAAAAAGGACTTTCCTACACATGCGAACTGGTAGATGTATGAGGCCTGTTTTCCCTAGTTGAGTGATGGTGTTTTAGTTGTGTGCCATCTGCTGCGATGATCCATGTTTCCTACATGTATGTGAGTCATATGTGTGGTCCTCAGCTATTGCCCTTCAAAGGTGAACTGTACAGGATGTCTTTCATTTACATTGTGTGTGTATTTGACCATTGTATGGTGGCCATTACATTTGTGGTGTATATTTTTGTGTCATGATTGTTATATAATTATTGCTCAATGAGACGACATTCTTCTTCAGATATTCCAAGCTAAAGGTGGGCAGAAATGAATAGGCCAAACCATAATGTGGTGTTTGTTATCAGTGTTTATTTACAATAGTGCATTAAGTGGTGATGGTGATAATTAAGAAAATAAATTATTTACAATGTGTTGGCGCCTACGCACTCCAGCAGCCGTGTTTGGTTGTTCCCCCTCCTGTTGCAGGCCAGCATCCTCCTCTTCGTCGTCTTCAGGCATGTATGGGTCCGTTTCGAGGAGGGGATTGTTCTTTTTTACACAAATGTTGTGCAATATTGCACATGTGAGTATGATCCTACAGACCATCTCGGGGGAATATAGTAGGCTACCGCCAGCGATGTCAAGGCAGCGGAACCTTGACTTTAGGATCCCAAAGGTGCGCTCGACAATGCTGCGTGTCCTCTTATGGGCGTCGTTGTATGCCCACCCTGCAGCAGTACTCGGGTTCCCAAATGGTGTCATTAGCCATGGCTGGATGCCATACCCCTGATCAGCTGAAAGAAAAACACAGAATGGGATCATGTAGATGTCGCTGCCACTATTGAAAAGACCTTTAATGGCAGTAGTTGTCTTGTGTTATCTGTGACTCTTTTGTGTACTGATGTGACATCCTATACTTGTAGGCTATACCATCTGCATTGTGTTGTTTCCTTGGCTGAGCAAGTGTTTGTCTGCTAACCGTTTGTCATCAATATGTTTTGGGATTTGCAGTACAGTGTGCCCTCCCTAGCATTGTGACTTGTGATACAGGTGTCCATGTGTCTTCACTGAGGGTGAGATGATAGTTCCATGCACATTTAAATTTGGAAGTGTTGTTAACACATTCATATCAAAGTACCCTGTACATCCCATACCTTGAAACTTATGCAATGTATTAATGTAAAGGTCATTGTGACACCTACAATTTGCAAGGTGTCATTTAGGCAACCACACTCATTAATGTCTTCACATTAGGCTGTACAGTAAATTCCAATGTGTGACAGGTTCAATGGTGACTTAAGAAACATGGCTAGTGATGTAAGGACCTCAGTGGGTTCCTGTCTAGATGTTGCTGTTGTGGTGTATGTGTTGTGTGTCCTAGAGGGTTGCTGTGCAGTGTGTATATAAGTAGGTTTCTGT
Source organism: Pleurodeles waltl (assembly GCF_031143425.1). Lineage (NCBI taxonomy): Eukaryota > Metazoa > Chordata > Amphibia > Caudata > Salamandridae > Pleurodeles > Pleurodeles waltl. The sequence continues at coordinate 282,245,797 of NC_090450.1, forward strand.
ACTTACCAACAAGTAGTCCATTGCCATACCGTCCATCCTGGAAGTGTTGGTTCATGGTGCAGTGACGGAAGATGAATGAGTCATGTACACTCCCAGGATATTTAGCCACGTGTTGCTGATCAATCCCTGGTGATCGACAATGGCCTGCACGTTGATTGAATGTGTGTGCTTCCGGTTGCGGTAGAGGTGTTCTGTTGCTGCAGGTGGCACAAGGCGTACGTGTGTGCAGTCGATTGCACCAAGGACGTGTGGGAAGCCACTGATGGCGTAGAACCCCTGTTTAGTTTCCTGCTGCTTCTGCAGTGTGTTAGGGAAGCAGATGTGGCGGGGTGTCAGTTGAATGATGGCATCCAGTACTTTGGGCAAAAAGGTGGAGAATGATGGTTGTGATATTCCGCCAACCAGGGCACCAGTTGTTTGAAACGAGCCACTTGCCAGCAAGTGAAGTACGGCAAGCAGCTTTGTTTCTGTTGGGATGGTGCGGGGTGTCACTAAAGTGGGGGCCAACTGCGGTTCAATGTTGCGCAGCAGCTGCTGAATGGCCTGCCAGTTCAACCGGTACCTCTGTATGATGTCGTGTTCCCTGAGGCCATGCAGGGTTGTTCTTGGGCGGAATATCCTCTCCTGCCTTCTGCGCTGCCTTTGGGGTCCCTGCTGGTGTTGCTGTAGCTGCTGTTGTTGCTGCAGGGCTCTGCGTCTACGTGCATGCTGGATAAAAATCACCTCCATGTCTCCCTGTTGCTGCTCTGCTGCTCTGCTGCTCTGCTGTTTGTTCTGTGTGTTCTGATTAAAGACAGGTGTGTTTGCCCCATTTTAACTCCTGCCCTGACCCAGGCGTTAAATTTTGACGCAAATCGGGCTGTGCGTCATTTTTTTGCTCCACCTCCCGGCCGAGAGTCATTTTTGCCCGGAAGCATAAATACGACGCACAGTCGTTTGCGTCGTTTTTTGGACGGGAACGCCTACCCTGCATATCATTAACGCAGGGCGGGTTGCCGCATCCAAAAAATGACGCACACGGTGGATTTTTTTCGTCCGCGGGCTCGTGTGTCAGAGTTTAAGTATGGGGCAACGTTTGCGCTGATTGTGCGTCAAATTTTTTGACGCACAATCGGCGCAAACGGAGTATAAATATGCCCCTTAGAGTCAGAAGAGAAGGTTCTGACTATTCTAGGCCACAGGTGGAAAAGAGGTGTTAGAGAACGAGGAATCACTATCAGAATGTATAATTTGAGACAATTTTGGTGTATCCATGCACAACGAGAAGGACAGACAATTTTGAATGGGAAAATAGTTGGAGGCTGAAACATTCAGCTTAAAAATAAGCCTGGAGTCATCTGCAAAGGTGTAGAAGTTTAACGCTCAAAGGGAAGGAGAGATGCATTAAACACAAAAGGCGATAGAGTGGAACCTTTAAGGAAGTCTTATCTAAATTATTTTATTCAAGATAGCTATGGACCAAAAAATGACTTATTTGAGATCTGCCTTCGAGAAAGGAAGAGAAACATTTAGGCACCAGTCTTGCAGAGTTTTTGATGCTTTATGCCATAGATGCTTCATGGCATGGTCGATGGTGTCAACTGCACAGGATAAATCTAATAGTATTAGACCTGAGCAGGTGTTAACATCCGCTGCCCACAATAGGTTATGCCACAAGGGCGAGGTCAGATTGTGAATAATTCAAGGCGAAATTGCTTTCTAAGAAAGATGATGTAAGAAATTGTATTTTTGATTGATGAGGGGGTGAAAACCCTTCTCAAGCAACAACCATATTCCTTGTCAGGGTGAAACACTAAAGTCACTAAATTACCCTGTGCTTAACCCTCTGGTAGACTGTCACAAAAGCAGTCAAAGTTAACTCAGAGGCACATGTTAAGTATCTATGAAGCACACAAACAGTGATAAAGTGAAACCAGAACACAAGCGATATCCCACACCAAATTAGAAAAATAGACTAAAATTAAAATTTGATAAAAAAGTGAGACCAAAATGAAAAAAATCCAATCAGTAGAACCGGAGGTATGTAATAACAAAGGTTCAGGTAAAATTATCTCCAAAAAGCAGAAAGCGCTAACTGTGGGTATCTGGTCCTACTAGACATTGACAAAGTCGCATGTTCAGGTTGACTCCGATGGAGTGAAGACAAGATGCAGAGATCAAGTTAGTCTGCTGAAAGAGTTACTTCCTCCTAGTCCACCATGCAGAGTTCAAAACAACAGGATTCACAGGAGGAGTTCACCTGATGCCAGTCAATGGTCCAGGACCTGGGGAGGCACCTCTTGGGGATCAGGCGCTCACTTTGGCAGAGGCCAGCAAGTCTCAAGCAGGTCCGTTTCTAGGTCCAGGCAGGGCCAGTTTCAGCGAGTCATCTAGTCAGTTGCTGGATGGCCCTCTCATAGCTACACCCAGGTACTAATGCTCACTGTCTGGGTCAAAAAGACATTACTGATAGGGGAGCAATTAACAGGCCATGCAGATGGAAACTCCTAAAAGAAAGTTTAGGGCAGGAAAATACCAACTTTGTAAGAGTGTCATTTTCCAAATTTTAATCTAAAAATTGACTTTACCATTAAAGAGAATTTAAATAACAATTTGAGTCCAAACATGACATTTGTACATGCTTCCAATCAAATATAAGCACTAATTAAATGTAATAAGATAACCTATTGTTATCCTGTGAGTGAGGTAGGCCTCACAATAGTGAAAAAAACAAATTTCGATATTTTTCACCAGTAGGACATTTAAATCTTAAATCATATGTCCTACATTTTAATAATAATATGCCCTACCCTATGGGCTAATAAGAGCCTTCTTTAGGGGTAGTTTATGTGTATTAAAAGGAAGATTCAGGCATAAAGAAAGGTTTATTTTTGCCAGGTCGCACTGGCAGTTTAAAACTGCATAACAAGCTGCAATGCAGGCCTGAGAAATGTTTTGAAAGGCTACTTTTAGTGGGTGAGTGCTGCTGCCCACTAGTAGATTTTAATTTACATGCCCTGGGCACCTGCAGTACCATATACGAAGGACTTACAAGTAAATTAGGTGTGTCAATCAGGTGTAAGCCAATTGTACTATGTTTAGGGGATAGTACAAACACTTTAGCACCGGTTAGCAGTTGTAACAAGCACAGAGTCCTAATACCGACAAAAACAAGTTTCATAAAACAGGAAGGGTGAAGGCAAACTGTTTGAGGGTGACCATGCAGAGAAGGCCAAGTCCAACAAACGATTTTACTCATTATTGGTAATGACTCAGTTACAATCTTATGTTGTATATGGCCTCCTGCTCATTAAGCACTGTCAGGGTAAAGGTGGGTGAGGGGACCATGCACACATGGCCTCTCTGCTTGCACCCTAAGGGACACAATACATGAACATGTGCTCCCCATCGCAACCAAGTAATATCCCTCATGACGTAAAAACTTTAGAAATGTACCAGTAGTCTTACCACCCTGCCCCACTACATTTGGCAACATCCCCATTGAAATCCACAAAATCCTGGTATCCTACCACCCTTCGCTGCCACCCTCAGCAGTGGCTTCCACCCGTTGGCCATAAATCTAGTGAAATACCTGGTGCCATACCATCCTGATTCTTCATATTGCGTCCTCTGGTCCATGCCTCTGCTTCCCTACCCAAAGACCACTTTACTCTAAGGGCTCTATTGTGAGTTTGGCATTGTGAGGACCGCCAAACCCACTGTGGTGGTTAGACTGCCGCACTCCTGACGGTCTGACCACCAGATTACAACCCTGACAGGCGGACCGCCACCACCGCCAGGATCATGGATGCCAGCGGGGTGATGGCAGTCAGGCTTGTAACCAGCCATGGTGGCACTGAACTTAGCGCTGCCTGGCTGATTACAACCCTACCTTTCGCCATCCTTTTCATGGCAGAGACCCCGCCATGAAAAGGTGTGTGTAAAGCCAGTTCTGGGGGCCAGGCCAGGTTGGTAGATCAAGGGCGCCATTCACATCCCCCCTCCTCCTTTTAGTGTACAGAGATACAATCGAGTAAAAGGCAAATTTGATGACGACAGTCACCCGCCAGCATTTCACCACCTTCTTTGAGTTTTGGAAAACCTATGGGAGGTCAGAGATCAGGATCCACAGAGTAACAGCAGCAGAGACCAAGCTTTTACAGCTTTGACAGCATCTCAATAGTGGCTTCAATGAGGACTGCACACAAAAGCCCTTGGTCCAAGCCATTTTACCAACAAATATCGCTTTTGTTTCATATTGCTTCCACCTGTGAGGCAGCAACAATCATTTTTTAAGAAATATCTGCAACTGTAAAGAAAGAGCTCTGCTAAACTAATTAAAGCCTTGATTTATTTTTTGAATTTGTTATTCAGGTGTCTTAATATAAGGTGATCTAAGGCTTCTCATTAGGAATTTATCTTTCTCACTTGAGCACAGCAGCATGTGATCTGCTACAAACCTATCTATAACTGAAAATGAAGGAATTGCTATTATTTGGTTGTATTACACCTTTCTGAGAGATCACTTATCATTTGACTCTGATGAAACTGTTCCATGTTCACCACCTTATGGTTCACCACTCATTAGCAGGCATTGGCAAAGAAAATAGGTCTTGAATCTAAAAGGGTGAACTATTGGCTTTACCAATATTACTTTTATTGACATTAACATGCCATAAAGGCCACCAGTGTATTACAACATATGTGAATGCATTTGTTACAATGTATATGAATGCATCCATCATGACGCAGATGTACCACCATAGAATGTTTTTCTACTATAGAAGAAGCATTCCAAGATGGTCACAGATGCATCTGCACGCTTTGTGATTCATATGTGTGTGTTGTGACATGCGAGCGCCTACATGATAGCACACCAGCAGCCATTTTAGCATTTTTAATTTACTGTTCTAAGATAGCAGACACCAAAGCAATGAATGATAACCCTCAAACCAAGGGGACAGGGTACTGCAAACCAAATAAAGCATAAACCTTTCCCTTGCGAAAAACTATACTTCCAAGCAATCACTCTCTCATCAGTCATAACAACATATTCAATCTAATCCAATACCACGGGGTTTGAAAAAATATACAAGGCTTTAATAGTAATATTTTTCTAAAATTCATACATTTAAAACTCTTAATACATACAAATAGAAATGCAGCAACATAACAAATGCAGTACAAAAGGATTTCAAGATGATCCAATGCATCTTTTACAATTGACGCACTCATTCTGCTTATGTCACTAGTTCGCTATAGGTACATTCAATAACATAAAAACATCATTCATGTATATTTTTTCAAACTCTTGTGGTATGGAGTTCGATTGAATACGTTGTTATGATTGATGAGTGACTGACTGCTTTGAAGTTTACTTTTTCACCAGGGGAAAGTTCGTGGTTTTCTGGTTAACATAGCAGACAACCAATTAAGGATTATACGTTTTAAAAAAGTGAACAAGAAAATGCACACTAGAACAAAAAAGGAAGCAAGTAGCCTAGTCGGACTTTGCTGGTTCCAGGCTTTAAAAAAAAAAAAAAATACATTGAAAATGTTGGAGCGTACATGGAATGGGGCATGAAGCATTGTGGGAACTAGGGGCCAGATGTAGCAAACTTTTGTGAGTCGCAAATGGCCCGAATCGCAATTTTCGTCCCCGCAAAATCAGAAATGGGATGCAAAAATCCCATTTCCGTAGTGCAAATTGCAATGCGAGCCATTACCGACTCGCAAAAATTGCGACCTGATTTTGCGACCCGCAAATAGGAAGTCGCAATTTGCGAGTCGCAAAACATATGCAAAAGCCACTCGCAAATTGCGACTATTCGCAAAAAGCACATTTTGCATACCCAAATTACCACAAAATCAGAACAGGTGGTAACCAGAACCAAAGTATAAAAGGAGACCCAGAAGGCATCTGGGTTACTCAAAATGGCTGAAATATATGTGATAGCAAGGAGGAGGAGAGTCCACACCGCACAGCAGAGGAGGAGGAGGAGCCAGAGACAGGAGAGCATATACAGAACCAGGCAGACACTTTTCCAACAAACTGAGGAGGAGATATATGACAAACACAGACTTAGCAGTGCAGCAATATTAGAATTAATCGATCTACTCAATCGGCAGCTTAAACGCCAGACTGTGCGCGGCAGGGCCATCCCCACACATGTGCAATTGCTATGCTCACTGCACCTCTTGGCCTTGGGCAGCTATCAGGGGGTGATTGCTGTGGCAGGTGGGGTATCCCAAAGTGCACTCTCACGTTTCTTCAGATGTTTCCTAGATGCCATACTTACACACATGTCCAGATACATATACCTACCCAGGAATGAGTCAGAAATTAACAGCACCAAGTTGCCAACTTCCCCCATGTAATAGGGTGTGTGGACTGCACAACATTTCCACCAGACATGGGCTACATCTCACCCCTGCAGACCCAGATTCGGAGGATGACGAGCAAGAGCTACCACATCGGCAGCCTGGAGATAGAAGCATTGCAAATCAAGACATACAGAGATGGGACCACATTGCAAACCAACACTTTGGAAGGTACGTGGCAACAGACACCACACTCACCAATGTCACACACAAAGGGGGTCATTCTGACCCTGGCGGTCAGTGTTAAAGCGGCGGCCAAAAAAACTGAATTCTGACCCTGGCGGGAACCACCAACACAGGCCGCCGCATTAACACTCCGACCGCCACGGCGGTACAAACAAACAGCGCGGCAGTCACCGCCAACAGCCAGGCGGCAGACAATGTACCGCCCACCCTATCACGACTCACCAATCCGCCACCTTTTCCGGGGCGGGAGCCCCGCCGATAAAAACACGGCGGAAACAGACATCTCCAATGGAAAACGCTTACCTCGACACACTCCACGCGGAATCGGAACAGCATGGAACCCGAACTCTACATCCTCTCAGCCATTGCCTTCCTGCTCTTCTTCCAGGATCATGAACCACGCCGCAGACGACAACGGTGAGTACTACACATACGACACAGGGGAGGGGGGAGGAGGAAAGGTTACGGGCACACACATACGCCACACACCCACCCTCACCCTCACCGAAATACCTACACACCTATGCAGATAAAAAAGTCAGAGTGACACCCCCAAACCCCCCCCCCCAAAAAAAGCAAAGACAAAAGGAAATGAATGTAAAAGTAGAACTATATTATTGCAACAATAAAGCATAGCGATCTTGGCAATATATGAAGAATCAATACACATCCATACAAGTAGCAAAAGTCTGGCCCAGTCTTTCAAAGTCCAAATGTCCGTGGGCCAATTTGCAGCAACACATGGGCAAAGCCCACACACGAGATCGAGTCCATTGGAGAGAACACTGCTGGGGCATCACAAAAAGTTAAAACAGGCACCTCAGGGGGAAGGGGGGGCACCTCAGCCACATGAGTCCACGACACCAGATCCACGAAGGCCCTCCATGGCCACTGTGCCATCCTGGGGAGTGCAAAGCCACAGTCTCACAAGTCTCTACAGTGGGTGGATTGCCCACTGTGCCATCCTGGGGAGTGCAAAGCCACAGTCTCACAAGTCTCTACAGTGGGTGGATTGCCCACTGTGCCATCCTGGGGAGTGCAAAGCCACAGTCTCACAAGTCTCTACAGTGGGTGGATTGTCCACTGTGCAATCCTGGGGAGTGCAAAGCCACAGTCCATCAGGTGGATTACAGAGACCGCTGGTCATGGAGGAGGCATGGTGGGCAGAGTGCGTCGTGAAGGCCTGCCCGACACAGAACCGGGACTGCCAATGGGCCAGCGGTGCTTGACAGGAAGGGCCCAGCGGAGCGGTGCTTGAGACGGCGGGGCCCAGCAGAGCGGTGCTTGACAGGAAGGGCCCAGCGGAGCGGTGCTTGACAGGAAGGGCCCAGCGGAGCGGTGCTTGAGACGGCGGTGCCCAGCGGAGCGGTGCTTGACAGGAAGGGCCCAGCGGAGGGGTGCTTGACAGGAAGGGCCCAGCGGAGCGGTGCTTGACAGGAAGGGCCCAGCGGAGCGGTGCTTGAGACGGCGGTGCCCAGCGGAGCGGTGCTTGACAGGAAGGGCCCAGCGGAGCGGTGCTTGACAGGAAGGGCCCAGCGGAGCGGTGCTTGAGACGGCGGGGCCCAGCGGAGCGGTGCTTGACAGGAAGGGCCCAGCGGAGCGGTGCTTGAGATGAAGGGCCCTGTTCAGCGGTGCTCCTCACGGCGGGGCCCTGTTCAGCGGTGCCTGTCTTGGCGGGGCCCTGTTCAGCGGTGCTCCTCACGGCGGGGCCCTGTTCAGCGGTGCTTGAGACGGCGGGGCCCTGTTCAGCGGTGCCTGTCTTGGCGGGGCCCTGTTCAGTGGTGCTCCTCACGGCGGGGCCCTGTTCAGCGGTGCTTGAGACGGCGGGGCCCTGTTCAGCGGTGCTCCTCACGGCGGGGCCCTGTTCAGCGGTGCTTGAGACGGCGTGGCCCTGTTCAGCGGTGCCTGTCTTGGCGGGGCCCTGTTCAGCGGTGCTCCTCGCGGCGGGGCCCTGTTCAGCGGTGCTTGAGACGGCGGGGCCCTGTTCAGCGGTGCTCCTCACGGCGGGGCCCTGTTCAGCGGTGCTTGAGACGGCGGGCCCTGTTCAGCGGTGCCTGTCTTGTGTTTCCAGTGAACCACACCTGGCCAATACTTGCCGCTCAGTCTGCATCGGACCTTTCCGTTGCGGGGCCCTCCGGTGATGGAGTCCTGGGGCCCTGGGTCTCCTCCAATACCCCCGGAATGGGGCTGGTGGGGCCCTCATGGCCAGGTCGGCTGCTCCCTGCCTTTTGCTCCTTGCTGCCCTTGCCCTCCTTGCAGACTGTCCGTGGCCCTTGGCTCCCTTACCCAATGTGGCAGGTGACGGTGCAAGGCTACCCTCCTTGGGGGCAGGCGTGTCGCGCCTGCCCTTCAGTTTTTTGCTCCTCTTCCCAGGGGGGGGCTGGCTGTGCCTTTGCTGCTGGACGATGTCCCAGCCCAAGGAAAGGGCGGACTCCAAAAACCAGGCACGACGTTCTTGGGAGTTGCTGGGCTGGTGGTGGCTGAGGTGTTTGTGGAACTCTTACGGGATGGAGGGGGAGGGTCAGGTGAGGAAAAGAGGTCATGTTTAGAGAGGAAAATTTTCTTTGGAGCCATGGGAAGGGTAGCTGGAGTGGGTATGGGAGTGGAGGATGTGGTTGTAGGAGAGTCAAGTGTGCTGTCTTTGGGTGCAAGTGCTTGGGCTGGAGGCTGACGTGAGGTGGATGGCTGTTGTTTGGGTGCCTGCCTGCGTTTGTGTGGTTGGGAAGCGGGGGTGACAGACACACTGGGAGAGGACACAGGGGACGTGTACATGGCAGTGGGGGTGGTGACTGCACGTGTGCGGACTGGTCTGGAGGGTGTGCTGGTGATGGGTGCAATGGCTGATGGTGGTGTGCTTTCAGGTGTGTGTGGAGACGTCACAGGGAGGGAGGAGGGAGACGAGGAGGTGGGGGACACAGAGGAGGTAGTGACTGTTGGCATGTCTGCATCTGGATGTTGCTTGGGTGAATGCTTGTGTGTCCTGTGGTGCTTATGTCTGGATGAGCTGCCCTTGGGTGTTGAGGTGTGTGCAGGCTGGTCTGTAGGTGTGGATGGGATAGGCAGAGGAACAGGGGAGTGGGACTGGGTGGAGGGAGTCAGAAGAGGGAGGCTGGAGACAGGGACAATCGCTGCCGTCAGTGCTGAGGCCAGAGCGTTGAACGATCGTTGATGGGCAGCCTGACCCGAATGAAGGCCCTCCAGGTATGCATTGCTTTGATGCACCTCCCTCTCCACACCCTGGATGGCATTCAAAAGGGTAGACTGCCCAACAATGATGGTCCTCAGGAGGTCAATGACCTCCTCACTGAGGGCAGTAGGGGTGACTGGGGCAGGGCCTGAGGTGCCTGGGGCGAAGGAGATGGCCGGCTTCCTGGCCTTGCGGGCACGGGCCGAAGGCCGAGGGGCTGCTGGGAGGGCGGAGTTGGTGCGCTGGGTGGCGGCTGTACCTGTAGGATCGGTGGGCACGGATGTTGCCGCCACCGCAAGGGAGCTCCCTTCCGAGGACGTGTCGGTGTCGCTGACGTCTCCACGGGTCCCCGTGGTGGAGCCCCCCTCACCCTCCGTCTCACTGGTCATGTCGGAGTCCGTTGCATGGCCCTCCGGGGCCATGTGAGATGCAGCTCCCTCTTGCGCCGATGCCACTTCTCCTCCGCCTGATGATGCTAATGCACACATTCACAGAGAAACAAAGAAAATGGGGGGGGTGGAAAATATAAAGACAAGTTGAGTGCATGCATTGGGGACACCGTTGGCGGAGAGGCCCCTTGCACTACGCTGCGCACTTGGGGTACACTACTCATTCACTGGGACATGCCCTACAAGCCTATGGGCGACAACTGCCCACAGAGTATACACTGGTCCATGAATCGCGTTACTAGGCACCCTACAGAGGTGAGGGGCGGGGTCACAGGACCATACCTCACGGACGGGCCTATCCTACAGAAATCGCCATGGCCTAGGGATACCCACAGTCCTCCTCCCCCACCCAGGCACCTCCACTGCGCGCAAAATAGCTGAATGTGCTGGTACTCACCCCCTTGTGTCTGCTGTGATGTCCTCAAGCGCCCATCTAAATCGGGGTAGGCCACCGCCAGGATCCGGGACATCAGGGGGGTCAAGGTACGACTGGCACCCGTCCTAGGTTGGGAGGCCATCCCCAGCAGAGCCTCCGCCGTCTTCCTGCTCCCGCGGCGGATGTCCTCCCACCTCTTGCGGCAGTGGGTGCCCCTTCTGTTGTGGACCCCCAGGGCCCGGACGTCCTTGGCGATGGCACGCCAAATGTCGATCTTCTGATGGGCGCTGACCTATGTGACATGTACAGGGGGGGAAGAGAAACATCATCACTTTTCTGCATGCTCGATGTGAGTGGCCCCCCCTCCCCAACCTTGCCATGTGGCACATGCTCTCATCTGTCGTGCCATGCATTCGTCATTCGCTGCCCTCCCCTCCATCGTACATCCTCCCCCCTCAATCCAGGCATTGGGCACTATGCATTGCCCCCCGTGTACTCACCTGTTGGTCTGGAGGCCCGTAGAGTAGCGCATACTGGGGGAGGACCCTGTCCACGAGCTTCTCCAACTCCTCGGAACTGAAGGCGGGGGCCCTTTCCCCAGTTGCAGCAGCCATTGTCACTTCCAGACCGAGGTCACAGCAGCACTTGCAGTATAGGTCCTCTCCTGTGGATGCTCAGGTCTCGTGTGATCAAGCAGAGAGAAAATGGCGGTTACGGACGTGGCGGTGCGTACCGCGGCGGTGCGTACCGCGACCGCCTGCGCTCACCGCCATTGGCTCCTGAAACCCATAGGGTTCAATGTTGTCCAATGCGGCTTTGCGCCGCGGACTGCGACCGCCTACCGCCACGGTGTGCCACGCTTGCGCAATGACCTCACTTCACATTGTCACACTTCACAGGTCAGGTAGCCGCCATTTCAAGGGCCCACATGGCTTAATTCCTACTGCGTCACACATGGCTAGGCCTTGCGCCGACAATCATACTAGCCATTCAATCCCGAGAGATTCGTGTACTGTGCATGCTGTGGGCACTTACCTGTGGGTTGCTTGACTCTGTGCTCCATGTTGTCCTTCCTAGGCACCGTCCGCTGGGACTTGCGAGGAGACGGAGGAATGTTCCCGTGTACAGACCGCTGGTGGACCTGTCGACAATGGAAGAAAGACACGTCATACTCACCTACAGACTCAACCGTGCCACTATACAGTAACTGTGTGCCCAGCTGGAGCCAGACCTGATGTCCCCCATCCGCCAACCCACAGGGATTCCGCCTCTAGGGCAGGTGCTGTCAGTACTGCATTTTTTTGCCAGTGGATCATTTCAAACTACAGTGGCCATTTCATCTGGGATGTCTCAGCCTATGTTTTCAAAGGTGTTGTCCAGAGTGTTGTCTGCCCTGATGAAATACATGCGGAGCTACATCATTTTCCCTGAGGTGGGTGACTTGCCTACAGTGAAGGGTGATTTCTATGCCCTTGGACACATTCCCAATATCATTGGTGCCATTGATGGTACCCATGTGGCCTTGGTTCCCCCAAAAGACAATGAACAGGTGTACAGGAACCTAAAAAGTTCTCATTCGATGAATGTCCAGGTGGTCTGTTTGGCTGACCAGTACATCTCCCATTTAAATGCCAAGTTCCCAGGGTCAGTGCATGACGCGTACATCATGCGAAATAGCAGCATCCCTTATGTGATGGAACAGCTACAGAGACACCGTGTGTGGCTAATTGGTGACTCTGGTTACTCAAACCTGCCTTGGCTATTGACCCCAGTGAGGAATCCCAGGACCAGGGCAGAGGAACAGTACAATGAGGCCCATGGGCGTACTAGGAGGGTGATTGAGCGGACCTTCGGCCTCCTGAAGGCCAGGTTTAGGTGCCTGCATATGACTGGTGGATCCCTAATGTACTCACCAAAGAAGGTGTGTCATATCATTGTGGCCTGCTGCATGCTTCACAACCTGTCTTTGCGACGCCAGGTGCCTTTCCTGCAGGGGGATGATCCAGATGGTGGTGTTGTGGCCGCTGTAGAGCCTGCGGAGAGTGAAGCGGGGAAGACGAAGAGGACGACACAGACAACAGGGACAGAGTGATACTGCAGTATTTCCAGTGACACACAGGTAATGATCTACTCCTGCATTGTATTATGTCTGTAACTGTAGTGGCTCTCTACTGTCTGACTTTTCACCCCAATGTATGGTAACTTAGTTGTGTATATCACTTCCTATTTCAGTGATCTGATCCCCACGGAGTGCCCTCTGGTTCTTTTCCCCATGGACTACCGCTGTGTGACACTGGTATGTTGTCATCACAATGTAAATAGAAATGTTTTGTTGGTTATATCGAATACATTTGGTTTAAATAAATAGATAGCAGAATCCAATTGGTTTTTGTGCAATAATTGTGTTTATTGAAGTTTTCAAATAGGTGTATATTTCAAAAAGGGTGATGGGTGATGGTGGAGGCATGTCCATGGCAGTGTCCAGACTGTCATTCCTACAGGTCCATTGTCCATATGCCTGTGGAAGGTGGAGCAGGGGCAGTTCAAGGTTGGACAGGGTGAACAAGTTGGACAGTGGGATGACATCCGGGGGGTTCCGTGCATGGCGGGGGTCTTGACATCCTACTCTGTCTTCTTCCTAGATCTCAGGCCTTTCTTGCAGGGTGGTTCTTGTTCTGCAGGGGGTGGGGTCCGGGTGGGCCGTTGCTGTTGTGTCGGGGCCTCCTGACTACTAGCACCGGCGGAGGTGGTGGGCTGTTCTTCCACCATGCTAGTGGCAGGGGCCCTTTGGGGGGCCACATGGTCCCGCAAAGTGGTGACAATCTGGTTGAGTGCCACCACCATTGTACCCATTGCGGCACTGATGCTGCGCAGTTCTTCCCGGAACCCCATATTCTGTTGCTCATGCAGAAGCAGGATCTCCTGCAACCTGGCCAGGACCGTCGCCATCGTCTCTTGGGAGTGGTGGTACGCTCCCATGATGGTGGTGAGGGCCTCTTGGACAGTGGGTTCCCTACGCCTGTCCTCCCTCTGTCGCACAGCAGCCCTCCCAGTTCCTCTTTGTTCCTGGGCCTCTGTCCCCTGGACGGTGTGCCCACTACCAGTGCCCCAGGTCCCTGTTGTTGTTGGGGTTGTGGGTTACCCTGGGTGCCCTGTACTGGTAGACACAACACTGCTTGACCTGTCCTGGAGACAGAAGCATGGGCCCGCTGGGTGGGTGCTGTGCTGGTGTTTCTAGAGGGGGGTAGGTCTGCTGTGGCCTGTGGCTGACTGAGGGTAACCGACTGTCCAGAGGTCCCCGATGGGCCGGGCTGGTCATCAGGTTCTAGGTCAACAGAGCTGCTGTCATCACTGGGGGCCTGTTCTGGGGGTGGGATGGACAAATCTGGACCCTCCTGGCCGGTATGTTGGCGTTCGGGCCCTGCAGGGGTAAAAGAGTATGGTTATAGCTTTTGTGTGTGCCATGGTGTGCGATTTGTGGGTGCCCTTGTCCCCCAGTGCTGGCAGTCCCATGTGGGAGGAGTTGTGAGGGTGGTTTGTGGGGGGGGATGGGTATGTGCAGTGGTCATGCTTAGGTGATGGATGCCCATGGTTTGTGTTGGCATTCAGGGGTTGGGTGGGTTGTGCTGGTGAGACATTAACAGGGAGTATGTGTGCTGGGGGCTTGGGGGTGAGGGTGGGGGTGGGGGTTGGCATGCTGGTGGTTGGGGGGGGTGAAGTAGTTGAGATCAGACTTACCAGAGTCCATTCCTCCGCCTACTCCAGCGAGGCCCTCAGGATGCAGGATTTTCAAGACCTCTTGCTCCCATGCTGTGAATTCGGGTGGAGTGGGTGGGGGTCCGCCGCCAGTCTTCTGCACAGCGATGTTGTGTCTTGACACCATCGACCGCACCTTCCCCCGTAGGTCGTTCCAGCGCTTTCGGATGTCTTCCCGATTTCTGGGATGCTGTCCCACAGCGTTGACCCTGTCGACGATCCTTTGCCATAGCTCCGCCTTCCTGGCTATTGTGGTGTGCTGCACCTGTGTGCCGAAGAGCTGGAGCTCTACCCTAATTATTTCCTCCACCATGACCCTGAGTTCTTGGTCCGAGAACCTGGGGTGTCTTTGGGGTGCCATGGGGTGGTGTGGATGAGGTGTGGGGTGGTGTTTGTGGTGATGAGTGTGGTGGTGTGTGGTGTTTTGTGCGTAGATGTGGTGTGGGTGATGGTGTTGGGTTCCTGTGTGTGTTGTGCTTTGCGTTCCCTGTGCTCTCTCTCTGTGTATTGCGCCTTGTCTCTGATTTTCGATTTGTGGGGATTTGAGGGTGATGTGGGTGTGTGTTTTATATAGTGATGGGTGTGTGTGTGTGTTTTTTGTATGTGTATCAGGTGTGTGTTCTTCGAATTGGCCAATGTGGCTGTGTTTTGTAAAGGAGTGTGTATTTTGAGCGCGGCGGTGTGTACCGCCAATGGAATACCGTGGTTGAAAGACCGCCGCGTGGATTCGTGGGTCGTAATGGCATGGGCGTGTTTGTGTTGGCGTGACGGTGGAGGTTTGGTCATCTCCAGTTTATCGCTGACCGCTGATGAGGCGGCCTTACGTGGATGTCGGGTTTTTGGCGATTTGGCAGTTGTGGGTCAGAATGACCGTGACGGTTTACCGCGGCCGCGGCGGTATAATGGCAGTCTTCTGACCGGCGGTAAGAGCCTTTTACCGCCGAGGTCAGAATGACCCCCAAAGAGCCCAGTTGTGTAGTGGATCAAACAAAACATTTTAATTAGTGAACCTAACAACTAAAGAACATAACTGTCCGTAAGGGGCTGCACATGTCCACACTTAATGAGGACACATTAACTGCATGTGCCTCGTGAGTCCTGCAGTGTTTGTGCCTAACTCCTCCTCCTGGTTTGCTCAGCATGGCTCGTGCCAGGTGGGTCAGCAGACCCCTGACGTGCACTGCCACTCCGCAGTACACATGTGTCTGTGGCAGATACACTGCTGATAGTGGACCCCTCCTCACTGTCCTGAAGGGTCTCACCCGTGCCCCTTGCCACCTGCCTGGCCTCCAACATGTCCACAGCGTGGCTAATGAGGCCCAGTCCCCGCGCCACATCCCCTGCAAAGTGGCCCACTTCCACCTGCAGACTCATGGTCCGTCGTGACAGGCCTGTGGTGTTTATGGCAAGACGGACAATGGACGCTGCCATGCGGTCAAATCTAAGTTGGCACTCACGACGCCTTGCGCTTTGTCTCTCAGCCACCAGTTCCGTCACCAGTTGGCGGATTGATTGTGTAGGGTCACTGACATTGTCATTCAGTCTTGTGAAGTGTGTGTTCACATCAGCCAGGCCATGTGTGAAATTGTGTTCCATTCTCTGCATTGCACCTGAGATAATCCTCAATTGCCTTGTTTGCAGGCGCTGACCAGAAAGGAGGGATGCCTCAACTGCAGACATGGATGCCTCCCCCATATCCTCCTGGGCCACCGCCTGGACCTGGACTCTGCGTCTGCGACGCAGTGGTGCTTCTGGCTCTTGCTGTCTCACAGTGTGGCTGGGACCAGGTGTCGTGTCTCTCCTTCCTCCATGTCCAGTAGTTCATCTGGAGGGGACTGTGGTGGTGTCGTGCTGGGCCCTGTATTGGCTGCTGCAGCCTCCTGCCCTGCCTGTGGCCTGCTCTCTTCACTCTGGATGGTGTGGCTGGTGGGGGTGTTTTGTGGGAGACCTGTGGGACATAGGGAACACACTGTCAGTCTATAACATCTGTTGTATGCCTCATAATAAAGATTTGCCTATATGCTGCCTACTGTACTACATTGCCCATAATGCACCATTCTGGTGGTTGCTAGTCTGAAATGGAGCTAGTCTGGTTGTGCATGCTGCTGTGTACTGGGTGAGTGTGGGTATAGCATTTATAGGTGTACATGCATGTTTCATGGTACTCACTTTTGGATGTCTCTTGCGCTGACGTGTCCAATGCTCCCATTCCTGACACAGCCTCAGGCTCCAGTGTCTGCTCCACCAATTCCTCCATGGTTGTGGGTGGTGGGATGGTGGATGGGCCTCCTCCTGTGCCCCTCATCTCCCTGAGGCGCTTTGCCACCCACTCCTTTGTCCTGGAGCGCAGGTCGTATCACCTTTTTTTTATTTGTTCAATGCTTCGGTGGCTCACCCCAATGGCATTTATCCTTTTCTGGATTTCCTGCCAGATCCTCCTCTTCTCAGTGTCTGGGACACTCAGGGCTGCCTTGCCAAAAAGCTGGTCATGGTGCTGGCAGCATTCTTCTGTCAGCACCTCAAGTTCTTTCTCTGAGAATTTAAATGTCCTCTTCCTTCCTGCACTGCCTGTGTCTTTCATGGTAGAAGCTGTTCCTCCAGGTAGTTGCTCAGCAGTTTGAAAAGGGTGTAGTCCTCCCTCCTCCCAGGAGTATTTGATGTCTTCCTGGCTCTGATGTCTTCAGCAAGAACCAGGAAGTGTTTTTCCAACTGTTTTGCTACACCTGCATGCAATTTGCGGCCCAGTCACAATTTGCGACACCCGACTCGTAATTTGTGAGTTCGCTTTTAGCGAGGTCGCAAAAAACGATCTGCGGTGCAACATCATTTGCGAGTCGCAAATTGATGTCGCTTTTTCTTGTTGGATCCCATTTTGCGAGTTGGAAATTGAGAGACGCAATTTCCGACTCGCAAAATTTTACCTTCTTACATCTGGCACTTTATGCATTAAACCAAGGGCAAATGGGGGTGGGGCAGAGGAACAAGTTTCAGAGTGACCAAGAAAACACAACTCCCTTGATGTGCTATAACATAAATAAGCAGAAATTAAAATGAAGAAAAATTGTCAGCGCTATTAGTTTGGCTTTCATGTGACAACACTTGTAAACACAGGCATTCACAGTTGCTGTTTACATAAAGATGTTGCAGCATAAATAATGTTTATCAACTTACTGCCCACACTAGTGGCTATGCAAGTACTGGAGAAAGGTAGAAAAAATTAATTGCTTTCTGTATATAATGCGAGTAAAAGATAAAGGACTGAATGAGATGAGATGTCTGATTACTAAGGGGGTCATTAAGGGGGTCATTAAGAGTCTGGCGGTCTCAGGACCGCCATGTTTGCGGGAGCGGTCATACCGCCAACAGGCTGACAGAGAAGACCACCAAATTATGACCATTGCGGTATTCACAACAGAACACAGCCAAACAGCCGCAGGAACCACCAGTGTGTTCAGCTTGAAGAGGATGGCAGTAGCCACCTTCAGGCAGATGAACACCATGTTCGCATCGGACACATTAAAAGGCTGCACACCGGCAAGGTTTCCACCACGGTCGCACCACCACAGAAACCCTGGCGGAAACCAACTCTATCAAAGGAGACACTCACCTCCAGGAAGCCATACTCGTCCAGAGCCGCCATGGAACCAGAACTTCATGTCTTCCCGCTGCTCCTGCTCGCCCAACGACTCCAGAACCAGTGATGACTACAACAACTGTGAGTACACACACCTACCTGACACTGTAGCGAGAAGGCAAAGTACCCATGCACACACAACATACACATTCGGGACGGGCGGCAAGGGTGACATACGTTACCTCACACGCATACGCACATTCGCACAAGGTGACATACAGACACGCACACACATATTACGCATACCATGGCCAACACCCACTTACAAAACACACACCAACCTGCAGACACACAGCACCGGCATAGTCGAACAAAACAATACACAATACCACAAAATTCACACAACTGCATCACAACCCCAACATCTCAAACACATCGCCAAGAAACACAATACACAACTCCACCTGACATTACATCC
This sequence comes from Pleurodeles waltl, assembly GCF_031143425.1. Lineage (NCBI taxonomy): Eukaryota > Metazoa > Chordata > Amphibia > Caudata > Salamandridae > Pleurodeles > Pleurodeles waltl. Next base: position 282,264,163 of record NC_090450.1, read on the forward strand.
CTACAACAACGCGACACAACACCTGACTACCAATACACACAATCACACAGCCATGCCATGAAGCATACGTCAGACCACTCAAACACACCACACAACCGTCCTGATGTACCAATCACCACACACATGAACACACACACAAAGTACAACCACACGAAAGCACACAAAACTACCAATAAAACATGTGAACACAAACAATACATACTACAGCAACATACATGTATTTACCATAGACAAACAAGTCCAACACACAATACACAGGCCTGTATTTATACTTTTTTTAGCGCCGCATTTGCGCCGCTTTTTGACGCAAAACGGCACAAACCTACAAAATACAATGGCATTTTGCAAGTTTGCGCCGTTTTTGCGTCAAAAAAACGAAGCAAATGCGGCGCAAAAAAAGTATAAATACGGGCCACAGCATTTACAGCGGGACAAATGCCAGAGCCCAGACACAACTGCCAGCACAACCAACACACACAAACCAAAGCAGGCAAGAACAAAACAAATATGTGGAGAGAAAGGCAGGACAAATATATGTGACCATGCAACCAACAACTGGTTGGCTCAGATATATTGCAAATATGAATATGCATATAAATTACTATTATGTACAATATAAAAGGCCATAGGTCAGTTCGAACAACAATGTGCGCAATGCACAAATGGCACATCTGAGTGTCCCTACATGACTCCTGACTGCTAAATGTCCTCCATAGGGTAGGGGCATCAAGAGGGCAGACAGGCACCTTAGGGATTAGCAAAGGTGGGGGGTTTAGGCTTCAGTTTGAGATGGGGGGTTTTGGGCTTGGGCTTGGGAGGATAGGGCAAGATTTAGGAGAGGGCTGGGAACACTTGGGAGGGGTCGACTTCTTTGCAAGGGAAGGGGCATGGGTACTAGCAAGGGGGGGCAGGGGAGGACTTGGAGGTGGGAGGGCTGGACTTTGGGAGGGACACAGACCATTTGGGGGATCATTGGGTGGGAAAGGGAAGGGGAGAACTCTGAGAGGAACACCTTTGTAGATGCACAGGGACGGTCATAGCAAAAGGGTTTGGGAGTGGAGGGAGAGGGAGTGTTTGAAGAAGGTGTCATGGTGGATGTCTCGGGTACATGTTTGTGTGAAGTATGCTTGTGCGTGCTAGGTGTTGGGTGGGTGTTTATGTGTCTTGGGAGGTGGGGGAAGGAGGTGCTGGGAGATGCCATGGTGGATGGGTGACTGGTGGGGTAGTGTCTGCAGGTATGGATGATGTGCTGCATGTGGGTGTGTTGGTGATTGTGGTGTCTGCGGATGTGGGGACAATGGTGGATGCCTGAGGGTCTGCTATTGTGCTGACTGTGGGAAGGATTTGAGTGGTGGCTGTATCGATGTATGTTGGTGTGGTGACTGCAGGTGTGTCCGGTGCGGTGTCTATGAAGGGGGGGATGGTGGGGGAGTCTGTGCAGGTAGTTGATGTTGGTGTGTCTGCAGGTGGGTGTTTGTGTGCATGCCGGTGGTGGGTCTTGTGATGCTTGTGTCTGTCAGCTGTTTCCCTGGATGTTGAGGTGGGTGTATGCCTGTCTGTTGGTGTGCTTTGGCTGAGATGGGTCTGGGATTGGGAAGAGGTAGGTGGAGGGGGGATGGAAGACAAAGGATGACTAGCTGCCATCAGTGTGGAGGCCAGAGCCTGAAAGGATCTCTGTAGGCCAGCCAGTGTACAATTAATGCCCTCCAGGAACGCATTACTCTGTTGGACTTGAGTTGCCAGTCCCCGGATGGCATGCACAATGGTTGATTGACCTAAAGAGGTCGACCTCAGGAGGCCAATAGCCTCCTCACTTTGGGAAGCAGGGCTGACTGGGACAGGGGCAGAGGTGCCTTCGGTGAAGGAGACAGCCATTCTCTTGGGTGAGTGGGCACAGACAACTGGGTGTGGAGCTACAGGGAAGGCGATTGTAGTAAGGGGGTGGTGGACTTAGGTGGTGCTGGAGTGGTCCCAGAAGGGTTTGCCACTGTCAGGGAATGTCCACTAGATGAGGATTCCGAAGATGTTCTTGAAGATTCGGTCTCCCCCTGATGCTCCCCTCACCCTCTGTGCCCCTCGCTGTTGCTGGGGGCAGCACTGTGGTCTGCACCATCACCACTCGCCTGTGCCCCGTCTCCTTTGCATGCCAATGCTGATGCACACAAATAGAGAGATAGCTGTAGGGAGGGAGAGTGAGAGGGAGAGAGAGGGTTAACATATTCCTCACATCTAAACATGCATATCTGTTGGTAAACATCTCCTGGTTAGGCTATCACAGGTGCCAATACAAATATCCTACATAAGGTCTCAACATGTCAAAACTACCCACCCTTATATGCCAACCCACAAACCCACATCAAAATCAAAGTAAGTTGGCATGGCTGGAGTAATCCACATGATCATCAGTAATGCCAGGTTTGCATGCACATCATGCCCTTGCTGAAGTACAAATGACTACCTGAATCCTGATCATAGCTCTCAATACTCCTATCACCTATTGGAAGAGCAGGTGAGTAAACAAAACACATCAGGCCTGTACTGTAACTACATCTGATCAGTCAATGTCCATTTGTAATGTCCCTTGCTAGTGAAGACTACTCCACTCACAGACCAAACAGCACCTGCCTGTCAATTAACATGGCTGACCCAACACTCTGTACAGAAATGCCAATAAAGATCAAATAACTGATATTTACACTACAAAATGGCCTCCCAAACAGGTGATATCTGATGTGTAGAATACAAGTATTGTACAGGCATGTGATGATTCTGAACCTATCACAGAGGAACAATTGCAGACACAAAACACATATATACCACAACTATTCATACTTCTAAGTGCATCTACAATGGCCTACATAGCACACAAGACACATTCATAGTCAATCAATGAGTGCAGTGTGACAACTAATCTAATGAACTTCAGGAAGCCACATATTTCACAGACCAATCCATCTGACATGCAATTACAGTAGTTCGACTTTATAACATGATCAGACCACCACCGCTCACACCATTCCAGACATTTGATTACTTGTACCAAAGTCCTGACAACACAGATGTCAGATGGAAATGACATGTACGCATAATGTACACATGGATCTACATGACTGCCATTGCACTGACAACATATCCCACTACTACATAGGGCTGCTACAGGAAGGATGATACTAAAAGGTTACATCACCATCTTATACGTCATACAAAACCTTATCCTGTCCAAATCACACACATCAGCTAGGACAAGGGTAGCAATCATTGTCCCACTTCATCAAATGTGCCCCCAATTAAACATTAAGACATGATGTAAGCAGCAACTAAGCGAACCTGCATTGTTTAGGAAAGTAGCCGCTTTCTTGGCATGGTTGCTCCTTTTTCTGCCTAATGTCAGTGTGTTTGACTGTGTTAACTGGGATCCTGCTAACCAGGACCCCAGGGATTATGCTCTCTCTCCCAAAACTCTGTATTTCATTCCACAATTGGCACATTGGTGCCCCATTATAAGCCCCTAATATATGGTACCCAGGGCATTGGGGCTCCAGGGGATCCCTATTAGCTGCAGTCTATATTTGCCACCCATAGGGAGCCCAACCAAAGAGTTCTGCAGGACTGCCATTGCAGCCTGTGTGAAATGGTGCAAGCACCCTTTCACTGCCACTTTTCACTGCACCAGCTCACTTATAAGTCACCCCTATGGCAGGCATTCCAGCCCAGAGGGCAGGGTGCAAAGTACCTGTGAGTGAGGGCACCCCTGCACTAGCCGAGGGTTCCCCACACACTCCAGGCCCATTTTCCTAGACTTCGTGACTGTGGGGATGCGATTTTACACCTGTACTGGACATAGGTCAATACCTATGTCCAGCTACATAATGGTAACCCCGAACATAGGCATGGTATCAAACATGTTCGAATCATAACCCAATACTTTTGCCAGCATTATTTGTGTGATTCCACGCACTCTGGGGGCTCCTTTGATGACCCCAGTATTGCTATTACAGCCTTCTGACGGTTTCCAGGCAGCCCAAGCTGCTGCCACCTCCCAGACTGGTTTCTGCCCTCCTGCTGCTTGAGAAGCTCAAGCTCAGGATGGCAGAACAAAGGATTTCCTTTGGGAGAGGAGTGTCACACCCTCTCCCTTTGGAAATAGGTGTTACAGCCTTGGAAGGGGTAGCCTCCCCAAGCCACTGGCAATACTTTGAAGGGCACACTTGGTGCCCTCCTTGCATAAACCAGTCTACACCAGTTCAGGGACCCCTAGTCCCTGCTTTGGTGAGAAACCAGACATAGGCTAGGGGAGTGACCACTCCCCTTTCTCCCCAGGGGTGGTACTCAGAGCTCCGCCAGAGGGTCCCTGGCTTTTGGCATCTTGGATTCAAGGTTGGCAGAGAACTCCGGGAGCATCTGACTGGCCAGTGCCAGCAGGTGATGTCAGAGCTCCCTCCTGATAGGGGGTCACCAAGCTAGGTGACCAATCCCTGTTTCAGGGCTCTTCAGGGTTTCTCTCTCTCTCTCTCTTGGGTGGTTCCTCAGATTCAGATTGCAAGACTCCAGTAGGAATCCTCTGCAACCTTCACTTCAACTTCTGACCGAAGAAACTGTATCTGGGCACTCCAAGACCCAACAAGCTGCAGCAAAGAAGCAAGATGCCTTCTCGAACATTGTATCCACGGCTCCTTCCAGCAACTGCAACATTTCCCTGGTCGTGCATCCTCTGAGGACAGCCCGACTTCAGCCTGCATCAGAAGGAAGAAGGAAACTCCCTTGGGGTGAAGGAATCACTCCCCTGCCTCTGCATGCACCAACTACGGTGCCGAACGGCTGCATGGATCCCCTCTCCTGCTATGCTGCATGGATCCTGCATCACGGGTGGTAGACTGAAGATCGTCCTGACGGCCCTCTCTTCCAGCAGTCCAACTTGGGTGGAGGAAAGCCCTTGCCTGCCCATGCAGGACAGTACCCCCATGTTCCACGTTCTCTGCAGCTGCCAAAGCTTGTTGGCATCTTTTCCACGAAATCTTTAGGCATCCTGAAGCTCCAGCCCCCAGCACGGCATCCTACAAAGCACAACTCCCTGAATGGTTGTGTGGCAGTGTGGGAGCAATTTTTGTAGTGCTGTGTGGGCATCTTCCTCGACTTTTATGTCCCCATCCTGTAGGACTCCTGTGGGTACTGCCTGGTCTTCTGTTGGCTCCCGATGTTGCTGAGGCCACCCTCTGGCTCATCCTCCTGAGTAGAGTCCACCTGGTCCTTCCTGGGCCCCTGCAGCTCCACTTTCTGTGAACCACAAGTTTTGCGTGTGCCAAGGCTTGTTGGGGGAATCTGAAGACGCAAACCCAACTGCAATCCTCCTTCTGGCGTGGGACATCACCTGCATCCTCCAGGAACTCGACGTTGTCTTCCTGGGTGCAGTGCTGACTCTCCTTTTTCACTGTAGACTCACTTCTTGCACCTTCAGTCTGGTGGGTAGGGGCTCCTGCCCTTCCTGGACCTGTGCTTCTTGGACTTCGACCCCTTCGTCCACAGGGCCTCTTGTCCAGGAATCCACTGTTGGTGTCTTGCAGTCTCTTCTAGGTTTTGCATTCTTCTTCTTATCTTCCAAGTGGGTGTTATGGGGGAATTTACAGTGATTTACTCCTGCTTTCCTGATCGTTGGGGTGGGTTGTGGTACTTACCTTTGGGCTTTCCTAGTACTCCCAGGTCCCTTCTACACACTCCACTTACCTATGTGGTGGACCGACTTTCGCATTCCATTTTTTTAGTATATGGTTTGTGCTCTCCCTAGGGCTATTTCTATCTATTGTGATTTTCACTATTTGCACTGTTTTGTAACTGTTTTATGCCTATTTCTGCAGACTAGTGCAGATAATGGGGGTCATTCCGACCGCACTCCCGCGGCCCCCATTCCAACATTCCCGCTGGGCCGGCGGGCGCTAACCAAGTTAGCGCCCACCGGCCCAGCGGGAATGAGGCCGCAACACAGAAGCCGGCTCCGAATGGAGCCGGCGGTGTTGCGGCCGTGCGACGGGTGCAGTTGCACCCGTCGCGCTTTTCACTGTCTGCTAGGCAGACAGTGAAAAGCTGGCCGGGGCCCTGTTAGGGGGCCCCTGCACTGCCCATGCCAGTGGTATGGACAGTGCAGGGGCCCCCAGGGGCCCCAAGACACCCCTTACCGCCAGCCTTTTCCTGGCGGTGAAAACCACCAGAAACAGGCTGGCGGTAAGGGGGTCATAATCCCCAGGGCAGCGCTGCAAGCAGCGCTGCCCTGGCGGATTATAGCTGCCGGGGCAGAAATGGCAGAAAACCGCCGGCCCAGGCGGTCCGACCGCGGCTTTACCGCCGCGGTCGGAATGGGGAAAAAAGCACCGCAAGCCTGTTGGCGGTGCTTTGGTCTTTTTTAGCCTGGCAGTCTCGAACCGCCAGGGTCAGAATGACCCCCAATGTGTGTAATACTTACCTAAGGGAGTATAGCCTCTGTGGTATTTTTGGTATTTGTTTTACCAAAATTAAGTACCTTTATTTTTGTAACACTGAGGGCCTCATTATGACTCCAGGACCGCCGAGGCCGCTGCAGGCAAAAGACCACCAGTGATAGAGGTATTTTGGCTGCATTATTAAGTGTTTTTCACTCGCCAGCGGTTGAAAACAGCATTTCTGCCCCCTACCCCAGCAGAAAACTCACCACAATATTGACCCAGGCTCGTAATTGAGTTGCCGCCAATGTTGTGGTGCATCGGGTGCAACAGCACCTGTCGTGTATTTTACTGCCTGTAGTTCGGGCAGTGCAATGTGCGATGGGGCTCTCCATGGGGGCCCCTGC